>NC_138369.1:181466668-181528984 GCF_054177405.1 Leptonychotes weddellii | reverse complement strand
CCTTCCTCATCTCTTATTATAGTCTTTGGTTTAAAATCTAATTTGTCTGATATAGGGATTGCCACTCCAGCTTTCTTTTGATGTCCATTAGCATGGTAAATGGTTCTCCACCCCCTCACTTTCAATCTGGAGGTGCCTTTGGGTCTAAAATGAGTCTCTTGCAGGCAGCATATCGATGGGTCTTGTTTTTTTTATCCAATCTGATACCCTGTGTCTTTTGATTGGGGCATTTAGCCCATTTACATTCAGGGTAACTATTGAGAGATATGAATTTAGTGCCATAATAAATAATCTTAAATTTAAAAAAAAGGAATGTTCTTAGCTGCTCATAATAGAAAATCTAAAACCAATTTAGGTAATACAATCTGTCTCAGCAAAAAGGCTAGAAGTAGGCATTTCCAGAGATGGCTCAAGTATCAACCATATTATCCAGGATCCAGACTATATTTTTCTTTCTTTCTTTCTTTTTTTTTTTAAGATTTTATTTATTTGAGAAAGAGAGAGAGCGAGTGAGAGAGAGAGCACAAGCAAGAGAGAGAGAGAAAATGAGCGGTAGGGAGGGGCAGAGGGAGAGGAAGAAGCAGACTCCTCACTGAGCAGGGAGCCCAACTTGGGGCTCCATCCCAGGACCCTGGGATCATGACCTGAGCCGAACGCAGAAACTTAATCAACTGAACCACCCAGGTGCCCCCGACTGTATTTTTCATTTCACCTGACTTTTCATTCCTTTAACTGTTACCTCATGTTTTCAAGATGACTCTGGAAGAAAGGGAAAGAGTGGCACCAATAAGCCCCCTTCTTGCACTTGTCCCTTTTTATCAAGAAACAAATTATCTTTTTCAGAAGTACCCCCACAGATTAGCTGCAAGGGAAGCTGGAAATGTAAATACCCATGAAAATGGAATGTGATAGATATCCTTGACACGCTCAGCTCAATCATGATCCACCCCCTGGGGATATGCCAGGGTTGGACCTGTTCCACCTGAGTAAAATCTGTGTTCCACCAATAAGGACAAAAGAGTGAAGGACACTAAGAGTATCTTTTACAAGTACTAACCTCTACTAGGGATACCATTTTAATAGTAAGCCTCCTCACTGTGAAGACAAATAATGCTGAAGGCTTTGCACCAATGGTAGATCATGTGCCTAAATCAGAATGACTCTAATATTTGGAATAAGATACATTTCAGCAGAAATTACCCAGGGATACATCAAAACTCCTACTTGCCACTTAAGTAGCTTGGGTTTGCAAATACAGTGCTCTTTAGTGAAGGAGTAATTTTATTATTTTTTTTTAAGATTCATTTATTTATTTTTAGAGAGAGAGAGAGTGTGCAGGGGTGGGAGGGGAGGGGCAGAGGGAGAGGGAGAGAATCTCCAGCAGACTCCGTACTGAGCACAGAGCCTGTCACAGGGCGATTCCACGATCCTGAGATCATATCCTGAGCTGAAACCAGGAGTCCAACGCCCAACCAACTGTGCCACCCAGTCATCCCACTGAAGGAGTAATTTTTTTAAATGACATTTCTTATGCTTGGTTTATAAAAAGGAGCTCCATCTGTTACAAATGTGTAATTACTTGTATAACATGTCACAATGTCACCACCGTTGGTTTCTTTAAGAAGGAGTGTTACCCGTATCCAGGAACACCAATTACTTGGTGATTCTCCTGGATGTGGGATGTTGTACCGGGATTGAATTCTTTTCTTCTCATTTTATTTATTTATAAAGATTTATTTATTTTAGAGAGAGACAGTGTGCACACATGCACATGAGTAGGAGGGGAGGGGCAGAGGGAGAGAATCTTCAAGCAGATTCCCCTCTGGGCTTGGAGCCTGATGCGGGGCTCGATCCCAGGACCCATGAGATTATGACCTGAGTCGAAACCAAGAGGCAATGCTTAAACAATGGGGCCACCTAGGCACCGCTCTTCTCATTTTAAAATTCATATTCATGACTAGGGTTAAAATAAAATAAAAATAAAAATAGATAAGTTCATGTTCAGTGCCTAGCAAAGTATGTGTAATTGAGAGATTCATTTATTTGGGGTTTAATAAAAAGTTATCTGATTTGTTGACATTAAAAACAAAAGACAGTTAATTTAGAAGCCATGTTCAAATAATTGAATATTATTCAAAATCTAGCAGTTGTCCAAATAGATGCACACAGGGGCTGGAGGCCTGGTGGGGGTCTCTGCACGCTGGTGGGCTTGTGACATGTCCAATGACTGTACCTTGAAGGGATTCAGGCTGACTGTGGTCAGATCTTCTGCTTTTTCTTTTCTCTTTCTTTCTTTTCTGGATCTTCTGCTTTTTCCAGAAAAAAAAAAAAAACAGAAATCTGGAATTTGGGGGAAATCCCAATTTTATGAATACTGGCAATGAAACCTCAAAATTTTAAAACACTGAGGGCCAAAACAAACCAGATGTATGGGCCTGATTGAGTGGGAGGGCTGCCACTTTCAACCTTGAAATAAGCCCTCATTTGAGAGCTAAGATCATGGAAGTCCAGTGTAGAAAAGCAGCAAGTCCAGAAAGACAGACATTTCCTGGGACCCTCTCCAGGCTAGGCAGGTGCTGCCTTTCACTGAGTGGTAAGTGGGCTTCCCCAGGGAGCAGAAGGTCATGTAGATCTTGACTTCCCCATCAGGACTGGAAAATTCTTTCCCCGCAGCTGCTGGGAAGGTTGTCCCCTGACAGCTCTCAGCCATCAGCCTTCTTTGGAAACTGGTCTCACTCAAGATAGCTGCCTCACTCACAGACCCAGCCCTTTCTCAGGGCAGCCAGCATCCAGTGAGCCCACTTGTCCTGATGGACCAGCTCAGCTCTGAGCTCCCCACAGGGTTGCCTGAGGTCTTCATTGAGACTGGACTGTAGGGAGATTGTAGCAAGACTTCTGCCTCTGCCCCATCTGGCCCTTCCCTTCCCAGGTGCTCTTGATCCCAAGGGCACTTCCTGCTGGCTCATCTCCAGCTCAGCTCCTGCCTCCTCTGGAACAGGATCTGTGACACTTGGCTCCTCTCTCTGTCTCCTTTCTGTGTCCCAAGTCAGTGTATTTTAGTGAGCCAG
Source organism: Leptonychotes weddellii (assembly GCF_054177405.1). Lineage (NCBI taxonomy): Eukaryota > Metazoa > Chordata > Mammalia > Carnivora > Phocidae > Leptonychotes > Leptonychotes weddellii. The sequence continues at coordinate 181,525,916 of NC_138369.1, read as the reverse complement.
GCCAACCTAAGATAGTAGCAATCCTTTTTTTTTTTTTAAATTATGTATTTATTTATTTTATTATTTTTTTCTATTACATGTCTGGGACAAGCAGCCTCCGTGCTCAGCGCGGAGCCGGACGCAGGGCTCCATCCCACGACCCTGAGATCATGACCTGAGCCAAAATCAAGAGTCGGATGCTCAACCAACTAAGCCACCCATCCACCCTAACAGTAACAATCTTTGATGGAGAGATTGTCCTCATCAAATCAAAGATTTTCTTCAAGACATGTAAATTGAAAAGAGCCCCCCCCCTTCACGCACATTTATTAAAAATACACACCTAGGGGGAACCTGGCTGGTTGAGTCAGTAGAGTATGCAATGCTTGATCTCAGGGTTGTGAGTTCAAGTCCCACATTGGACATAGAGCTTAAAAAAAAAACACACCTAACAAAAAAATGTGTGTAAGAACTGCAGAGGAACTTTCTGCAATACCTGTTCAACAAATGAACTGCCTCTTCCATGGAGTATCAAACCTGAGCGAGCTTGCAACCTCTGTGACAAGTATCTGATGAAACATATTCCACCAGCCCATCAGAAGACTCCAGTCTTCTGGCCAAGACCGGGACCAAAATGTGTTTACCTGGGTTAGATGTCAGGATCCCACAGAACCCAGCCCTAGAATCAACTCAAGAGTTGATATGAGCTATCTCTCTCTCTTTAATTTATTATTGTTTTTTAAAGAGGGAGGGGGGAGGGGCAGAGGCAGAGGGAAAGGAAGAGAGAGACTCTAAAGCAGTCTCCCCACCCAGCGTGGAGCCTGACGTGGGGCTCGATCTCACGACCCTGAGATCATGACCTGAGTGGAAATCAAGAGTCCGATGCTTAACTGACTGAGCCACCCAGGACCCCCAGTATGAGCTATTTAAAAAAAACCAGTGGTTGGGGATGCTGGAAGTTTTGTTTGTTTTCCCTAATGATTATAAAAATAAAAGTTACTCAGTTAAGCCTTTCTTTTCTAAATCTGTGCGACCCCACATTGAGGGGTTTATTTTATAGCATGTATTTGGAAGGACCATTCATTTCTATGAATAGTGGTAATAATACTGGAGCGGGTTTAATAGGAGAGACAATCCAAACAGATAAGAATAAAAAGGGAAGTGATTATCTCCCTCTATTACATTTGCAGATGCCAGTGGGAGAGTTGTGAACTGAGATCCAAATGACAGATGTTACACATTCTCCCAGGCGCTGCTAGACATAAACATTGTTTCCTCCCCACCCCCACTCACTAGGTCTTCTTTGAAGTATCTCTACCGAACTGTCAACCCACACTCAGGGGGAAAAAATTGAGGATTAGTACAAATTCTGAATGTAGTTAATGTTGTAACAGATTATCATTTCAGGACCAGAATTTTCTCGTCTTGGCCTACACGTGTTTTCATGATGAGAACAAAAAGAGGAACATTTGTCACTTTTCTACTTAATTACTTCAAAAGTATCGGCCCTTTCTAGAATCTTCTGCTACAAAACCAGCAAACCTAGTACAAAGCCAACTCTCTTTCCCAGGCCTTCCTCGTCTCCAAAGTCACAATGGAAATTGTAAGGAGTTTTAAAGATGGGGTTTTCGAATAGGAAGTATTGACGAATGCGAAGTTAAGTCAGGTGTAGAGCAAACAATTTTAATTTGTCCGTGGCTGAAAACAACTAACCATGGACAAATGTCTTGAACTGTTTCTTGAATAAGGGATCCCTGTTCTGAGCCAACAATTAGAACTGGTAGGTTTCTTAGAAAATATGTTACTCAAGCATCTCTTAGTAACATGCCCTTTGGGGAAAAAGAGGGAAGTGCATTTAGCAAGGGAAGGAAAGGAATGGTATATACTATTTTGATTATGTTACATATGTATAGATTGTTTGAGTCCAATTAAGACTGAAGAAGGGGCGCCTGACTGGCTCAGTCAGTAGAGCATTCGACTCTTGATTTTGAGGTTGTGAATTTGAGCCCCATGTTGGGTACAGAGATTACTTAAAAAATTTAAAAAAGGAGTAATAAGGAAAGAGTATTTTGTAATATTTATAAATGTCAAATCACTATGTTGTACACCTGTAACTAATATAATATTATATGTCAACTGTACTTAAACAAAAATAGGGGAAAAATCTAATCATTCTAAATAGATACAATAAACACCACACACAACTCCTGAAATACACTGTATTTTCATTACTTGCCATAAAGTGGGTATAGTAGAAGAATAATGGCCTCCAAAGATGCCCATGTTCTAATCCCTAGACTGTGTGACTACCTCACATTATACAACAAGGAGGAATTAAGATTGCAGATGGAATTGAGGTTGCTAATTAACCGACTCGGACATGGGCAGATTATTCTGGATTATCCGGTGGGCACAACAGAATCCCAAGAGTCCTTGGAAGTGGAAGAGGGAGGTAGAGCAGAGTAAGTGTCCTGGGGGGGAGCAGCATGAGAAGGGCTCCACTGGCCACTGCTGGCTTTGAAGATGGAAGGGCTCCACCCGCCAAGGAGTGGAGAGCCTCCGGAAGCTAGAAAAGGAGAGAAGACAAATGCTCCCTGCAAGCTTCCAGAGAGGAATGCAGCCCTGCCAACACCCTGATTTTAGCCCAGTGAGACTCCCATTTCAGACTTCTGACTTCCAGAAGTATGAGACAGGAAATTTGTGTGGTTTCACTAAATTTGAGATCATTTGTTACAGTAGCAATAGGAAACGAATGTAGCAGGTCAGTCAAGGAAAAAACGAAGTTCACTTAGGAGATAACCTCTTTCTTAAAGTGGTATTTATCAAATAATCAATATGAACATACTGTTCTATGCTCGGATATTCCCTTCCATGTGACCCACTTCAGCAAAGCACCTGTCCGTCCTATTTTGTACATTTTTTCTTTGGATTAGAGCCAGTGTTTATTACACGAAACACTTTTTTCTTTTTTCTTTTTTTTAAGCAGTGATTATTTTGTCTTTTTTTTTTTTTTAAGATTTTATTTATTTGAGAGAGCGAGAGCGTGAGAGAAAGCACAAGCAGGGGGAGCGGCAGAGGGAGAGGGAGAAGCAGGCTTCCCGCGGAGCAGGGAGCCCGATGCGGGGCTCGATCTCAGGACCCCGGGATCATGACCTGAGCCGAAAGCAGACGCTTAACGACTGAGCCACCCAGGCGCCCCTATTTTGTCCTTTTGTAGCTGGCTATTTAAAATGACTTGCAGGGTGCCTGGGTAGGGTGCCCCGCAAGTCAGTTTGTTGGGCGGCTGCCTTCACACAGGTCATGATCTCAGGGTCCTGAGTTAAAGCCCCGTGTGGGAGTCCCTGCTCCATGGGGAATCTGTTTCTCCCTCTGCCCCTCCTATCCGCTCCTTCTCTCTCTCTCTCTCTCAAAAGTAAATAAATTAAAAAATAAAATAAAATAAGATGACTTGCAATAATATCCAGGCTCTTTGTTTCCAATCGGGAATTATTTTAGGGTGGGAAATGGCAGGGAAATAGTGCACATTTTGTATTTCCATCATTTGGCCAAAGAAGTAATACAGGAGTCCTAGGTAAACACATGGGTCAAGATGCCCGGGTAGCCGCACTGGCCAGTAGTGGCTTCCAGTTACCAGTTGATATGTTAGGAAGTTAGGGTTTGGCCAATCCGAGCAACTACCTGCAGTAACGGGGACTCCAAGGCCCTGGAATGTTGCTTCTTTCATACCACAAGTTTTGAAACGATAAAAGCAACACTTGTTTTAGAGGGGGAAAAAATTCACTTAAATCCCTGGAGGAGGGATTAATGCAGCTATTGAGAGGCACCTATGGGTGGCCGGGTGCAGACGTGGGATAATACGGCGTGTGCGGACCGCCGTGAGAAGGGGCCCCTGTCCCCAGCCCGGCCGGCTCCCCCTCGGGCCCTGGCCACAGTGCGCCTGCGCCCTCCGCCCGGCCCCTCGCTCTCTGCCCCCAGAGCCCCATGACCGCGATTCTCCTTCACTCCCAGGCTTTAAAAGAAGCACTTAGAAATCGCAACAATGCGTTTTTTCCTCTCCTTTTCGAAAAGGAGACAAGAAATGCTTCTGGGGACAGAGGACACTTTTTCAGTGACCCTTTGCTAACTAACCAAAGAATCCCACTGAATTCCACAAACGGTTACTCAACCGGGAAAACGGACCCAAACACGATGGGAAAAGGTATCTGTGCTGACCCCTAATGCTCAGCATGGTGTGTGGGGTGGTGGGACTTGCTAGGGGCCTATGGGGGCCACCCCTCCGAATTCCTATGTTGGAGTCCGTTAGGTACCTTAGAATGGGACTGCATTTGCAGATGGGGCCTTAGAGGGTTAGTTATGTTAAAATGGGGTCCTTCTCTTGAGTCTGGATCCGATAGGACTGCTGTCCCTTATGAGAAGAGGAGATTGGGACAGAGATTGGGACGGAGATTGGGACAGAGACGGAGACACGCAGACCTCTCTTGTGCAGAGAGGAAAGACCATGTGAGGATGCCTGGAGGGAGCAGCCATCTACGAGCCAAGAAACCAGCCCTGATGACACCTTGATGTTGAACTTCCAGCCTCCAGAACAGCGAGGGAACACATTTCTGTTGTTTAAGCCCCCCAGTCTGTCATCCTTTGTAATGGCGGCCCCAACGGACTAATACAGTCCTTAAAAAGCCAGACTGTTATACTTCTTCCAACACAGAACAGACACACTGTTCTGCCCTCACAGCAGCCCGTGCCAAAACTCTGGGGTTCGGGGCGCCTGGGTGGCTCATCGGTCAAGCATCTGCCTTTGGCTCAGGTCATGATCCCAGGGTCCTGGGATCAAGTCCTGCGTCAGGCTCCCTGCTCAGCGGGGAGTCTGTTTCTTCTGCTTTCCCTTCCCCAGCTCGTTCTCACTCTCTCTCTACCTCAAACAAATAATCTTAAAAAACCAAAAACTCTGGGGTTCCAGCCTGATCCTGCCACATGCTCAGCACTTCCCTTCCAGCCCTGCACCCCCCCATTTCCATTTCCATTCCTGCTTTCCCTGCTTGCCTCTCTCCTCACTGTGCACCTCTGAAGCGGCATGTCCCTAATCAGTGCACATTCCTTGCCTTCCAAAAAAAGTGGAAAAGACCACGGACCTGGACACACGAAGGGGGGGCCACCAGACCCTCTGGGAAGGGAGGACGCTGGGTCCAGAAAAGAAACGAGACCTTCCAACAGAGATTGCTGCGAACACCTCCAAAACTGGTTGGTCTTCTGCCTCAAATACCATGTGATAAGTGTCATAGGCATGGGCTGCGTGTGTCAGCTCTGAAAAACGGAGTGACAGATTCTGTTCGGGAGGTGGGGCAGCAAGGGCTAGGGAAATCATCAGAGGTCTCCCTCTGGGAGAATCACTCATTAGCGCTCTGACCTGGGGCAAGTTACTCAATCTCTTTATCTTTTGCACGGAGGTTATAGAACATGTTTTGGAAAGTTGATGTGAATATGAAATGAAAAGTCGAATCAGAGACCGCATAATGTAAAGCCTCACACATCGCAGGTGATGAGTAGCCATGAGGAAGAAGAGGGTCCCTGACTTTGAATGGGGAGCAGGATCACGCTGGACACAGAGAACTGGGACACAAGAAGGTGTTGGAGGCAGAGGGTCAAGGAGAGAAAAGCCTGGCAGGGGGAGCCCTGGGTCATCTTGTGTAGATGGGGAACAGGAGAAGTATGGGAGCATTGGGGGAAATCAGAAAGGCAGGACGGGTCTTCAGTGCCAGATGAAATCAATGTTCTTTATCTTATATTTAGTGGAGAGACTTTTCCAAAGAGTGAGTGACAGAAGGGTGGAAACCAGAGGTGGAGGGACCAGTGAGAAAGCTGTTGCCATCATCAGAAGGTGGGGGTGTGAGCTGGGGCAAGGGCAGGAGCCGAGTCATTTCCAAGGTTGGATCTACCCACAATTGCAGCTTGGACATATATTTGATGAGGAGTAAAGGCGGGGTGGGGGGGGGGTAGTCCAAGCTGCCTCCCATTTTTCTAGCCTGAGCACTGTCTCTCTAGGTGGGAAGGCCAGAAAGTGACCTGGGAAACAAAAGAGGTTATTGGGTGGAGGTGCCTGGCTGGCTCAGTCGGTAGAGCATGCAACTCTTGATCTTGGGGTTGTGAGTTCGAGCCCCACGTTGGGTAGACAGATTATCCAAAAATAAAATCTTAATTAAAAAAAAAAGAAGTTATTGGAATTTGTTGGTGGTTGTTTGGGGAAGGTGGTGGAGCAGATGCAATGAGATTATGGACATGTTAATTTCATGAAGCTTTTTGGGTATCTGGGGAGAGATGTGTAGCAAGCTTCTCAAAAACGAGTCTGGCTTTCTGTAGGTGAGTCAGGGATCTGTAGGTGTCTCTAACGTCGGCCGAGTGCTGGCCTAAGTTCTTTACTGTATGGAGTCACCCCATCCTCATAACGCCCCACGAGATGGACAATATTATGAGCCTCGTTTTACCAATGAGGGCTGTGATGGACTGAATTGGGCCGCCCTCCCCCAATTCATAGGTTGAAGCTCTCAGCCCCCAATGCACCTGTATTTGGAGATAAGGCATTTAGGAGGTAATTTGGGTTAAATGAGGTCATAAGGGTGGGGGGCAATCCAATAGGGCTAGTGTCCTTATGAGAAAAGGAAGAGTCACCCGAGTTCTCTCTCAGCATGCGCACAGAGGAAGGGCCCGCTGAGGTCACAGCAAGAAGACAACCATCTGCAAGCCAGGAAGAGAGTTCCCTGATGGCACCTTGATCTTGAACTTCTAGTCTCCAGTACAGTAAGAAAATTAATTTCTTGGGGCACCTGGGTGGCTCAGACGTTAAGCATCTGTCTTCGGCTCAGATCATGATCCCAGGGTCCTGGGATCAAGTTCCGCATCTGGCTCCCTGCTCAGTGGAGAGCCTTCTTCTCTCTCTCTCTCTCTCTCCCTCTGCCGCTCCCCCTGCTGGTGTGCTCTCTCTCTCTCTGTCAAATAAATAAATAAAATCTTAAAAAAAAAAAAGAAAATTAATTTCTTTATTCTAAATTAACATAAATGTTGAAGCCACCCAGCGTGTAGTATGCTGTTAGAGCAACCTGAGCTAATACAAGGGCAATGAAACACAGAGACGTTACCTAAACTTCCTCCAAGTCACACAGCTGGGAAGGAACCGAGGCGAGATCTGACTTGGGGCAGAGTCCTTGCTTTTAACCACTGTCCTCTCTGCCTTTCACTACCGCTTCTGTAGAAAAGTGCGTGTGTGTGCGTGTGTGTCTGTGTGTGGAGGGGCGGAATCTCCGCGCGGATAGAGAGAAATTGGGCTGCCCCCTTCTTCCCAGAAGACAGGCTGATTTCTGTGGTTCCCGTGCACCAGCGTGCTTCCTGTGAAGAGCAGAGGCTTTTAAGCCTAGCGATTGTTTTGCTGAGGCAGCATGGCTACGTTCCAACCTCTTCCATACCCTTCCGTCCGACGGGGTGCGGGGGGGGAGAGGAACGGCTCTTGCCACTTGTGTAGAATCGTAGAATCGAGAATCAAGGGATGGTGGGAGGCAGGTGGAGCGAGTGGGCTCTGGCATGTTCGGGCCACGTGCCGGGGGGAGTGGTAAAGAGGCAGCCCTGACCGGCCCTGGCCTCCCTGGGTGTGGGAGCCAAGGGAGAGGGGCAGGGGCACGGCCCAGGGATGGACGTGGTCCTCGGCCGTGGCAGAGCCCCGTATGGTGGCAGGCGGGAGCCACGCTCACCGCCAACACAGCAGAGCGCACAGACCGGTGGGGTCCCTGCCTCGCGCACCTGAAATGAACACAGCGGGTGCGTCCGCTCTACTTTAATCAAAAGAGAGAGGGGGGGTCCACGAGACTAAGACCGGTAGAGCGTCTCGGAGCCCCCCTAGCATGCGTAGCTATGGTGTGCAGAAGAGCTTTTGTTCTTTCCCGGGTCGATGAATTAATAATCGGGCGAGGGTGGGCGGAGGCAGAAAAAAATCAAATCAAATTGGTTGGTCTTTTTTTTTTTTTTTTAAGATTTTATTTATTTGACAGAGAGAGAGAGAACAGAGGCCGGGGGAGTGGGAGAGGGAGAAGCAGGCTTCCTACTGAGCAGGGAGCCCGATGCAGGGCTCGATCCCAGGACCCTGGGATCGTGACCTCAGCCAAAGGCAGACGCCTAATGACTAAGCCACCCAGGCGCCCCTCAAATTGGTTTTTTTTCGGAGACCGTGGATACCTTCCCAGTCGTTGTTTTTGATTTCCAGCTCTTTTCCCTTAAAACACGTTTTGAGGGATAATTTTTTTTTTTTTTTTTTGTGGTTGTTTGTCCCTTTGCCTTGAAGTTTCTGAAATATTCCACGGCGCCGTCCTTGCCAATTCTGCAGAGTGTTGCTGTTGCTCGGAGCCTGTTCGCAGCCAAGTGGGAGAGTTTCTCCACAAACTGCCGTTTCAGGGAAAACACAGAAAATAAAATGCAACCAAGCACATTACACAGAGGATGGAGTCCTAAGTTCCCTGACTGTGATGCGGCCGGCCTTGTCCGGCCCTGCCTCCTTGACCTGGGCTTTCTCGGCGCTGGTTGCACATAGGAGTCCGCATGTTGAGGCCTCCCCGGTCTTCTCTCTGCGGTTGAAGAAGGCTTGTCAGGGCTGGGAAAATGTCCTGGCTCCCCAAGCCTTTTCTGGACCCTCTTTCACCCCGCTCCCACCTGTCCTCAGGTAAGAAAGCCCTGGCTCAACTAATTCTTTTACTAGGAAATCTTTTTTTTTTTTTTTTAAGATTTTATTTATTTATTTATTTATTTGAGAGAGAGAGAGAGAGAGAGTGAGCATGAGCAGGGGGAGGGGCAGAGGGAGAAGCAGTCTCCACGCTGAGAGCAAAGCCCGACGTGGGGCTCCATCTCATGACCCTGAGATCAGGACCTAGCCAAAATCAAAAGTGGGATGCTTCACAGACTGAGACACCCAGGTGCCCCAGGAGGGTTTTTTAAAAAAATATTGTTCCTCTCAGGTGGCTCTCATTTTCAAAGAGGGCTGATGTGTTTCCCAAGTTTGATGGGAGGATGAGTTACCTGGGGATTTTATTAAGATGTAGATCCAGATTTGGTGTGTCTGAGATGGGGCCTGGGACCGTGCATTTCTGACACCAGCCGAGAATGCTGCTGCTGGTTTGTAGACTTGGCTTTGAGGTGCCGGGTGTAGAGAAACCCTGAAGGATGAATGGTTGTAGGGAACACTATTGGGATATGTGTTAGTCAAGGTTCTCTAGGAGAAACAAATCAATAGGAGATCTTTACATATACAGAGAGAGAAAAAGAGAGAGCAAGGTGTATGGGGAGGAGGTTTATTATAGGAATTAGTTCATGTGATTACAGAGACTAACAAGTCACACGCTCTGTCATCTGCAAGCTGGAGGCCCGGGAGAACTGACGGTGTAAGTTTCTGTCTGAAGGCCAGCAGGCTCAGGCCCAGGGAGACCTGAAGTTTCCATTTGAGTCTGAAGGCACGAAAAGACCAATGTCCTAGCTTATACAGTCAGGCAAGAGGAAAGCCTCCTTATAGGAGGGTCATCCGTATGGTTCTAGTCAGGCTTTCAACTGATTGGATGAGGCCCACCCACATGAAACAGAGCAATCTGCTTTACTCAGTCTACTGATTCAAATATTAATCTCATGCAAAACACCCTCATGGACACATTCAGAATAAGGTTTGCCCAAATGTCTGGGCACTCTGTGGCCCAGTCAGGTTGACTCATAAGATGAAGCTCTATAAGATGGGAGGGTGAATCCTCCCTTGGGGGTCTTCATGGCTTCTTTGCTTATCTTCTTGGAAGTCTTCGGTCAGAAGATCCAGATGTGTCCCCTTGTCAGCTGGATGTTTGTTGCCGCACCGGATCTCCACGCTCTCAAGGGCAACTCTCTACGTAACACCTGGGCTTGACCCATGCATTCTGGCATAGAAACAACAGATGACACTTTACATTTATGTTGAACTCTTAATACAGTTGTCCTGGATGCCTGCTCTGTGAAAGGTCCAAACTGGGGGGTCAAGGAGGACCAAGGATGAGACCCCCTATAGGGGAAGGGGTTTGGGAAGGACAGGCTATGTAATTGTGGGGCCCAAAGTAAAATGAAAATGCAGGGCTCCTTGTTCAAAAATTAGGATAAAAAAAATTAGGATTTTCAAGATAGCAGGAGCAGGGCATTTAACCAAGTGTGGAGCCCTTCTGAGAGCAGGAACCTCTGGAACCATATAGGTCCTATGTCCCTTAGGCTTGTTCTGGGTAGAGTCAGCTCAGAAGCCAGATAGGGCTAAGGGTCCTGATGGAAATTCTGGGGTACTGATTTGTGCCTCTTTTTGTTTTCCTTCCTTCTTTTCTTTTCGTTTCCTCCCTCCCTCCTTCCTACTTCCTAATTTCAAAAGCCTTATCACTTTCAATGAAATAGTGTGTTCATCATCCATTATACTTGTCATTCCAGATATTTATAAATTAAACCAGTTTGTGTCACTTTTATGGCACTTGTAAATCCCATGGCAGCAGTGGCTAGAGTTAGAGTCCTGTCTACTAAGTCTGTGCCGTCTGGATGGCTGTGGGGGTGTTGTAGTCGGAAGGGGGGGCTCCTGGAAACACTCAGGCCAGGTTTTGAAGGGGTCTGCTGTCTGTGTGTCAGAATACACTGCAAAGTTCTAGAGGAGTGTACCTCCGAAGAGAACCACCCAGAAATGGCTTACCAGATCCAGAAGGCAGAGGTTTTACTCTCTCAACCTATTATCAGAAACTTGAATTCATTAGTGACTTGACTAGTTGGTTAGAGAAAATCTCAGAAAGGTAAAAAAAAAAAAAAAAAAGAGAGGCCAGTAAGATTGGACTAAATAGAATTTTTCCATTTTATTTTTATTTTTTTTAAAGATTTTTATTTATTCATTTGACAGAGATACACAGTGAGAGAGGGAACACAAGCAGGGGGAGGGGGAGAGGGAGAAGCAGGCTCCCTGCCCGACACCGGGCTCAATCCCAGGATCCTGGGATCATGACCTGAACCAAAAGCAGACACTTAACGACTGAGCCACCCAGGCACCCCTCCATTTTATTTTTAAAAAGATTTTATTTATTCTTCTTTCCCCCCTCCCCCTGCTTGTGTTCCCTCTCTCCCTGTGAGTCTCTCTCTGTCAAATAAATAAGATAAAAAAAAAAAATCTTAAAAAAAAAAATAAAAGATTTTATTTGAGAGAGAGAATCTCAAGGCGACTCCCCGCTGAGCATAGAGCCCACCTGGAGCTTGATCCCAGGACCCTGAGATCATGACCTGAGCTGAAATCAAGCGTCGGATGCTTAACTGACTGAGCTGCCCAGGCGCCCCAAACTTTTCCATTTTAGATTTTAGCCCTGACTATCTGCTAATCCCTCTAACTCCGGGGGTGGGGGGATTAATGGGCTAAAGGGGTCTTGGCAAGAGATGGACAAATTTATCAACAGTTGCTTTGGCAAACCAAATTCTCATCTCTATCCTAGTGCGTTTCAAGTAAATGAGAACAGTCAGTGATTTGTAGCAAATTTTTATTGAACACAAGCATTCAAGCTCAGGAGAGTAAAGCATACCCTCAAGGGGCTTAAATTTAGTTGGAGAGAACACTATCCTAGTGCTACCCTCTTTACCATGAGCGAAGCCCGGCTAGACATAGGTGTTCTTATGGGCTGGCTCCCATTCTTTCCTAAAGAGGGCTTCCACAACTGAATGACAAAAAAGAAAATACTAAGCTCCTCGTAGCAGAGAATTCAAGAGGCTAACCTCCATTCATTCCATGAACACTGACTGAGTGCTTTCTGTGGGCCAGGCTCTGTTCCAGACACGAGGGGTACAGCAGTGACCCAAACAGACCCCAGTGGTGCCCCTAGAGAGCCCTGTTTAAATGGAAGGCCAGGTCAGGAGCAGAGGTGACACAAGGCTGCTGGGAGCAAGGACGTGGGCTCGTCTCTGTGGTGTAGCCTTACTAGGGAGGGCCACTTCTGACTAACCTTTGTATTTTGTGAGGCTTTCAGTCAACAGTGGGGAAGAAAATGTTGACTTGTGGCTGGAGTTGAGGTCATGTACCGGAAACGTGATTTCTGCCCGTTCTCTTGTCCTAAACCCTTAATTCTGCCTTCGACCACTCCATTTTCTCCCGTCATGCCAACGCTATGTTTTCTTCAGATGTCAACAGTGCCCTCAGGAGATGAGATGCCAGAACACTCTGCCAGATGGCATTTGTCTGTGTTTTAATCAAAATGCCCCCTTCTCTTTGCCACAGGGTGAAGCAGCCAGATACTGTGTGAAGCGAACAAGAAACAGCACAAAAACCTGCAGTAGCTTTTGTGGTCAGGAAAGGTAGCCAAAGGCCGGATGCGCTTAATTCTGTTCACCCCTGTGGTAGCACCGGGACCGTGGGAAGGGCTCCCATGGTCGGCCCTGAGCTGATTCTGAGAGGTGAGAGTCCTGACATGTTGATGTAGGTGGGGCTCTGGGAGTGAATGATGGGAAGAGCCCAAATGGTGGTTTCCTCTGTATCCACCTCCCCTTTATGGACAGGGTTAAGCCTTTCAGGGTTTTCAACCACTTAATGAAATGTCATTATTCCCTTTTTAATTTCTTTTTCTCCCTTCCTCCCTTCCTTTCAAGTAATCTCTATGCCCAACATGGGGCTTGAATTCATGACCCCGAGATCCAGATTTGCACACTCTACCGACCGAGCCAGGCAGGAGCCCCTCATTATTCCATCTTAAAGATCAGGCCACTGTGACTGAGAGTCTTTAGTTAACTTCGCTAAACCCAAGAGCTAACTTTTACGAGTGCATACCATGTGCTGTGCGTGACCTCTTTTTAACCCTCTCAACATCCTTATGGGTTAGGCCGTTACTCCCATTTTACAGAATGAGAAAGTGAGGCTTACAGAAGATTAAGTATACTGCTCAAGGCTTCAGAGCTGGAAAGTGGTGGAGCTTGGATCCAAACCAGCCGGTCTAACTCGTGAGTGCTCTTAACTGCTTTTCAGATTTCTTCAGAGCAGCAGGAACTATGCCGAAGGCTATCAGATGGCCACTCAGGATTCAACTGAAGTTCACCTTGCAAAAATGGCACCTCCCTAACAACCGGGCCAAGATGGCGGCAGCCCTGAGCAAGGCAGAGAAGAGAGTTCCATCTGTTCCCTTCCAGGAAAGCCTTTAGCTACCTGCCACTGACACAGGAGGCCTCAGCAGGTTCCACCCACACGTCTCCAGGGGAAGATGCTTGTTTATTTGTTTTTTATTTTTTATGAGCAGCGGGGAGGGGCAGAGGGAGAAGGACAGAAGCTCAAGCAGACTCCTTGCTGAGTGTGGAGCCGGACTCAGGGTTGGATGTCACGACTCTGAGATCATGACCTAAGCTGAAATCAGGAGGGGGATGCTTAACCCACTGAGCCACCCAGGCACCCCGGGAGATGTTATTTAATAAACATTATGTAATGTTACTATATGCCAGGCACTCTTCTAAGCTCATGACTAATATTAACTCATTCATCCTCATACCTACCCTATATAGTGGGCACTACTGTCATCTCAATTATAAATATGGGGAAACTGAGGCACAGAGGTGTGAAGTAACTTGCCCAGGTCATAGCTAGAAAATGGACTATGAGTTGAGAGTAGGCAGCCTGGCTCCAGAGGACAGCCAAATGCACTTCTGAACGTACTTTGGGAAAAACCATTTATATATATATATAAATGAATACTTTAATATATATTATATATATTTATATATAAATATATTGAAACATATATATCTAAAAATATATATCTATAAATATATTTTATATATACATGTATATATATATAATGAGAATATATGTATATATTCTTCCAATATGATGACTTGTAACCACTGAAGAAATTGCTCTTTCTCCTGGGATGAAAGCTTCGCCAAGGAATGATTCTCCACTGAGAAGCTTGGGCAAGGTATTGGCTGCGACGAAGGTAGCTTTTTGAAAGGGTGTCTTTTGGAAAATCTCACAAACTTCACTCAGAAAGCTCCCTGCAACACCCATCATGGCACCTGGTGGACATATCACTCTTGATCTACTGTCCTAACCATTGTTCTCAAAACGGATGCCTTAGAAGCACTTCAAATCTTCAAAGCTCTTACCTCTACTTATAGCTCCTCTCTCTCTCTCTATATATATATTTTTAAAAGATTTTATTTATTTATTTGACAGAGAGAGACAAAGCGAGAGAGGGAACACAAGCAGGGGGAGAGGGAGAGGGAGAAGCAGGCTCCCCGCTGAGCAGGGAGCCTGATGCAGGGCTCGATCCCAGGACCCTGGGTTCATGACCTGAGTCGAAGACAGATGCTTAACGACTGAGCCACCCAGGCGCCCCAGCTCCTCTATATTTATTTTTTAATTTATTTAATTAATTAATTTATTTTTAAAGATTTTATTTATTTATCTGAGAGAGAGAATGAGAGACAGAGAGCACGAGAGGGGGAGGGTCAGAGGGAGAAGCAGACCCCCTGCTGAGCAGGGAGCCCCATGTGGGACTCGATCCCGGGACTCCAGGATCATGACCTGAGCCGAAGGCAGTTGCTTAACCAACTGAGCCACCTAGGCGCCCGCTCCTCTATATTTATTGATTAAATATTTTTGAGTGCCCCAAATATGGCGAGTACTGTGCTAGGCACTGGGAAACGGCAGAGAACAAGACAGATGAGATTCTGGATGGAATGGAGCACTGTGCTGGTGGCAGAGGACCAGAGGACATACTTAACTGGCAACAGCCCACATAATACAGGGGGGAGTGGGAGCACTGGGGGTTGGGGATGTGGGTCTTTAACTTTGACTGGATACAGGAGGCTTCCAGTGGCTATTCACACCGCTGCACAGTTGGAATTCAGCAAATGTCTACTGCATGAATGTACTGCCTGCAAAACTGGGTTCTGAAGAACGGGCAGGAGTTAGTTAAGTGAGGGGAAAGTAGAGGGGCGGGGGGGAGTGGTATTCTGGGCAAAAAGGGAAGAGCTCAAAGGTGAGGGAGCAAAAATGAGATTTTCTGCTTAGAAGGATGATTCCGCAGAGGGGAGAACAGATTTCAGGAGGGCTTGCGGGTAGAGAGACACAGGAGGCCTTTGATGTGGTCGGGGCGAGAGAAATCCGGAGGAGGGAATGGATTTGGGAAGTAGGCGAGAAGAGAGGGGAGAAGGAGGAGGGAGAAGTCAAGGATGATTTTTAGTTTTCCCGTTCAGGTTTACCCTCTAGGACACAGGCAAAGCCTTTTGCGGTTCCTTTAGTTTTCAACCAGATCACCCCGCGAGCCCAGGCCTTCCCACCCCTCTGGTTGTTAAGGAATATTCACCCCAGCCTTTGTTCTTAATGGTGAAGTCCAAGGCTCTTCAAGTGCGGAGGGAGCACCCGCCCAGGGTGGGGAAAGCTTCGTTAGTCCCTACCGTCCACGTCCCGGCTTCGATGTCCCTCACAAGCTCGCGAAAGGTAAAGGGCAAGAAGCATCGGATTTTACAGACGGGACCGGGAGGTCCATGTGAACCTTGCCCAAGTCCGTACTCTGCCCGGTAGGTGAATGTAAGGCCCAAGCCCCACGCTGTGATTTTAAGTGCACTCACTGGGCAAGGTGAGTCACCTCGGGAGTCCAGGACTCCCCAGGATTCGGTTAAGGCCACCGTGCCCCACCTGGAGCCCGGTTGGCGCTAACATCCCCCGGCATCCACAGGGAGGGATTACGTTAGGGTTTTCCTGCCTCTCGTAAAAAAGTTCCTGTCTCCCTCTAGAGCCAGGCACACGCCTCCCGAGCCAGACCACGTGTCGCAGGTACGTTTTTTTTTTTGGTTCTTCCCCTCCCCCGTTCCGTTCCCCTTTCCTCTCAGCCTTAGGTGGCAGGAAAATCCTTTACCTCCGACCAATCCCACTGATGCCGAGCCGCGCGCGCGCGCCAACTCGAGCTCCTTCTCTGTACGTCATTGGCCACCTCCACCTATGCAGAGTGACAGGCAGCTTCGCCGACCTATAGACGGAGGAGGCGGGGGCCGCTCGGCCCTCCCAAAGCTGCTTTGTTAGGGGCTCCCTCGCCGTTCCCCAGCCCGCCGCGCCTCCGCTGCCTTTCCCTGCTCTCCCCAGGCTGCGCCGCCGGCGCCTTGCGGGGTGGCAGCTCCGGAGCGCGCGGCGCCCGCATCCTTCCAGCCGGGCGCCACCGGCGGGGGATGCAGCGCGGGTACCCAGCGTGCTCCTGTTGTCACTCTCCAGCCCAACTCTGAACGCCCCGCTCCTGCATCCGCCGCCTCTGATTGGCCGCCTGGAGGCGGAGCGATTGTCAGGCGGCCCAATCGGAGCTCGGTTTCCCACGGGCTCCCGTGGCCCCGCCCCCGAGGCCGCCGGCAGAGGCGCCCTGACAGCTCTCATTGGCAGACGGCGAGCGGGCCGGAGCGCGGCCGGGCCGAGCAGCGCCGCCGCCGTCGGGCGCGCAGCTCAGCAGCGCCGCGAACGCCTCGGCGCCCGCAGCCCCAGGAGCCCGGCGTCTCCGCATTGTCCCCGGCCCCGTCGCGGAGACCCGGGACGAGCGTCGCTGGTGAGTACCGCGGGTCTGGAGGGCGCGGGCCGGCTGTCCGAAGCCGCCCCGAGGGACCGTGGTGAGGATGCCCTGAGCCGCTCTGCCCGTGGCGGGCACGTCCTGACCCTGGTCTCCCGCACACTGGGGCTCCCGGCGGGTCCTAGCTCCCCCCGATTGGGCTTTACTCGTATTGTTTTCGTGTTCACACACTTGGAAGGTGAGGAGCTAGCGAGGGGAGGCTAGAGGAGACATCCCTCGCGCGAGGGAGCTGTCGGGAGGGAGACGAGCCAGCGGCGCCCAGGTGCCGGGTGCCGAATGAAAGTGACAGTGTACGGCGTTGGCATTCGGTCTTCTCGGCAGCAGGAGGTCGGCGCTGACCTGCGGCGGCGGCCGCACTTTGTATTTATCGGCTGATTTTTATCAACTTCGGGGAGGGCGTGCGTGTGCGTGCGCGTGTGTGTCTGTGTGTGTGTCTCCGTCCCTGACTTGGGCACCTCCAGGCCTGGGTTTTCGGCGACGTTGCCGGCGCTCACCTTGGCGATCCGCGCCGCGCTCGGGGCTGGACACAACGGGGCGGAGAGCCTGGGGGCCGGCACACAGGGCCGGGGACCCGCGGCTGACCTGGGAGGAGGCATTTAAAGCGGCATTCTGCGCGCGCGCAGACAATGACTGGTCCGGGTGCGGGCTCCCGGGGGCTGTGCGTGGAGTCCCGGAGCCCGATCCCGACCCCGCCTCGCCCTCTCGCGGGCTCTGCCGCTCGGATGCTGCTGCGCCGCGCGGCTCACCGCCCGGTGGGGGACCCGCGTGGGGCCCGCTTTTGTTTACAGACCTCGCCATTGGGCGAGAGCCTCGCGCTGCGCTCCCCCGGCCGAGGCTGCTGCCGCGCGCCCCCTCCGAGCTGGGAGAAGTTGGTGCGTGCTGTCAGGTGACGCCCCCTCCCCCGGCCTCCTGGAGAGATGCTGCAGGGAAAAGACTAGACGGCGCCTTCGCGCCCAGTCCCCGCCGCGCACGGCGCCCCCCTAGGCCCCGTGCACCCAGAGGCGCCTTGTCCCGGCCGGGGGCTCTCTCTCAGATTGACGGCCGTCGGGGCGCTGACCGAGCCAAGCTCACCTCCCTCCCAGTAGCATCCTCTGTCCTTGCCTCCGGATCAGCCCAGGTTGATTCCAAGCCTGCCTTTTCCTTCATGCTGGCAAGTCTTGAAGGACGCGCGCGAGCCCTTGGGGACGCTGGCCAATCCATGCCCGCTTTTCTGGTACCCACGCGGCCCCGCGGAGCAGCTGTGGGGCATCCTTGAGTCCGGGCGGTAGCGATCGGCTTACCCGTGCGTGCTGACTTGGTGCACTTTGAGCTGGAGAAGAGGTTGAGAGCCTGGGCGCTGAGGTCAGACGCACTCGGGTTCCAGGATCTGCTCAGTATCACTCACAAACCGAGGGATCCAGGCCGAGCTCCTTAGTCTCCCTGCGTCTCAGTTTCCGAGTCTGTAAAGTGGGGATAATGTGTATTACCATTTGTTGGAGGCTGGGGGTGGTGGGGGTTTGAACAATAAAAATCATCAGTTTAGCACACTGACTGCCACAAATGAAACACTGGACTGTTGTTTCCCAGTTAGTTAATCTATTATAGAGGATAGACCGCTGTCTTTCCCCTTTCTGCTGTTCTTCCCTGGCTTCTGTTTTATTTTAGAAAGCTTGAAGGACTGTTTTCAGCCTCAAACAGGGCTTGTTTTACTTGGCCTTAGGTTTAATTACAGTTATCTAATCGCTTTCAGGTCCTTTTTATGTGTTTGAATTTCCATTAGGTTTTGGTTGTTTCTGCTTTCCTCCTTCTTCCTGAAGGCACTGCTGAGGCCCAGGCCTGGGCTTGGAGGAAGAACACTTGTCCAGGTGGGACCCGGTTGCCCGTGAACCAAGTGAACCAATGGCCTCCGAGCAAAGTGATTAGCGCCGGGATGGAGGGAGGTTTGAACAAAGAGATACCTGGAGGCAGGGAGGGAACACTTCCTGGTAGAAGTGAAATTTGAGCCCGGTCTTGTGGCAGAAGTTTAGTAAATCTTTGGTTTCTAGAATATGCTCTTTTGTATCCTGTCAGAAAGCGCCCCGCCAGGGAGGTTGTCTTTGCGTTTGGTAAACACAAAAGTTGCTAAGTAATTATCTTTGAATAGAGGAGAAATAAACCCAAGGTGGAGGCTGTGGACTTAACCAGGGAAGGTAGAAGGGGAGAATTGATTTCATCGAGTATCTTCAAAATGCCATCAATGTGTTTTGACTTGTTTTTTCTCTGCCCCACCAGCCCCGTAGTGCGAATGTTTTTTAAGGCAAAGAGAGAAGGCAGTTTCATACAGGAGAAACAAAAGCAAGAAAAACTCGTCTACAACCCCAAATGAGAGAGTTGAAAAGAGACAATCTCAGGCTTGGCTACAAAGTAAGATAGTATTGGAAAAAATGTTTCCAGTTTCAACACCCTTTGCTGCTGGGGGCAAATTACTGAGTTAGGTCCAGGAACCCGTCCTTTGAACGTGGACTTCCAGGGTCTTAACCGGCCCAGGAGAGCATACAGACAGACAGAAACCAGGTGAGGGACTTGCAGCTGTCCAGTGGGCGCAGGAACCCCCAGGGAATGCTCCTGATGCCATTCTGCTCCCCGGGCCTGCCTCAGTTCACCCCAAGGAGGTGACTCCCGCAAACAGAAAGAGCCAGTAGTCTTATTGCTAGATATCAATTAACATACGAGATAACCTATTTAATGTTCGCCTAGTGATGATTCTGAGCCTTCTTGCACTTGTTCTGGGAATTCTCTGGCCCCCGAGGGATGCTGTCCCCTGCTGCCGTTGGGGGATCAAATCAGTTGGGGGCCTCGACTTAAAAGGGAGCACGTGGTTCGGAAATCTCATTAGCTGACAATTTAACTCCTCTCTAATGCTCATCTGAAGAGCTGGGACAAAGACTTCCTCTCCTTTCCCTCTGCAAGTTCTCCCTCCCAGCTTCCCTCTCCTCTCTGCCCCCCCAAACATGAAAGGAAAGGCAGCTCTGGTCCAGTCTCCTCCCCACCCCCAAATTCGCCAAAATTCCTGCAGTTTGTGGCCCCCCCCCCGCCGTGGGCTTTCCGCAGCGCCTGGCCAGAAATCCCTTCCCCAGAGCTTTGCTGTGGGCCTACTGGGTGTGCTGGTTAACAGTTGGTTCTTTCCTCTCCACACGGAGCTTGCGGTCTGCAGGAGAAACATTTCGTGAGACTGGGCTTTTGGGAAACATGAGGAAGGCAGGTGAGAATATAGGGATCTCATTGAAACCTCAACTAGAAGTCAGGGATGTCAGGGTGTTCTGCTGCCTGAGCGTGCAGGAGGGGTGAAGGTGGGAAGGCAGAAAGAGAATTTGGTTCCTATGGGCAATGTCCAGATTCCTGAACACCACAGGTAGAGAAAGATCCTTATTTTCACTGTCTCCAGCCATTGGACTCTTGTATCGATAACACTGTTCCACGGGGGTCGTGTGTGTGCATTTTTGTGTCTACCTGACATGCGCGCCTAGATACGTACACACTTTCCTTTCTAAATTAAGCAGATGGGTAGAGTGTATGTTTCTGAGTGTGTCTGTTTTTTTTGTTTGTATTTTTCTCAGTATAGGAACAGAAAGAACAGGCCCCAGCAAAATTTTTCAGTTTTTTTACAATCCCAAACTTAATCACTCTTGTGTTTCAGAAGAAAAGTTCTCATCATGGTAGGCCAAATCACTTATTGAAAAAAAAAATTTTTTTTAAAAGATTAAATAAAGGAGGCACTGAAAGATAAAGCAGTACTCAGCCAGGAACAGAGTGTTTTGAAAATAAAACAATGCTCCAGTGTAAAAGTTATGGGATATTAATAGGTGGGTTTTCTCCTTCCAGCCCCTTCCCCACCTCCTGTCCCTTCCTTCCCACCCCCTCCGGCATAAGACTTTCACTGTTCCTGGGATCTCCAGGGACCTCGTTAAGAAATTCATAAAGGTCTAGACTGTGGTTACGGAAAGATTCCTCCTGTGCTTGTGTGAGTCTTCTAGAAGACCTTGGAGCTCTTTTGCTCGGTGAAGAGGTGCCTCCCTAGTGGGCTGAGGCTGAGCTCAGAGGCTCGCATTCCCCTGCAGGTGGGGTCTCAGTTCATTGAAATGGTAGCAGAAATGGGGGGGCGGGGAGTGCAGCATATTGCCGTGATACAGGAGTCGGACGTGGAACAGAGTGATGGCGCCGGGAGGAAGGTTCTTTCAGCTGAGGGCATCGTCAGTTACAGAATGGGCCAAGGCCCTTTGAGTTTTGGTGCTGTCACAAAGTTTTTTTCCCTAAAGGGAGACTTGGGTGCAGCCCTCTAGCAAAACCACAGTATGATATGAAAGGCATTGCACGTTTTTCTGCCCAGAGCCACTTTGAATTTACAAAGGAGGAGGATTTTAACAAAAAAGCCACCTAGTATTATTTAACCTCAGTATTTGCCCTCCCAGAACGTGATTTTATTAAAGACCAACAGAACCCCCCTCCCCCCACCCTCCCTCCCTCCTCCTTGGCCAGGAGCTGCTAACCTTGTAAACAGAGATCAATTCTGGTTCCTGTTCCTGGATTCCTCTGTCCTCTGCAGAGGTGATAATGGCCCTGGAAGGCCACCAGGTCAGCCCTGGGGGAGGGGGAGGTTAGGGCCCCGAGAATGGGTCCGGGAATTTGCCCTGTGGAATTGTTGGGACCCTGGACGTGGAGTCCATGGCGTTGTCTACCTTTTGCTCTTCAGAAAGGGGGTGGTGGTGGGCCTGATGTCTGCAGGTTGAGTCTGAGGGGCCTGGGGCGGTGGGGGGGGGGCCTGTCTTGCCTCCCCTTTCCCCCAGCCATATTGGAGACCTCCCATGTCTTTAGGATTCCAGGTCAAAGCCTGACCATCTCAAGGCGTCTTCAGATCCTGGGGATAAGATCTCTTTTGACCCTACCTTGTCACCTGGGCTGGGTGCGGAGCACTGGCTGAATTGTGGGCAAGTGAGGATTTCCAGCAGGGCTGGGAGCCTCTGGAACTCATCAGCCAGTTTGGGGCAGTGTTTTAGAGACTCTGAACTGTGGGTTTATTCTTGCCATGAACTTCTTATGTGGATTTTGGGGTTTTGGGACTTAAAAGGAGCCTGACCCAACTGAGGTAATGTGTTAGTTTTTACCTTTTTTTTTTTTTTTTTTTTTTGCAAAATGTGTATCTCCATCTCCTCCCATGACACAAGGATGTCCTTGGAAAGTGAACACACTTAGCAGGCTGTAGGCCCCCTGGGTTCTGATACCTGCGGGGCGTGGGGCCCCTTTCCATGCCGGCGAGGCCCTGAGCTCCCTGGGTACCGAGGACGCTCCGTCATGCCTCTTACCTGGTGTCATGATCAGATTTATCATCTGACACCCTCAGAAGCGCCCTACTTTAGCTGTCCAGAATCAAGTCCCAGGTGTCCAAGTTGTTACTCTGATGATGTTTGAAATAACCATGGGTAGTACTTTCCCGGTGGCAAATTCTGCTGCGTTCTGGAGGTGAGCAGTGTGTTGACCTTCACCCTTTTGTGTTTAATGTGTGTTTAAACAGAGGTCCATTGTGCGTGTGTGGGGGGAGAATTCCATATTGCTCTTTCTTTCATCTGAAATGTCCTTTAGATCCCACCGTTGTTAGGTCTTCTTGAATATTCTTGCCATGGTGAGACTCTGACCGTAGGATGATTCTTACCCTCTGCCGTTCAGAGGGCTGGGGCTTTGTACGTGTTTCTTGTTCTCTTAAGGATCTAACATACATTTCCACATTTGCCTTAATCGGGATGCAGTCTCTGGCTATAAAACTCGAGTCAGTTTTGCTGAAATATACTTAAACCACAATTTTTACTCAGCAATGATGATCCAGTTCTACTATTTTCCCCTGCCATCAAGTATATTCTTCTTTCATCCATATTCTTAGACTCCAGGAATGCCAAGTTTGATTTCTTTCTAAAAACAATGTGTAAATAATTCTGGATAACATTAACAAACTCCTGGAACAGGCAAGCTAACATGAAAAAGCGTTTGTTCCCATCCCTTTCTGCTCCCGCCCACTCCTGTACTCTCCAGAAATGATCACTTTTGTTCCTTTTTGTTTTTTTGTTCTTCTCGTGGTTGTCTTTGTATCTCCAAATAATGTACTTAACCATTTTTATTTATCCACTTCCTGCTAGGATGCAGGACCATTTAGCTGATTTATTGCTTCTTACCTCCTTCCTTCTTTCTCCAGATTTTTGATGGTTTTATTTATAGTTCTTATACTGATTATTCTTCAAGGCTTTGTTACTTATATAGATCTCTAATTTAGCTTCGTCAACCGAAGACTGACTTTTAACCTCCCCTAAAGTGAGAATATTGGTGCTCTGATCTGTCCTTTATCTCAGCTCCCACCCCCCACACCCCCAGCTTCCGTCACCACCAGGATCGTAAGATTGTGTTCTGTAAGCATGATTAAGTCTTCTATGCTTTGTCTATAGCTTGCTATTTTTTTTTTTTTAAGTTTCATTTTTAATCTCTATACCTGATGTGGGGCTTGAATTTATAATGCTCAGATCAAGAGTCACATGCTCTACCAACTGAGCCAGCCAGGAGCCCCTAGGTTGCTTTTGTTTTTATAACAGCTTTATTCATATAGAATTTACATACCATACAATTTAGCTCCTTAAAGTGTGCAATTCGGTGGTTTTTGGTATACTTACAGAGTTGTGCAGCCCTCACCATAATAAGTTCTAGAACATTTTCATCATCCCCAAAAGAAACCCTGTACCCATTTTTATTCACTTCCCTTCCCCATGCTTCCCCCTCGCCTCTGGTAACCACGAATTTGTCTGTCTCTATAGATTTGCCTGTTCTGGATATTACATGTAAATGGAATTATATAATATGTGGCCTTTTGTGTCTGTGTTCTTTCGCTTAGCGTCATGTTTTCAAGGGTCATCGTGTCGTGGCGTGTGTCTGAATTCCTTTTTACTGCTCAGTAGTATTTCACTGTATGGATACATCACATTTTATTTATTCATTCATCCATCGATGGACTTTTGGATTGGTTCCACCTTTTGGCTCTTGCGAATAGTTACTGCTGTGAATATCAGCGTACAAATATTTGTTTGAATACTTAAAATTTTTTTCTGGTAAACACCTAGGAGTGGAATTACTGGGTCATATGGTAATTCCATGTTTAATTTTCTGAGGCACTGCCAGATTGTTTTCAAAGTGGCTGCACCATTTCACCTTTCCACCAGTAATGTGTGAAGATTCCAATGTCCCCACATCCTGCCCAGCATTTGTTCTCTCTTGTCTTTTTGATGATGGCTGTTGTTGAGGTGACATCTCACTGCGGTTTTGATTTACATTCCCCTGATGATGACTGATGCT
Organism: Leptonychotes weddellii; assembly: GCF_054177405.1. Taxonomy (NCBI): domain Eukaryota; kingdom Metazoa; phylum Chordata; class Mammalia; order Carnivora; family Phocidae; genus Leptonychotes; species Leptonychotes weddellii. Next base: position 181,502,007 of record NC_138369.1, on the reverse strand, counting down.
GAGCATCTTTCCATGTGCCTGTTGGCCATTCGTGTATTTTCTTTGGAGAAATGTCTATTCAGATCTTTTGCCCATTTTTTAATGGGGTTATTTGGTGTTTTGCTGTTGAGTTGTAGGAGTCCTTTTTTTTCTTTCTTTTTTTTTTTTTTAAGACATTTATTTATTTGAGAGAGATAGAGCACAGAGGGAGAGTGAGAGGGAGAGGCAGATTCCCCACTGAGCAGAGCCCGACACGGGGCTGTCTATCCCAGGACCCTGAGAGCATGACCTGAGCCGAAGGCAGATGCTTAACGACTGAGCCACCCAGGCGCCCTAAGTTGTAGGAGTTCTTTACATGTTTTGGATATTCCCCCCTTATTGGATAGATGGTTTGCAGATACTTTTTCCTGTTTTGTAGGTTGCCTTTTCACTTTGTTGTTGGTTTCTTTTGCTATGCAGAAGCTTTTAAGTTTGATACGGAGATCCACTTTATTTTTGATTTTGTTGCTTGTGCTTTTAGACCTGATTTCCAGAAAATCATTACCAAGACCCATGTCAAGAAGCTTTCTTCCTATGTTTTCTTCTAGGAGTGTCATGGTTTCGGTCTTACATTTAAGTCCTTAATGCATTTCAAGTTAATTTTTGAGAGTGGTATGAGAGAGGGGTCAAGTTTCATTCTTTAACATGTGAATATCCAATTTTCCCAGCACCATTTATTGAAGAGACTGTCTTTTCTTTCTTGAATATTCTTGGCTCCTTTTGATTTCACATTTAAAAAAAGAGCAATAGTCTGTGTACTTCAAAAACAAAGTGTGTATGGTTCAGTTATTTATTTACCAAAGCTACATGAAGGAAATATTTGCAAAGTGATTTGAAAGTGAGCTGTCTTTGGGTATCAGCTTTTGGGCATTAAATTTCTGCTGGGTGATATTTCTTACTGTGTTATGTTAGGACAGAGGTTCTTAACTGAGGGCAGTTTTGCTCGCCAGGGGACCTTTGGCAATGTCTGGAGATGTTTTTGGTTGTCACATTGGGGAGGTTATACTGGTATCTATCTAGATATAAGGAGATAGCAGGCATCTGGACGCCAGGGATGTTGCTGATACCCTTTGATGCCTAGGACAGTCCCCCAGAAGAAAGAATTATCTGGTCCATAGTCAGTAGTGCTGAGGTTGAAAAACCCTGCATTCAAAAGACACAAATATTATTAGCACATATTTAAATTTCTTCACTTGGGAAAGGAGCTTATGTTTCCTAGATATTTGGAAACAAGCTGTCAGATTAATAATGAATAATCTGAGGCATCAGGTTATTTTGGTTATTATTTTAGCTGGAATAAATTAATAAGGTATCCTTTTTAGGATAGAAAGGTTTTTGTTGTTGTTGTTGTTGTTTTGTTTTGTTTTAGAGAGTGGGGAGGCAAGGGGCAGAGGGAGAGGGAGCAAGAATCTTCAGCAGGCTCCACGTCCAGCACTCAGTCTCACAACCCTGAGATCATGACCAGGGCGGAAATCAGGAGTTGGATGCTTAGCCTACTGAGCCACCCAGGCGCTCCTAGGATAGAAGGTTTTAAAAATTGGATAATAAACAGATTAAGACCGCAACCCAAGAAAAAAAATTGGATAATAATTTCAGGGGTTTTGGGCTTCTCAGTGCTTGAGCAAGTTCACCCACTTAATGACTTCAGAATAGTGCTAATAACAGTGTTATGAACGGCACATCCTTAGCCCTTAACTCTGCTGTGGTTAATGTTATGGGAGGAAAAGTATTTGCAGTCTGATCATTACAATGTTACTCCTCTTAAGCAGTTCATGGAGCATTAAAAACATTTTCGGAAGAAAAGTCTGGGGCAAGATCCACTGTGACATTTTAGAAAAATTTTTTGAATGTTAGAATAATTATCTCATCTTGAAATCTCTGATTAGGAATTATCATTTCAATCTATAAATATCAATTGAACTTTAACATTGCATTGTAATTATAAAATTAAAACCTCATAGCTGATTTTCATTTAGCTAATAATTTAGCAATCTATTTTTTTTTTTTTAAAGATTTTATTTATTTATGTGAGAGAGACAGAGGGAGTGCACGAGTGGGGGTGCGGAGGGCCAGGTAGGGGCAGAGGGAGAGAGACGAGCAGACTCCCCGCTGAGCAGGCAGCTGGATGCTGGGCTCGATCCCAGGACCCAAGTCGAAGGCAGATGACTGAGCCACCCTGACACCCCAACAATCTAGTGTTTTCGAGTAGATTTAAAAAATTCATCCTGTGGGTTTTGTTTTTTTTCTCTCCTCCCCTCCCCCAACCCCGACAGTTAATGCTTAATGTGGGGATTGAATCTGCCTGCAGCCTTGGTCCTGGGCATCCCACCCATAGTAGCAAACCATTCAAACTGCCTTAAAGAGAAAGATTTGTGGGAGCCTGTCGTTGCGGGGTTTCAGCTTGCTTTGAGTAAGAACACCCAAATGTCCTTCTCTCTCTTCGAGGAAATGGGGTTAAAACCAAATGGACGGATTTATAAGTATTGCTAGTTAGCATTAGGAACTTGGAGTCTTCATGCCAAAGGCATTAGAGATCTAAGTTAATGGCCCATTCTTTACAGCAGGACTAGTTAACGGCTTATTAGAGTGAGAAGGGCTAAAATTATCCCTCACTGACGACTTCTGAATTTTAACTGTGGTAGTCCATGTCTTCTCAACCTGTGATACAGCAGTTCTGAGTCCCATCCAAGTCAGGAAAAGTGAATTTACGGGCCTCCTAAGCAACGAGCATCTAGCAATGTAGAGTGCCTGGACTTTATTAGGGGCGCATGGAGCCAGCTCCCCCACCCCAACATTTGGGGGCTCAGCCCACAGCCACGACAGCTAAGAGTCCCGGGGCTCAGGGAGCCTGGTTCCAGGAGCATAAGATATGGTCTTGGTTCCTATGTTAGGGTTGCTAGCAAACCTATGCGTGATTCGAGGGAACATGGAAATCTCTCAAGGAAATATTAAGGTGCAGTTTTTCCTTTTGGAGAAGTTACTTTCTGGAATTCAGGAATGGTGAGCTTAATTAGGACATGCGTCAGGTTGGATAGTTTGATACCCTGAGTATTGCAACAGCCTCTGTTAGTCAGATCTTTGAACTTCCTCCTTTAATTTGAATAAAATTTCTGACATCTAGCAGTGTTGAAATCGTTAATGGCTTTTGATTACCTGGGTTCATCCTTTTTCATTTTTCCCAGTCTGTGGGCTCCCCCCTGCCTTTTTTGGTCTGTCACAGTGGTTCTTCCCAAATATCTCCTCATCGGTGCTTTTCCCCCCCTTTAATTACAAAGTATTTCTCTTAATTATATCAGGTACCAACAGTGAAAACCGTATAGCCAAAATACCAACAATAAATATCTTTCAGTACTGAGATTAAGGGGGATTCTTACTTTCTTATGAAAGCTTTTGCAGTGAGTAGGGGTTCCTCTGATAATCAGTAAAATTGCACTAATTAAATCCACATTCAGCTTTGGGTTGGTGGTGGCCAGTGGGAACTTAATCTCCCAAATCATATTGTCTTGTCCCGTAATCCACTTACACATGGGGATTAATAGCTAAATGCTCCTCTCAACAATGAGGACAATGGGAAGAATAAAGAATTTGTGGATTCTGGCCGGAATGAGCAAAGATGAGAAAGCCTGTAGGGCTTCCAAGAAGCCCAGTGATTAAATATCAATGGAAGGATTAGCCCCATTGTTGATGGATCCTTTCAGGCTAGGATTGAACCCAGACCCTCAGTTATTAGAAAGTTGTTGACTTTCTAGTGTTGCCTGCATCCCTTTCTTTAGAATCCTTCCCCAGAGTGGGCTTACATCCACAGTTCCAAACATGGTTGTGCCTCTTGACCTCGGTTTTTTCCCTAGGATTGCCTCCTTGTTCATGAACTGTCCCATCTTCTCTGAAGGGTCCTAAAGCATGGATGATTTTGAGGTCAAGTTTAATTCGGGCTGCTGCAAAAAGTCCTTCAAACTGGGTATCTTAAGATAATAGAAATGTATTCTCTCATAGTCTGGTTGCTAGAAGTCCAAAATCCAGGTGTTGGCAGGGCCACGCTCTGTCCAAAGGCTGGTAGGGAAGGGTCTTTTCTTCTTCCAGCCTCTACTGGCCACAGGTGTTCCTAGGCTTGTGACAGTATGACTCCCAATCTCAGCCTGCTCCTTCACACAGCAGTCGTTTCTTGTGGCTGTGTGTCTGTGTCTAGATCTCCTTCTGTCTCCTAGAAAGACACCAGCTCTTGGGTGTAGGGCCCATCCTAAACCCATATGACCTCATCCTTACTTGATTTTATCTGCAAAGACCCAGTTTCCAAATAGGGTCCTATTCATAGGTGCTAGTGGTTAGGACTTAAACACGTCTTTTTTTTTGGGGGGGGCCCACAAGAGTGTCCAAGCAGTACTCCATTAGACTGTTTAAAGCAGTGAAGGACATGCAATATGGATGTGTACTTACTGCTAAGACGTTAAATTTTCCGAAAGCTGATGTGTCACCGTGAGTCTATTACTATTTATTTATTTATTTACTTATTTACTTACTTACTTATTTCCATACTTACTTACCCACCCACCTACCTATCTACCAACCAACCTACCAACCACCCACCCAACCACCCAACCAAGTAGGCTCTACCTACCTACCTACCTACCAACCAACCACCCACCCACCCAACCAAAGTAAGCTCTACCTACCTACCTACCTACCACCCAACTAACCACCCAACCAAAGTAGGCTCTACCTACCTACCTACCAACCAACCAACCACCCAACCAAAGTAGGCTCTACCTACCTGCCTACCTACCTACCAACCAACCAACCACCCAACCAAAGTAGGCTCTACCTACCTGCCTACCTACCAACCAACCAACCACCCAACCAAAGTAGGCTCTGTGCCCAACGTGGGGCAGAGTCAGCCAGGTACCCCTATGTCAACATGAGTTCAAACTTTTTTTTTATTTTTAAAGATTTTATTTATTTATTTGTCAGAGACAGCGAGAGAGTGAGCACAAGCAGGGGGAGCAGCAAGCAGAGGGAGAAGCAGGCTCCTTGGAGCCACCCAGGTGTCCCGAGTTCAAACTTTCAAAGGCCCTTAGGTCCCAGCCCTGCTTTTTCCATTTCATCTCTCAGGACTCTTTTCTCAAATGGTTTGAGCCAATGAAACAGAAGTCCCTTTTGCTCTGGGTTATATCCTATCCTATCCTATCCTTTTTCCTTCCTTCCTTCCTTCTTCCTACCTTCCTTCCTTCCTTCCTGTTTGTTGCTCACATGGTCTCTGCATCTGGACTATTCCCAGTTTTGCTTGTCAGATCTGCCTCTCTTCTTCCAGGTCTGGTTGAAATCGGCTGTCTTCATGCAGTTTCCTTGGTGTCCTAATGCCTAATGGCTCTTTCAGATGTGTTCTCATAGTCTACCTTGTGTCTCAGTGAACTCTTCTTGGACCGCAAACTCTTTGAAGGTAGGGTCTCAACCAAATTTATTGTGGCTTTGGTCACAGCACTGCTGTGGAGGAGCTTGATATATGTTTAGATAAACTTGCCCCCAATTTACGCCATCAGCAGTCAGGATATATGCACGGTGCATGGGTCTTTGCCAAGATAGCAGGCCATGGAGGGTGGCAGCTAAGAGATAAGCCCAAAGCAAAAAACGTCTGTACTCAGGAGAGATGAGTGACAGACAGGCAAATTTTGTGAGGACCCACTGGCAAGAGGAAGGTGTCTCTTAGTTGTTGGTAAGTGGTCTACAGCCAGGATGAATCTGATGCTATATTAGGAGCCAAAATTAGACAGCCTGCATTCTGAGGGGAAAGATGGGTGGGTTGGTGTCTTAGTTCAGGCTGCTGTATAACAAAATATCATAGACTGGGTGGATTAAACAGCAAACATTTATTTCTCTTGGTCTAGAGGCTGGAAGTCCTGAGATCAGGGTGCTGTCATGGTTGGATTCTTGGTGAGAGCTCTTCTCCTGGTTATATCTTCACCATATCTTACCCTTTCCTTGGTGCATGCACACTCAGGGAGATCCCACATTTCATTTTCTTTTTATCAGTTCCATCGAGGGGCTTTTACCCTCACCTTACCCTCACGACCTCATCAAAACCTAATTATCTCCCAAAGACCCAGGCTCCAAATACCATCCCACTGGATGGATTAGGGGATTAGGTATTCACCGCATGAGTTTTTGGAGGATGCAGACATTCAGTCCATAGCAGTGAGCGAACAACCAGGTAAGCAGTTTGGAACCAGGAGAGAAAAAAGAGAAACTAGAAAACCCCAAATCTAAGAGCCTTGTGCCGATACGCCTTTGATTGCAAAGTGAGCTCTTGGGGACCTGGGCTTACAGTTAAGGCTTACTGGAGCTTAGGGCTGGGCAGCCCAGGACCTAGCCTGCAGGTAGATGGGGAAGAATTTGTGCCTGGGTACTGGAAGTATTTGTAGAAAATCCTGGAAGGTCTAAGGGTGGTAGTGAGCGGTGGGGGCAGGGAAAACAGTGAGGGGAGGAAGTGTGTGGTCTTAGGAGAATGCACTTTGGCTGGGAGCTAGGGTTACTCAGGAATACAAGCAGAGAGGGAGACAGAGAGTGGAAAGGGGATCTTCATAGAGGGGGTGCCTTAGAGCTTGGTTCGAGGTTTGTGGTGGGTATAGGGTTGAGGGCATAATGTTCACTGCACGTGACCACAGAGGGACAGATGAAGGCGACTGGTTCCAGGGAAAGTGAACACGTTGCTGGTTGAGATCTGATAAGGGTCCAGACCTCTGCTTTGGTGTTTTCAAACTATTTTTCTGGGCAGTGGCTGCGGGTAGACCTGAGCAAACATCGGGCTTCTAAAGGGACTTCGCATTGCAAACAGATCAGATTGTTCTTTATTTTATTTTATTTTAAAAATTTTATTTATTTATTTGACAGAGACACAGCGAGAGAGGGAACACAGCCGGGGGGGTGGGAGAGGGAGAAGCAGGCTTCCCGCCAAGCAGGGAGCCCGATGCGTGGCTCAATCCCAGGATCCTGGGACCATGACCCGAGCCGAAGGCAGACGCTTAACGACTGAGCCTCCCAGGCGCCCCCAGATTGTTCTTTAAAGTGTATTTTTATTGGAGTGCCTGGGTGGCTCAGTTGGTTAAGCATCCGATTCTTTATTTCGGCTCAGGTTATGATCCCAGGGTCGTGAGATCGAGTCCTGCATCGCGCTCTGCGTTGGATATTGGCATTCTCTCTCTTTCTCTCTCTCTCCACCCCCCGCCCCTCCCTCTTCAAAAAAATTAAATAAAAAAAATAAAATGTATTTTTATTTACTGCATGTTGATTGTAGGAACAATCAAGTACATTTAAAAGGAGACATTCTCCCACATTCCTACTGTAGGAACATGTTGGTTGCTTTTGGTTTTCTCTGTTCCTTCTTACCCATCATTGTCATGTCCTTTTTACGTATTTGTAACTCTTGCTTAGATACAGCTTTGTATTTTGTTTCTTTTCACATAACACTGCATTGTCGACATGTGCAGTTTGGCTTCATCGTCCCCAGCTTGTCATTTATGATGATCACACATTCCAGCGAGCTGATCATTTATGTAACCATTTTCCTATAAATGAATATTTATGTTGTGGCTTTTTACCACTATTTAAAAAATTTTTTTTGAAGTTCCTTATGTATATACTGCTTTTTTTCTTTCTTTTTTAAAACTTATTTTTCTCAGGATAGATTCCCAGGATGTGGTATTTGTATTAAACACAACATTTTAAAAAACATGACTATCCCTGCTCAGCAGGGAGCCTGCTTCTCCCTCTGCCTGCCACTCCCCCTGTCAAATAACTAAATAAATAAATTAAAAAAAATGGCTGTTAATTTGAATTGTCAAACTGCCTTCCAGAAGTCTTGATCTGTTCATATATATGAGTATATTGGACTCACCACAGCTGAGCCAGCACTGGGTCTTAATCATTTATTTCGTTACTGTTAATTGAATCTCTCTTTCTTTGCTTTCGGGAGGGCTGAACTTTTTGTGTTAATTATTTTGAACATTGTTTTAAACTTTTAGGCAACACTGTCATGGGCTTATCTTTTAAATCCTTAACACACCCTTGAACAAAACAAACAAAATAAAACAAGGAACAGCGTCCTTTGGCTTCCTCCTGTGTGAGATGGTGAGGTTGAAGAAGGTCTTCCTCGCTTCCAGCCTCCTGCGTCTGACTTTATGAACCAAAAGTGTAGAAGGTGAATGGGGTGCACCCTTAAGATTTCTGAGGCACAGGCTGGTGACATGGTTGTAGGTAACCTGCTGTGGGCTGGTTTTTGTTAATTTTGTTTATAGACTTTATTTTTTTTAGAGCCGTTTTAGGTTCACATCCAAATTGAGCAGAAAGTTCGGAGAGTTCCTATACACCTCCTGTCCCGCCCCACGCGCACAGCCTGCCCTGTAATCAGCATCCCCCATAGAGTGGTACGTTATGTTTGTTACCCTTGATGAACCTGCACTGAGGCCTCATGGTCACCCAGAGTCCATAGTTTACATTTCGGTTCGCTCTTGGTGTTGCACATTCTGGGCTTGGACAGCCAGATAATGATGTCCATCCACCATTAAAGTATTGTACAGAATAGTTCTACTGGCCCACATATCCCCCATGCTTGGCCTATACATTTCTCCTTCACCCTTTTGCCTCTGGCAGCCACTGATCTTCTACTGTCTCCATAGTTCTGCCTTTTCTAGAATGTCATGCAGTTGGATTGCGGCTGACATCACTCTTGAGAGTCATTCCTTGGGAGTTTCTCCCCACCGTTTCCTGCCCTTCCAATGTGGTTGCCTCTAGACTGGGATTTTAGAGTCAGAAGGATTGATAAGGCCCTCCAACCCAGGAGTCTTCTCTGTGCTACCCTGGCTGAGGAACGTCACCCGAGCCTTCGTTGTGGTTCCCATTATGAAGCCAAGGGAAGGACAGGCGCCCTGCATCCAAGAGCCTGGCTTCAGCCGCCCACGCCGACTCCGATGAGCTGGGTGACCGTGGTGAAACCACGTCCCTTCCTGAGGCAGACCCTGTGTGGTCCCTTGGTGGCGTGAAGCCAGAGCAGTGCCCACCCCCAGGTTCTAGGTGTGACATGGATACAAGTTCGACTGGCCCTTTTTAACCCCAGAGGAAGGCACAGAAGTCAAATCAGAAGAACGTGCTCTTGGCTGAGCAAGTGAATTGTTAGAAAGTTGCTCCCTGCAGGAAATGGAGGTCGGCCTCTCTGAATCTTCCACTGGTGCCCCTGCCCTGGGTGGGGGTCTGTGTGTGTAGGCGGGGTGGGGGAGGGAGATAAGTCAACCCCTCCACCTGTAAGCGTTTACGGTTGGCTGTCATGCCTCCCCCATCTTACTCCAATAGCTCTTTTCAAGCACAACTTCTCTGCTCCTTTGTCTGTCCTTCGTAGCACGTGGATTCTTTAGTTCTGTGAACACCCCATTCGGCATGGCCAGCTTGGGTGCCGAGAAGTGAAATGGGCTGAATCGTATCCTCCCCCTCAATTCATGTTGAGGCCCCAGCCCCCAGGGCCTCAGAGTGTGACTGTATTTGGGGATGAGGCCCTTGAGGAGGTGGCTAAGTCAGAGTGAGGCTGTTCCCGTGGCCCTAACCCAACCTGACTGAGGTGTCCTCATGAAGAAGAGGGACCGTGGACACACAAGGAGGCCCCGGGATGCTTGAGCACAGAGGAGAGACACAGTGACGAGGCCACCATCTGCCAGCCGAGGAGCGAGGCCTCGGAAGGAAGCAAGCTGCCAGCACCTCGATCTTGGACTTGCGGCCTCCAGAACTGTGAGAACATAAACTTCTGTTGCTGAAGTCACGCAGCGTGTGCTCTTTTGTTACCCCTGAAAATGAACGCGGGAAGAGAATGCGATTTTATCCCCACTTCCCCACCTCTTCTCATTTTCGGGGTCTCAGTCCCGTTTGCGCTTTTCTTATTGAACTTTTCTGGGGAATTCATGAGACATGCAGATCAACTACAGTCCTGCGTTTTATGCTGTCTTCTGGGCAAAGAATGAGTAGTCATTTTGTCCTTTTTTTTTTTTTTTTTGTACAAGTCAGTAATTAAATACTTCTTTATAAATGGTGTTTATGACTGACCATTATCCTAGCCACCTTTTAAAGATCCTCTCCTTTGTGCTGGGCCTTTGGGCTACTTTACACGTTAATCATTAAAAAGTCCCTGCAGGTGGGCATTGCCATCCCATTTTACAGATGAGAAAGTGGGGAAGCGGAGCGAGCAGATGGCATGAGCAAGGCCACGCAATGTGGATCCCCGAAAACCATGCTCATCGGCTGAGGACAGCACCTGGGTGGCTCGGAGTGGTAGTGGTGGGGGGCTGGGATTGGCTGATTCCCCTCACCTCCCCATCCGAGGCCACTACCTTCCCCACCCCCTTTTCGGTTATGTCCCTCTCCTGAGCAGCCCCTTGTGCCCACGTGACCCTGTTCCACCGAGCAGACTGTTAACTGTGGAACAGCCGACCCATTCGCTTTTCTCCTCTCATTTCATGCAGTCCAATAGCTCAGAGCCAGGCCATTTAAGAATGGAAGAAATTTCCTGTTGAGAGGTTTTATACGTGTGGTGTGTGTGTGCTTCTGAAGGCAAAAGGTTTAAGCGTGTGTGAGGCGAAGTATGGCTGACTCCGGGAGTCTGGGGACCACTTAGGTCTGTAGTCCTTACCCTTGCACGTGTCCAGTGCCACGAGGCCTTCTGGCTTTGCCTTTTACGGGCCCTTTTCCTGTTGGGACACCTGTTTAACTCTGGTGTTGCCATCACGGGAGGCTAAGGCAGCCTTTTCCTCCTCCTGCTGCTTCTTGTGGAAAATCCATTTTTGGTGTTCGGTTTCAGTGAGAAAGGCATAAAAATATTTTCCAGGACCCCTCCCCACTCCCCTTTCCTGCTTGCAGCTAAGATTTCAGCCTTTGACAATGGAGGCCCACTCTCTCGAAACAAAGGCAGCACTAATCAGAACATTGCTGTATGCACATTTCTTTTTGGAAACAAGATGGGCTTTTAAAGCATGTTATGCATGGACCTTGTTCCGTGGAAGTCCTGGATGCGAATTTGCATGGCAACAGCATTCCGTGTCATTGCCCTTAGAATCATCGACATCATCAGGCAGGAGAGCTTTGTAGACGGGGCGATCTCACCTGTGTTTTGCAGTCAGGAAGTTACTTACCAACCTTGGTGAATGTAAGTGCTCATTTATTGAAATGGAAATGCAACACGCGTACAGAAAAGTGCACCTTATTGGAAGTGTCTAGTTTGATGGATTCGTACAAACCGTGTACTCGTGTAACCGGCACTCAGATCCAGAACCAGAACGTGCTGAGACCCCAGAACCTTCCTGGGTGATGAGATGGGAAGGAGTCTTCCCCAGAGCCTCCGGACGGTGCACAGCCCTGCTCACATCTTCATTTTAGACTTGCCTCCAGAGCTGTGAGACCTACATTTCCATTGTTTAGCATCTGTTTGTGGTGCTTTGTTACTGGAGCTCCAGCTGACCGATGCACTCTCCTGGTTCCCCCCGCCCCTCCGTCCGTGTTTTACTTTGCATTTCATCTTCCCTCTGGAGGTCAGCCATCCATGTAATGCATGTCTGATCACGTCAGTCCTGGTTTAGAACCTGTCCGAGTTGCCCCATTGTTCATTGGGTGAAGCCCAAACTTCTTGACCTGGTGTATGTACCCTGCTCCGCCCCTTCTGCCTCACCTCTCGCTTACCCTGGCCTTGCCCGCCGCTCAACCCCGAAGTGGACACAGATGGGGAGCTGTCAACGGGGCAGGGAGGGGGCTGTATCTGCATCAAAGAGCGCCGGATGTGACATTGAATTTGACGCATGTAGGGGGCTCTTCTGGGCACCAGTGGTCCACCATTGTCCTCATGACTCTGTTCAAATGTTCTTCTGTTTTATTTTTTATTATTTTTTTAAGATTTTATTTATTTATCTGACAGAGAGACAGTGAGAGAGGGAACACAAGCAGGGGGAGTGGGAGAGGGAGAAGCAGGCTCCCTGTGGAGCAGGGAGCCCGATGCGGGGCTCGATCCCAGGACCCTGGGATCATGACCTGAGCCGAAGGCAGATGCTTAACGACTGAGCCACCCAGGTGCCCCACATTCTTGCGTTTAAACTCCCTTCTTGGAGTCCACAAACACAATGTGCTCCCACACGTGCTAGTACAGGGGTGTGGTTGTCGTACTGCTTGGTTTGCATCATCTGCTTGGCCACTTACTAACAGCATCATCTTGCTCCGTGCCTCAGTTTTCTTATCTGTCAAATGGGGACACGGATAATACCTACCTGGTAGGGCTATTGTGAGGAGTAAGCGAGTTAATTCCTGTAGATGTTTCCAATGGGCTTGGCACCTGGGTAAGAAACTCGGCCCCAGACCCCTTTTGAATAGTGTTTTCTCCCCCTCTGGTTTATTCTTGCCTACTTTTTAAGGCTCCGGGTGGGCACCATTATCTCTAGAAAGCTTTCCAGGCTCTTCTCTGCTGGCATAATCACCCATTGTCTCCTTTTAATCTGTTGGGGGGCCCCTGAAATTCTTGAGGGCAGGTCCATTCTAGAGCCTGTCCTCCCCCTTCCTGGCCTGGTGGCTGGCTCCCCAGAGGCCTTCAATCTGATGCTTGCTCAGGAAAAGAATAAATAATGACCTGAGTGTCCTTGCAAGTGTGGGGATGTGCCTGGGCTGGACCTCAGACTCCCGTGTCAGCTGCAAATGCGGGTCTGGTGGCTATTCTGATCCCATGGGGAGGTGTGGAGAGTCTGGGCCCCACGAGCGATCAAAGCAGTCCTGGGATCATGACCTGAGCTCTCTCAGAGACCTGTGTTTCTCAGAGGGAGACACAGTGAGAGAAGGAACACAAGCGGGGGAGTGGGAGAGGGAGAAGGAGGCTCCCTGCGGAGCTCGATTCCAGGACCCTGGGATCATGACCTGAGCCAAAGGCAGATGCTTAACGACTGAGCCACCCAGGCACCCCAATAAATAAAATCTTAAAAAAAAAAAAGAATATTGAAATACTTTTCGTTTTAAGGTGAAAGGAGAAACAGTTGGGTTAGCGCGAACTTCCCGGGTCAACTTAGAGCAACAGAGACATCGAGAAGAAAATGTCAAGCACTGCAGATACCCTAACAGTGATTATTCCTTTAGGGTTTTTGGGACGGTGAAGACTCCAGTGATGGGCAGGCAGAAATGAAGGTTCCTACGTGCTGATTTGGGATTCTTCGGTTTATCCTGGCATTTAGAACAGGGCCGGCCATGAACTCAGGGACTCGGTTTCCTGTAGTTAAAGATGTTTGCCTTCCCGATGGCAGGCACTGAGATTTAATGACTTTTTAATAAGGCACGGGGCTCCGAAAAGGAAAACATCCCCTGGCCAGCGTCTTGGGGGCTTAGACGTTAATAGTGAGTTTGGACACGTTTTCGTTTCAGCCCCTAGCATGGTTTTTCTTCCTTAGGAGGTACTCAATAAATATCTTGTGTTTTCCATTATATTGAGGGTGTTAGGTTTTTGGATCCGAAACTCAGTACCGTGGAGAGGTTCTCCTGATTCGGGGCAGCTCTTTCCCAAAGACCAAAGGGCATCTTTGTGCGAGGAAAGCTCAGCACGTCCTGAAAACTGGGCATTTACAAGATCAGGAATCCCTCTCACTTGGCAAACTCCTTGTTGAACTTCATAGCCTCCTGGCCACACTTACAGTCGGAGGGGTTCTAGCGGTACTGCCCACTGTGGAGACCACTAGCCACACGTGGCTGCCGAGCCCTTGAAATGTCTGAGTTAGGACGTGCTGTAAGCGTGAACTAGAGACCCGGTTTCAAAGACTTAAGAAGAAAGAGATGAATGTAAGTCATCTCAGCAACTTTTTCTTCAGTAACTTTTTTTTTAATTAAAACATTTTTTTAAAGTAGAAATTACTCATTTTTTTGGCTTATTTCTTTATTTATTTGAGTAATCTCTACACCCAACATGGGGCTCGAACTCACGACCCCGAGGTCAAGAGTCACATGTTCCACAGACTGAGCCCGCCAGGCGCCCCTCAATACCTTTTGTACTGACTTGTGTTGAAATAATATTTATGATATGTTGGGTTGAATACGATAGGTTATTAAATTGAATGTAACCTTTTTACTTATTTATTTAGAGCGTGCACGCGTAAGCAGGGGAGGGGCAGAGGGGGAAGGAGAGTGAGAATCTGAAGCTGACTACCCGCGGGGCTTGATCTCACGACCCTGAGATCATGACCTGAGCCGAGATCAAGAGTCCGACGCTTAACTGACTGAGCCACCTAGGCGCCCTGTCCTAAAAAGTAAAAACTTTTTTTTTTTAATGTAGCTACCAGAAAATGTGAAGTTACATTTTTATTAGCCAGCCTTGCCCTAGAGAATGATTGCCCACTTATTTTCCTGAGATAACCTGCCAGAGTGGGTGAGTTCTCTCTTATTTGAGCAATCTCTTAGTTCTGACAGGCCTTGCAAAGCATGTTGAAGCCAGGGTGTGGAGAGAATGACAAGCGAAAGGGGGGGCGATTTCCAAAACAATGAGTTTTCCTATCTAGGTCCTGGGAAAGTCAGAGGAATTTTCATTGCAGCAAAATTAAGTTAGGCAAATTTGGATGATCAGGTAGACATGATATCTAGCACCCATTATGAATAATAATAGCGCCACATATTTAATTGTTTGACTCCACTTTCAAAGCTTAAGAATAAAGAAACGAGTAGTCATAAAACCCCAGAATAGTTTAGGAAGAATTAATCACAGTGCATACAAGCTGTAGCATTGCGAAGGGTGGGGGGCCACAGTGTTACCAAGGTGAGATTTCATATGCTGGTTGTCCTACCTGTAATGACGTGTCAGTGCTGGGCTTGCTCGGGGGTGGGCCTCGGAGACCTGCCTGGTTTAGTTGGTGGTGGTGGTGGGGGACGAGTTTCTGTGGACTCTCTACTCCTGCTCCTTAGCCAGAGTAACTTGCTAGTCTCTGCATCCCTAAATGGCTCTGCAGCAGAATGAATGATATGCCTGTTTGCATGTTGGTTTCATATTAGTTTCCCTTGCTGTTGGTTGCTGACTTGTTTCCCCTGGTAGATGCCAAAATTCTTGTGATGAGAGATCTTGCTTTATTTTTTCTAAACTTCGGTATTGTTGGGGCCCCCGGCTGGCTCAGTCGGCAGAGCATCCGACTCTTGATCTTGGGGTTGTGCGTCTGAACCCCATGTTAGGTGTACAGATTACTTAAAAAAAAAACAAGCAAAACTCCTGTACTGTTGCGCCTAATATGCACCTTCGGTTTGTGTCTGTTAATTGATAGAGTTAGTGGTTAATAAAAAAAAGCAGATCATCCTCTTTCCCTCCCTCCTGCCCCCTTTCCCCTTCTGGTCCCACTTTTTCCATTTCTTTTGCGCTCTTTCTTTCCATACTGCTTTCTTCTTCTTCTTTTTTTCCTTCCTCTAAGGTATGGATTACATGGAGAAGTCCTGAAAAACGTGTGTTCACCTGGCCTGTTTGTACCCTTTATTTTTCTAACAAAGCCTTGCCTCGACTGAGCGTCACTTTAGCTTTTTCTTTGCCCACCTCTGCCCTTCCTTCGGCATACCCTCCTCGTGCAGGCGGCCCCAGGGGTGGAAGGCCCTCACGTGGTACCTGGTGGCTGGCTCAGCACAGACTTGCCTTGGACAAGGGCCAGACCCAGGGTTGGAGCTGGGCAAACACTGTTCCACCGGGGAGCTGATTGGACGGAGGCCCAGGGTGGAGTACCCATGGGCTCAATGGAGGCCTGGTTTTACTTAAGATATTCCAAAGACTGAGGGGGGAAGTAAACAGTCTGCTAATTAAATCTGTAGGTGGCCGTAAATTTGGAGGTGTTGCAAAGCCCTCTGCACACAGAGAGGACGTTGGGAAAACACAAAGAGCTGTAGAAAGGTGAGGCAAGGCTCGGGGAGATGAGATTCTGCCTGGAAAAGTACAAGCCACCATCTGGAGAGCAATTAGCCATGGTAGTGTGCTCTGTGGGGTGTAAGTCAGTGGCGCTGTGATTGACCTGGGGCCAGAACTGTTAAGTCCTGTTTCTGGTTCTTGATAGTTAGTAGTCATCATTTATTTTTTTAACCCCTAAGTTTATTACTCAGGAATCAAGCCAGACCTACTGTACTCTGTGTTTACAAGGTTTGGCCTTGAAGGGTGAGCAGATAAGAAAGGAAGAGTGTTCCTCAAATCATTTGCCCCTCTGCTTACATTTCCATTGGCTGTGCACCCGTAGGGTGGCCAGGGGTCCAGGATCTTGGAGGTTGGTTCTGAGCGCTGGAAGTGGGGCTGGCCAGCCTGTGGAGGCAGGGGCCTGCTCGGTGTAGATCACAAGGCGCCTTGCTTATGGGGGTAGGCCCACCAGGAGGGCACATGCAATTGGTCTCTGGGGCACCTCCCTGGCTTACAGGTTTATAGATCTCCATCAGCCTTTGTGGCCTTGGTTCTTCCCAGGACCTTCATACTCCTACAGATAGGCCTCAGCGCTCTGAGCCGGCTTCCACTGGCCAGTTTGAGAAGCCATATTCTAGTGATGGGAGACACGATTGCCTCGAGTGTGAGGAGCAGGGTTTTTGGTGTTCAATCTCTGTTCAGGTCCCTGGGCAATCTTGGCCACCTTGCTTGATTTCTCGGCCTCCATTTCCTTATCTGTCAGCTATCCTTGAAGAAAGTGCAGGCAGGTCATGTTCAAGACCTTTTCAGTATGAGTTCAGAGGAGACCCTCCCAGGTGAGGTTGCCCTGGGAGATGGCATGGACGCTAGACAAGAGCTGGGAGAACAGGGATCACGTCCCGCCCTGCAGCGCTAAGACAGGACCCAAGGTCACACGTGAGTTTCCTGGCGTGGTTGTTGGAATGCCAGGTTCTCCTCTTGCCTTCTGACAGGCTAGACTAAATAAACGTTTGCAGGGAATTTACAAAAGCCGTGATCGAGACCAGTAAATGATGTGATGGGCATGATGGAAACTGACCAGGGGACGGGGCGCCTGGGTGGCTCAGTTGGTGAAGCGGCTGCCTTCAGCTCAGGTCTTGATCTTGGGGTCCTGGGATCAAGCCCCACTGTGGGCTTCCTGCTCAGCGGGAAGCCTGCTTCTCCCTCTCCCTCTGCCTCTCCCCCTGCTGCCCTGCTTGTGCTCAATCTCTCTGTCAAATAAATAAAATCTTAAAAAAAAAAACGAGAGAAAGAAACTGACCAGGGGTCACAGGAGGGTCGAATCTTCCCTGTGAGAGCATCTTGTCTCTTGTGGACATTGCCCTGAGCAGGAAGGGGCACGACCCAACCTTTCTCTGGAGCTGAAGGAGGAAAGCTGTCTGGGTTGGCGGTTTCGGACTTGGTGTTTATAAACACGTCTCCATGCAGCTTCGTTGCAGTGACTGTCACTCTCTGTGTTCGAGGAGGGACTCTCCTGGGGAGAAGGGCGGGGTAATGGGTGACCTGATTTGTTTCCTTTGTTCTCTTCTGGCCGAGCCTGGGCAGGTAGCCCTGACCCACAAGGTCTTAAACTGCCTGAAAGGAAATCCATTTGCTGATGGAGAAGATACACTTAGAGATAAAGGAGAGAATGTTTGGTTTACAGCTTCCTCCTCTGCCTGGCTCCAGGTATCAGAGAACTGGTGACTGGACCCTTCTTTTTTTTCCTGAAATCTTACCCTTGGAACTCAAATCAGACCATAAGTAATCACCTTGGAACTCAAATCAGACCTGGTAATTGTCTCCTAATTGTTTTATCTGCCTTCGTGTTGTCTCCCCAACCCAGTGGGACCAACGACCCTTTGAGGACAGACTTCATGACCTCTCTCTATTTTCCACCATGATGGGACTCCCTGAACACCTGGCTGAAGGATTAAAGATGGATTTCATTTATGTAATTTATAGCCTTCCTGTTTCCTAAAATTAGGATAAGATGAATGTGTGAATTTTTACCTTGAAAAATATATATATATTTTTAATTCTATATTTTCTTAATTTTTTTTTATTAACATATAATGTATTATTGTTTCAGGAGTACGGGTCTGTGATTCAACAGTCTTACACAATTCACAGCGCTCACCATAGCACATATCCTCCCCAGTGACCATCACCCAGCCACCCCATCCCTCCCACCCCCCTCCTCTCCAGCAACCCTCAGTTTGTTTCCTGAGATTAAGAGTCTCTTATTATTTGTCTCCCTCTCTGGTTTCGTCTTGTTTCTCACATTCCTCATATTGGTGAGATCATATGATAATTGTCTTTCTCTGATTGACTTATTTCGCTTAGCATAATACCCTCTAGTTCCATCCGTGTTGCAAATGGCAAGATTTCATTTTTTTGATGGCTGCATAATATTCCATTGTATATATATACCACATCTTCTTTATCCATTCATCTGTCGATGGACATCTTGGCTCTTTCCACTGTTTGGCTATTGTGGACATTGCTGCTATAAACATTGGGGTGCACGTGCCGCTTTGGATCACTACATCTGTATCTTTGGGGTAAATACCCAGTAGTGCAATTGCTGGGTCGTAGAGTAGCTTTATTTTCAACTTTTTGAGGAACCTCCATACTGTTTTCCAGAGTGGCTGCACCAGCTTGCATTCCCAGAGAAATATTTTTGTTTGTTTGCTTTTATCTTGAGAAATATTTTATTTATTATTATTACTATTTTTAAAGATTTATTTATTTTAGAGAGAGCACGAGGGAGTGGGTGCAAGTGGGGGTGGGGCAGAGGGAGAGAATCTTCAAGCAGACCCCCTGCTGAGTGCAGAGCCTGTTGACTTGGGGCTTGATCCCATGACCCGTGAGATCATGACTTGAGCCTAAACCAAGGGTCGACGTTTAACTGACTGAGCCACCCAGGCACCCGTAATTTGAGAAATATTTTCAAAAAATTTTTATTTATTTATTTATTTATTTTTGAGAGAGAGAGAGCGCACAAGCGGCGGGGGGGGGGGGGTGGGGGGCAGAGGAAGAAGCAAACTCCTTGCTGAGCAGGGAGCCCCATGATGCGGGACTCGATCCCAGGATCCTGGGATCATGACCCGAGCAGAAGGGTGATGTTTCACCGACTGAGCCACCCAGGCGCCCGAGAAGTATTTTAAATGAAGGTCATATGCTTAGTGCACAGATGCCCCTGCCTGCTCTGGAAGAAATGTCTTTATTGATTGTCACCGTCCCCTCTTCAGTCCCGAGTCTCTCTAGTTACCTGTTCCTCTCGGTGAATGAATGACTTGGTGTTTAAGTACTGTGTTTTCCTCCACCTCCTTGTACGCTGGGAAGCTTTGAGTCACCACTGTTGGAGGCTTCTCATCTCAGATATATTAATGCCTGTATCAATACCAGCCTGCCAGACTCTTGGTATGAACAGGCATGAGCTCCCACTCTGTGCCTGTTTGTGTGGAGCAAAGGAGACACTTCCTTGGGGGGAGAGTTTGTACCTGAAGGGTAATGGTGGGCTTGGTCAGGGACTTGACCACGGGGAGACTGTGGACGATGAGTGGTTTAGGAGCATGGGGGCTGGCCCGTGGGAGATGGGGAGGCAATTCCAGCATTGCATTGGAGCTGGTGACCTCTAAGGCCCTTTGTGTATCTTAAGGTTTTGTGATAAGTGGCAGGGTGGGCTTTGCTGGGGGAGGTGGCTGACAGATGGGGGATTTTAGCCCAGTCCCTTCCCTCTGGGAGTCTCTGCACCTGCCCTGGAGTAAAATGGTTAACATTGGGAGAGTCCGCTCTGATTCAGTGATGCTTTAGGGCAAACGAGCAATTGGCAAAAAAAAATGCCTGCATTTTGCTGCTTTTTTTCTTTTCCTGCTCTTTGATTGTCTAATTCATCCTTGTCTCCATCCATATAGATACTCAGTAAGTGTTTGTTACTTAAATAATAAATTGTTTGCAGTTTAAAGTGCCTCTGCCTAGGGACACCTGGGTGGCTCAGTGGGTTAAGCGTCTGCCTTCGGCTCAGGTCATGATCCCAGGGTCCTGGCATCGAGTCCCGCATCGGGCTCCTTGCTCAGCGGGGAGCCTGCTTCTCCCTCAGCCTGCAGCTCCCCTTGTTTGTGCTCGTTCTCTCTCTCTCTCTCTGATAGATAAATGAAATCTTTAAAGAAAATTTAAAAAAATTGCCTCTGTCTGAAGTTTTTAGGACTCTTTATTTTTAGTGCTTTCCATGAGGCATTGAAACTAAGTTTGGGGGTCACATAGATCCTCAGGATCTAGGCTTTAGGCCCAGGCTTCCTGCAAAGTGGAGGCCGGGTAAGTGTCCTTTAGTGTTGGGCCTTCCCAAAGGGTCTCCTAACCTGGGTCTCCCTCACCTCCCGCTCCCTTTCTAGAACATGCCTGTGTGTCAGCATGAGTAAGTTCCAGTGGACATGGTGATGGGTTGTAGTTCAAGCTGACGCAAGGAAGCCCCGGCTTCTGGGTTAGCAGAGGCAGGAGGTGTGATGAGTTTTGGGGGTTGGGGGTCTTCACTGGTATGCAGAGCTTCCAGCTTCAGCTGTTGCCAGGGTGACTGCATTCGCAAGAGTGTGTTAAATTGATTCTCTGTGCTGGAACCCGCTTCTCAGGTGTCTGCTCCTAAGTGGGTGGCCTGGGTGTCTTTGGGTGTTCTCAGAAGTTTGACAGAAGACCAGGGAACAGAGACTACAAGCTTTTGTGAATCCCACAGATAATCTATGAAGGTAAAGTATGTGAGGATCTATGTGACCCCAAACTTACTGAAGGTGGCATTGGAGGTCTGTGTAAGATCGGGAAGCATTCACATATTGTTTTCTTTTTATTATTTATTTATTTAGTTTTATTTAAGTAATCTCTGCACCCGATGTAGGGCTTGAACTCAGAATCCCGAGATTAGGAGTCCCATGCTCTACTGCCTGAGCCAGCCAGGCGCCCCCCTATTGTTTTGGAGTGAAGGGGAGACCTGCAGCCTTCCCCATGGGACTTCCTGTCTCAGCGATCCGCTGAGCGATTCTTTTTCTATTCACATCGACGTAAAGGATTGAGAAGGTCATTAATTTTCCAGATGAACTCAGCTGGTAGAGCCCCTGGCCACAGACACATAGTTCCATATAAGCTGGACTAGAAGTTTCCACCCTGCCATCTGGGTTCATTGGCGTCAACAGAAACAGGTGATTGGGCCTTTGGCTCCTTTTGCTGGTGTGGCCTGCTCTTTACTGTCTCTACTTGCTTCTCGTCCTTCCCTCCTCCGTCCGCTGCTGTGGGTCCCTGATCCTGTTTGGTTACTCATCTGCCCAAAGCCAGGGGCACCGTCGGGGAGCACACTCCTGCCAGCCAGGCCTCCCAGGCCAGCCTGGTCAGAAGGGCCCAGGGGCTGAGACCCGGCAGACCAGGTTGGAAGCACGTGTGTTCACGTGGGTGCGGTCCTTAACATCTGCCGCCCTCAGGGTCTTTCTTCCTATGCACCGTGGCAGATAATAGGAGTCCCTCATGTAGGGGTTCACAGCCCAGACTCGCATCAAATTGCCTGGGTTTGAATTATCACCCCACTGCTGCTGCTTGGTGAGTTGAGCAAGTCCCTTAGACTCTGCCTCGTTGGTGTATCTGCAACATAGAGCACAAACACTGTCTGTCTCCCCGGGATGCTGGGAGTGGGAAATGGCTCACAGATGATAAAAGTTTAGAATAGGGGCAAGGCAGACACCAAGTACCGTGTAACTTTAGGTCGTTTAATGAACGACCCAAAGGGACATTACGTAATAAAATGAACTTGGGCAGAGTACGGGCTCAGTGCACTTTAGCTCTTTTACTTATTAACCTTGGCAGAGAGTAAACCGATTATCCCTTCCATTTCTAATCAGATCTTCCATTTTCCTGTTTCAAAGCTCTCAGGATCCAAACCATCACCAGCGCATGAAGGGGAACCCTGGTGCTCCTTGCACCTGGCAAGGAAGAGCATTGGCCTGGGAGGTAGCATCGACTTTTGAGTTCGGGGTCTGACATACACTAGCCGTCGGATTTGATCCTGTCTTGGCTTTTTTTTTTTTCTTTTTTCGTCTGAATGATGGGAATTATGATGCCCGGAGGGTAAGCTGGGTTTGCAATATTGTCTCTACTTGACCGAGGAGCAGACTGAGCATCAGAGCTTTGCCCACAGTCCCCCGGTTCCTAAAGAGCTGACTGAAGCCTAGAAGCTCATCAGGTGGTGTCCAGGATTGTCCAGGAGTCCTGTTACGTCATCATGCTTCTGCTCTGGAATCATGTTCTTTTTGTTCTTAATTTCAACGTCTAGACACCTTCCTTAAAGGAGTCTTAATCGGGTGCTTCCTCTGACTTGTCCTTCCTTTGAGAAGTTCTGCTACTTCTATCAATGCATTGTGTTTTTTCAGACCCCTTTTAACAGCGCGATTTGGGATTTTTTTTTCTGTAAAAGCATTTAACTGTTCAGTTCATTAAGCTCTATTTGGCAAACCCTGCACCTCATAAAGTTTCAGGGGGCCCTTTTTATGTCTTGGTGTGGCTCTATTCTTTCCTAACGTTCGTAAAGAGAGAATAAAATGCAACAAGATGTTTTGTTTGATTTCCTTCTCCGTGCAGGTCCTTTTGTGGGGCGTGAAAGGTTGAAAAGAGAAGTCTTCTTTTTTAGAGGAGTTACCACTGTTTAAAAACATGGTCTTGGGTGCCATGACAAAGCTATCTCTAGCCCCGAATGAGGATGGTCCACTGGGGTTGCTTGAGGATTTGCTCAGATTCCTTTTACAGATAGTCAGTGAGTTATAGTCTTCGCGGTTGTCGCTGAAATACTTGTCATGTTGAGATACTGGGTAATATTAATTACCACAATGGAGAAACAGATGTTTAATTTGTTATTTAAATTGGTCAAATCAAGGGGCACCTGGCTGGCTCAGTCAGTGGAGCATGCGACCCCTGATCTCTGGGTTGTAAGTTCAAGCCCCATGTTGGGTGTAGACATTACATAAAAATACAAAATCTAAAAATAAATAAATAAATGGGTCGCATCAAAAGACACTTCCTCACTGTTTTCAATTCTTTTGTTTGTTTTCTGCCCATCCCTACCACCTGTTTTCAATTGTTCTTTCCACTGATCCCATTAGGATAGAACTATTGGCCAAGGACTGTTCCAATTGAGAAAAATGGGAGCCTAAGGTCCAGAAACAAAGGCTCCCTAGAACATAAAGGAGAATATTTAATAATCTTGTAGGAGGGACATGATGAATAATTCCTTAACAGTTAGAGTTCTTGCTCACCTTTACTTCAAGAGGCTCAGTTGTGTATACGTGTGTTTTTTGTCATCATTTGTGATGTGAAAACCAAAGCTCACAGAGGTGAAGTAATTTGCTCAAGGTCACACACACAGTGAGTGCTGGAGCCTTAGGCTTTCTGGAATTTTAGAATATGATCTTTAAGAAAAACTCTAAAAACTATTTTCTCATTGAAATTAAGACTTCCAGCTTGATTTCTTTTTTTTTTTTTTGGCCAACTTTTTGTCATTTCCAGACCATAAAGTAGAAAGCCGGCCTCGTTAAGAATTTTAGGATGAGGGTGCTTTTTAGAGGAGGTGGTGGAGTTGAGGTAATTGAGAGTAAACCAAGCAGTCCGTCCCTTCTTAAGTTGAGGAATAAGCAAGCATAGCGCCACTTGATGTGTGAGTTCATATACTTGTGGAATGAAAGGAAGCAAGCATGGATCATTTATTAAGCCCCTGCTCTGTGGCAGGCTGTGTTCTTTCACTCAGGCTGTGGATAAACCCCTGACATTTGTAAGCCCTGGGTCCTATTCAGGATTTACTGTCACCATATGAAGCAGGTGTTACTTCGCCTATGGAAAAGGTGGCAGACGCCTGGAGAGTTTTTAATTGGTCCAGCAAGGGGAGTCAGTGGGTGAAGCTGATCTTGAATTCAGCTTCTGATTCCCAGACCAGCTTTCTTCTCCTGCCCCACAGCTTATGTTACATAATGTTTCTTTATGTTTATATGCGGTATAAATCTCCAATCGGACGGACGGCTGGGAAGTGCTTTTGGCCGGCTTTGTTGCTTCAGCTGTCTGAAAGGCATGGCTTTCATAAACATGGAGAGGGAATTGGATTTTTACTTTGTGATAATTCATATTACAGAAGTGAGAAAGGTCATTACCACGGGAATTCCATTGATCCCCGAAGCTGTGGGTCTTCAATGAGTTGGCCTGCCTAGGACAGTCACATTTTTTCCCTCTTTTGATATTTAATACCACATATGCCTTCTTTTTTTTTTTTTAAGAAGGCATAATTTCATGAATGAAAATTTAAAACTCGAAAGAAAAATAGAACCTCACCTGTAAACTTACCAATCTTAAATAGCTACTGTTGCTGGTCTTTTATTGTGGTAAAATATATAGAACATAAAATTGACCATTTTAACCATTTATTTTTAATCCATTGTGTTAAAACTTTAATAAGTTTAATGTTGGAACTGTGTGTTTTCAGACCAACTGGCACAATTTACATCAAGTTTTGTACTTATTCCATTTTGCAATGACATCATATACACGAAGATACATCTTCAGTAGCTAGAAGTCATAAAATTTCTGATCTATACTTTCAGGTTTGTCCAATGGTACTTCTGATAAGGATCGTCAGCATACCAGTTTGCCTCTTCCAGAAAGACGTTGTCATTTTATCTAAGAGCTTACTCTGGGTTTTATTGCAGAACACAAATTCCCTCAAGCGCCTTTATCTTGCAGCCGTCTTTTTCCATAATTTTTTCTTATAACCAGCCTTCCTCCTCAGCCACAGGCCAGAATGAAGTCGAAGAAACCTATAGACAACAGCTTTCACGGTCTTTCTTTTCCCTTTCCGTGAACTGAAGTACGTTAAAGTTCTGACTGGTAGCTTCAGGACGTTTGGAAGCAAGGGGGCCGCTCTGTTGAGGATTGCTGTACTATGCCCACATGTCAGTTTTCTGACACATGTGCTAAGTCCAGGAGCAGAGGAAACAATTGGTGTCTGAAGAGAACTAAAATGTCGGGTGGACAGTGCAGAGCTGAGACAGGCATTCTTGACACAGTTTTGATAGGCTGAAGACACCAGAATGTTCAAGGGCTGTAAGACTCCTGATGCTGCCCTCACAGCATGAGCAAAGGCAGCGACCGCCATCTTGCCACCCATTTTAACCATTTTTAAATGGTTCCAGTTCAGTGGCATTAAGTACTCACACTGCTCTGAGATTTCGCAGACGAAATTTCCACACCCAACGAACACTAACTCCCCATGCCCCCTCCCAGAGTCCCTGAGTTGACTGCCGTAGGAATCTCCTGTAGGTCCAATCATGCAGTATTTGTCCTTCTGTGGCTGGCTTACTTCACTTAGCATCATGTCGTCAAAGTTCAGCCCTGTTGTAGCAGGTGTCTTTCCTTATTGAGGTTGATAATATTCCATTGTATGGATAGACCACATTTTGTTGATCCGGTCATCTGATGATGGGCACTTGGGTTGTTTCCATATCTTGGCCAAGCTGCTGTGAACACGGGTGTACTAGTATCTCAAGTCCTTGCTGTCATTTCTTTTGTGTATACACCGGAAGTGGAATTGCTGGATCAGATGATAATTCTATGTTTAATTTTTTGAGGAACCACCATACTGTTTTCCACAGTGGTGGCGCCATTTTGTATTCCCACCACCAGTGTGCAGGGCTTCCGAGTTCTCCACATCCTCACCATTCCTTGTTTTCTGTGTTTTGTTAATGGCCATCCTCATGGGTGTGAGGTGGTATCTCATTGTGGTTTTGGTTTGCATTTCCCTAAGGATGAGTGATGTTGAGCATCTTTTCATGTGCTTATTATTAGCATTGAACAAACTAGTGTACCTCCTAGTGTTTACCTTGGCATCTGTTTTTGTTTCATGCGTGTAATCGTTGTCTACACAAAACTATGTTCAAGTATATTCCCTATTTTCCACTGACCATCATCATCAGCCGGTTTAGTGTTGCAGTAGAGTGTGAAGGTATATTTTAAACTCACCCGATTGGTAATTTAATTTAGTGATAATTCCCACCACCCCAAATTCTTTTCCTTAGGAAACCTATGATCATTGGTTGTAGCAGCCCTCTGTTGGGGTATCACAGGGCCATGTACATTGTGAATACTCTTGGGGATTTCAAGTGGAGGGCTCTGGGGTTTATTATGGAGTGTCGGGAGCTTGAGGATGAGTTACAACTTTTCTTTAAATGCTGATGCCCAGAGAATAGGGGGCATCTTATCTGCTTGTCTGTGACATGTATGACTGGGCAACTTGGACCCGTCAGTGAATGGGTTAATTGCATTGCTTCGTTTCCAAGTGGAAAACTGGTCTCTGGGATGCGCACTCTCTTCTCCCCCATGGTGGTGTGCTCAACTTCCTCTTGTCTTTTATTTGGAACCTGGAGAATGTTTTTCATAGAAACAATGTTACCGGGGTGACTGTTTCCCAGGTTACTTCTAAAGGCCACAGGAACCCACATGTCGATTCGCCGGAGCCGGCACGGTGTGTTGGGAAGATCAGATGGACGGAGCTGGCACCTGGCTTGCTCTGACCCCGCGATTGGGAGCCCACTGTCCCTTCCTGCTGAGTCCAGGTTTCCATGTCCATAAGATGGAGATAATACCGGCTAGTGTGAGACGTGAAGTGATTAATGATTAGTTTCCCAAGTCACACACTTGGTGGCTTAAAACAACACTCATTTATTCCTCCCAGTTCTTTGGGCCGGAAGTCCACAATCGGTATCACTGGCTCAAAATCAACATTGTGGGCAGGGCCACACTCCCTCCGAGGCTCTCAGGAGAACCTGTCCCTTGCCTCTTCTAGCTCCAGGGGCTGCCGGCGTTCCTTGACTGGTGGTGACACTCTGTGCTCCCATTCCTTTGTCTGTGTGTCCTTCTCTTAAATCTCTGAAATCTCCCTCTGCCTCTGTTTCATTAGGATGCATGTGATTGCATTTTGGTTAAGATCCTTAACTCAATTGTATCTTTTCTCGTATGAGGTAATATTCACAGGTTCTGGGGATTAGGGTTGGGGGATGGGTTTGGGGGACACTCCTTCCAGGATGAGGGAAAAAAGTAATAGTGTTCTCCACCAATGTTTTTATGTGATGGGATTGCCTTTTTTTTAAAAAATAGATTTATTTATTTACTTAAGAGAGAGAGAGTGGGGGAGGGGCAGAGGGCGAGAATCCTTCAAGCAGACTCCCCCGCTGAGCATGGAGCCCACTGGGGGGCTTGATCCCACGACCCTGAGATCATGACCTGAGCCGAAACCAAGAGCCGGATGCTCGACTGACTGAGCCACCCAGGTGCCTCTTGTCTTAAGTTTTTTACATGGATACCTGAGATCAAGTGATGGAGCAGGGAATTGTGGCTGTACCCCTCACCCTGTGAGTATTTAAGCCCTTGGCACAGGGCCGGGCAGAGACAGAACCCAATACACACTAACTTACAGTTCTGAGAATGTTCTGCTCTGCTGCCCTGACTCTTACTCATTTTCATTCTAACTTCCTTTTGTCCATCTTCCTCCTTTTTTTTTTTTTTCCAGATCCTATGTGGGTGCCCATAGCATGTTGGGTTTTGCCCAAAGCAAGTGTTGGGACTTGGGATCAGTAGCTCTGATGAGGCAAGAAGATGTCATATATCAGATATTGCAGGTTGATCACACTTAGGTAATTCCCTCCCTTGGGGAGCCCGTGGGGATGAGTCAGCTCTACTGTCCCCATGGAGCCAGCGAAGACCCCTTCTAGGACACAAGCCGGAGTTGTTCCCAGCATTTCCTGAGTGTGTTTTGACCTGCGCAAAGCAGCTAACCTGGTGGCCGCGACTGGGAGCCTTGCATTCAATTTTCTTGAATCGCTTGTTTGCGAGAGTGCTGACCGACTCCGGTTTTATTCTGTAGGATTCCTGGCTGTTGCTGCCACTGTGGGCCTGAACCTGGACGTGGAGATTTGCTGGCCTGTAAAGTTGCTGATTTCACACTGCCCTTTCCGGTTCTAGAAGAGGTTCAGTAGGTTAATCAGCAAGCATGTGTTTCTTTGTGTCTAGCTTGTGCCAGGCTCTGAGGGGCTTACAAAGACGAAGCTCCTAAGCCAAGTAGGTGGAAGTAGGAGAAAGTGTTGATTATGAGCGTGGCAGTGGGCGCCACGCTTGAGCGGGCATCAGAACCACCTGGAGAGTTCATTAGGGCACAGACAGCTGGCTCCGGGACCACACTTTGAGAACCGCTATGCCATGGGGTCATGGAGGACGGAGTATCTAACTCAACGGGGAGGTCAGGAAGGCTTCCCAGAGGTGGGCCTTTTCCACCTGGGCTTAGGATGAGCCTGATTTTCCTAGATGGACGAGAGAGGATGGGCATTTCAGGCCAAGGGGAGGGTGGTGTGGCGAGGTAGGGAATGGAATGGTGGGTCATGGTTTTGGAGGGTTGCTTGTGGCTAGATTGTGAAGAAATGGGGAAAAGTAGAGAATAAAGTGTAAGAGGTTCTTTTTTTTGGTCAAGGGCACAGGAATCTTGGATTTCTGTAGAAGTGTTAGTCAGGTCTCTGGAAAGCTAGGAAAGAGTGGCCCAACCAGGTGAGGCCCTTCCGCCCGCATCTTGTGTCGGAAGGAACCCCAAGGTGAGTTTGGAAGCTACATGGATGTCCGCGGTAGAAATGAGGAGAGCTGGAAGCAAGAAGTAATGCGGCTCTATCTCCCTCCCATCTCTGCCGTCTTCCAACACAGGCTTTCTAGTGGAACAGAGTTGCCTTTGTCCTGTCGTCCCTCCCAGCGTCGGCCTCCAGGAGGCCTGTGTTCTTGCCGAGAGAAGGCAGCTCAGCGAGGCTGGCAGGGACCACACCCAGACCTATAGGCGCAGGCTCTGCCATCCAAATCCTGAAGGATTTAAGGACTGTAGTTGTTTCAAAATTGGAATCAAAATGAGTTTTTATTTTCTTTCTGCCTGGTCACTTCGCATTTTCAGCAGTTGCATTCCTCGCCCCTGAGCGGTTGGTGGCTCCCCTTTAGAACCCTGGAAGCCAGAACCTCGAATTTGCAAATTCTCCCATTCAACCAGTTTGGTTAGATAATTGCCTTTTCTGTTGAAAACAGTTTTTACTTTCTCTAGTCCTGGGTCTGCATTATGTTTGGGGGCAAACAACTTTGATTCTATAGTCTATTCTTTTTTTTTTTTTTTTAAAGATTTTATTTATTAGAGAGAGAGAGAGAGCATGGCGGGGGGGCGGGGCGGATAGGGAGAGGGAAAAGCAGACTCCACGCTGAGCAGGGAGCCTGACATGGGGCTCCATCCCCGGACCCCATCATGACCTGAGCTGAAATCAAGAGTCAGACGCTTGACCGACTGAGCCGCCCAGGCGCCCCTCTACTCTATAGTCTGTTCTTAATTTCAACTCTCAGATCATGGGTTGGAAGGAATTGGGGATGGAGGGAGGGGTGGGATCAGAGCAGCTTTGAGATATAAGGGGACTCCCCTGAGAAATGTCCCTCTGTTGTGGTCCTTTGGGAGAATGTGCCAGAACCTTGTTTTTGCAGGCAGATCTGGTTTGATGTAAAGAAAACAGCCGACAGGCATGATTCCTATATAAGAGGCTCCTTTAAAATAAATTCAGAAATTCACTCTTCTACTACAGGTATGATCTGTTTTCTAAGGAGCTTATTTTGGCAGTTTGATTCCGCTGCTAAAGAACATGGGAGGGATGGATAGGACGGAGAGGGTGAGAGCTTGTAAGTTACCCTCTTGGGTGGCTGTGCTGTCCTGATTAAGAGTTTGCATTATGATGGATGCTAACTAGACTTAGTGTGTTGATCATTTTGCAGCATATGCATATATTGAATCGTTATGTTGTATACCTGAAACTAATGTTATATCTCCATTACAAAATTAATTACTTAAAAAAAGTTTGCATTTTTCAAGATGATAGATAGCATCAAAACTCAATAGGAGCTCTGCTTAATAATGAACATGGGCCTCTGAGGTAGTGAGAAAATTGAGAGATTAAAGCAGCGTAGTCTAGGGGCGCCTGGGTGGCCCAGGCGGTTCAGCATCCGACTCTTGCTTTTGGCTCAGGTCATGGTCTCAGGGTGGTGAGATCAAGCCCAGTGTCAGCTCCGCACTGGGTGTGAAGCCTGTTTAAGATTTTCTCTCTCTCCCTCTCCCTCCACCCCTCTCCCCTGCTTGCACTGATGCTCTCTAAAAACAAAAAACCAAAAACTAAAACCACCACCACCACAACAAAACCATACCACAGCATGGTCTAGTGGGTAAGAGCATGGAGCTCAGTTTCAGTTGCCTGGGCATGAACGGTGGCTCTTCACTTGGGGCTAGTGGTTTCCTCATCTGTAAAATGGGCATAATACAGTTCATCTATCTCATAGGGTTGTTGTGAAGATTGAGTTCATATTTGTGAAGAGTTTAAAATAGTGCCTGATGCATGGCACTCGTGTATGTATATGGCACATGTGTAAAAATGTCTGTTAAGCAAAATAAATCAATTTCTAGAGGATAAGAATGATGAAAACGAGTAAATGTTAGATATTACTAACTTTTTAGAGCAGAGCTATTAGCCCTCTGGAAACCCTGCATAGTCTTTAATTGTCCAAGCTTATGTGGTTTATGTGGTTTGTTCTAGAACATTCAAGATTCTCTGTGTTTAGAGAAGATTATCCTAGACTTTGGAAAAGAAAAGGAAGTGCTAAGAGTTTTCTTTATAATTGACTTTCTTAAGTTAGATATTTTGGAGAAAAAGAGCAGGAAGAGTCTTGCAGAGGGTCATGTCCATGGTTTTCAAACTGGGTTATAAGGTATTTGTTGGTTTATTTAGGGCTGTTATGATAACATTTAAAAAACTGCAGTAGAATAGGAAATTTCAGTGCATCCCACATAAAGAAGATATTTTTTGTGTTACATACCTGTAGCACATACCTGTAGACCTGTGTCTGTAGGTCGCCATGTGATATTTCTTACCACTGGACCTGACTTGCTACCCTCCTCTGTATCCCCGGGGCTGGAATAGCGCCTCTTGTCTGCTTCTGCCAATCACTGCCAATGCTCATCACTTTCAAATGGATTCTCAGGTTAGATTTTCTTCCTTCCTTTTCTTTCTCTTTTTCTTTCTGTCTCTCTCTCTTTCTCTTTCTCTTCTTTCTTTCTTTCTGTTAGATTTTTCTTTCTTTCGGTTAGATTTTCTTCCTTCCTCCTTTCCTTTCCTTTTTTTCTTTCTTTCTTTTCTTTCTTTTTCTTTCTTTCTTTCCTTCCTTCCTTCCTTCCTTTCTTTCTTTCTTTCGTTCTGTTAGATTTTCCCTTTCTCTTTCTTTCTTTTGAGAGAGTATGTGCATGCATGAGCTGGGGGTGGGGGCGGGGGGGGGAGCAGAAGGAGAGAGAGAATCTTAAGCTTCACGCCCAGTGCAGAGCCCCATGCTGGGCTCAAACTCATGACTCTGATCATGACCGGATCCGCCAAAATCAAGAGTTGGACGCTTAACTGACTGAGCCAACCAAGCACCCCTCAGATTACATTTTCTTAAAAATATTTTCCCCTTTCCCTAGCAGCTAGGTATATGGGATTTTATTTTTTATTTTTTTAAATTATTTTTAAAGATTTTATTTATTTGAGGGAGAGAGAGCAAGCGAGCACAAGTGGGGGGGAGGGGCAGTGGGAGAGGGAGAAGCAGACTCCCCACTGAGCAGGGAGCCTCATGCTGGTCTTGATCCTGGGACTCCAGGATCATGACCTGAGCTGAAGGCAGACGCTTAACTTACTGAGCCACCCGGGCGCCCCTAAGCTTGGGATTTTAATAGTTTGGAATATTTCGTTAGTACTATTTTTCTTTTTGCTCTTCTCTGCCTGGAAAATTTGGTACATTTGGGGGTTGCACGTGATCAGTCCAGGATGGGAGAGGCCCGAGGAAGGGTTTTTAGGGATGTTACATACAACTGAGAGAAGCATGCCTTGGTGACACAACTCTTTATTAGGATTGGTGAAATCCCTTTATAGCTTGGGCTCTATGTGCCGGGCATGTGGTGCTTTATAATAGTACCTCATTTGATTTTCATAATAGTAGTAGCTAGATATTATTATTATTATTACTGTTACCCTCTTTTTTACAGATGAGGAAGACCCAGGCTCCGAGAGCATGACTTGGCCAGGGTGGGGTGGCTGGTGAGTGACAGAGCCGGGACCTGAGCCCAGCCATTCTGGCTGTGGAGACAAGTGCCGATGAGCGCTCTGCTACGCTGTGTTGTAAATCAGTTTCCGAATTTCATTAAAAGCTAATAATTTTGATCGAGCCTTTCTGTCTATTGCTAAGTGGCTTCAGGGGTCCCAACCTTCCGTTCCACCAAACTGCTCAACCCAGGGCTCCTAGGCTTTAGTTCCCTGGGGTTGCGCTAATGAGGTCCGGCACCCGGGGGCAGTTAACACAACACACCTGTACTCTCTGATGGTTCTGGAGACGAGAGCTCCATGATGGAGGTGTTGTCGGGCCTTGCCTTGTTCCCTCTGAAGATTGTAGGGTCAGTGTGTTCAAACCTCTCTCCTAGATTCAGGGTTGCCGGCAGTCCTGGGCGTCCCAGGGCCTCGAGGCACATCACTCCAGTTTCTGCCTCCATAGCCACATGGCCCTCTCTCCTCTCGTCTCTGCCCCTTCTTACAAGGAGACCAGTCATGTGCGTTTGGGGGCCCCCCTCCCTCCAGTACATCCTCAGCTAATTGCATCTGCAGTGGCCAAATGGTAAAATGTAAACAGTTTCCGAACAAGGTCACTGTCACGGGCTAATCGTGTCCCCCTCAAGTTCATGTGCTGAAGCCTTAACCCCCTAGAACTTCAGAAAGGGACTACGTTTAGAGATGGGCTTTTACAGAGGTAAGTACGTTAAAAGGGTGGCCC
Organism: Leptonychotes weddellii; assembly: GCF_054177405.1. NCBI lineage: Eukaryota > Metazoa > Chordata > Mammalia > Carnivora > Phocidae > Leptonychotes > Leptonychotes weddellii. Next base: position 181,469,156 of record NC_138369.1, on the reverse strand, counting down.
TTAGGGTGGGTCCTAATCCAGTCTGGTTGGCGTTCTTCTAAGTTGAGGAAATTGGGACACACACACACACACACACACACAGACATCATGGATGTGCTCTCACACCCACGGTACTCAGGAGAAACCCGGTCCTGCCAACACCATGATCCTGGACTGCCAGCCTCCAGACTGTGGAAACTAAATTTCTGTTGTTTAAGCTCCTGTCTGTGGAACTTCGTGAGGGCAGCCCGAGCAAATGAAGTCACATTCCCAGGTAGGAGGGGTTAGGACGTCAACTTTTGGGGGGACACAGCTGAACCCACAGTACCAGGTCTTGATTCCACCGCTCAGATTAGGAGATCCTCTGATGGCCCTGCCTCGTAGGATGCTGGTTCTGATGTGGGGTTACATGGAACGGGGGGCTGGGCCCTTCTTTCCTGCCCGGGCACCGATATACCTGCCTGAAATAGACACACACACCCCCTGCGGGGTGGGGAGGGGCCTGGAGGCCAGGGGCCTGGAGGCCAGGGGCCTGGAGGCCAGGGGCCTGGAGGCCAGGGGCCTGGAGGCCAGGGGCCTGGAGGCCAGGGGCCTGGAGGCCAGGGGCCTGGAGGCCAGGGGCCTGGAGGCCAGGGGCCTGGAGGCCAAGGGTGTGGGCAGAGATTGCAGGCTAACGCGGGAACTTGCCGACCGGCCGAGCTGCCGTTCCAGATAGTTCCTGAGCGAGAGGAACAGGTAGCGCTCCCGTAAGGGCAGAGCCTCTGACTTCTGTTCCCTTTAAAGATGAGCCTCTGACGGCTCAGACAAAGCACCGGGGACGGATCTGGAGCTCAAGCTTCGCCAGTCCCGCCTCACCCCGCCCCTCATTGCCCCGCCTCCTCCTCGCCCCGTCCTCCCTTCCTCTCCTCCCTTGCCCCGCCCCTGTCCTTGCCCTGCCTCTCCCCTCCCCTCCTCCCCTCCCTGCTCGCTCCTCTGACGTCCTCCTGGGGAATGGGAGAGGCACAGCTCCCCTGGGGAAAGGGATGAGCCATCGCTATGAGACGCCTGGTTATTTTTGCTTCGTGCCTGGGTGTGGGCGTTTGTGTTGACAGGGGCGGGGGAGGCGGTGACGGGTTGCTGGAACAGTTGGGTGCCCGTGGAGCGGGTGGGAGGTGGCGCCCGTGCGAGGCAGGTGACTTGGCACTCACGTGGCCCCTGGGGCTTTGCAGGACTCCGGGGGAGCTGGATTTGCTCCTCGGTGCCGGGAGGGGGGGGGTCCCATTCCCTCCTCCATGTCACGTGCAGAGGGTGCCGCCTGATCCCACCCCAGCACACCCAAGGGGTGCAGTGGTGGCTGAGTGGGTGATTCTCACTGGGGTGACATCTCAGCAGGAGGGTTTGGTGTCAGTCCTGCAGAATCTTGCCCAGTGCTCTCCATCCCCATTATCTCCATTAAATATGCTCCTAGTGCATTTAAACATAAATCCTGTGCTTACCCTGACCTCCCCCCGTCTCCACCCCAGGGTGGCTCTCAACTCAGCACTGGCTGCACTAGAAATATGTGTTCATCATACTGGGCGGGGGAAGGGGGCCAGAGTGAGTTACTAGCATTTAGCCCAGTTGGCTCAGCTAACCTCCTGCGATATGCCCCACCCCGAATGCCTGCAATTTCTGTGTTGCCCTCCTGTAGGGACACCCTGGAGCTGCCCCTGCTGGGTGAGTTGAAAAAGACCCCGGGAATGTTGAAACCCAGATCCCTTCAATGTTAGGATCACTGATGTCGTCTGAGGCACCTACGTATTCAACAGGTTTGGAAACTGAGATTCAGGTCAACAGGCCTGGATCATAGGTGGTTATTTGGTTAGAAATTTCACGATGAAAGTGTCCTCCTCTGTTTTTCTATTTGCTGCCACCACAAGAATCCCAGTCCAGGGCTTTCCCCACGTTCCACCCTGGCTGGTGTCCTAGGGCTGTGGTCACAAAGTAGCCCCAACTGGGTGGCTTGAAAGTAGATTTATTCTCTCACAGTCCAGGAGACTAGAGTCTGAAATGAAGGTGTTGGCAGAATCACGCTCCCTCGAAGACTCTAGGAAAGAGTCCTTCCTTGCTTCTTCCTGGCATCCGGCGACCCCAGTGTTCTTTGCGTTCTCGAGCTTGGAGCTGCATCACCTCAGCCGCTGCCTCCATCTTGATACACCCTCCCCTGGGTCTGTCTCTGTCTTTAAATTTTCTTTTTTTATAAAGACATCAGCTGTTGGATGAGGGCCCACCCTAACCTAATGTGACCTCATCTGAACTTGATTAGTCTGCACAAAGACCCTATTTTCAAATAAGGTCATCTTCACAGCAACCCCAGGGTTAAGACTTCAAGATATATTTTGGGGGGGCAGAGTTGAACTCCTAACACCCCCCTCGCCACGCTGCTCTGCCTTGCCTTCCCAGAATATGAATGATGTTAGAGGTGCTGCCGCCTGCATCAATTTTATTATTATGTATCTGTTCCCCGCTTTGTTTGAGCCCAGAGTTATCC
>NC_138369.1:181456199-181466568 GCF_054177405.1 Leptonychotes weddellii | reverse complement strand
TTTTTTTTTTTTTAAAGATTTTATTTATTTATTTGAGAGAGAGAGAATGAGAGACAGAGAGCACGAGAGGGAAGAGGGCAGAGGGAGAAGCAGACCCCCTGCTGAGCAGGGAGCCCGATGCGGGACTCGATCCCGGGACCCTGGGATCATGACCTGAGCCGAAGGCAGTCGCTTAACCAACTGAGCCACCCAGGCGCCCCAGAGTTATCCTTTTGATTCAGGTTCCCCCTTACCCCTTCCCTGCTAAATCTTTTTTTGTCATTATTCTCTGCTTTGTCAGGTCTTTTTTTTTTTAAAGATTTTATTTATTAATTTGAGCGCAGGCAGGGGAAGGGACAGAGGGAGGGAGAGACTCTCAAGCAGATTCCCCACTGAGCGTGGAGCCTGATGCAGGGCTCGATCTCACAACCCTGTGATCATGACCGGAGCCGAAATCAAGAGTCGAATGTTCAACTGACAGAACCACCCAGGTGCCCCTGTCAGGTCTGGATGACAGCATACTTCCATCTGGACATTTCTGTTTTGTGCCTTTCCGGGGGAGGTACACACTCTCCTAAGATCCTGCATGGTACTCACCCTGGAGCCAAAACAGATATTTGCCAGTATTCTGATTCCTGTCTGTCTGTCTGTCATGGTAAACTGTAAACCCTAACAAGACGAGGGACCGTGACTTCAGCTCCTGATTGATTGTACCCCTGGTACCTAGCCAAGGCCAAGCATGTAGCTTGTGTTTTAAAATATTAGTTGGATAGGGGAGCCTGGGTGGCTCAGTCGTTAAGCATCTGCCTTCCGCTCAGGTCATGATCCCAGGGTCCTGGGATTGGGTGCCCTGCTCGGCGGGAAGCCTGCCTCTCCCTCTCCCACTCCCCCTGCTTGTGTTCCCTCTCTCGCTGTGTCTCTCTCTGTCAAATAAATAAATAAAATCTTTGAAAAAAATAAAAAAATAAAATATTAGTTGGTTAGGGGTGCCTGCCTGGGTGGCTCAGTCGGTAAAGCACCTGCCTTCAGCTCAGGTCATGATCTCAGGGTCCTGGGATTGAGTCCCGGGTCGGGCTTCCTGCTCAACGGGGAGTCTGCTTCTCCCTCTCCTCCCTGCTCCTGCTGTCTGTCGCTATCTCTGTCTCTCTCAAATAAATAAAATCTTCAAAAAGGTAAAATAAAATATTGTTGGATAAAAAAGAAAACTTGCTTTTCTATTAATTATAGTTAGGGAGAAGTGTGATATAATTTTTAAAAGATACATGTGATTCCAAAACAAGTTAAAAATAGAATTACTGTAAGATCCGGCAATTCCACTTTTGTATATATATACAAAAAAGTTGAAAGCAGAGACTTGAAGAGATATTTGTATCCCTGTGTTTGTAGCAACGTTGTTCACAACAGCCAAAAGATGGAGGCAGCCTAAGTGTCCCTTGACAGATGAATGGATAAAATGTATGTATATAAGTGCAATGGAATATTGTTCAGCTTTAAAAAGGAAGGGAATTCTTTTTTTTTTTTTGAGACAGAGAGAGCACACAAGCAGGGAGGGCAGAGGGAGAAGGAGAGAGAGAATCTCATGACCCCTGAGGTCATGACCTGAGGCAAAACCAAGCGTCAGACGCTTCACCGACTGAGCCACCCAGGCGCCCCCCAAAAGGAAGGAAACTCTGGCACATGGAACAACTTTGAGGACATTATGCTAAGGGAAGTAAGGTAACCACAAACAGAGAAACACTGTATTATTCTATTTATTTGAGGCACCTAGTCCGATTCAGAGAGACAGAAAGTAGAGTGGGGTCACCAGGGACTGGAGGCGGGGGGAGGCAATGGGGAGTCAGTGTTTAATGGGAATGGAGTTTCAGTGTGGCAAGATGGAAGGCGTTCCGGAGATGGACGGGAGATATGGTTGCACAACAACGTGAGCGTACTTCATGCCACTGAACCATTTACAAATGGTTAAGATGATCAGTTTTATGTTCTGTGTAGCTGACAATTAAAAAACAGAAACGGAAGCACGCACCCACACAAAGATGTGTGTATGTGTGCGTGAGAGAGAGAGAGAGAGGGCGGGTTTCAAGAGCGCGCACTGAAGGGAGGGAAGGGAGAGGCCACCGGAGGAGGAGCTGGGGGTGCCTGGGGGGAGAAGTAGCTGGACTGGAGGAAAAGCATCAGGGTAGTTATTAGAGCCTGCAGTTATAATCAGAGCTCTGTCTCCAACTAGCTGTGGGATCTTGAGCATATCAATGGGTTCCCATTGTGGGCATCAGCTTTTAATAGGAGCTGGGATAGTAACCACTGAAGATCTTTCCAGCTCAAAAACTTCAGAGGTTTTAAGCCTCTAACAAGGTGATGCTGATTCACTGATGTTTTTCACAGTTCTCTGCAGTATCTACGCGCAGTGAGGGCTCTCCTAATTCTGGCTCCAGAGTGTCAGTTTGGAGCTATCATCTTTTGGCCAGGAATTCCTGGTATTTTTAATGGCACCAGTTAGTTTGGCTTAAGAAGAATACATTCAATTTTTTTCTTGATCTCTCTTTGCTCCTATCCATTTGCCAGGTCTTCAAGTTTCAAAATTACCTTGGTCCTTTTTCTTTTCTTTTAACATTTGTACATCTTGATCTTGTATTCTAATTATTTATGCTGACAATAGTATCTCTTGGGTGCCTGGGGGGCTCAGTCGGTTAAGCGTCTGCCTTCGGCTCAGGTCATGATCCTAGGGTCCTGGGATCGAGCCCCGCATCGGGCTCTCTGCTCGGCGGGAAGCCTGCTTCTCCCCCTCCCACTCCCCTTGCTTGTGCTCTCCCACTCTCTGAAAAATAAATAAATAAATAAATAAAAATTAAAAAAATAGTATCTCTTTGCATGAATTATGTTGAATCCTGATGGCCACACTGGGTGGTGGATTCCTGATCTCTGTTTTATAGACGAGGAAGCTGAGTGGTTAAGTTCCTTGCTTGGCCTTGATGTCACCCGACTGGCTGTGATTGCTCTTGGTTCGTCCCCAGCTCTATACCGTGGATACTGCCCCAGGCTCCCGCATCCCTGTTCCTTCTGTATTCCTGGGTCCTTTTATGGTGGGGACCATTTCTTTTTATTTTTTGGTACTTCTAAGGTCTCCAGTACTGGCCTGTCAGAGACTAATAACATTTTTTTTCAAAGGTCACTTGCTAATTTCTTTTAAGAGGCATCATTCCTGTCTCGCTGTGTCAGGAAAGGAATATCTGTTGTGCTGAGCAGACCACAGTGGTCAAGTTCTTAGCTTCTGCGGAGAAGAGTTAGGGTCCCCAGAAGTTTCCTTTGTGGACGGAAGAGCAGTTATTAACAAAGTATTGGATCCACTGAACGATGCAGGCTAAGGAGTGCTCCCTTAACATCTGAAGAAGCAAGGATCACTCAGGGTCTGGGCATGGAGAAGCCAAAATGGGCTCCTGCATAGGCCCTTCCCCTGCAGAACTCATCAGCTCCTTTTGATCCCAGAGACATTCCCATGGAGAACTAGCTTTAGATCCAGTGGTTTGAACTAGCTAGAAGTAGGAGGTTTCCCAACTTTGGAAGTTTTTGTGTTGTAGTCTTTGAAAAACTAGCAGAGGAGGGCCCTAGATCCCAGCCATCCATACTGCTTTCATTTCTCCAAGCGGCATTTTTGAACTTGGAGGGATGGGGGCATTGTTCTCAGAGTGGCTTCTGAAAGGTCCGGTAGAGAAGTCACCCCTCGGAGCCACCTTCTTTCTGACAGAGTGGCAGCCCATCCTTGAAGAGTATAAGGGGAGTGAGTGACCCCAAAGGATTAGATTCTTTGCCCTAAGCTGACATGCCCACTCTTCTGGGTATGCATCCTGCTTGCATCTCCGTGAGGATGAAGTCAGGCCTCTCGTTCACCTGCAAAGGCAACTGAGGTCGGACTCATCGATTTTCTGGACAGGGCTCTGCGGTAATACGGTGTAGATAGATCTGAAGTGCATTTGTAGGTAAGCAGGAGCCTGTAATTCTGCTAGCAAGTCAAGACAGACAACAGGCCAACCGTCAGCTCATTCTTGCCTCCCTTGAAAAGAGGTCATACTTCCTTTGGAAGATTGAGGCCCTTGATCACTGTCAGATTGGGCCTGGTGTGAGAGCAGAGACAGTGAATCTTAACATTTGTAAGTGATACCTGATAAACATGAAAGATCCGCTCTGGAAAGTGGACGAGCTGGTCCCAGATCCTGCATTAGACTATCTGGAGGATTCAGCATATTGAATCATCCTTTGCGTGTTGGTGTTGGAAGGAGCCATAGTTGGGCCCTCACGTTTGATACTTGAGAAACCATCAGCGCTCCAGCACCTTGGCCCCACGTGTGTTCTTTCATGGCGTGGCCGGGTTAAACTCTTCCTGTATGTTCTTCCCAAAGTTCTACGCCATGTGCTAGCTTCCCTCCCATTCTGGACTGGCAAGTGTCCTCAGCCCCAGGGCCACCAAGATGGAAAGACGGTCTCCCAGAAACTTGGGGTGGGGGGCAGGCAAGAGATAACATTCATGATTCCGATGACATGGAAAGTCTCAAGCTGGCAGTCCTCCCATACAGGGGCCCTTGGGTCACCTTTGACATTTGCTTTATGCTCAGCGAATCATCATTTATCCGACAGAGCCTGGGATTGGTCCTTTGAGTATGACGTGTGGAGCTGCTCGTCTAGAGGGTGTCCTCACACCACCCAAACTCAGCAGAGCAAACCTGTGCAGTCTGACAGGGTGAGGGCAGGCCCTCCTGCTGGAGACACTGGGAACAGGGGAGTGAAGTACCCAGCTTTTCCATGTAATTGATTTCATTGCTTCCCTCATGAATGCACATAACCAGAGCCCGACTCTTGTGCTCAGAGTGGACCACAGCTAGCAAAGCCTGTTGCAATGTTCCTTTTGTCTTTTGAAGACTCACCTGGCATGGGTTTGGGGCTGAACTCTGAGCCGGCCTCTTGTGGTACCCCGTGTGTTCATGCTTGCAGGTGGGGTAGTACGGGGGGGTGCCCTGCTGGGGACCCAAAGCCCGGTCAGCCCATTAACAGGAGCCATTTTTTTTTTTTAAGATTTTATTTATTTATTGGGGAGAGAGAGAGAGAGCACAAGAGGGGGGAGCGGGAGAGGGAGAAGCAGACTCCCCGCTGGGCAGCGAGCCCGATGCGGGACTCGATCCCGGGACTCCAGGATCATGACCTGAGCCGAAGGCAGTTGCTTAACCAACTGAGCCACCCAGGCGCCCAACAGGAGTCATTTTTGTGATTTTTGGCCCATTCTCAGTACCCCAGTTCTCTTATCTATAAAACGGGCAGAGACTCCAGATGATTTCCAGTAATGAAATACTCTGATTCCAAGATTCCAGAGCTGTCCTTTCTGAAATTTACTTTGTCCTTGTCTTCTCTGATCCCCTCCTCCCCCCCCCCTTTTTTTGAATCGACTGCCACCACGGCAAGTCCGTCATCTTAACTCCACTAAGAGGTTTACTGTGAGGATTCCTTGCCTGACTGATTGCCTCTCCTGAAATTTCCTTTGCCCTCCCTCTGCTGGAGATGCTGCTAAGCAGAGAAATGGCAGGCAGCCCACCTCGGAGAGTTCCACCACCTGCATTAACAATCCTTGAATAATTAGGATCCGAGTGTACAGGGAAACCGTGGAATGCATTCAAGGCTGCCCTCCAGGGTCAACCAGGAAACCAAAGACAGATGATCTGCGCAAAAAACATCTTAGGGAGGCTTCCTGAATGGAGTAGAAACTTCTAGAACCCACCCGACCCATTTATCTCAGCATCATGGTTTCCTCTTTTCTCCAGCTGAAATCCTCCCCTTCCTTTTGTCTTCCGGCCTGGGGCTTGGTGCTGCCCTGGGTTCGGCGGGTAGTGCTGGTGGTGGTAGAGAGAGAGATGGGTGCCTTCTTAAATTATGCTGCCTTCCTGGCAGGGATCGCGGGTCCTCGGGTGTCCTCTCTGGTATATCTGCCTTCACTGTTCTCTGAGGTATGTCCCTAGTGGACTGGTTTGGTAACCTTATTAGAACCAGCCCTGCCGAGTCATTAATTCTGCAGGTGCGTTCCTGACCCTGGCAATTTCCCCCGAGGCCTCCAAAAATTTGGGTGAAAGCTGGAAAATCGGGGGAGACTAAAATGATGTCCAAAGCCCACTTGTATAGTGGTCACTTTTTTTTTTTTTTTAAAGATTTGTTTTATTTGAGAGAGAGAGAGAGCATGAGTGGGGGGGTGGGGCAGAGGGAGAAGCCAACTCCCCGCCGAGCAGGGAGCCCGATGAGGGACTCCATTCCAGGACCCTGGGATCATGACCTGAGCCCAAGGCAGACGCTTCCCTGGCTGAGCCACCCAGGTGTCCCTATTGTGGTCACTCTTAGGGAGCCTTCCTCCAGTCGAATTTACCAGGGCTGGTAATTGGACATACAGCCTGTTGGACACACGTATGCAAACAAATGGCTTCTTTTTACAGGTAAAAACCCCTGTGGATTTTGTGGATTCCAGCGAGAATACCAGTTTTGTGTTGATGGAATAGCATCTTAGTCTGTTTGGGCTGTTGTAATGAAATACCACACACTTGTTAGCTTAAAAGCAGCAGACGTTTGTTTCTCTGAGTCCTGGAGTCTGCAAGTCTGAGATCAGGGGGCTGGCACGGTCAGGTTCTGATGAAGGGTTGTAGAGTGCTCGCTGCAGGCTGCATCCTCACGTGGTGGAAGGGGCAGGGAGCTCTGCGGGGTCTCTTTCATAAGAGCACTCATCCCATTCCTGGGGGCTCCACCCTCCTGACTTAAGCATCTCCCAGAGGCCCCACCTCCTAATTCTATCACATTGGGCCTTAGGATGTCAACATACAAATTTTGAGGGACACAAACATTCAGACCAGAGCACAGGTAGAGATGAAAGGCCTCAAGAAGGGCACGGGCTTGGGTGAGTCAGACTCAAGCATCACTTGGCTTCCTTCTAGCCCCACAGAGGTCTAGAAATTGATTTCCTACATTGGATTGACTCTGGCCCCCTCTTTTTTCCATCCTTTTTTTTTTTTATTAAGGATTTTAAAAAATTTATTTATTTGACAGATTGAGACACAGTGAGAGAGGGAACACAAGCAGCGGGAGTGGGAAAGGGAGAAGCAGGCTTCCCGCCGAGCAGGGAGCCCGATGCGGGGCTCGATCCCAGGACCCTGGGACCATGACCCGAGCCGAAGGCAGATGCTTAACGACTGAGCCACCCAGTCGCCCCTCTTCTTTCCATTCTGATCGACCTTTGGTTTACTTTTAGCAGATTGTATAAAAAAAGAAAAATCCAGTGGCTATCCTGCCTCAAGGTGGCCATTCGTCTTCCTGAGGGGGAATGTTTTGGGGTTTCCTGGGAGGTGGGCTGTGTGTGGGATGTGAATGAGCCTTTGCACTGGTGAGTTTTGTGGTGCTGACCTTCTACACAGCATTAGGTCATTCTTTAGTTGTGTCTTCATTCCTCTGGGAAGTGTGAGGAACGCCACATGGTGGCTGCCCCCAGTAGGAGAGGGGCAGGGAGGAAAAGGAGACAAAAGGAAAAAAAAAAAAAGGAACCAGGAAAACATTCCTATTTCTCATATTGCGCTTTCTTCTGCAGAGGCTCATTACTGAAGATCGCCTTTCCAGGCATGTTATTTGTATCTGTAAAAGTGTCCTATTTCCTTAGGGGACTCAGGAATTTCATTTTTCCTTAAAAGAGCGGGAGGAGAAGAGGATGTATTCATTTCCTGAGCTGCCCTAACAAAGCACCACGAACTGGGTGGCTTACAGCAATGATTTAGTCCCTCACTGGAAGTCCAGAGTCAAGGTGTCAGCAGGGTTGGCTCCTTCTGGAAGCTCTGTGGGGCGGTCAGTTCCTTGCCTCTTGTTAGCTTCTTGTGAGAGTTGGCAAACCTGGGAGTGCCTTGATGCATCTCTCCAATCTGGGCCTCTGTAGGCCTGTGTCTCTCCATCTTTCCATGGCTTCTTCCTCTGTGTCTGTTCTCCTTCTATAAAAACACCAGTCATATAGGATTTGGAGCCCACCCTACTCCAGTATGACCTCATCTTAACTAATTATATCTGCACTGGCCCTTTTTCATATCAGGTCACAATCTAAGTTACTGGGGGGTTGGAACTTCAACAATCCAACCCATAACAGAGGCTTTATGTATCGAGCCTTAGATAAATTGATGGGAGAGAATAGTCTTGCTGGCCAAGGGTCTACTACATGGCAGGCGCTGTGCTTGGCACTTGCAGCTTCTCCCGCTTGAATTGATTTGTTAGGACAGTTGTGAAGGTAGGTGTTGTTATGTCCATTTCATGGATGAGGCCACTGAGTCTCAGCAGTTAAGTGGCTGGCCCCATAACGTACAGCCTCTCAGTGGAGGGCTGGGCTGGAATCCTGGTTTCTGATGGCGAGGTGCTCTTGGCATTTCTGGCTTCCTTCCATCTCAGCTGCTGCTCGTCTTTGTTAGAGTGTGTCCCCTGCAGGAGTACGTGCCTTCTCCAAGCATGGAGCCGTGTGCCAGGCAAATGGCATGAGTGCATCCTTACAGTATTTGTAATTAATGTTGTCTCCTTCTACTAGACCGGCAGCCATTGTCTTAAATTCCTGGGGGAGAAGGACCCGCTTTTACTGAACCTATACCCTGCTTTCTGACTATCCCCCATCCCTTTTCAAATGCATCTATCAATTAATTTCCTGATTGCAGTTCGTGTGGCAGTTTCAGGCACAGACAACACGGGTGTGCACACCCAACAATCCCCCAAAGCACTAGACTGGAGCCGAGATGGTGGCTCAGAGGGGCCTGGGCTTCCTGAAGGGAGAGAGAGAGGTACGGTGGGGTCCCTTGCCTGGTGTTCCAACAGCCAGAAAGCCAGATGAGCTCGCCATCTTTCTACTGTTGTCTTTGAACTTGTTCGGCCCCCGTGAAGTTTAAGAGGAGTCTAGATTGGCAAGAAGGTCCATTTCCCCATTCTGACTTGCCGGCACTGGAATCCGTGCACGATCATCTTGGAAGCTTACATATCGCATAGATCCAAGAGTATCTTTACTTGAGTGACACAACCCCTGGATGGCTTGCTGGCCGTTGTTTCCAAGGGAGGGTGGCTGCCGATGGAGGCAGATGGATGCTGTTTATCTCCGGGGCTGTCCTGTTTCCATCAGCTCCCAGAGCCGTTCACCAGGGCTTAGTTAGCAGGTTGGTGGCAGTGAGAGGCAGGACAGACATGCCATGTGTCAGATGATTAAATCTTAGAACGGGGAATATGAGCTTGGGGAACAGGGCTATGGGGAATCATCTGTTGTAAGTCACGTAGTTTATTTGAGGGGAAATTTCTATCCAATTTAGGCTGAAACTTGGTAGAACGTGCTTTTCCAAGCCCCCAGCTCTACTTGTCTGGAACGAGCCCTTTCCAAACAGGCAGCTGTCCAAGCACAGCGGCCCATGGGGTCACATCTGGGCAGCACCCTGCCAAGTGGCTTTCATCCCATTCACTATGTTTCTCTGGTCTAAGTTACCCCAAACCACATGCTTGTGCTATTATTTTCCTCTAACGTTTTTAAAGGTCATTCATATTTGACTGGGTAATATATTCACATGGTTCAAAATTCAGAGTATGTATATAAGAGTTTATAATGAAAAGCTTCCTTTCCACCCAACTCCTAGCTACCCCTTTCTTCCCCAAAGAGAAGCTATATGTTTCCAGTTTCTTGTGAGTCATTTATGCTATATTACACCCAAGTGTCTGCATATGTGTGGGTGTGTATCTATAAGTCTATCCACATACACACATATATATCTTTCTCCCCCTTTTCCTCTTACACACGTGGTAACATTCCATACATTCCATTCCGCATGGATTTTTTTTTTCACTTAACAGCGATTTTTAAAGATTTTATTTTTATTATTTATTTGACAGAGAGACACAGCGAGAGAGGGAACACAAGCAGGGGGAGTGGGAGAGGGAGAAGCAGGCTCCCTGCAGAGCGGGGAGCCCGACACGGGACTCGATCCCAGGACCCCGGGATCATGACCTGAGCCGAAGGCAGTCGCTTAACCGACTGAGCCACCCAGGCGCCCTTAACAGCGATTTTTAAAGATCTTATCAGCATTTAATTGCTTCCTCATTCTTGTAACTATTTGTTTTGCTATTATTTCAGACTTACAGAAACGTTGCAATAATAGTATAAGAAATGTCCATATGGGGACGCCTGGGTGGCTCAGTTGGTTAAGCGACTGCCTTCGGCTCAGGTCATGATCCTGGAGTCCCAGGATCGAGTCCCACATCGGGCTCCCTGCTCAGCAGGGAGTCTGCTTCTCCCTCTGACCCTCCCCCCTCTCATGCTCTATCTCATTCTCTCTCTCAAATAAATAAATAAATAAAAAGAAAAAAAAAATCTTTA
>NC_138369.1:181323356-181455699 GCF_054177405.1 Leptonychotes weddellii | reverse complement strand
GCCTGGGTGGCTCAGTTGGTTAAGCGACTGCCTTCGGCTCAGGTCATGATCCTGGAGTCCCAGGATCGAGTCCCACATCGGGCTCCCTGCTCAGCAGGGAGTCTGCTTCTCCCTCTGACCCTCCCCCCTCTCATGCTCTATCTCATTCTCTCTCTCAAATAAATAAATAAATAAAAAGAAAAAAAAAATCTTTAAAAAAAAAAAAAAAGAAATGTCCATATGTCCTTTACCCGAATTCACCGATTGTCTGCATTTTGCACCATTTACTTTATAATTCTTACTCCATGTATGTGAATACATAGCATGCACATTTACACCTGCACACATTTATCCTCGCACGCATTTATATATATATACACACACATTGTTTTTCTGATCCATCTGAGAGTGCGTGGGGAGCATCACGTCCCTTTGCTGTGTGAATTCTTTTTTTTAAAGATTTTATTTATTTATTTGACAGAGAGAGAGAGAGAACGAGCATAAGCTGAGAGACAGAGGGAGAGGGAGAAACAGGCTCTCTGCTGAGCAGGGAGCCCAATGCAGGGCTCCATCCCAGGTCCTCACACAGACTCAGCCTTTCATCCCATTGTACTTAATTTATTTGCACTTTGTTCCGAGTCTTATCTTACGTTGGTTACGTGGGTGTATGTTCTTGTTAATTTTTAGGACCAACCTACCGTGGCTTTTCATTTGTAAGAGTATAGAAGAATCAAGAGGTTTTTTCTTACCGAGCCAATGAGGTGTTTTTTTCTTGGATCTTTGCTGAGCTCCTGTATTTTCCTGAGCTTCTTCCTCCGGGAGAAAGAGCATTCTTCATTCTTCTTTGGGAATGGGTAGAGGGAGGGCTCTTAGTCCGGGGGGGCTTTTCCTCTCTGCCTCCTGATGGGATCAGGCAGGAAGTGCACCTCTCAGACACTTTGCATCGTTATTGAGCGCCTAACGTGCATTAGGAACCTGTCCAAACTACAGGGAAAAAATCAGGCCCAGTCTCTTCCCATAAGAAGTCTAACTCAGTTTAACAAATACTTGTAGCGCTTCCTCGTCTGTGGAAGCCATGCCACCAGCCCTGCGTCTACACTCCATCCTTCTGCCCGAGTTCGTGCAGAGGCCCCCACACCCCCTTCTCCAGCCCTAGCTCCCCTCGTCCACTGCTGCTGGAATCGCTTCTCTAAAGCACAGCTCTGGTGGGTCACGGCCACTCGCCTAATTCTCATCCTTAAGACTCCGTTTCCGAGTCATAAAGTCTTCCTGAAATTCTCCACTTAATGAGATCTTTCTCTTTTAAAGTCCTCTGCTAGCTTATATCCCTTTAATCTTTGTGTGCCTTAGGGTAAATATTTGTGTATTTACCCCTCCCCTCCCCCTTGTTTTCTCATTAGATTACCCTTTCCTAGAAGGGTAAATCCATTCTCCTTCCCACTCTCCCTTATTTCTTGTGTTCCAGAAAGAATCCAGTGCCACCTGGGCTGTGTCTGAAACATAGTTGAATTCTCTACAGGCCAGCACCGCACGTGGTATGCAGTTGACCCTCCGATATTTGCAGGACTGAGCTTAACGAGAGTAAGACGGTCATTAAGTGGTTTTGGTAAATTTATAGTTTCAAGTCCCAGAGGTGTTTGGGAATGTTCATATATGCATTAACAGCTTAAACAACTTCATTAAAAGACATACATAAACTAACTGTCAACCTCATTAAAAAGGCAACTTCATTAAAACTCACCTTAAGGATCTTTATGTGCCCAGATTCACTTTTTGTCTTTTCATTGGGTACCTGTGCACTTCTGTTTGGAACCAGTATATATATGTGTGTGTGTGTGTGTGTGTGTGTGTGTATATGTATATATTATGTATATATGTATATGTATACGTATGTATATTGTGATACCTGGATTTTTTTCTCACTTAACTTTTCATATATACATATTAAAGTAGTTATTTTTAATGCTCAGGTAGTTTTAGGAAACTAGTTCTTGAAGAATAAATTTGCAGGCAAATAGCAGAGAGATTTTCTTTCTAGTCAGATGGTGTTATCACTTCTTAAATGTCTGTTTTCTGAGGGTAGAGAGCCTTACATGAAATTCATATCTTTAGCACGATGATTTATGTACTGCCTATTATCTACCACTTATGCTGCTCACCAGCCTCCGTTCCCGAACAAATTGCTTTGAAAATTTTCCTTCCCCAAGTCTTATAGATTCATGAGTCAGTTTATTTAAAGTCTAAATTTGGGGAGGACTTTTAGCAGCTGGTAGTCTATGAATTGCTAAAGCAGAAGAGATAAATGTGTAAGGTCTTTGGAATTCTGGCTTGCATTGCTCTTCTTGGGTGGCCACAGAGCACCCATTTCTACCTCATGAATATGTTGTACAGGATCTCAGCTGCGTAACCTCTTTTGGAGTGGGCTACAGTCAGGGTGCGGAGGATCCAGAGTTGGAAACAGACTGGTGATGGAGGACAGGAAGTCATTATGAAGGTTCTAGTCACCTGTCCTCTCACTGACTTGCTGGGAATCTGGTCCTGACGGTCTGACACATTCTCTTTTGGTATTAAGGTGTTAGTAAGATCCCAGACTCTTAGTAGTGAGTCTCCGTATAGGATTCTATCAGTTAAGATATTTTCGATGCCCCAACTAACAGTATCATAAACATTTAGTATCTCACATGATGATTCCAAGGTTAATTCAACAATTCAGAATTGGGTTCTTTCCATTTTTCTGTTCCACCGTCCTCAGGGTATTTGCTTGATCCTTGGGCTTATTTCCACACAGTGGCGCGGGTGGTAGCTGGACTTGCAGCAGTGCAAGTAGGTGGAACAAAACCTGGCCCCCAGACAAAGCCCTTTCCCCCGCCTTGCTTTTTTTCATCTGCAATGAAAATGCAACCCATGGCACATCCTCTTCTTCTCTTGGCTAGAGCTGGGTCACATGGCTGGCCCTCTCCCAATCACAGGCAAGGAGCAGTGGGATGCTCCTGATTGCTTCGCCTCAGGCCTAATTCAGGCTTGGAGAGGCTGTTCTGCAGTCCATTGTGGCTGGGAACTTGAACTTGAACGGCCAGTGTTCTGTTGGCGGGGAAGGAGGCCCCCAGCAGTGGCTCTTGGCAAGGCAGCTAGGGATTTATTATTATTATTATTATTATTTATTTTTGTTTATTTAAAAAAGATTTTATTTATTTATTTGAGATAGAGATCGAGCATGAGTGGGGCGGAGGGGCAGAGGGAGAAGCAGACTCCCCGCTGAGTAGGGAGCCCCATTGGGGGGGCACGATCCCAGACCCCAAGATCATGACGTGAGTGGAAGGCAGATGCTTAACCCACTGAGCCACCCAGATGCTCTGGGATTTATGGTTTTTAAAAATAAGTCTAGGCTTGCTGATGGTCTAGCAAACATTATTTTACTCCTTGCCTTACCCAGTGGTGACATTTGGACATTTTGAATTTCTGCATTCTGGGGTGTGATATCCTAAACTTTAGAGATTCTTCCTGAAACTTTAAGATAACTGCCATAATTTTTTTATGACCACGGAACACTTAAGCATTTTACATAAGGCAGAGTTGGGCCTCACAGTCACCCCAGTCATGGTGAGGGGGAGAATAAACACCTTTTTTAAAGTTAAGAATAACAACAAAAAGGTACAATAGGTAATGGACCTCTCTGCATAGTGTAGGTATTTATGGTGGAGACTAACTTTAAAATAGTACAAATAAAAATTCTATGGAAAAAAAAAAAAGGAAAAGCAGATGTTTCAGTGTATCCTAGAGTTCTTTTCTTTTTTTCCCTAAAACAAACTTTCGCATTAGGCTCGGGATAAAACATTCTTCTTTTTCCTGTCACTCCTACTGGTTAACAAAACTGTTGAAAGGAAATTTTAATGAGCTGGAAACCTTATTTTTCTGGAAGTCGTCTTTGAGCATTTCGAGCATGGCAACAGTCAGGCGTGGCGGGGGGTCTTGACCTCGCAACTGCACGGCCCTCCCTGTCCCAGGCTCTCTGCTGGGAGATAGATGAGGAGCTGACAAGCTGTCTCAGATTCGGGGCAGCATCATTCCTCAGGAGCAGATCCCTTGCAGGTGTGCCGCGTGCACGGCCTCCTGGGGATGGCTTCCCTACGCTGGCTGTCATCAAGGCAGTGATGGGCCTGACTGACCAAGGGTGTCCCCTCAATTCTGCCAACGGGGGATTCTGCATCTCTTTTCTAGCACAATTTTTTTTTTAAGGTTTTATTTATTTGAGAGAGAGAGAGAGAGGGAGAGAGAGAGAACGAGCGGGGTGAGGGGCAGAGGGAGAAGCAGACTCCCCACTGAGCAGGGAGCCCCACGCGGGGCTCGATCCCAGGACCCCAAGATCATGATCTGAGCCTAAGGCAGACGCTTAACTGACAGAGCCACCCAGGAGCCCCTCTAGCACAGTTACAGATGCTGGTGCTGATGACAGTCTTGAAATGTATGCTTGGCAGGTATTTTTGTTTTGCTTACTATTTATTTTCTGCCCATAAAAGGGATTTTGGTTGGAGAGAATGGAGAAATACAGAAAGGCACGGAGAAGAAAACAGAAGATGCCCAAATCTCACCACTTACGGATTGTGGCTATTCACCTTTCCGTCCATCTTTTTACAGTCCTTCTTGTGCATATCTCTGTCCTCCCTCCCTTTCTCTCTTCCTTTCCCTTTTTCTTTCTTCTCTCGGCACATAGTGAGGACCACACATGATACCGGTATAACATTGCATTTTTTCTCCCAGTTACTACATGGTGTGGGATCAGACCGATCGATTCAGACCCCGGCTCCTCTTCTAAGCAGTATGTGATCTTTCTGTGCCTCAGTTTTCCTAATCTGTGAAAGGGAGTAACGGTTGTTTGAGAACTGGTTGTAAAAATCTCAGTGGGTTGCTCAGTCCAGTGTCCAGCGTTGATGTCTCTTAGCAGGTGTTCCCTTATATCTCGGTGATCGAACTCTATCCCACTGACACCCGCCCCCCGACACCTGGCCCAGCTGTAAAGTAGGGCTGAAAACCCTAGTTTTCGGGTAAAGGAAAGCAGGATGTTCCAGGTAGCTTAGGACAGGGCTTCTCAGCCTTGGCACCACTGACCTTTTGGGCCTTTGCTTTGTCTGTCGCACGAGGGGCTGTCCCATGCATTGTAGGGCTCCACCCACTAGATGCTGGTAGTGCCCTTCCCCCAACTCCATACATTGCCTTTGCTTGAGAACCACTGGGCTGGACTACTTAGGATTTATCACCTGGGGCTGCCCAGGGCCACCCGGAACAAAACTGACAGGCAGCCAGGATGAGCCCCCTTGAAGGTCAAGCACAGGCTCTGACAGTCCACATTCCCAGACTCAGAATATCAGGCGTTTTGTGTCAAGGTGCAAGCTGCAGGATCTAGCTGTCATAGGTAGGATGAATCCAAGGGAAGATCCACCCATCTCAGCCAGGGCCACTGCCTGTCCTTGCTTGACTCCAGGGGGAGACACCTGTGGTCCCAGTGAATTACCAGGGGAGTGGGCCACACTGCAGGAAATCCTGAACAGGGACATAACTCCCCTTCTGTCCCAAGCTGTGGGCAAGGCAGCTTCCCACAAAGTGCTTCGGTCTCCAGACTCCCCCAAATCAACGACCACGGGGTTCTCATGGTCCTTGGATGCCCCACGAGGAAGGGCGGCTCAGCCCGTTCCCTTCTCAGAGGCCAGCGTGGCAGGAGGAGCCCTCCCTCCGTCTGGCCGGCCTGCTGAGCTCAGGGACCAGGAGCCGTCAGATGGAACCCTGCTCGGGACACAGGATATTTGTCAAATGTAAACCACGTGCTTCATAAATCTCGCTTCTGCGGGCCGCCCGAGCTGCTGGAGCTGCCCTGGCCCCTCTTGTCTTGACCCCAAAGGGTGGCCCGGCCCAGCTGGATGGCCATTTCTCCCGCCCGTGCTTCCCCTCAGAGGACTGAGTGGCGGGACCGTGACGGCACAGAGGACGGACCTCCAGGTGGCAGCGCGCAGCGAGGCCACCGGCTAGCTGTCGGAGGGCAGGGGTTTTCATTCTTTCCCAGGAGGATCCAAGGTGGAAGATGGCTGGTGGTCCAGTCTGGCTGGCCCCCCCGTCCCCTCGAAGGCACACCAGCTCCTCACCAGTGAGGCTGCACGATGCCTCTGTGCACACACTTAAGGCTTTGGGTTTTACAGTGGACCAGAAGTGTTTCTGAATCGGGAATCAAGTCGTAGAGGGATGGGGGGGGGGGTGCCACTGATTTCTACTCATTGACGGACAGCTTCTTCCTGAACCCACAGAGGCCTAGATGATGTGGACTGACGCCATCCTGGGGATCATCCAGTTAGAGCCTCTCGAACCTCTGTATGGTTAGGCGGCTGGGCCGAGCTCAGAGGACAGGCTCTGGAGAGGGCTGTGACCTGCACTCACCAGCTGTGCGACCTTGCATGGGGCACGTATCCTCTCTGTGGCTCAGCGTCCTCATATGCAAAATGCCTCTCAGGAGTGTTCTGAGGATTGAGTGCACCGAGACCAATATCCGTGGTTAGCACTCAGTAACTGTTGTCTAAATTGTCGGCTCTGTGCTACATCCTTGGGACACAGAACACACAAGGTCCGTCCCTTCAGGAGTGTGTGTCTGCAGAGTGAAGGCAGTCTTTGGGGGTGTGGGAGCGGTATGGAGGTCCCTGACGCAGTCCCGGCTAGTGGAGTCCCCCAGGGGGAATATGGCCCCTCGAGGTTTGAGGTTCCAGGTGTCCATCTTGACTCGTAATTCTAGAGTTAGCCTTCGGGTTCTCCTTGCCTCCCATCTCCACATGCTCAGGCGACAGTGGTACTCAGCATTTTTTAAACATTAAACTTCTTTGCCCCTGGATTACCATCGGGATTTTATAGGCTCCCAGAAAGTCTCCGTGGATCATAAGCTTTTCATCCAACAGCACAGCCTCTTGATATCTGATTCATTGCATGACCTCTACCGTAAGAGATGAGGCTGGCCCGCACCTAAGAACCACCAAGGGCTGCTCTCCTGGGACCAGCTGGAATGGGGTGGGCTGCAGAGTGAGGAGTGGGAAGACAGCTTGGAGCCCAGACTTGCTCTTGGCTCTCTGTTCCTCTGTGGGGTTATTATCCCAAGGGTGGCTTTTGTGGCCCACACAGCCTACCTCACCACTTGCAGGCTTTTCTCTGTCTTGTAGAAGCAGTTTTACCTGTAGACCCTGTTCCTCGGCCACGAATGGCAAAAGAAGGGAGTATCTCTGTCTAGCTCATCACCTGGCTGGCCATAACTGGCAGGGGTGGGGGGGCTTGGAACATGAAGATTGCATGACTGGGGTCAGGATCCTTGATGGTATATAGACTCCCCTTCCTGGGAATCTGAAATTTCAGGACACATAGTGCTGTGGCCTTCAGGGGTTGACTTAAGAGCTGGGCCTTGAGCAGGTCTACCCAGGTAGAAAGTGGCAGATGAAGGATTTGAGACCCACAGTATTCCGCTCCTGCAGACTTCCACAAATCCTTTCTGTTCCTCTCCCTGATTTTCACACTGGTGGAGAAGAGCCGATGATCGGGGAGGCAGCTGGTGTTGGAGGCCACCCACGGTTGTCAGCCCCAGTGAACTTGATGAGCAGGTATTGAAGTCTCGATGTGTCGAGCTCATACCTGTTGGGTATGTGCCCTCCAATGGAGTAGGGAACAAAGCAGATGCAGCCTTCTGGTGGAGGCCATGGGGTGGGGCGAGATGAAGATCAGCAGGTGGTTGGGGGACAGCGTGCGTGGTGGGTTTTCTGACTCCTTGTTCAGCAGTGACCAGCCATCTTGGATGCCTTGGTTCACTCCCTTTTTCCAAGGCTTTCCAAGGGTCTGCAAGTCTTGTGCTGGACTCTGCTTTCCCACCTGCTGGGACAAGGAACATGGTCCGTGGGCCTCTGCATGGATTTGTCAGACTCTTGCAATACCAGCCCGATCTGCGGTGGTCTCCCCTCGTTCCCGGCTTTGCTGTTCTCTCGAGTGCTCGCGGGACCACACTGCTGCTGCCTTGGGTAGAGCGATGCATCCCGTGCCCTTTGGGATCCCAGCGTGAATGGAAGAGACTGTCACAGAGCAACTGCTTCTCCTCTGAGACATCCACAAAGCAAGGAGTGAGTCTCACCATGTTGAAACTGTGACATGTGTTTGAAAATAAAAAAGTTTTAATTAGAAGGAGCATTTCTCAGCCTCAACCTGGTGCTGGCTGTCTTAACATCGAGACGAAAATAAACGGGCTCCAGCTTCTTGGCACAAGACCCACTCTGCCATTTACACACTGACTCTTGGGTTGGGGCATGTGTGTAGTTGCATGTGTAGTCTTTTCGAGAGCTCAGACTTCGTAAAACAAAGGAGAGGGATGGTGTTGGCCCCCGGGGTGGGGGGGGGTCTGCAGCACGGTTTGCTTTGGGACCTGTCGGTGTTGGCCTAGCTGGGTTCGCTTATGTTTGTAAAATGCCTCCTTCTTTATAACTGGAGGAACCAGGAAAGGCAGCGTGGCTTAGGGTAACACTAAGGCCATGGCTTTTGGAGATAGCCCTGGGTTCATATTCCTGTTCATTGACCAACCGTGTGGCCTTGGCTGGGTCATTTAGTCTCTGAGCTTCTGTACCCTTATTGTAAAATTGGTATAACACCTTCTTTACCAGTCTAACTAGCAATGATGATTATAGATTATATCCGCATGGTGCCTGGCACAATAGGGTGGGTGAACGGTACCCATTATTATTATAAGTTAATGGTGAGTGCAGTTCTTACCTTGCTCTGGGTCACGGCCACGGTCTCCCACGGGGCTTTCAGCATTAGGGTGGCCTTGACTGTGGATGCTTCTGGTGTAGTTAAGGACTGGCAAGCCTAAAATTGACCTCCAGATGCACATGGGCCGGCAGGTGGGTATGTCCCTGAATGTCGGCCTATGCCTTCTGTCCCGCCCACGTCTCCCACCCTGTACTCTCACCACCTGCCTCCCGGGCAGAAGCCATCACACACACAGACAAAACAAAGTGGCTCAGCCTGGGGAATAAAAAATAAGCCCTTAATAAACCCTTTCTTGGTTTCCTTATGCCAGTCCCAGGTGACAAAAAGCCTGGATCTTGAGGTGTGTGTGCAAAGCAGAATTTCCAGTCAAGATGCGTGATTAGCAACAGGTCCCCCCTTGGGATTTTGGTTGGATTTTATTATTGAGCCGAGGAGAATATGATGGTCATCCAAACTCACTTTCTTCTTAGCTGCAGAAATTCTGCCCCCCTCTGCCTTCCCCCCACCCAGGAATCCCTTTTAAAACATCTCTGACCTATAGGCCTCTATCTGTACCCCCGAATACTGCTGGATAACCAGATTCTCTCGCAAAGCAGCCCCTTTCCAAGCTTCAGGGGCATCTCTAATTTTAACTGGCCCTGAGGAGAAATCCCTCTTCAGTGACCTCTCCGATGGCCTGATAGCCGTATCAAGTATCTGAAGGTCATTGCTGTGTCTTCCCTATACCTCTCTTTCAGGTTAAATTTCGCCATTTCCTCAAGCTCTCAGTCCTTGGGTTTTGTTTTTAGACCACACAGAATTCTTGCTGCTTTCTTTTTGGGGCTGTTCTCCAGATTGTCAAAGACCCCCATGAAGTGGCTTTCATTTCCTGTAACTAATCCCATTATTCCAGCTGTGCGTTGACCATTAACCTTCCATTCTCTACATGCATTTTTTTTTTAAGATTTTATTTTTAAGTAATCACTCCACCCAACGTGGGACTTGAACTTGCAACCCTGAGATCAAGATTTGCATGTTCCACTGACTGAGCCAGCCAGGCGCCCCTCTCTAGGTGAATTCTTAGCTTTTTAAAAATTTTATTTTATTTTATTTTATTTTATTTGTCAGAGAGAGTGCACAAGCTCGGGGAGGGGCAGGCAGAGGGAGAAGCAGGCTTCCCCCTGAGCAAGGAGCCGGGTGCGGGGCTTGATCCCAGGACCCCGGGATCATGACCTGAGCCTAAGGCAGACGCTTAACTGACTGAGCCACCCAGGCGCCCCACATTCTTAGCTTTCATAGCATGCATTTTTCTCTTGCATCCATGTGACCCTATTGTTTCCTTTAGCTTCCAGTCACCCAGACAGTGCGAATCCCATCTCAACCTGTCTTCCCAGCCAGTGCTGTTGGTTGCATTTCAACTTACAGGTAGGAGTTTGCATAGATCTAGAAGAAATTTCCAGTGTGTCTAGATCTTGTCATTGCTTCTGTCAAGCAAGTTAGTGGGTCAACAGCCGTGGTGTCCTTTTGTTCTGTAGTTTGGACATAGGATGGTTTCTTAAGAAGCCATTCATTTCAGAGTACCCCCACCTCATTAACCCCGAAGTTCACTGATGCGGCTGCCACAGCACATCTAGACCACTGGCAGGTAGAAGAAAGAAGCGAGGAAGAGGAAATATGGATCTCTTGTGGGAAGTGGAGAGTTCCCACCATTTTTTCGTTTTGTTTTGTTTTAAATAATGGTAGCTCCTTGGAGTCTACAGGCCGACAGATACTGTCTCCTCGTAGTTCTGGGTTGGCGCTTCTGTAGGACTGTGCTTGAACCAGTCTCACCAGTGAGCCTGTCGTAGTCGGAGTTTCCCCAGCATGGAGAAGCTGTGCCTCCTGGTAGTTGAGCAGGTGGCTGAGTCCTCTTTGGCGGGCAGTTGCCCAGGCCGACTCACTTTT
This sequence comes from Leptonychotes weddellii, assembly GCF_054177405.1. NCBI lineage: Eukaryota > Metazoa > Chordata > Mammalia > Carnivora > Phocidae > Leptonychotes > Leptonychotes weddellii. Next base: position 181,445,022 of record NC_138369.1, on the reverse strand, counting down.
AGTAGTTTTCATTGGTAACTCACTGGATTTTCCCTTCTTTCCCACTGAAGATCTTTACCATACACATGCCCCCTTTCCCCCCCCCCTCTTCTTCTTGTATTTTTGACCTGCTCTAAGTCAGAACAGAGATTTTTATTGAAAGAGTGTAGGATTCGCTGTGAGAGGACACGGCTTGGGCTCCTGGCTGCCTTGTGCCAGAGTCGTGGGAAAATAGCCACGAGGCAAAACCCTCATGAGCCTCGGCTGCCTCCCTCCCTGATACCTGGAGTGAGGTGGCGGTGGCGTGAAATCACGGCGACAGTGATTTGGAGGGCGCTGTTGGGTTTTGAGGGGTGTTAAGTAATCATCCCTTCTCTTCCCAGAATGTAGAGCCAAGTGACAAATAGAACAGAGAATCCAGACAGATGGGAGATCAGAACATCAGCATTACTACAGATAAAGCTGGTTGGAGAGCAGGCTTAGAGGTGAGGACCAAATGGGCTTGCTCACCGCTCTTCCCAACTTGAAGGGCTGGCCAGCGCTGGGAACAGGGCAGAGAAGGAAAGGTGAGTCCTGAAGATGATTGGCTCCAGAAGAAAGAGTTCAGAAGGCTGGAGGCATGTATTCTGTGTTTTCTTTCAATCCACCAACCAGGAAAGTCCTCTTCTTCCTTGGGAGGAATGACTGAGGGGATGTTGAAAGAGTGCTTGTCTTAGTTTCCCAGGGCCACCATAACAAAGGACCACACACGGGGGTGGGAGTGGGCGGGTGGGACTTACACACTGGAAATTTGTTGTCTCTCAGTTCTAGAGGCTAGAAGTCCAAGATCAGGGTTTCTTCTGAAAGCTGTGAGGGAGAATCTGTTCCATGCCCTTTTTCTAGCTTTTGGCAGTTTGCTCGAAGTCTTTGGTACTCGTTGGTGTTCCCTGGCTTATGGAATTGTCATCCTGATCTCTGCCTTTTTCTTCATGTGGGTGTTCTCCCAGTGTGCCCGTCTTATTCCTAAACTTCCCCTTTTATATAAGGACACTGTTCACCTTGGCCTTTTCTTAACTGATAACATCTACAATGACCCTATTTCCAAATAAGATCATGTTATGAGGTATTGGGGGTTAGGACTTTGACATACAAATTTGCGGGGAACACAACTCAACCCAGAATAGAGGTCTAGCTTTTTTCCTTCCAGGAGAGGGGAGAGAGATTCTGTCCCTTGTGAGGTATTAGTACCCAGTTGGTGCTCAGTAGTTCAGTAGTTTTCTTCTGTTATGGACTGAATTGTGTCTCCCTCCTCCTTCCCACCTGTCCCCGGCTCCCCAACCCCCAATCATATGTTGAAGCCCTAACTCCCCATGTAACTGTATTTGGAGATAGGACCTTTAGGGAGGTAATTATGGTAAAATGAGGTCAAAATGTGGGGGCCTAATTCAATTGGAACAGTGTCCTTAGAAGAAGAGGAAGAGGGGCACCTGGGTGGCTCAGTCGGTGAAGCGTCTGCCTTCAGCTCAGGTCATGATCCCGGGGTCCTGGGATCGAGCCCCGCATCAGGCTCCCTGCTCAGCCGGGAAGACTGCTTCTCCCTCTGCTGCTCCCCCAGCTTGTGCTCTCTCTCTCTCTCAAATAAGTAAATAAATATAAAAAAAAAAAAGAAAGAAAGAAAAGAAAAGATGAGGAAGAGACACCGGAGCTCCTCTTTCCTCAAGCCTGTGCACAGAGGCAGGGCTGTGGGAGGACATGCGAGGAGCCAGCTGACTACAAGCTGAGGGGGGCAGGTCTCCCCAGAAGCCAAGCCCTGCTGACACCTTGCTCCTGGGCCTCCGGCCTCCAGAGCTGTGAGACAACGCACTTCCGTTGTGTGGCCCCCCCAGCGTGTGGCACTTTGGATGGTGGCCCCAGGCTGAGTGAGACACTTCCCTGGCTTCCACAGGCGACAGCTGTGCACGGCTCCATCTGCAGGAAGGCCGGCATCGATGGGGTCACCGCCGGGGAGCCCACTTGGGCTCTGGCCCAGGGCAGGGCCGTGGCTTCTTGGCTGGGTTATTTCCAGGCCCTGTCTTCATTTAATGGATCAGAGAGCTTGGGATGAAAAAGTTTAAGCCGTTTTCTCAAAGCCACTTTAGTAGATTAGGCAGCGAACCCGAGGGTGAATCCTGGTGCTCTCTGAGCTCGCCTGGGTAAATCCAGGACAAATATATTTAATTCCTTATTTAAAAATGCAATTCACAGTGACACGTGGATGTCATTGAGTGACAAAGGAATGAAACAAAGTGGGTCAGTGACACACTGCACTGTTTTGTGATGAATGTAGGTTAACTGATTTAATGGAAAGCCACAATCTAAGGGAAAGTGGACTTGAAAAGCTTAAGCCCTCGAAAAATCTCCAGCTACCCACTTATGTCTAGGAGAGCGTAGTGCAGTTCTTTGAGCCTGAACCTTTTATCAGTAAATTCTTTTGTTCTGCCTTAAGTTAAAACCATTGCTTTAATTTAAAATATATTAATTGGATATGGTGATTATGTGCCTGGCTTTGTGCAAGGCATTAAACACCCAGAGCTAAAATGTACGGTTGCTGTCCTGAATTGGCTGACAATCCAGTGGGGCTGCCTGAAGGGACCACACTATCTTGTAGGTGTGACCTGAGAGGGCAGAGGGAGGTGGTTACGCATGCTGCGGGAGGGAGCACATTGTGGGAGGGTGGGGTCCCATACAGAGAGAGGGCAGATGCCAGGGATGGCTTTCCTAAAAGAGGTGAGACTTGAGCTGAGTTTTGGGCAAGAAGTCCTGGTTCTTCAGGCAAAGCTGAATAATGGTGTTGCCGGCAGAGAAAATAGTAAGTGTATCAACACGGAGAAGTGGGAGGCCAGCCCGCTTGGAGGATGGTGTACATACAGATACTGCCTCTTCCTCTCTTTTCTATCCTTCTTTTCCTCCTTCTCTTTCTTCAGTGGTGTTTTGGTAAGCCGACTCTGCGGAATGAATAAAAAGGCCCGATTTGTAGTGTTTGCCAGTTTCCGTGGTGTAAATATTCTCTCCATGACTGATTCCAAGCTACTGACATGGTGTTGAATGGCCCCCCAAATTTCTAAAACTATTAACAATTGGTCACAGCCTGTACAGTCCCATTCAGTAGACCACTGCCTCCCATCCACCCATCATCTGTCCATTCATCCATCCATCATCCATCTATCCATCACACATCCATATATCATCTGTCCATTCATCCATCCATCCATCCATTATCTATCCATCTACCCAGTATCCATCCATCCATCCTTCATCCATCCATCCTTCCCATACCTCATCCATCCATCCATCATCCATCCATCTATCCACCCATCCATCCATCCATCCATCCTTCATCATCCACCCATCCATCTGTCCATCTATCCATCCATCATCTATCCATCCATCTATGAACATAGTTTAACAGAATCTTAAAAATAAATCATGGTATAGATTTTAGAGTTCCTTTAGTCAAGTCTTCTCATTTTATAGACAAGAAAACTGATATGTAGAGAGAGGGAGTGACTTTTTAAAGTCTATTTGTAGAACTTAGATTTAGGACGGTGGTCTTCAGAATTTAGGTCTGCAGCTGCTTCTCTTGAGTAAAGAATGCTTAACCTCTAATATAGCTTGGTAATTTCCAAGTTGGAGCAATGTGGATTCCATGTTGTACACACCACAGTTCTGTCAGTCCCTGCTTTCCTATGATACTCCTAACGCCCATTGAAGTCTTTTTGTACCTTGTCTCTATAGTTGCTGGTTCCCAGCAGGCCCACAGTTTCCTTCACAGGGGGTTCAAAATGTTCCTGTCGAAATGACATTCTTCTCCCAGTTTGTAGCAGTGAGCTTCAGAATTTAATTTAGCACTTGGTTTCTTGATATTTATTCAGTCTTTGATGTTTCTGGATTTCATTGGGCTCCCTCTCTCTCTTTTTTTTCTTTTTGGTGATATAGACATCTCTCCCTTGGGACTCCCGACTCAAGCCACGCATTTGTGGTTTTAGCCAGTTGCTTCTTGGGACCTCCATTTGTGCCAGGCTGAATTTCTGTGGACATATCTGGAGTTGAAAATGTCTTTCCTCCTTCTTGGGCTTCTAGCGGCGTGTCCTGGAGCTCTCGGGAGATGAATACTGGACCCTGCTTTTGATGTTCTTTAAATTGTTGTTAACTCTGAGAGAAGAAGGGTCACTCTTCTTCTCTGAGAAGCTTTATTTTGAAATCATGGACAGACCGGCTGGTGAATTGAATGCTCTAGAGGACTCTGTTTAAAACGAGCTTCTATGTTGTAATGTTGAGTGAGAAAAACAAGTTGCTGAAATACGCACAGGACACCACTTTTGTCAAAGAGTAATAAGCAAACAGATTGGTGGGTACCTCTGGAGGGTGGTGGAAGGTGGAAATGAGTTGGAGAGAGAACTTGTACCTTTTAACTTTCTAAATGTTTCTGTATTTAATTTATTCTTATGTTTAATTATAAGCATGTAACATAAAGCCAATCCACACTAAACAGCCTACTTATATTTTAATAAGGCTCATCTGGGCAAGGGAGATAAACTTTCTGTTGCCTTCTTACCACAATTTGCCATTTGCCCAATATAAAGTTTACAAGTGTCTAGTTTATAAATTGTAACCTAATAATTTTAGATACAATTAATCTTGGTTGCTAGAAAGTGGTAATTGCACTGGTGATCAAACCTGTTCAGTAAGGGCAGAATTTAAACCTAAGCTTCCCTGTGAATTCTCCCTTTACCTAATGATTTTTACCAATTCTTTCCTAATGAGGTTAGTCATCTACTCGTATGCACTGCCCAAGCTGGTCATTATTCAGGGCTTCCAACAGAGATTCTAAAAACCTCCTGGAGACATTCTGTGAGCTGACATAGGGTCATTATTTTTTTTCCCAGCGCTTCTTGGCTGTGGGGCTCTCAGCTGCCTTGGAAGGGGAGAGTCATTAGATTTCACGGGCTTCCCCGGAATAGCATCGTGTTCGTGATACCAGCGATCCTGCCTTCCCTCCTCTTTCCCCTTAAATGAACTTCTTTTCCCGTACTTGGCAGTTCTGTCCTCGTCTTTAGAATGTCCTTTGGCATTCCTGTTCTCAAATTGGGAAAAATAAATTTAGTCCCACTCCCTGCTGACTCGGAGCATTTGAAAAGGCAGGAAGGTGTGGATATTACAAGAAATAGATCCGTCTGTAATAGTCTAAAATGGAAAAATAAATGTGACTTCTTACTTGGGGGTTTACAAAACGATGCACGTTGCCTCTGCCGGCTGTCTCTTATCAGAAGAATTTTCAGAACCGTGTGGACTGGGTGAATGCTGTGTTATTGATACGAAGCACAATTGTGATTATGCCCCAGCGGAGGAAAATAATCCCTCTGTTTCACGCTCTGTGCGGACCTCTTTTAAGTTATTAGGTTGAACCGTCTGAATTGCCAAACTGAGCTACTACGAGGGCAATTTCATCCAGCTCAACCTAAGAGAGCTTCTTGCTGAGTTGTTAGACAAGGGAAATAGTGTCTACATTAGGAAAGGCATGGGATGGCCGTGCTTTAAGGAAACAGGGCATCCTTTTTTTATTTGAACCTGTCTCTCATGGTTAGTGTTCACTTAGTTGACACTTGGTCGTTGCCTCACTAGCTTTCAGAAAGTATCTAGAGCAAAATTGGTTGCCTAGCAACATGCTTCAGCCCGGGAGGGTTGGAGAATGGGTCAGTGATTAACAATTATGTACAATCAAGTTTAAAAATGCGTAGCAGCCTGCAACATTCATGCTCTGACCACCAGGAAGTCTCAGCATTCCGCCGCCCGGGTATGTGGCTATTGTATGTGAATTTATTGCAACTGTGGTCTGGACCCCATGGTTGCAATCCAGAAACACTTCGCTCTGGACTGAAAGAGGCCGATGGCGCCCCTCTGTACATTGATCCATTTTGCAGAAGCATCTGACACCCATCATTTGGTTGGCTGCCTATCTGGACACTCATCCCCTTGGAAAGTGAAAAGAGAAAACGAAGAATTTGGATACTTAGGACTGTTGTCATCTCAACAAACTTGGCCCCTATTAGTGAATCTGTAATTTGCCCAAGAACAAGTACACACAAAATGACTGACAACAGCTCACTCAGCCCGAATCACTCTTTCCAGAATTACGAAGGCTGTGCAAATGTTCTTCCTGAAATGGCCCCAGCCCTTAATTGTTTCTCTTCCTTCTGTTCCAGCAAAAGAGTAGACAAATTTTGCCTAATCCAGTCCTTACTTAATCTTTCTGTCAGCACAAATATCGATGGTGTAAATCCTGAAAGCGGCGGTAAAGTAGGAGGCATTTTTATAACTCTGGCAAAGCTAATAATGCACATTTCTTTGTTGAGAATCATTGAGTTTAATTGGCTAATCAATTTTTAGGCCCTTTCCATTTGTATTTTGTTTAATCAACAAAAATAAATCGCCCTGCCAACCTTGAAAGCTCCAAGTCGGAGAACAGTGGCAAATACTTCGTTGGTCCTGCCAAAAGTGCTTTCCAACAGAAATGCCTTAATTGAAGATGATTTATATTCAGAAGTGCGGATTTTTATCATTTGTCTGAAGAAGGAAAAAGCTGTGTAAGCAAAGCAGTGTGCAGCCGTTTTAGGCATTGTTTTTGACATTTATCTACTCTCTTTATCCCTCAGACATTTCTATAAAAACGACCTTCGCTAGTCCTTCTCGCTCATGATTCAGGTCCCAGCTCCTGAAGTAGTGGTCAGGTGCTTTCCAGAACTTTTGCTTACCAGTGGTTTTTGCCCAGAGCACTTCCAGAACCGAGAGGCCTTTGCTCTTTCCTCCTGGGTTTTACTGCCCCCGACTCCTGTCTCTGGGCCTTTGGTGGGAAATGGCTGACTTCTTGGTGCTGGAAGACAGGCCCTGTTCACCTCCCACTCTGGGAAGCGGGCCCTTGCCTTACTTTGTGGGCAGGAAGACTTCGGGAGCCATGGCTGGTCGTGGGGTATTGGGGCGGCCGACAGACTTCCCCGAGAGTGGTAAGAATTCGGGGTTTCCCCAGCAGGGCTCCTGGGGTGCAGGTACTGTATGTAGCATGATGGGGGCCACGGTTTGTGACCGATTGTTGCGTGTCTGGGCAGTGTTTCAAGAGCTTCACATGTACTCATTCATTTGATCCCCACTTGCCTATTAGCTACTGCTGCCCTCATCTTACAGATGAGGCCCGGAGTCGTTGGGGGACGGGCTCAAGGTCACCTGGCTAATCGCTGGGGACACGGGGATTTGAATCCAGGTAATCTGACCCAGGGCCCATGCTCATGGGGGTCCACCTTCCACTGGATATACCCTCGTCTGTTCAGCATCCTGCATGCCTTAGCGCAGGGAGGAAGCAGCTAAGATGAAAGACGAAGGGAGAATAGGGTGGCTTGATGGAGCTGGCTTTGGACTTTGTTTTGGACAGTAGACGCCATTGATTTGCTTACTGCCTTGGTTCTTGGCTCATTCCTTCATCTTCAGCTGCGCTGCGTGGCCCTTCCTGCTACCTTTTCTCCATTCTGAGCTGCCTCTTAAAAGGTGCTTCTGCTAAAGGTCCACCTTCCATGCGGCCCTCTTCGACTGATGGGAGGCCATCTGTCCTCTAGAGGCCACCAAGAAACCAGCATCATGACCGGCCAGTTATTCTGTGGGCAAAAAACTTAAATAAACCCAGGAACCAATATGATGCAATATAACAACTTCTCAACAATCCCTGTAAAGTCACTAGTTCTGGGAAGCCAGGGAAAGTGTAAAAACCCAGCAGCCGTGCTGTGTGCCAGGGCTCTGGCTCTTCACTTTGCAGCCCCAAGCCCGCAGCATCTTTGGGTACCAGGGATCAAGCGATCCCTGTATCAAGGAGGAATGTGGAAGCATCTTCATAGTCGGTTGGAGCGGGAAGGCCTGCAGCAGGTCAGATCGCTTAATGTCCTGATGAGGATCATACCCGCCGAGAACAGTTTCTGACGCCAAGCCCTGTCCAAAGTGTTTTGCATAAATTAATCACGAATTTTTCCTCAGTCCCATTAGGTAGATGCCATAGTCTTCATTTTACAGAGGAGCAAATCTGCAGTGTTAAATGTGCACGTGTATTGTAATTTTAGGAGCATTAACATACAAAACACAGCTTCGAATCACGGACATATGGTGCTTGGCTCGTGGGCTGGTGGAGCCCTTGTTTGGCTGCTCTCCGGAGCACAGATGCCTCCTTATTCGGTGGGCCCCAGAAACTAGCTTAAATGTGCAGGGCAGCACCATAGCTAGCATTTATTGAGTTCTTACTGTATGCCAGGCGCTATTTTAAGAACTTGGCGTGACTTTTTTTTTTAATCCTCACAGAAAGAGAGCTACTACGATTATGGTCGCACCTGATTTATACACGAGAAAACTAAGTCAGAAGGGTAGTTTAGCTTGCCCAACTCAGTCCATGACAAGGCCAGGGGTCAGCTGAGGCCGTTGGGCTCCCAAGCGGGGCCCTTGATCCCAACAGCCTCTGCTTCTGAGCTAAGGCCCCTGGTACAGCTGGGGAAACGATAGTGGCACAGGGAAGGGGGCACAGTCCTAGGGCTCCGTGTGGGGCAGAGGCTGTGTGGTCCCGTTCAGGGGCCCTTGCCCACCTGGCTTATCACTCTTTTGGGACATCCTCTGTGGTGTGGAATTGGAGGTTGATTTTCTCAGTCTTTCGTAGGCTTCTGTTCATCTGTAGCCATGACCAGCCCAGTAGTGCAGAAAATGAAGAAGAGCTCTGATACGAATTACAAAACCTCCCTGGGAAGGCATTCGGAGTGTTGGATGCACATTTTCTTCATTGACCCCCACCACAGCCCTGTGAGGTTCATACTGAGTGGTGGTCTCCATGTTGCACAGGGAAACGGTGGCCCCGGGGAGGGCCTCAGCCACCGTTCTGGAATCCTGGCTCGCACAGCAGGGGAGGGGCCCCCTAGGAGGCTAAGGTCTGACTCCACACGCCGGGGGGAGGCTCTCCCTTGCCCCTCGGATGGGACGTCAGCTCTGCTCTTCCCCTCCTTCTTTGCCGCCCCCACACCTCCCTGCTCTCCCGTGCCTCAGTGTTCCCAGCTTTTCAGAACAAAAAGATGAGATTTTCCTCAGCCCGTTACTGTTTTTGCTTTTGCGCGTGCATCCAAACACCTGCTGGGCTGATGAGCTTTTGAAATGTCACTTGGCTGTTGGGAGGGAGCACCCATCCCAGCTGCCTCCGAGGAGCGGGTGGGGGCGGCTGGGGGAGGCGGCTGGCGGGGGGTGGCTTCTCCTCCAGCCCAGCCCTTGTTGGGGGGAGGAGGTTGTGTTTCTGCACCTGCAGCCCACACAGGTACCCCACACAGGCACCCATCGTCCACCTGGTCATTTTCTTCTCCTCGCCAGGAGGAGGCTGTTTCGTCCACCTGGTCATTTTCTTCTCCTCGCCAGGAGGAGGCTGTTTCTGTGCCCTGTTTCTCTCACAGCATTGGCTCTGCATGTTGGGGTCAACTTTTGAGAATACAACTTAATTTTTGACCTTTTTCTTCCTGGAGTTTGCTTCTCAGAAAAATGCATGTGTCCCTTTCTGGATATAAATTCTGGATTTTCATTGGCACCTTCACACCTAGAGCCTTCTGAGCCATATCCTACCCTCCCCGTTCATACCATGAAGCCTAGCTTAACAATTGGGTTTTCCCTTTTTCTCCCCCGCCACACAACTGCAGGCAAGTATGGAAAATTAAATTTTGGATTTTCTGCCCCCCTTCTCTTTCCTTTGTCGTCAGTCAGAGGCCTGGCAGGAAAAGATACGGCACGCTCAAAGAGGTGAGAGAGGAGAGTTGAATGCAGGTGTCTCCCGGGGTCAGGGAGCAGAGAGGGGGAGTGAGGTGCTGGGGCTACCCCAGGAAGCCCCTCTGTCTTCATCCGTTCAGTCTGCTATGACAGGATACCACAGACTGGGAAATGTATACATGACAGAAATTTATTTCTCACACTTCTGGAGCCTGGGAAGTCCCAGACTATGAAGGCACTGCAGATTTGGGGTCTGGTGATGGGCTGCTTGTGGGTTGATAGATATCTGTCTTTTCCTGTGTCCTCACGTGGAGGAAGGGGTGAGGGGACTCTCTGGGGTTCCCCCCTCCTTTTTTAAAAAAAGATTTTATTTATGTGAGAGAGAGAGAGAGAGAGAGAGAGCATGCACAAGCAGGGGGGAGGGGCAGAGGGAGAGGGAGAAGCAGGTTCCCCGCTGAGCAGGGAGCTAGACTTGGGGGGCTTGATGATGACATGGAGCTCGATCCCAGGACCTGGGTTCATGACCTGAGCCGAAGGCAGACACTCAACCCACTGAGCCACCCAGGCATCCCTCTGGGGTCCCTTTTATAAGGGCACGAATCTCATTGCTGGGGGCCCCACCCTCATGACCTAATCACCCCGCAAGGCCCCACCTCCTAATACTAGCATATTGGGGGGTAGGTTTCAACCTATGAATTTGGGGGACGTATTCAGTCTATGGCACTCTTCAGCCCCTGGAACTAAGGATAGGGGGAGAGGGTTCCCGAAGCGAAGCTGTGACCCGTGGAGAGACCTCCAGTGACCTGGCAGGGAGGAAGCAGGGGGATACGTGCTCTTTCCTTCTTACCCTCCTCCTCCTCTCCTAGCTTCTACTCTTACCTGCCACAAGGCCAGAGGGCAAGGGAGCCTGGTTGATGCAGGCCATGGAGGTCAGGCTCCTAGGGCATACATTCCAGTGGAAAAAAGATGGGACACAACCAGACAATATTGAGTATGTGACTCTTCAGATTCTTAAGTACCTTTTATCCAGTCGATGGCACTTTTGAAACTGCAAAGGAGAAGCTTTGTCATCCTTAAATGCTCTCCTTGGGGGATCGGGCATCATGGGAAACGGCTTAGCTTGTGCTCTGGAGCTTTTGTAATCCTGTTCATGGTTGCAAGCTTCCTGTTTTTATTCAGATGCTTTTAAATCCAGGCTTTTAGGCTTTTCTTTTCTCCTATTTTATTTGTAGGCCTGTTATTACAAGGCTACTTTGAAAGGCTTCGTTACGACTCATGATGATCAATCTGTCTTCCTTGGTATCTCAGGGAATTACATATATATTACTCACATGGTGTTATGTTCAAAGGTACTTTTCTCTTACATGATAGCTGGATGTATAGAAATGGGCATTTCTAGATTTTTGCAAAACAGAGAAATTATATGTGGGGAAGCAGTTGGGAAATTAAGAAGAATTATGCAGTGTAATTATGGTGAGACAGCAGGTGTAACTCACACCGCACAGCTTGGCTCTGGGAAGTCTGGGATCTGCTCCCGGCTCCCGCTCGGCACCTTGGGACCTCGGATACCATCTCTGGGTGCCGGCATCTCTATTATAAGGTGGGGTTAGCATCACTGACAATGAGCCTCTCCTTAAGCAAACTTAGGTCAGGGTCCTTTGAGCCCTCTTTTTGATTAGACCCAGACCTTGCGTGGTCCCTGTCCTGTCTTTGGCGTGCCCAGCCCAGTTGTAGCAAGAATCCTGCTAAGTCAGTTTAGAGAGAATCTCCCACTCTCGTATGTGATCACGTTGGTATGCAATATCTGGTCACCTGGGGCTGCCTTCAGCAGGAATCCTATTTTCTGTGGGTTTAGTAAGAACCCCCCTACCCTTGATGTGTCCTCCCCTCGCTCTTCTCGTTTGTTATACATCCCGAGGTGTCTTTGCTGCATTCAGAGTTGAGCTCCATCTCTCCTCTATTGCAATAGCCCTGAATAAAGTCTTCCTTACCATTTTTAAACAGACATCAGAATACCTTTTTTTTTTTTTTTTTTTTTAAACATTATGCCCCATAAAACCTTGGAATTGTTTGGGATCCTCTAGGACTTCCAGTCCAACCCACCCAGTGTTGAGAACCAGGCGGGCCAGCTGCGAGGAGCCCGCTTCGGGCACCTGTGGGCGGGTGCTCCTTGCTAAGAAGCTTTGCCTCGGTCTCAAGTTCGAAACTCAACTTCACTTTTGCTCCTTCATCTCAGTTCTGTTTTTCCCTGGAACCTGTTTCCTCCCTCCTTAAGGGAAGAAAGGAGCTTCTTAGATTTTAACCATCTTTTTTTTTTTTTAAAGATTTTATTTATTTATTCGAGACAGAGAGAATGAGAGACAGAGAGCATGAGAGGGAGGAGGGTCAGAGGGAGAAGCAGACTCCCTGCCGAGCAGGGAGCCCGATGCGGGACTCGATCCCGGGACTCCAGGATCATGACCTGAGCCGAAGGCAGTCGCTTAACCAACTGAGCCACCCAGGTGCCCCAGATTTTAACCATCTTAATGAAAGTAATGTTAAAGCGGTGTCGATATTGACCCTCTTGCTTTCTTTACCAGCATTCCGAGCCCGGGTGGAACCGTGCTGCAGACTCGGGGATATTGTTACTGTAGGAGGCTGTGTGAGGGGGGATGCCCCTGGGGGCTGAGTCTGTGTGGACTCTGTCTTTGTTATAAACTCCTGGATGGCTCTACTCCTCCGCTTCTAATTCCGAGTGCTCTGCTTTTCCCCTCTGCTGTTCGTTCTTGATGATGCCTTGTTGGATACAGTTTTATAAATGACATACTTCTTTTTCTTTCATGGGGTAAAGTGCATGGGCTTTGGGAAAGCTGTTGGTCACTCAGAAGTATTTTTTTTTTCTTTAATTTCCAGATGGCTGTGTTCCAGATATTAACATTATCAGAAGCCTGACCTCTGCATGGTGAGCAGTTTATACTCTCCTATATGCTTTGAGGGACTTTCTAGGTGCATCAAGGGTATATCAATCTATTTGCTTTTTCATTTATTTGTTTACCATACAGCCCTAAATCCATGCCTCGCGTTAGTTGATATTCACTGCTTCTTCTTTCTGCGTCACCTCATTTATGGGTATCTTTGAAAAGCAGTGACTTCTATAGGATCAAAACAACCAAAGTCCTTTGCTTGAAGAAGAATTTTAAGATGTGGATTTAAAAAGAAAATCAGATTTGTTTTTAAATATTTCCTTATGACTCTGAAAAGATAGGGTTCTTTTAGTTACACCTCAACACACTATTATCATGTACAAAAGAATGATAATTCATTTAATATCACTGAATATGCACATTCAGATTTCCCTGATTGTCTGATAAAATATTTTTTCACAGTTAGTTAAAAGTCGCTCAGAGTAAATGAAAAGACTTAAAGTCCACACACGGCATTCGGTTGATAGTGTCTCAAGTCTCTTTTAATATGTAGGTTTCCTGTCCCTGTCTTGTTCTCTCTGGCAATATATTTGGTCAAGAAGCTCGCTCTTTTGTCCTGTGGCCGGCACCCCTGTGTTGTCATTAAATGTGTTTATTGTCTCCATAATGTCCTATAAACTAAGGGCTTTATTCAGTTCAAGTTCCTATTTTTGGGCAACAGTATTTCATGCGTGATTAATGTAACTTCGTCAGGTGACATACTTTGTGTCTTTTTGAGGTGGCAGGTGCCGGGAATCTGATCATCCAATATTTATTAGGGGCCCCAGTAGCCACTGATGGCCTCCATTGGGTGCGTACATCATCTTTCATTTAAGGTGTTTACAAAAAGGTGATAATCTCATTCTGTCATTTCTTCTGCATTTTTTAGCTGGAACATTTTTATAAAGAACCTTATTTCAGTCTTTTAAAAAAATTACCTCGAGGTATCATTTGTATATAAAAGGCAGAATAATGGTTTGATTCTTTTATTTACCAGAATAATGAACCGATTCCATATTATCTTTCAAAAATGATCAGCGAGTTTTTTAAAAAAAGACATTACAAACTCCTGGATTCTTTACGTATTTGACACTGGAGTCAGGATTTGGTAGAAACAGTAATTTAAAAAAGCCTCTGTTTTTAGATGTAGAAATCTACTTAAACAGTTCTGGGTAATAAAAGAAAGAAGGGAAGGCAAGATGTGGAGTGAAAAAGGAAGAAACAAGAATCTATAAGCATGATTGAATGAAGATGAAAGTAGGATAAAAAATAAAGATGCTAAAAATGAGGAATGGAAGGGGGGGAAAAAAAGGAATCGTCTGAGATACTCCAGGGCAGATAAGTAGAAGGGGATTAATTTAACAAATGCTTTTTTACCACCTGCTGCATGCCTGTCTCAGTTCGAGGACATTCCTGTCCTCATAGAGCTGACCTTCTAGTGTGTGTGAAGTCTGAATTAAGGCTCAGCATGTCCACTGCAGATTCATGCTTTGGGGAGAAACCAAGTGAGGAAGGGCAGTAGAGGATCCTGGTGGTGGGGTTGGAGGGTCGGACTGTGATTTTCATAGGATGATCGGGGAAGATCTCTCTGAGGACACATTTGAGCAAAGACAGGAGGGAGGCGAGGGAGGAAGCCAGGTGCCTTTCTGGGAGAGAACGTTCCAGGCCGAGGCAAGAGAAGAGCAAGAGGTCCTGAGTTTCAGGTGTGTTCAGGCGTGTTTGAGGAACTAAAGGAGACTGTTGCACCTGTTACAGTGTGAACGAGCAGGAGAGGACTAAGGGGTGATTAGGGAGGTGATGGGCAATGGGGGTGTGTGTATTGGGATCCAGATTGCATAGGGCCTTGCAGGCCATTGTAAGGATTTTGGGGACCATGGATGGACATGATCTCACTTAATTTTTTAACATGAGAATACTGTTTGGGGGGAGGCAGGATCAATGGCAGAATTAGTAAGACCAACTAGCAAGTGGCTCTGACTAGCATACTGGTGATGGAATGGGTGAAAAGCAGCCAAACTCTTATTACATTTTGAGGGAGAGCTGATAGGATTTGCTGATGGATGGGGTGTGAGGTGTGAGAGAGGAGGAGGTGTCCAGAGAGGGAAGAGCCACATGTCTCGGGGGGGTTGAGAGGTGACATTGGTGGACCTTGGCCGCTCCAGGCTCCCGGGACCCTCCCCGGCCATTCAGCAGGTAGGAGGAGTTCAAGGCCAGCTGTGGGAGGGCTCGCCTATGGATGTTCTTCATTCTTGAGTGGTTTATGAGTTGCTGGACGGGTTCCTTCCCTGGTGGGCAAGTCACCTCTTTTAACTCAGTGACTACAACTCGTGTCCCTGGCCCTGGCCTACTGCCAGCGACAAAAATGGCCAGGGTTGGTGGAGGTCAGTGCTGAACCTCCAATGGGATGCCCAGTTCAGAAGACAAGCCCCATGACAGACTAGAAGCTGCTTCTCTGAGGGAGAGACCCATGTATCTTGAGAACAAAGATTGTTGAGGACCAATTCCTACCTCGTGTGTCTAGACTTGGTTTTGGTCTTGGAAAAGTACAGGGTATGATGGGAAGAATACTCTGGGGTTTCATGCCCTGGTGGGTGGTTTCAGATCACTCTTGTTCCTGCCACTTTCTTACAGGAGCGTTTGAAGTATGCTGTTTTACTTCTCCTTCCCAGCACCCTGAACGCTAGACCAAGAGGAGGCAAATTTAGCCCCTGGGCCTGTTTTTTTTTTTTTTTTTAATTAAGTTTTAAATTTTAATTCCAGTATTGTTAACATACAGTGTTATATTAGTTTCAATTCTACAGTATAATGATTCAATAGTTCCATACATTACTCAGTGCGCATCCTGATAAGTACACCCCTTAGTCCCCATCACCTATTTCCCCCATCTCCCACCCACCTCCCCTCTGGTGACCGTCAGTTTGTCTCTATAGTTAAGAGTCTGTTTCTTGGTTTGTCTCTCTCTTTTTTTTCCCTATGCTTGTTTGTTTTGTTTCTTAAATTCTACATATGAGTGAAATCATATTTCTCTGACGGACTTATTTCACTTAGCATTTTATTCTCTACCTCTATCCATGTCGTTGCAAATGGCAAGATTCCATTCTTTCTTATGGTTGAGTAATATTCCATGTTATACCCCTAGTCTTCTTTATCCATTCCTCAGTTGATGGACATTTGGTCTGCTTCCGTATCTTGACTATTGTAAATAATGCTGCTATAAACATAGGACTGTATATATCCCTTTGATTTAGTGTTTTGTATTTTTTGGGTAAATACCTAGTAGTGTGGTTGCTGGATCATAGGATAGTTCTGTTTTTAGCTTTTTGAGGAACCTCCATGCTGTTTTCTGGTGGCTGCACCAGTTTGCATTCCCACCAACAGTGTAAGAGGGTCCCTTTTTTGCACATCCTTACCAATACTTGTTTCTTGTGTTTTTGATTTTCACCATTCTGACAGGTGTGAGATGGTATTTCATTGTGGTTTTGATTTGCATTTCTCTGATGATGAGTCCATGGGTCTGTTTTTTTTTTTTTTTATTTTTTATTTTTTTTTATTCATATGTTAATCCCCATACATTACATCATTAGTTTTAGATGAAGTGTTCCATGATTCATTGTTTGTGCATAACACCCAGTGCTCCATGCAGAATGTGCCCTCCTCAATATCCACCACCAGGCTAACCCATCCTCCCACCCCCCTCCCCTCTAGAACCCTGTTTGTTTTTCAGAGTCATGGGTCTGTTTTTGTAAATAAAATGTTAAAGCCTCCATTCTTTTTCTTTTCTTTTTTTTTTTTTTTAAGATTTATTTATTTATTATTTTTTAGAGAGAGAGTGTGTTCAAGCAGGGGGAGGGGCAGAGGGGGAGAGAGAGAGAGAGAGAGAGAATCCTCAAGCAGACTCCTCACTGAGAGCAGAGCCCGACATGGGGCTTGATGTCATGATCTCGGGATCGTGACCAGAGCTGAAATCAAGAGTCAGCTGCTTAACTGACTGAGCCACCCAGGAGCCCCAGTAAATAAATTTTTATTGGAACAAAGCTACACCGCTTTGTTATTATTGTCCGTGGTTGCATGGACAATAATAACATGAGTTAGTGCTATGTTGGGGGCAGAGTTGAGTAATTAACTGAACAAAACCTGAAATGTTTACTATTTGATTCTTCACAGAAAGAAAGTTTGCTGACCTATGGACTAGAAAATAAGTAAAGGATGAATAAGGCTATCAGCATATGGATGGCACAGAAATATTCCTTGTCAGTTACTGTAATGCCACTCAGCCTTAGTGTGTGTGAATGTGAAATTTTATGGCTCACAAATTGTGTCTTAAAATTGTTAAAAATTTTACTCTTCTTTGTTCATTCTTCTACAGATTAGATGACATTATTTTTATACTTCAAAGGAAATATAATTCAGCATGGGTGGGTTCACATTTAATACTGGTGTCTAAAATTTTACTGGGCAGGTGGTTGAATATTCAATTAATATTAGTACTGAATATTAGTGTTGAACATTTAGTAATCCCAGAGTTTAGCATTGAGTCCTGATTTGCCATGCCCTCTTCCTTGGATGGTAGAGAGCTTTCTCTTCCATATGAGTGTTCAAGTATGTGGTTTGTTTTGCCTTCGCGTGATCAAGAATTCTCCATCGTTTCAGTAAATGCCAAGGGTTCTCAAAATAAGTAGACTTGGATTTTCTCCCCCTAAATGGGACTCAGCTAGTTTTATCTAAGTTGTTCCTTTTGTCTTTCGGCTATATTGTGTGCTACCTTATTGTGGAAGGCTGTGGAATTCTTTATGTAAAAAAAAAAATGCAGTAGATTTAAAATATAAAGGACTTTTCTTTCTTAATTGCATCTTAATGTAATAAAAGCCAGAGAACAATTATTAAAAATGATAGAAGAAAGGAGTTAAAATAATGAAATTGCTTAGCAAAGATCCTGTTTCATAATGCATTCGGATATAATTGGTATCATAATGTGTAATTAACAATCTTTCTTTGAAGTAGGAAGCGTACGTTTGGGCAGGCAGGGGACCTCTTAGGATGTGGTGATGTCTAAATTAGTTCTTACCATAGCGCTTCTGACTCTGTGCACAGATTGTAGCATCTTGCTTCCTTCCTGCCTTGTTAGTTGCTTTTTGTGGGAGAGAGAGATGATAAACTAAGGACTAGGACAGAAGGTCCTCCAACTCTTGACCGGCCAGCCACCCACGACTGCCGCAGGGGAGAGAGGAGAAGACAGACTCCTGAGTACACATTGGTTTTCGCTCAGACCACAGGATAGTTCCCTGGAGTAGACTGGGGGGTGGGTGTGTGTGTGTGGGGGGGAAGACCCTCTTTGTCCTTGTGTCAGGTTGGCCTGGAGCTTATGCCTTAAACAGGCTGAGAAGCCTCCTTCACCTCATTTTCTAGACCCACCCCCATCCTGGCCCCGTGGATCTTATGGCAGATGTGGCCAAGAATAATGAGTCTAAGGAAAGCACCCCCAGGAGAAAGAGGGGGACAGTAATGGATTCCCAGGCTCAGAGCCTGAGCCTCACTTTCTCTACTGCCCACCCTTGGCTGCAGTTGACTCTTTGAGGATTGGGAGACCAGAACCCTCAAGGACGTAAATAAAAGTACTGGCGGAGAACATTCCAGGCAGATCTGAGCTTTTATTTGCCATTCCTTTGGTGTTAGAATTCCTTGCCTATGAGGTGCCATGTCTAGGCTTCTCAGAGAGGTGGTGGTGGTGGGTGCTCTTCGGCGCCCCCTGCTGGGGGACGTTGGCCCTGTGTGAGGTAAAGAGGCTGATGTCAAAACATCTTTTGAAAGGCGTCATGCGATGGGCAGGCCCCACTGCCCAGCACTTATTTGAAAGGGACAACCACTGGTCAGAGATTTGGGGCCTCTTCTTTGCAAATAGCTTTTAGAGTCTGGGGCATGTTCTTTGGAATAGCTTCCTCAGTGGCAAGTCTTTCTCTTTTTGGGTGGTTTTGACTTTCAGTAAAATTCTTAATGCAATTGCCTCTCAGTTGGTTTCTTTTCTTTTTTTCTTTTTTAAAGATTTTATTTATTTGTCAGAGAGCGCGCGCGAGAGAGCGCACAAGCAGGGGGAGCGGCAGGCAGAGGGAGAAGCAGGCTTCTCGCTGAGCAAGGAACCCAACATGGGACTTGATCCCAGGACCCTGGGATCATGACCTGAGCTGAAGGCAGACGTTCAACCGACTGAACCACCCAGCAGCCCCCTCAGTTGGCTTCTACTTGCATTCTTGTCCCCTCCCCAGACAAGCCTCCCAGAGTGTCCAATATGAAGTAGCCGCCCCTCAGCACACAGTGTCCCCAAGCCCCTCCCACTGCTCTGGTCTCATCATGGTACCGGGGGCCGTTGGAATTCTCACTCTTACTCATTGGCCTGTTCACTGCCTGTCGCTTCCTTTCGAGCCAAGGAGTCCCAAGGTCACTCGTGACTCATGGCCTCAATGAGGCTGCCATGGCACAGGTGCTGTCATTCCAAGATAAGTCTGCGACACACGGTAAGTCCTTCAGTTGGGTGATGTCTTCCAAGTAATTTCCCAAGATGACTACACTGAGGGAAGAGTTCAGAACACATGTGTGTTCTGATTTATCTTGATAACCAAACCAAACCAAACCAAGACCGTCTCTTGATCGAACCTCATGTATTGGAGTGGTCTGTGGTGTAGCAGCTTATAACACAGGGTGTGTATCCTGTGGTTTTAGAACTTAGTAGCCTCCCCCTGAAACCCCGAGCACGGTACAGTTTCGCTTGGGTAACTAGAAGATTCTCCCTCGGGGTTTCTCAAACTCAGAGCTGTTGGCACTTTGAGCCGGATGCTTCTTTGTGGTACACAGTGTCCTGTGGGATAGTTAGCAGCCTCCTGGGCACACTGCCCTAGCTGTGACACTGAGACTGTCGCCAGACGTTGCCAAATATCCCTGGGGAAAGGGAGTAAGATCTCCCCCATTAGGAACCACTGGTCTAGAAACACCCACATACCCAAGATTCTACCGTTAATCTTTTGTACCATCCCTTATCATATATCCATTAGTGTGGCTCAGATTGGAAACAGTAACATGTTATTCAAATTGAGATTATGTTGATGACTGCAGTTTTGTTTATAACCCGCATCTGTGATCTTAGTTTCTTTGTCGTTTTTGTCCCATTTATGAAATCTCTCCCCCATTCCCCCAACAAAGGAGGGGGGGTGTTCTTTGCTAACGCATTGTGTGAGTTTGATACTTAAAATCACAGACTTGGCTGGAAGGACTTTTGAAGGATCTTCGGGCACTAAATGCCCAGTTAACGTCAATGTCCTCGTTATGTTGTTCATCTTTGTATTTTAAAGATCTTATTTATTTATTTGAGAGAGAGAGAGGGAGAGCAGGGGGAGGAGCAGAGGGAGAGGGAGACAGAGACAGAGATAATCTCTAGCAGATTGCTCGCTGAGCACAGAGTCTGATACAGGGCTTGATCCCAGGACCCCAAGATCATGACCTGAGCCAAAACCAAGAGTCACATGCTCAACCAACTGGGCCACTCAGCTGCCCCTCATCTTCAAATTTTAAAGACGAGGGAAGTAAGGCCCAAGAAGGACAGTGATTCACCCAAGTCATGGCTAATTGCAGAGCGATGCCCTTATGGGTGTTTCTGGGGAATTTCCGTGCACTTTTGCTTTCTATGTCAGTTGATGGTGTGATTAGCAGAGCTCTTGGGGGTGGGAGCATGGGGGGTGTCTTACCTCCTCCTCCTCGGGATCCCTGCTGGAGCCTGAGCATCAAGTACCACTGTCCTAGGCATGTCCAGGATTTCCTGACAAAATAGTTTTTAAAAAGATGATCAGGGAGGAGGTTAGGGGAGTCAGAGAAAGGGAGGGACAGAGGAGTACCTTCCATGGCAGAGACATTTAACTCTACAGGGGACACTGAAATGCAAAGGAAAGAAAAAGAGGAAGAAGGAGGAAGTCCTGAATAAAGGAACCCAAGAGTCAGCTGAATGCAGTGTGTGGATCCTGTTTAGATTTTGATTTGAACAGACCCACTGTGTGTGTGTGTGTGTGTGTGTGTGTGTGTGTGTGAGAGAGAGAGAGAGAGAGAGAAAACATCACAGACGTTTAGAAACTAAATGGATAATTCGTACCAGAGAGGAATTTTTGGTATAAAAAGTGTTATGTTGATGTTTAAGAAAAAGGTCCTCTTTTAGCAATATATTAAGTACTTATGGATGGCATAATTTGATGTTTGAGATTTTCCCCAACATAAAGAATCCAGTATGGGTGGGTTATAGTGAAACAGGATTGAATAGTTGAAGTTGGGTTATGGGTCTATGGGAATTATGTCACCATCTTAAAAATTACCATAGTAAACATTTTTTTAAAAATTGGAAGCTGAGCAGCTTCAGTAAATTGCAAAGTTCTTTGCAGTCAAAAAAATGTAAATACAGTATGAGACATTTGTCAATTTTGTCATCTTATCTCCAAGAGAATCTCCCAAGCCCAGCAGATGCTGCCGGTTTCACTGGCAAAGTCCCTTTGTCTAGAGCCACAGGTGGACGTGGGGACAGGAGCTGGAGGAGGCTTGTCCTCACCAGGTGGGCAGGGAGGCTGCCTCCACGTCACTCGTCACCAAGTCTCACCCTGTCTGTGCCTGCAGTGGCCCTGGGGGGTGGTGGTGATGCAGGCTGGCTGGGTCCGAGGACCCAGAGGAGGTCCCACAGTGCCCAGCCAGGAGGGTCTTTGGCTTTACACAGGATAGAAATCAAACGGGAGCTGAGGGGAGATGAGAACAGAGTTTACGCAAGACTCAGAGCAGACACAGAGCGTCTGGAAGACTAAGAAAGGAGAGGAGAGCGAGTGTTGTCTTTGCTTGGGGTCCGGGGTTTTCATTGAGGACTAGGGTCCAGGGTACATGTCATTTCTGTGGACCAACTCCCCCCCTCCCCCCGCCAAATATTTGATTATGTAAAGAATACCTGTTTTTTGTAAAAACCACCCAGAGTAAAAATGAAAGTTCCTCTCCTTCTTTGTTTCCCCATCAATTTCATTGCCCTTTCCAGAAGTAACCGTTTATAATAAAGGAATGAGTATCTTTTTAGGTTTTGGGTTTTTTTCGTTATTACTTTCAAGGCAAGGTTTTTTTTTAAATTCTTTATTTTTAACAATGCTAAAAAAAAAATTGAAGCAGTCACAGAAAGTTGGGAGTGTAGTCCAAGAGAGCTGCTTCCTCTGCCCGCCACCCACCTGCCCCCCAGCCTCTTGAGAGTACGTTACTGAGGATGCTCTGCCATCCTGGAATTCTTAGTCATCTTTCCTACAACCACGATGACATCAGGAAATCAACACTGACACGTGACTACCTCCTAATCCTCAGACCCCAGGAAGGTTCCGCCTGCTCTCGTAATGTCCTTTATAAGTCGAAGGATCTAGTTCCGAATTATATGTTGCTTTTCCTTGTCATGTCTCTGAGGCCCTGTTGTGAGCTATGCCCCATTCTAAACCCTTGGAATTTATCAGCAGAAAATAGAGACAGAAATCTGTCTTTGTGAAGCTTGCATCCTAGCAGGGGAGACAGAAAAACAGTAAATGTATTACAACTGCTAAATCTCGTCGAGCGGCAGCGGGGGGCTAGATGGTGTAGATGAATGTATAGCATACGTTGGTCAGGACTGCCCTGATGAGAAGGGGCTTCTGGGCAAACACCAGGCGGAAGTGTGGGTATCAAGGAAGGGCATTCTGGGAGTAGATGGTAAGAGCCGGTGAGGAGGCTGTGAGGGGGAGCGTCCCAGTGTGTCTGAGCAAGGCCAGGTAAGGTGGGCCAGGCCATTCAGTCTTGGAGGACAGTTAATCCCGCCCACCCCCACCCTTTTGGGCTATTTCTGTCTTTTTTTTTTAAGATTTTATTTATTTATTTGACAGAGACACAGCGAGAGAGGGAACACAAGCAGGGGGAGTGGGAGAGGGAGAAGCAGGCTTCCCGCCGAGCAGGGAGCCCGACGCGGGGCTCGATCCCAGGACCCTGGGATCATGACCTGAGCCGAAGGCAGACGCTTAACGGCTGAGCCACCCAGGCGCCCCTCCCTGATACTTCTTGATCTCCTTCTACCAACACTCTCCTGCCTCAATGAGTGAGGCTTTGGACTGTGACTGTGTTTACCCTCTTGGCCCTGATCTTTCTGACTCTAACTTTGCCTTTGGCTCATCTTTGTTCCTCCCTTGCTCATGGCTTTGTCTTTTGCTTCGCCTTTCTTAGCACATTCTGCCCTTTTTTTTTTTTTTAATTTTATTTATTCATTTGAGCTAGAGACAGCATGAGCAGGGGGAGGGGCGGAGGGAGAGGGAGAAGTGGACTCCCTGCTGAGCTTGGAGCCCGACTCGGGGCTTGATCTCAGGACCCCAAGATCATGACCTGAGTGAAAGTTAGACACTTAACCCATGGAGCTGACCCAGGCGCCCCAGCACATTCTGCCTTTGAGGACTTAAGCCAGCCCCTCTCCCCCAACAGTGCTTACTCTGGAGCAGATACTGTTCTAAGCACTAAGAAGTTACTTGATAAGGTAATCATCAGTAGCAACCTTGGCAATGGGTACCATTATTTTTCCCATTTTATGAATGGAGAAATTGAGGTACGGAGAGAATACGTAACTTGCCCACAGCCCCCCAGCTAGGAAATGCTGGGGCTCAATCCCAGGCATTTGCTTCCAGCACACGGGCTCTCACCTTCTATGTTATGGATGCAGGTCCATACCTGACCTCTGTCCTGAACTTTAGTCCAGTTACTCCAGTTTCTGAGAGATGTGTAACAAGTAACCACAGACTTAGGATCTTAAAACAACACACACTTACGATCTCACCGTTCCGTGAGTCAGGAGTCTGGGCACAGTGTAGAGGGTCTTAAGGCTATAGTCAAGGTGTTGGCCAGCCGCATTCTCATCTGGAGGCTGGCCCGGGGAAGAAACGGCCTCCAAGCTCATTCACATTGTGGGCAGAATTCATTTCCTTGTGGTCATGGGCACATGTAAGAATCCCCTGGATTCTTACTGGCTCTTCGCTGGAGGCCACCCTCGCCTCCTAGCCGTCATCCTCACTTCCTGCCACGTGGCACCCTCTAAAGGCCGTTCACAGCCTGGCACTTGGCTTTTTAAAGCCCTGTCTGCTAAGACAGAATCTTCTATAATGAGAGGTAATCAGGGGGTGACGTCCCATCACCTTTGCTGTATTCCGTGGTTAAATTCAACTCACAGGCCCTGCCCACAATTGAGGCGGGGGGTTGTACAAGAGCGAGGGTCACCAGGGGTTCTGTTAGGATGTGCCCTCCATAGAGCAGCTCAACTGATCTGGAAACTTCAACTTGGAACCAGACTCACCATTTCTCCTCTTCCAACTCCCAGGTATCTATTAGCATAACCACTAGTCTTCCAGCCACCAGATTTGTATCCTGAGTGTTCATGTTGACATCTGTTTTTGTCATTTTATTATCCGTTCACTTACTGAGTCCTTAAATTTTCCTTGAAATGCCCTTTGAAATCTGTCTTCCTAAACCCTGACTTTTGCATCCCTGTGTCTCTCTGTCTCTGTCTCTGTCTCTGTCTCTCTCTCTCTCTCACACACACACAAACACACACACACACGCAAACACACACACACACACATACGTGTTGAGCCTCTCTAGAGTCTGGTGTTAGCCTGATTGTCCAACCTTTTCCCGACCAGCAAGTTGCCTCATTCCCACATTTCTGCCCAGATAGTTTGGAGCTTGTCTGTCCCTCCAGAAGAGTCCTCAGGCAGCCCCCTTAGGTTAATCCTCAGAAGCCATCCCCCCACCCCTCCCAAGCCTCCTTGATCATTCTTTTCTCTGAACTCCACTTACACCTGGTGCTTTTCACCAACTCCCCACTGCCCCCCATGTTGGAATCATCAAGGTCACTTGAATTGGATTATTCAACCATGTATAGACTTGGCTAACTTCCGTATACACGGCACTATTTTTTTTTTTTATTAAAGTAATGTTGGGTGAATTATTTGAATTAAAAAATTCATGAGAAGAATATGATTTATGAAATCCAGCCTGCTCTTTGGCAATCCGAGTCGCCTCGCACGCCTGTCCCTTCAGGCTGGCCGTGTCTGTGGCTGGGCGTCCCAGACAGCGGCAGGCGTGACTGATGGCCGGTGGCAGAAGGCCTGTGGCCCACTTGACTGGCTGTGCCTGCCGCTCGAGGCCTGATTTGTGCTCACCTCTAACTATAAATCACCGCGCGGTACAATGCAGATGATGAGGTCTGTGCTAGCACGCGGGACCTCAGCCTTATCCATCTCGCATGCACCCTTCTCCTCTCAAGTTCTCAGTTTAGCTTCTTAGCTTCATTGACTTCTGGATTGATGAAGAGCTCTCTGGTGAGGTCTGAAGCTCCCAAGGACGGTTTTCATGGACTCTGGAAGAGGGAGAGGCCTCCGTGTCTCTGGGGCCCCCTCTGCGGGTCAGCGCTGCTGGGTGCTCTGCACTTGGCAAAGGCCCGGGAAGCAAGAGGCAGAGAGAAAGCACGCATTCTGCCTCGAAGGCACTTAGATCTGGGCAGGAAGAGGGGCATCCCTGAAAAAGAGCTGCACTTCCTAATGGCAGGACAGGAAGGAGAGCTGCGTGGTTACACGGGACCTGCTTCCTACAGAACATCAGGGAACCTTGCTGGAGAAGTGTCTGAGACTTGCTTCTCTGGAGTAGAAGAGAGGCCCTCTTGTTGATGACAGTGATGTTGGGAGGGACCCCTTTAAAAGGAGATCATTGGGGGGATTCCGGTTCTTTTGGGAGGCTATGGAGTTGTCTGGGATAGGGGAGGGAACTGAGTCCTGCCTCTGGGTCACGACAGCCCGTGGGGAGAAGGACAGTGATACTCTGCAGGGCTCAGCTGAAGCCTTCACGAGCATCTCCTCCCAACATCCCTGAGATTCTGCTCCCAGGGGAGAGGCGAGGCCGGCGGGTGTGTGCTTGCTGCCCGCTACCGGACAGGTTGCCCCAAGGAAGACCCCCCCCAAGACCCCAGGCACCTGCCTTCTTCGTCCTAGCCTGCCGGACATTGGCGTTTCTGCCTCATCCAGTTACGTCCATGTGTGAGTACTTTCTGCTTGCTCTTGGCCCATCTGTAGGGAGCCCTGCTGGTACTTTATGTAGGCTTGAGTCCATACGTTGTCCTGATGCCAGGACAGAAAAGGGAGCTGTGACACTGCCAGGCTGGTTTGTCTGTGGAAGCAACTGGTATTTTTCTGGGTGGAAACCTTGTGGAGGGGCCTAGTGGTTACTGAAAAACAAAACAGCAGCTACTTATTTTTTATTTTTTTGGAGCCTCTACTATGTGTCTGGCGTTGGATTAAATCCTGACTGTCCATTGCTTCATTTGCTCTCCAGAACAATCCACGGAGGTAGATGCGATCAGCACATCTGCTGTTGCAAATGGGGAAACCGAGGCAGGGAGCGGTCAAGTACCTTGGTCATAAGGATCTTTAGGAGTGGAGGCCGGGGGACTCAACTGGGTAGAGTTGGACTCTCTGACCCCAAAAACCCATGTCCAGAATTTAGGGATTTTCCAGCCTGTCTTGTCTTAGTGGTCTTTGCCTTCTGAGAGCTGCCACAGTTCTGAGTGTAGAGTCCTGAGTGATGCGGAAGTGGTACCCCCACGTCGGAGGTGGCGTTGGGCATGAAGGTTTGCCAAACACCGCCACAGTGGGTCTCTGTCCTTGGGCTTCTCTGCGCCGTGCTTCTAACTTAGACTCTAGCCTCTAACCTTGACCGGGATATATGTTTTAGTGGTGACCAGTGTTTCTCATGTGTTTATATTGGGGCCTGTTATACTTTCAGTGTTGTGATGGTCAATTTTATGTATCAACTTGCCTGGGCCACCTGGTGCCCAGATATTTGATCCAAATATTTTTCTGAGTGTTTCTCTGAGGACTTACTTTTTTTTTTTCCTTAAAGATTTATTTATTTGAGAGAGAGAGAGAGAGAATGGGGTGCGGAGCAGAGGGAGAGGGAGAGAGACTCTTTTAAGTAGACTCTGCACTGAGCATGGAGCCCGAGGTCACGGCTTGAGGCGAAACTAAGAGTCGAATGCTTAACCAGTCTGAGTCACCCAGGCGCCCCTCTGAGGACGTTTATGAATTGAGGGACAGAGTAAAACAGATTGCCTACCTAATATGGGTGGGCCTGGTCCAATCAGTTAAAGACCTGAATAGAACAAAAAAACGGACCCTCTCCCACATTAGGGGGAATTCCAACTGTCTGACTACCTTCAAAGTGGGACTTTAGTCTTTTTCCTGCCTTTGGCCTTGACTGGAACTATACCCTCAGCTCTCTTGGGTCTTTAGCTTGCCAATGGTGGATCTTGGCTTTATCAGCTTTCATAACTGTGTGAACCAATTCCTTAATAATTCTCTCTGTGTCTCTGTATGTGTATCTATGTATCTAGATATATGTGTATATATATATATATACACGCCATTTTTTTTATTTCTAAAAATTAAAAAGCTATTTTTTCTGTATCTCTGGAGAACCCTGACTAATACAGTGGTCATGCCAGATTACTGCCCATCTCCTCATTTCTCAGGTCAACAGTCATCTGACTGCTTTTCCCACGGGTGCTACAGGGAAGCATCTGAGCCACAGTCTCTTTACTTCCATTGTCCACTTCTGTTGCCCCTCCTTTATCTCTGATCCCACAGCTCAGTTTTTAACACAGCTCATCCTCACATTCTTCCTCCTTGTCCAATTCCTTTTCAGTGACTTTAGGAACGTTTCTTCCCTCTTTCTCTGCTCGCCCCATCTTCTCTGCTCTTTTCTCAATCATTTTCTCTTCTCTTTTCCCCTCCTGCTTGCTTTTCTTTCTTTCTTATTGTCCTATTTAGGATCCACAATGTCCCTAATTATTGTGGTTTATGAAGGTTCAGGGTAGTATTGGTATCATTATCTTCACCTGAAATCCTTTTTTTTTTTTAAGATTTTTAAAAAAATTTATTTGAGAGACAGACAGAGATAGTGACAGAGAGAGCAGCAGGGAGGAGAGGGAGAAGTAGGCTCCTTGCTGAGCAGGGAGCCAGACTTGGGGCTCGATCCCAGGACCCAGGGATCATGACCTGAGCCAAAGGTAGATGCTTAACGGACTGAGCCACCCAGGTGCCCCTTCACCTGAAATTCTTCTTTTTTTTTTTTCTGAAATTCTTAATAATAAATCAGGCCACAGGTCTCAGGCCCACTCTAGAATTTCCAAGAATAACTCTAGCCATCCTATTTTCTTCTGATTCAATCTGCTTTTCTTCCAGCACCAGCTTTTTTTTTTTTTATTAAATATTTTATTTATTTATTTGACAGAGAGAGACACAGCGAGAGAGGGAACACAAGCAGGGGGAGTGGGAGAGGGAGAAGCAGGCTTCCCTCGGAGCAGGGAGCCGAATGCGGGGCTTGATCCCAGGACCCTGGGACCATGACCTGAGCCAAAGGCAGACGCTTAACAGACTGAGCCACCCAGGCGCCCCCAGCACCACCATTCTGGAGGGCTGGGCCTGAAGTCCAGCCTCTGAGGAAAACTTTCTCAGAACCCTGGGTTCCAGGGATGTTTGTTGAGTGCCTTCCTAAGTGCCACGCCCCATGCTAAGTGTTATGCTCACTTCATTTAATCCTTATAATAGCCCTCCAAAGCACATCTATAACATTCTGGATCGAAGGGGCTTTGGTGGGCTGGCTGAGAGTGGGCCAGATGCTTCGGTGAGGCCCATCACTGGAGCGGAAGGCCTCATTGTCCCACGTCCCAACTGTGGTGAATGAATATCTCCACTGGTATGTTGGGGACGCTCCATGTTTCTTCTCCGCATTTTTCTCATTCATACCTTGGTGCTCCGTGGGCTTCACCTAGTAGGACGCATCATCTTGCACTTGGTCATGTTGTGTGGAGGTCCCTCCGTGAAAGCCCATGTGCAAGCCTCCACTGCCGGCCCAGTGAGCTCCGGGCGAGGGGACAGATGGCTTGGTGCGTGTCGCCCATGGAGTGGGAGTCTGGGTCATGATGCACGGGATAGCCAGAACTTACATCCCAGTCTTCACTAGATAACTGCTAGTGGTTGCTTATAATCTTTAGCTGCAGAAATTGTGCAGAGTTCGTTTAAAAAAAAATAGCAACAAAGAAATCCTCCTGAAACTACCCTCCCCAAAACTCAGACCAAAAATGAAGCCAGCAAACCTCCAGTCTCTCCTTTGTTGCCCTCCTCCCTGGCTGCCTTTGTTTCCTCGGTCGGGTAGGGCTAATTGATAAATTCAACGGATATATGCCAACTCTGGAAGTAATGGGTGGTGGTGTCAACTCTTGGATTTTTTATAAGGATTTGGGATATTGTAGGTCTCTTAGGAAGAGAACATACTTTTGGGTGTTGCCAGGAGTTTGAGCGTCTGAAATCTCTGCCAAGGAGGTAGCGAGAGGGCAGCATGTGTGACAAGAGTCAGGATTCTATGTAGCTGCTACAGGCCTGAGTCTCCATTAATTGGAGTTGTAGACAATATCCAGAATGGCAAGAGGAAGCTGAACATTTCCTTGATTCACTAGACCATTTTCCACAAAATTTGCACCTGCCATGAAGAGTCTTCTGGAGCAAGTATTGCCCCTCTTTCAGCAAAAACCAAAATGTAATATAATAGAGCTGTGGTAAAAAAACATTCTAGAACACACTTGTACTCACCACAGTAAGGCTTGTCGTGGCATTACAGAATGTTAAAGCCAACAGGAGCATAGTGATCAAATGAGTTTAGATTCTTTATTTTACAGATTAAGAAACTGAGGCCCTGGAGTGTAAGTGGTTTGCTGAAAGTCAAGATCCACTCATCACCATAGACGGTTTCTCAAATTAGCCTGTGACATTTGATGCGTTCCATGTGCTAAGTGATATTTCCCACAGAAATGTTACCTAGTTGTTACTGATGATAAAATTGTCTATAGCAAAAGCAGTAGTTGAATAAGTATTCTCTTATTCTTAGAAAGGGTTGCTGACGTACATTTTTTTAATTGTTAAATATATAATGGTAGACACCAGTTAATTCGGATATTGGATCATTATTTATCTGAGGTTCTGATAAATTGTCCAGTCTCATTTTCCTCAAGCTGATAAATTTCGCCTCGGTGCTTTTGGGGAATGTAAATATGCAATTAATATTGTAGCAATTAGTCATCTATCCTGATTTTTTTCCTTGTAAATTCCCAGAGCATGAGCATGAAATTCACTCGTCGTGACCCTCTATGCTTTAAAACCATTGTGGCATTGTAGATACATTTCACTCCTCCTTTGGAATTTAATGCAGTCAGGAATTGAGTAGAAGCCTGCCTTTATGGATCAATTACTTTTAAATCAGGAAGCTGTATTTCTCAGTGGCTGTTTTCCTGTGTGGGTGCAGGCTCTCAGCTCTATGCTTTCGCACAGCAAGAAGAGCCACGCAAATTCTTAATTGTAGTGCCTCTGCTTAGGAGACTGTATTAAAATCGTTTGACAACCACTGTTGTGATTTCTGCTGCCGTGTCTTTAACATGTCCGCATCAACACAGGTCTTGTTGCTGGGAGCTAAATGGGTTAGGATTGATTTTCCCGAATTTTTTCACTCAATGAAATCTCATCAGTTTCTATCCTCCCGGCTATTTTAATTTGAGACCGAGGAGGGTCCAGGGATGAATGGCTTATAGACTGTGGTTTCTCTTTGGCTTTTTGGGAGGTAGCACTGCATGAGGTCAGCTGTCTTGAAATATGTTGCAAATGACTTGCAGGGGAGCCAGCTCTGTCTGATGTTTTATATTACATAACGGGTCAGATTCATGTAGCCTTCAGTGAATTCCAAATCCTAGTTTTTTAGGGATTTGTAAGAGGGGTAGGAATATTGTTAAGAGCATGAAAACTGGAGAATGAAAACTTGGAAAACCGTAATAATTCAGGGCTCGATGGAGAAACCATGGCTATGCAATAGGATTTTTTTTTTTTTGGTCCCAATATCAGAAATTATACTTTGAGAGCTGAAAGAGATTCACAACTTGGGCCCCAAGAGTCTAAGGTCTGGGGATTTTATTCCAGTGGTGGTGGGTCAGGTGAAATTCTTACAAGAGGATATTTAAACTGGTCAAGTGGGTCACCTAGGGTGGCTCAGTTGGTTAAGCGTCTGCCTTTGGCTCAGGCCATGATCTCAGGGTCCTGGGATTGAACTCCACACTGGGCTCCTTGCTCAATGGGGAGTCTGCTTCTCCCTTTCCCTCTGTTGCTCCCTGTGCTTGTGCTCTGTCTCTCTCTCTGTCAAATAAATAAATAAAATCTTAAAAAATGTATATATACATACATACTTTAAAAATAAATAAATAAACTGGTCAAGTAGGGCTTGCTGGTCAACTAGGTCTTCAATGGGCTAATTGGCAAGGCAGGGGAAGAAGTTGGAAGCAGAAGAGGGCATTAAAGGAATAGTAATGCTTAACTCTGCATGATAATTTGTGAAAAGCCAATTTCAAAGAAATCAACCCCTTTTTCCAAGGGCAGAGCAGTAACCCGGTGAGGATATATATATAGAAGAGTGGTCAGTAGACTCTGAACCCAGTTCTAAAGTGTTTGGACTGTGGGGGCATGTGGCTCTCTAAGGTGAGGGTCTTGTGAGAAAAGGTTGCCTCCCCCCACTTGCCATTGTTTTATAATGTCTGGGGAGCCCTGAAATACCTGTTCATATTCTTTGCCCATTACTGGAGGGTCTAATTACTCCCAATGACTACAGGCAGTTGGGGAATCTGACAGGCCTGGCCATGCCCCGCATTGGGCTCTTGTGTAACCCATTCCTTCCCATACTTCTCTTTCCTTTGTTCTTCAGAGGTAAAGCTCTGGCATGAAGGTTAAGAGTCCAGGATTTCCACTTTTTAGGTAAGGATGCTTTCTGCTTAAATTGCTCTAAGGTAGTTAGAAGTTGCTCTCAATCCTGGGTAACATACATGTAGAGAGACACAGCTGAATTTGGTATTTTGTATATTCGTTCACTGAAACACTGCATCGAACCTGATGGATCAGTGGAGACTTCTAGTCCTGGCTCTCTCCGTATCTGCTTGTGTGGCCTGCTGTAGTAGGGTATTTCTAGCCCTTCAACTTATTTTCCTTCCCACATCTCAAGGAGGTTGTTAACATGCAGGATTCCAGGGCCCTACCTTGACAAAGTCTCTCCTCTGGACCAAACTTTAATTGGCTTTCTTTAATTGGGCTCTCTGTTTGACTAAGGCCTCGACTTTGGTCCCTAGTTCACTCTTCGTTCTGCCCAGCCCAGTCTTTTCAAAGAATCCTGCTAAGTTATCCCCACCCTTGATATCTGATCAAATTCCTCATCCCCCACCTTTTAATCCTGGGCCTGCCTTCAACAAGAATCTCGTTATGCCAGTTTAGCAGGAATCCCCCTTGATGTCTCCTTGTACTGATTTTTCTATCCACCGACCCCCTCGCCCTGATCCTTTGCTCTAAATTCTCATTTGTCCTTGTTGTTATTGGAGTTTGACCCCTCTCCCTTATTGCAATACTCCTAATGGTACTCTTTTTCCCCCCCACTATTTTAGATTTTATTTATATTCAAGTTAGTTAATATGTAGTGTATTTTTAATTTCAGGGGTAGAATTTAGTGATCCATCAGTTGCCTATAACACCCAGTGTTCATTTTGTCAAGTGCCCTCCTTGATGCCCAACCCCCAGTTACGCCATCCCCTCACCCACCCACCTCCCCTTCAGCAACCCGCAGTTTGTTCCCTAGAGTTAAGAGTCTACTCCTATTGATAATCTTAAATACGTCTTCCTTACCATTTCAACAGCTGTCAGAATAATTTATTCTTTAATAGCCTCTAGATTCTTGATGGGTTCAAGACAAGACCCTATCTATGCATTATTAGCTAGGGAAGGCTAACTTTCTGAAAGAAAATCCAAAATTACGTGGCTTAACCCAACAAAAGTTTTTTTCTTATCCACATAATGTTCTCTCCCAAATGTGATTCTAAGACCCAGTCTCCTTTTACACCATGGCTCTATCATCTCCAACATGTGCCTTCACTGGTTGCCATATTCCTGTGAGTCAAATCATGGGAAGGGAAATAGCACAAAGGCTTGTATGAGGGAGGGCACATTTTTCCCACTCACATATCATTGGCTAGAATCAAGTCACATGGTCACATTTCTCTTTAAAGGAGGCTGAGAAATGTAGGCCAGAGGAAGAGGGAATACGTTTGTTGAACACCAGCCCATCCATCTTCATTTTCAATAAGTGTCCATGTAATTCTTGGGCCACACCTTGAGAAACGGCGTACATAATGATTGCCAGGTATCTTCTAGACCCAAGGTTCTGTGATCCTGTCATGCTGGGATTATTCATACAGAAAAAAAGTGAGTCCTTCCAAAGTGAAGGGAGAAGTTGAGCAAACAAAATCCCAGTTGATTTTTCTGCCCATATTCTAAGTTTGGAAAAATGTGTTGACCTGTTCTGACCAGCTGATTAAATGGTCAGGGTTATCATCTCTTCTTCCCCATGGCCCATAATCATTTTTTTGACACTCCTCTGCTTTGGGAACATACTAGGATGTTACCTTCCAGTTCCTCCTTACATAATGGGGTCCTGGGGGCCAGAATGGGCAGCACAGGAAGTATGCTTGTTAGCTGTTGGGCATCCAACAGCTAACATTGATAGACTACTTCCTGCTTATAGTCTTGGTTATTTTTTTTTTAAAGATTTTATTTATTTATTTTTCAGAGAGGGAGAGAGAGCAAGCGAGCACAAGCAGGGAGAGCGGCAGGCAGAAGGAGAGGGAGAAGCAGGCTCCCCTCTGAGCAGGGAGCCCGACGTGGGGCTCCATCCTAGGACCCAGGGATCATGACCTGAGCTGAAGGCAGATGCTTAACTGACTGAGCCACTGAACCACCTAGGCATCCCTATAATCTTGGTTATTATTTGCTCGTCCTAACAACACTAGAAGGTGTTAGTGTGATTTTATCTCTGTTCTACCAGCTGAGGGAAACTGAGGCTGAGGCCCAGGGAGTTTACTAACTGCACAAGGTTACATTGTGGAGAATTGAGACCCTGCTCACAATCAGAAGTAGAAATAACCCAAACTTTTCTTCTTTCTCAGTTTGACTTGTTCTGCATTAGCTCTTATATTCTTGTACAACCAGCGGCTTTTGGAGCGAGCCTTCTCTTTCTCTTTCTTTGCACATAGATTACACGGTGCAGACAAAAGTGGTTCCATTTCCTTTCATGAGAATTATGGTTTTGGGGTTAGCATTCAGTACTGCCAGCTCTTTGAGGCTCTGTGGAGTAGAGTCAGCTCTCTTTCTTTTTTTTTTTTTTTTAAAGATTTTATTTATTTATTTGACAGAGATAGAGGGAGAGCACAAGTAGGCAGAGCGGCAGGCAGAGGGAGAAGCAGGCTCCCCGCTGAGCAGGGAGCCTGACGCGGGGCTCGATCCCAGGACCCCGGGATCATGACCTGAGCTGAAGGCAGCCGCTTAACTGACTGAGCCACCCAGGCGCCCCGAGTCAGCTCTGTTTCTTACCAGCCTTTGATAACACCCAGCTCGCTCAAATAGTATAGGAAGCTTATAATTAATGACTAGTCAATTATGTTTCTTTTCAGGATCATTTCATAGGATGTTAGCAGTGAAATGCATTTTACAGAACAGAATGTGTTTCAGGTTTTTTGTTATTTTTCTCATGGAGTCGCGGGCAAATGGCACTGGGTCTCTTCGCAGGCAAGTTGTAAACATTGCGCCAATCGGCACCTCCTGTCCAGCAGTTTTTGGCAAATGAATGGAGGGGGCAAATACCCATTCCCAGCCCATGGCAGACATCGCCAACCAACTGTAGCCCTTTCCCCTGGCCATACCCTCAGGTGAACACCTTCACTCAATCATAATCAGCAAAGTAGTTGAGACCAAATTCTCACTCCTGGTTGGCCCATACCCTGCCTTTATTATCAAATAACTAAATGGTTAATTTAATCAGTTCTCAACTGGAGTTGAAGTTGCCCTCTGGGAGACATTTGGCAAGGTCTGGAATTGGTTTGGTTGTTACAGCGTGGCGGTTTGCTACTGGTGCCTACTGGGTGGGGACCCGGGATGCTGCCAAACATCCTACCATGCGCTGAATCTCCGCTACATTCCCCATGACAAGGAATTATCCAGCTCTGTCCAGCCAATGGTGCTGAAGTTATGGAACTCTGATTTGACCTTTGGGGGGCTTCTGAACAATTAGTAGGGAGTAAGGAGGAGGATATGGAAGAGAGATATCTGGAAGAAAAGGAGGAAAAGCGTTTACGCCTTAACATGTTAGCTTAAGGTAGGTCTGTGCACAGAACTCTCCCCAGTGCCCTGTTTGAGAAACACAGCAGAGCGTGTCAGCTCACAGAGAGGATCTCAGTGTGTATGTCGGGCTTAGTGACATGGTCTCCTCTTGGGCCTTTTTGTTGTCTGGTGCTTGGGGTGTTTGTAAGAACTAGATGATGAGGGTAGCTGCTGTGTCTTCACTTCCAAATGGTAGATCTTTTATTAATAAAGCAATCTGAGATTTGGGCAAAGATCTATCCATACAGTGCCCATTCCAAGCCATTAGAAGTCATCTAACTGTCTAAACATGAAGAAAATGAGGTAGGCAGGCTGGATCTGAGGACCCAGAGGGGATCCCTCAGGACCAGTCAAGAGGGTCCTTGCATTCATGCAGGATAGAAATCAAATGCAAGCCAGGAGGAGGTGAGGGCAGAGTTTATTGAAAAGTGTAAGTGATGGAGTGTGGCAGACAGAGTGTCTGGGAGACTCGGGAAAGGAGAGAGAATCTCCCCATCGCTTGGGGGTAGGGGTTTATTTGGAAAGGGGTGTCCGGAGTACGTGTTCCTTCAGGCATCCAGGGGAGGGTGTGATCAAAGGTGAGTGTCCGGTGTTATTCCATGAATTATCAAAGGTAATGGGTACTGACGTCGGTGGCAACCAAGATTTGTTTGAAGCTAATGTCCCAACATGTTCTGGACCTGGTTCTTCTTAGGTGTTATTAGGTGTATGGGGGCCTATGATGAAGCTCAGAGAATGATTAACTTTCTTGCCTCCTCCTTCGAGTGGGAACATAGCCTCTTTCGTTGACTCAGATGCAAGGTGAAATCTAGAACATGAGTAGATGGGGCCTAGCAGAGAGATAGCAGAAATGGAGTCTTTCTAAAATGGAGTTCCTTCAAAAAAAAAAAAAAAAGAAAATAAATAAAAAATGAAATAAAATAGAATAAAATGAAGTTCCTTTAGTTTCTCTATCTCAAAATAGTTAAGTAAATGATAGAATATCCATGTAACATAATTTAAATCATTTTTTAATGACATGGAGACATTTTTGGATATGTTAATAATATATATAATGTGATCTTAACTTGGCTGTATTTATACCAAAAATAGACTTGGAAGGCTTCCAGTTTCAATGGTAAAAGACTGTTTTCCCTATAGTTTGATGTATTTTCCAGATTTTTAATGAAGACAGGTTACTTTTGAGTTGAGAAAAATGTAAATATTTTAATGTTAGCCGCAATGATGAAGTTTCTATGTTTATTTTATTTTTTTGAAGATTTATTTATTTTAGAGAGAGAGAGCACGTGAGTGGGGGCAGAAGCAGAGGCAGAGGGAGAGAATCTCAAGCAGACTCCTTACTGAGCGTGGAGCCTGATGCGGGGCTCAATCCCATGACCCTGAGATCATGACCTGAGCCGAAATCAAGAGTCAGATTATTAACCGAGTGAGCCACCCAGGTGCCCCTGAAGTTTCTATGTTTAACTAAACTTATCACAGGGGACAAGGGTCATTTGTTTATCAAGTGACTGTTGTGTGGCCACTAACAGAGCGGGACACACCAGGCACGGATACGTGGATGGAAAGATTTCCCCACCGTGGACCAAGTGCTGGTGTAGGGATGGGAATAAAGTTCTGTGGGATAACAGAGGACAGTATAGCCAAGCTTCCTTACAGAATGAAGGAAGACTTCATGGAGGAGGTGACATGTGAGAAGGGTCTTGATGGCAGGCGAGGAGTTTACAAGGTGAAGGAGGGCTGAGAGACCCCAGTCCACTTTTCTCATCACTTCCTGGACCGTGGATGGGAGTTGCCTGGTCACTTGTATCACTGATCTGTGAGTTGCTCTGTGAGTGGAAGTTAACTTTATTTTTAGCGCTGTGTATAGCAGAGATGTGTGAGCAACCTGGAACTTAACTTCCCACTGGTCCTTTCTGTATGACAACTGGATTGATCATTTCCCCTGAATTCATTATAGTCTTGTTTGCGTTAATTGACAAGGCACTTCGTGGCCTTAATGGGCACATTATCTGTAGAGTTTTACATTCCGTGGGGGCCATAGAAGCAACCCCTTTTTTACCTGTTGCATTATCTTGCGGCTTTAAACTCTAGGACTAAGCGCCTTTCAAAGGCTAATTTGAATGAAGTTGGATGTTGGCTTCGAAGACATGAAAGCTGCCGAAGACATGAAAGCTGCCCGTGGTGGAATGTGGATTCCACTGTTCTTCTACAAACAGGTTCAATAGTGGCCAGTGGCCCAATGCTCTGGATGGAGCTGTGGTTACCGCTAATCTTAGTGAGGAAGTGCACAGTTAGCCCTCTTGGAATCGACCGGTGTCTAACTGGTCTGTTCAGGTTGACCTGAACAGGAATCGGTTATGAATTTAGAAAAGGAGATATATGTTGCCCGAGACTTTAAGTCATAATATTTGATTCATTCACTAATGAACGAATGAATGAATCCAAGGGGATTGTGCCCAAGCACCCCTATTTTGACCATTTTTTTAACAATTATTTCTGGAGGTTGTGTACATCCGACCCGTTATTTTGTCTTGGCTGGATGTGGAAGTTCTGTAATATATTTGACCATGCTTTCTTTTTCTTTCAAACTAGATTTTAAGAAGTTAAAAAAAAAGTTTGGACATTGGGAAATACTAAGCTTTAGTTGCACGGTAAGTTCACATATGTGGAATAGCGCGTTCCCTGACAGTCTTTGGTAATTAAGTTGTTTCGTGCGTATGAACTTGGCATTAAGATGTATCGGAGTGTAAGTCAATTATTACCTTACCTTAAAGCATAATTAAAACCTCTCTTCTCAGCCATCAGGGGATCGGTTCCTTTTTAAAATCTGCCTCTTCTTTGTATGTTTTGAGAAAATTATTCTAAAAGAAAAACGTGAGTTTCCAAAGTTCGGCAGGCCTTGCCCTATCTTTGGACTAGAAATGTGGACTATAAAACATAATTGCAGTTGAAGTATAAATGAAACTACTTGATCTATTTTCCGAGACTGTACTCACAAATGGCATAACTGATGTGGGTTTTTGTCCTCTTTACACCCAGTGTGCTCATTTAATCACCTGAATGTTGTTAATTTGGAGGTAAGGTGCATTTCTGAAGATTTTGGCTTTTAAATAAAGAACAAGGTAAGTTGAGCTCTTCTGCCAAGTCTCCGGGGATATTGACAGCTATACAAGGCATTGTTTCTCCTAGTGAAGTCTTTCTTAACTGTTCACGGCCGGGTTCGTACCTTGGAGCACTTGCCTATCTCCTTTGCTCTGGAGAGGTCTGGTATTCAATTAGTTATTTACCTCGCTTAAGTTGTTTCTGACATGAACTGAGATAGAAGGAAAAGATAAAATAAAAGGCCTTTATTCAGGGGTTGATAAAGACATACTTCTATGAATTTTGGGTTATTTCCTGTTTCCTTTGCAATTTCACTCAGCATTTCTTTGATTATTAGTAAAGCTGAGCACAGCTTCTCCAAGGCCTTTTTTCTCATTCATTCAGCCACCAGAGTCGTTTCTCCAACATGTGGGTCTGATCATTGTCACCCCCCTATGACGGGAGTTCCCGCATCCAGATTAGAGTCTGTTTGTGACATCGTATTTTAGACCTTCCACCGTCTGACCCCAAATTGTTTTCCAGTCCTGGCTCTTACCACACGGTACATTTCAGCTATAGGGCAGACATCTTGGTGTTGCTGGGACATGCCATATGTTTTAATGCCTCTGTGTGTTTGATTCCATTGTTTCCCTGGAAAATCCTCCCTGTGCCCCCTTCTCTCAAATCATGCATGCTGGGATATCTTCCCAGCCTTCACAAGAGAACTGCTTCCTCTCTTGTCTAGATTCCTAGGACTCTCTCCCAAACTAGCATGAGGGTATGTCTGGGAAGGTGATGGTCACTGTTATCAGGAAGGTAATTTCTAAGCCTGAAGGTCAGATTACCTGAGCGCAGCTCCTGGATTTCGCACTGCCAGTCAGCCATATAATTGTACAGGTAGGAGAGGAGGGACAGAAGACAAAATATAGCAGGACATTTGGGAAAATGGTCTAGGCTTTTACCATTGAGAAGTTGGGAGCAAAAGAACAGCCAAGTGTTCTCTGTCCTCCTATTTTGGGCTTCATTTCCTGTTGCCTGGAGCAACAGAGAAAGGACAACAGTTATGTAAAATGTGGAAGGCTTTTCACAAAGAGTGGGTACGAATAAAAGGAATCGTGGATTTTTTGACATTTTCACCTTGTATTTACTAAGGTCTCCAGATTTCACAAAGGTATGAACAAGAAAATAGTCCTAAGATTTTGTATAACTCTGCACATCATGTTCTATTGCATCCTAGTGATGTTAGCCATATTATTTTAAACAGTAAAATAAATAAGAAATATCTTTAACCAATTCTGAGCACCTGCGAAGTGCCAGGCACTGTTCTTGGGCCTTTGGGATGCTCCAATGAATAAAGCCCAGTTCCCCCCCACTCCCTTCAAGGGTCTCAGCTGTTTTCACAGTGTGGTCCCCTGACAAGCAGCATCAGCATCATCTGGGAACTTGTTAGAAATGCCCATTCTTGGGCCCCACCCCAGACCTATTGAATCAGACACTCTGGGGGTGGGGCCTAGCAATGTGAATTTTAACAAGCCCTCCAGCTGGAGAGATGGACTCATTCAATACGGCCTGGCCAGAGAGGCTGAACGCAAGTTGAGTCTACTGAGGGGTACCTGGGAAGAGGAAGTTGATGCCGTTGGACAGTCAGGTGGATCTTCAGATGAAGGAAGTTCAAGTGAAGCCTTAATTGGTGAGTGGTTCTTCTTCAAATGAATAATGGTGAGAAGAAGAGCGTTTTTAGGCCGAGAGAACCACATGCAAGAGTGTAGAGCAATCAAAGGGATCACAATGATTATTGTCATTATGTCATTATTACTGTTATTCTTATGTCAGGGTCATGGATGAGGTCAGCTGGCAGGATCAGTGGCCAAGAAGCTTGACTTTTTTCCTGGAAAATAGCTGGATGGTTGTTTTAGCAGTGAAATGGAATAATATCAGATTTGCAATTCTGTTGGATATACACAAAAAACAGGGCCTTCTTTAAATTAGAAAAAAGTTCTTATGATATATTCAAAACCTAACTGAAGGAGGAAAAAAGTCAAGAATTTAGAATTTAATTCTTATTTATAACTCTTAAAGAATTAACACAATTTTTTTCGTAGATTATTTTCTACAGCAGTTGTGGTTTCACAGCAATGTTGAGCAGAAGGTACCAGTTCCCCATTTACCCCTTGTCATCCCCCCCTTACATCGCCTCCCCCTTTATCAACACTCACAACCAGAGTGGTACCTTGGTTACAACTGATGAACCTACATTAACATTTCATCAGGGTTCACTCTTGGTCTTGCATATTTTTTGGGTTTGGACAGATTCATAATGACATGTATTTACCATTCTAATTATCATAGTTTCACTGCCTTAAAAATCCCGTGTTCCACCTTTTTGTCATTGCCTCCCTCCCCCAAGCTCCTGGCAACACTGATCTTTTTACCGTTTCCATAGTTTGCCTCCAGTATGTCATATAGTTGGACTCATGCAGCCTGTAGCCTTTTCGGATTGGCTTCTTCCACTTAGTAATATGCGTTTACGTTTTCCTCATATCATTTTGTGGCTTGATACCTCATATCTTTTTAGCCCTAAATAATATTCCATCGTTTGGATGTACTATAGTTTATCAGTTCACCTACTGAAGGATATCTCAGTTGTTTCTAAGTTTTGGCAGTTATGAATAAAGCTGCTGTAAACAGCTGTGTGCAGATTTTTGTGTAGACATAAGTTTTCAACTCCTTCAGGGAAGTACCTAGGCATGTGATTGTTAGATTGTGTGTAGTAAGAATTTTTTTTTTTTTAAAGATTTATTTGAGAGAGAGAGCAGGAGAGAGAGCAAGCAGGGGGGTGGAGCAGAGGGAGAGGGAGAAGCAGTCTTCCCACTGAGTGGGGAGCCTGACATCGGGCTTGATCCCAGGACCCTGAGATCATGATCTGAGCTGAAGGCAGACACCCAACCAACTGAGCCATTTAGGTGCCCCAGAATGTGTTTGGTTTTATAAGAAACTGACAAACTATCCTCCAAAGTGGCTGTACCATTTTGCATTCCCTCTACAATGAATGAGAGTTCCTGTTGCTCCACATCCTTGTCAACATTTGGTGTTGTCAGTATTCCAGACTTCAGCCGTTCAAATAGGAGTGAGTGGTATCTCATTGTTATTTTAACTTGCATTTCCCTGGTGACATATGACGTGTAACATCTCTTCATTTGTTTATTTCCCATCCCATGAGGTGTCTAGTAAGGTCTTCGGCCCCTTTGTAAAACTGAGTTGTTTGTTTTCTGATTGTTGAGTTTCAGGAATTCTTTGCATATTTTGGGTAACAGTCCTTTACCAGATGTGTCATTTGCAAGTATTTTCTCCCAGTTTGTGACTTGTCTTCTCTTTCTCCTGAGATTGTTTTTCACAGAACAGAAATTTTTAATTTTAATGAAGTCCAGCTTATCATTATTTCCTTCATGCGTTGTGCTTCTGGTGTATCTAAGAAGTCATTGCCATACCCAAGGTCATTGAGATTTTCTCCTATGTGATCTTTTACATATTTTTTTAAAAGTTTTCATTATAGTTTTGCATTGTACATTTAGGTCTGTGATCCATTTTTAGTTAATTTTTGGGCAAGGTCTGTGTCTAGATTCTTCCTGTTGCATGTGGATGTCTAGTTGTTCCCAGCACCATTTGTCAAAAAGACCAAATTTTCTCCATTGCATTTTCTTTGCTGCTTTGTCAGAGATCAGTTCAGTTTATTTATGCAGATCTGTTTTTGGGCTCTGTCTTCTTTTCCTTTGATGTGTTTGTTTATTTTTTTGCCAATTTGTTCTTTCAGCACACTGTCATGATTACTGTCGTTTTATAGAAAGTCTTAAAGTTGGGTAGTGTCGGTTCTCCACTTTCCTTCAGTATTATTTTGTTTTTTGGGGGGTCTTTTGCTTCTCTGTATTATCCTAAAGAATTTTAATTCTAAGAAGATACAGGGGCACCTGGGTGGCTCAGTTGGTTAAGCATCTATCTTCGGTTCAGGTCATGAACTCTGGGTCCTGGGATCAAGTCCCATGTCGGGCTTCTTGCTCTGCGTGGAGCCTGCTTCTCCCTCTCCCTCTGCCCCTCCCCCCTGCTCATGCTTGATTTCTCTCTCTCTCAAACAAACAAACAAAAAACTTTAAAAAAAAAGAAAAATTTAGAATTAGAAAATACTAAAAGAAACAAAAGCTAATTCCTAATTCAACCTAGGTCAAACTACTGTTTACCTTTCGGATGTACTTTAATGTCGTCTTTTTTCTCTTTGGTTTTTGTTTATTCTATAAAGTATGAATAATAAATTTAAATTTTAGCTTGATATTTTCCCCCATTTAATGGGAAGAGTGGTCCTTAAATACTTTGTAAATATCTGTTTTAACAAGTGTTTAACATTCCATGGAGGGCTGTACCGGGGTTTACTGAACTCTCATTTTCATGCATTTTGTACCTCACATTGGGTTTGGTGAGTGTATTAGTCAGGGTTCTCCAGAGAGACAGAGCCAATAGGATATATTATATATATATCCATAATCATGAAATTATGGAAGCCAAGAAGTCCCATTATCTGCCTGCCATCTGCAAGCTGAAGAATCAGGATGGCCAGTGGTATCATTTAGTGAAGGCCTGAGAACCAAGGGCACCTGCGTCTGAGGGCAGGTGATGGGTGTCCCAGCTCGAACAGAGAGACTTTGCCCTTCCTCCACCTCTTTGTTCTGTTCAAGCTGTCAGTGGATTGGATGATGTCCATGTGTATTAGTGAGGGCAATCTTCTTAACTCAGTCTCAAATGCTAATCTTTCCCAGGAGCACCCTCACAGACGCACCCAGAAATAATGTCTTACCAACTCCTTAGGCATCCTTTGGTCCAGTCAGGTTGACTTGTAAGATTCACCGTCACAGTGAGGGATGTGGAAGGGGGATTTACTAGGAGAATTTGACCCTGTGCACTTGTTGGGGTTAGAAGTCTGTGGAAGGCTGTTGTCTCTGTGTCTGACTGGGCATGCCGTCAGGAAGGAAATGCAGTTGGAGCCTGAAGAGCCCCGTGGTGCTGAAGCTCAGTCTGTCTCTCACCTTGATGACTTGGGGTGACGTGCAGAAGACCCCACGCGCTTGCCCTTGGAGCTCCCCATGTGCCTACCTCAGGAGCTGGAACCGCCCTGACCTTGTCTGCTTCTCCACTGTGCTTTCCGATCCCGGGCACACTCCGCTCATGGCTGGCGCTAAGCCGAGACCCTCCAAGAGAGGGGATTCTGGGAAATGTAGCTCCTAGTTAGCTACAGCGACACAGAACAAACCCCTCGGTGCTCCTCTGTAATTCTTACTGTATTTTTCCAAAATACCTCGGTGGCTGTTGGTATTCCATATGGCACCTTTTCTAAATTTTGGATCATTTCCTTAGGATAGATCTGCAGAAGAGGAATTACTGGATCAAAGAGTCTAAATATTTAATTTTTTTAAAAGATTTCATTTATTTATTTGAGAGAGAATGAGAGAGAGAGAACATGAGGGGGGAGGGTCAGAGGGAGAAGTAGACTTCCTGCTGAGCAGGGAGCCCGACATGGGGCTCAATCCTGGGACGCCAGGATCATGACCTGAGCCGAAGACAGTCGCTTAACCAACTGAGCCACCCAGGCACCCAAAGAGACTAAATATTTTTTTTTTTAAGATTTTACTTATTTATTTAACACAGAAAGAGAGAGAGAGCACGAGCACAAGCAGGGGGAGTGGGAGAGGGAGAAGCAGGCTCCCCGAGGAGCAGGGAGCCCGATGCGGGACTCGATCCCAGGACCCCAGGATCATGACCCGAGCCAAAGACAGATGCTTAACGACTGAGCCATCCAGGAGCCCCGAGACTAAATATTTTTAAGAGTCTTTATGTGTTACCAGTTGACGCAGAGAAGGTCGTATTAGTCATGCCACCAGGCAGAGTGTGAAAAAAATCTCATCTTACCGCCACGGGGCTGGTACTGAGCACTGTGTTCTCTCCCCTTTAGTATCTTGAGATTTCCATTTGTTTATTCCTGTCTGTTAAAGTAAAGGCCTTCCCCCTTTTTAATTAAATTGACATTGCAACAAGCAAAGACTGGTAGAAGGTGTGTGCTTTGAACCTTGAGAGAATCACTGAATAGATATTGTGAGTAATAGGTAAACC
Source organism: Leptonychotes weddellii (assembly GCF_054177405.1). Classification (NCBI taxonomy): domain Eukaryota; kingdom Metazoa; phylum Chordata; class Mammalia; order Carnivora; family Phocidae; genus Leptonychotes; species Leptonychotes weddellii. The sequence goes on along the minus strand of NC_138369.1, from coordinate 181,400,744 downwards.
GCCCTCTCCTATTTTGGGGACTTGCTAATCATCATGGCAATAAAATGAAAGGGCTAATTAGTTGACACAGATAGAGGAATGGGGATTAGCAACTTTGTAGTGAACCTTAGAAGCTCATTTGGTGCAAAGCTGCAAAGTAGCCACACTTAGTTTCTATAGAGTGTTTTGGGATAGTTTTTTGATGGCAAGGAGCCGATTTTTTGCTTTCTCTTTTTAAAAAGTTTTGTTTTCTCTGCACAAGAACAGCTTTAATTTTCATCAGTGACTTTTAACCCTAAAAACATAATGTCATTTTTGTTTCTCGTTGTTTGTCTTTCCCTCTGTATCATCTGTCCTGTTGATCGCAGGCTCTGGCCCTTACAAACCTCTTGTCATTACTGTTCGGATGACTTTTCTTCCTCGTTAATTTTCACTAGGAACTGGCGTGCAACCAAACCTTCATGGAAACCACTGTTGTCTACGATTCCGTGTCAAGCAGAATGCTTGGGCTCTGTGTTGTGGCTCTTGGCTTACCGAGAGTTGAGTTTGTGAAGCAAATGTTAGACCACATTCCACCGACTTCTGAGTTTTAAGCCTGATTTAATATTCCCTTTAAAGAATGGACCACAGTTGGTGTCTTTCCCAGCTGCCCACAATCAAGCAGGCAACCTACTGACCCAGTTTTAACATAAATCAAACTTAACATTTTCTTAAATCAAAAAATTAAAATGTGTATGTTTTCTAACTCACACAGTGAGCTGAGATTTATTGCCTTTGGCTGTGTGCTTAGTTGTCCCGAAAACAGAATGATTCTGTGGAGCCCCAAGCCCTTGAGGGTAGCTTCTCATGTGGGGAAAGGAGGGTGGGGTGGCCTTTCCTCTCTACCCTGGCCACCTGAACTGTCAAAGAGGGATCCCTGGGACCAGCATCACACCTGCATTATTTGGGCGCTTGTTAGCAGGGCAGAGTCTCAGGCCTCACCCAGGTGAACCGGCATCTGCATTTTCCCAAGGAATTGATCTCAAGGTTGATGCCTATGCTCGGTCCAGGGTAGGGAGCTCTGTCCTGGAGAAGGCTATGTGACCTGCTCTGCACCCATAGCCGGTTACCTTTTGCAGCCATCCGGTTACCTCCTGGCCGGGCTTTGCTCTAGGAAGACCCAGACCTCTGGAGTGGCCTCCATTTTATTGATCTGCATACTGAGATTTGTTAAAATTCTTGGAAACCCTTGGAAGCAGTGGCTTCAGTCCCTCTGACTTCTCTGTTAGTGATGTCAGACAGAGCAGAGCCTGCTCTCCTCACCGGGGCATCCTGCTGGGTCTGGGGGCATCCTGCTGGAGCGCGTGGCCAGGACAGGAATTATCGGGAGGGTGGGGGGGCTTGAGGTTAGGTCTCTTGTTTGTAAATTAGAAAATACACAAAACATAACATTCATCCCAACCTTTTCTAAGTGTATAGTTCAGTAGAAACAATTTACCTTGCTGTGCAACCAACCTGCAGAGCTTCATCTTGCAAAACAGAAACTCCCAACGCATAAGACAGCAATCCCCACTCTCCCCTCCCCTCACCCCTGGCCACCACCTTCTGCTTTCTGTCTCTGTGGACCTGCCTACTCCGCGTCCCTCACGTAAGTGGAATCACATAGTATTCGTCCTTTCGTGTCTGGCTTATTTCACTTAGCATGATGTCCTCAACGTTCATCCACGTCATAGCACGTGTCAGACTTTCCTTCCTTTCTAAGGCTGAATAATATTCCGTTGTATGTATGAACCCCATTTTGTTTACCCAGTCGTCCGTCCATGGACATTTGGGCTGCCTCCACCTTTTGGTTGTTGTGCATCACGCTGCTGTGCCCGAGTTTGGCTGTTAAGCCGCCACAAACCGGACGTGAGATCTCCGACAAATCCCCGAACTTAGGCACCTCAGTTTTCAGTACTTTAAAAATCAGAAACGCAGACCCGATGCTTTCAAGCGTTTTTTAAAAAAATGATTTATTTATTTTGGGGGGGAGGGGCAAAGGGAGAGGGAGAGAATTTCCCGCACACTCTGTGCTGAGTGTGGAGCCCGATGTGGGACTCGATCTCATGACCCTGAGATCATGACCTGAGCCGAAATCAAGAGTTGGATGCTCAACCGACTGAGCCACCCAGGCGCCCCTCAAGCATTCTTTTTTAAAATTCTAGTTATTGGACACTAAGTAAAATAAAATTTGCATTTGTTTATTAAAAAAATTATGTCTTCTAAAGATTTTCATGGTTTCTCCTAATGATATCATTCACTGTTTTTTTTTTTTTTTAAAGATTTTATTTATTTATTTGACACAGAGAGATATAGCGAGAGAGGGAACACAAGCAGGGGGAGTGGAAGAGGGAGAGGCAGGCTTCCCGCCGAGCAGGGAGCCCGATGCGGGGCTCGATCCCAGGACTCCGGGATCATGACCTGAGCCGAAGGCAGACGCTTAACGACTGAGCCACCCAGGTGCCCCTCATTCATTGTTCTTGAGCAGACTTCATTTTTTTTTTTTTTTTTAAAGTGATCTCTTCTCCCAAAGTGGGGCTTGGATTCACGACCCCAAGATCAAGAGTTGCATGCTCCACTGACTGAGTCAGCCATACACCCCCATATTGTTTTTGAATATCTGTAACAACAGAACTTCTTATACTCTTTTGAACAGTTTTATTGAGATATAATTCACTTACTCTGCAATTCACCACTTAAAGTGTATGATCCAAGGATTTTTAGTATGTTTTCAGGGTTGTGGGATTATTACCCCAGTCAGTTTCAAAACATTCCTATCACCTCCCAAAAACCTGTACCATCAGCATTCCCCCCTCCATTTCCCTCCACCACCACCACCCCCGCCCCCCACCACTTGTCTACTTTCTGTCTCTCTGGATTTGCCCGTTCTAGACATTTCCTATTAATATGATGATACAACATGTGATCTTTTGTGACTGGCTTCTTTCACTCAGCATAATGTTTGCAAGGTCTCTGTGTAACTTTCTAGGATTTCAGCTGATCCCACATGTGAGAGATTCATTTATCACCATCTGGGCGCTCCTTACTGCCATGAGCCAGATGCAGGGCTGGGGCCTAGGCATTCGGCAGTGAATACTAGACTCATTCCCCGGGCTGCACAGCACTCTCGGTCTTGTGGGGATGATGAGCATTAACTGGATTATTACACAGATATTAGTCACCGGGGGCTGACGTCTGTAATGGAGAAAACTTGGATACTTTGAAAATGTGTAACGGGGAAGGTGAGGGAGGCTACTCTGAATTAATGTTTGCCAAAATCTTTAAGACAGCACTGTCCAGGGGCGCCTGGGGGGCTCAGTTGGTTAAGCGTTCGACTCTTGGTTTCTGCTCAGGTCATGATCTCAGGCTTGTGAGATCGAACCCCGTGTTGGGCTCTGCTCTCAGCTCGGAGTCTGCTTGGGGTTCTCTCTCTCCCTCTCCCTCTGCCCCTCCCCTCACTCATGTGTGCTCTCTAAATAAATAAATGAATAAAAAAATGAATAAAATCTTATAAAAAAAACTACAGCACTGTCCACACATCTCATAGTGGGAAATCCCTTCCATCAGTGTTTATACGAAGTGACCAGTAGACAGCGGTGACACGGTAAAGGGTGAGACTCAGTCTGTGTCCTTGAGGAGCTCACCCCAACGCAGGGGCAGACAGCCATCTGTGCCGAGTGCTGGTCGGCATGATGCTGGGCCATGGGCCAGTCTCCCTGAAGCACTCAAGGGAATCTTTAGGGGGTGGTGATGATGATGTTTGATTAAGGTTTTGGAAAATGAGTAAAAGTTCTTTTGGAAGCCAGTATGTGCATGGCGGGAAAGCAACATCGAAGTAGAGGTTGCGAGCACAAGTGTGAAGATACTCAGTGGGTTCATGGGGCAGAAGCATTGAGGAGCGTCTTGTGGCTGAAGCATGGAGAACGGCCACAGAAGGTAGGCTGCTTCCAGTTTGTGAAGTAACTTAAAGCAAAGGTTAGAAGCTTTATCCTGTAGACCTCAGAGTTTCAGCTTTTAATTCTGAGGACCCTTGCTCAGTGCATTCCCCTCCTAGCCCTGACTCACCGTGAGTGGGAGTGGAGGTGGCAGATCCCATAGGGTCCCTTCTAGAAGGCTGAGACTCGGAAGTGTCAACGTGGAGGGCATCAGAGCTTTCCCAAGCAGTAAATGATCAGGCCGATCCCAGGGGTTCATGGGGACATAAAAACAGGACGCTGGGAGACAGGCAGAAGAGAGTTGAAAGGTACCAGCAGCTGTAGGCTACAGAGTGTTCCTGGGCCCAGACTTCTGGATGGAGAGGGCTGCTGTGAGCTCTCCGTTAGGGGCAGTCACTGTCATATTCTACTGCCTGGTAAGCAGGTGGGAGACTGTGGACAAGTCCCTCACGGCTTTAGGGCCCATTTCATCACACAACGCGAGATCTAGGCTTCAACGGAATGATCCAGAATGGTCAGGAATGTCGTGGCATGCAAGGTCCATCTTAAGCTCCCATCTTAAGGCAGTCTGACCATTGTGCTGTATTTTGATGCATCACTGCCCAGGGCCATTTGCAGATTCTTTCTTTTATTCGTCCAACATGACATTTGTTGCATGCCCCAGGCTCCAGTCCGTGTGCATTCAGAGACAGATGCGTTCCTGCCCTCAAGCAGCTCCCTGTGTAATCAGAGAGGTAGCGCGGGTTGGCAGGCTTTGAACCCGAACGTCAGCAGGCCTCACTGGCATGTGGAGGCTGGTCGCATTCGGTCACAGCTTGTCCTTCCTTTGTTGGCATACCTCCATCAGCCCCACACTCTAGGAGCCGCACAAAGGACTGTCTTGCTCAAATCTTTACGATGAGAATGTCCAAGCCCGTGCCGAGGGGCGAGTTGCATGCAGAAGTGCTGGAGAATGGCTGTCTGCCCCCTGAGATGTTGTCATCTGGGAACCGAAGTGACAGGGTCGGGTCTCGAGACTGGCCAAGCCTCATGACACAGCTCCTTCAAGGTCTACCGTAAGTCACGCTCCCCCTCCTATGGTATCCATCCCATGGGAGAGTACCGTGTTACTCTATCTTGGTACCCTATGATTTTTCCTCACAGTACAGTGTTAGAGTCTGAAATGGTCTCGTGTCTTTCGTAATGGTGGCCTTAGAGTTGCACTCTTACGCGTATTGATTGACTCTCTGCTTGAGCAGCTTGACCTGGGATTCGAGGCCTGGCAGTCTGGCCACAGTTCAGCTCCTAGCCACCATGTGTATGTTTGTTTTGTCTCTGTCAACAAGAATATCGGCTCTGTGCAACTTGTCTCACAGGACCAACAACCTTCATGCTTAGTGGGCTCACGAAAGATGGTGACCGAATGAGCAGGAGATCAGTGAGTGGTCAGGGAGAGCTCCTTGAGGCAGGGAGGCATGGGCTAGTGAGTGCAGGGGGTGGGGGCTGCAGGTGGACATGTGCGACATTCCTGGAACATTCATGGATGGGGTGAACTCGGGCACAAGGGATCATGCGCTTTAGGGTCGCGAGAGAGGGAAGTGAGAGAGAGACCAGCCTGGAGAGGTAGATAGATGGGCTTCTCCAAAAAAGATGTTCCTGTTATAGGTAGAACGCCCAACAGAATCCTTCTAAGTGTGATCGGGAAGCCAGCTTTGTCAGAATGTGGGGGTACTTGTTAAAAATACACCATTTATTGCCTCAGCATCTGGGGTCAGGGGCCTGGTGATCTGCATTCTAATGCTCTTGCCAGGTGAGGCTACTACACCCTGATGCTTGGGAACCACTGCCCTGAGAGACAAAGAAACTGCTAGTAAGATCTTTTTTTTTTTTTTTTTTAAAGATTTTATTTATTTATTTGACAGAGAGACACAGTGAGAGAGGGAACACAAGCAGGGGGAGTGGGAGAGGGAGAAGCAGGCTTCCCGCTGAGCAGGGAGCCCGATGTGGGGCTCGATCCCAGGACCCTGGGATCCTGACCTGAGCCGAAGGCAGACGCTTAACGACTGAGCCACCCAGGCGCCCCCTGCTAGTAAGATCTTAAAATTATTTTTATCTTTCAGTTTTTCTTCATAATCCCCTAGCCCTCACCCCAGCACCGAGTCTGAAATGGAGTTGTAAAGTAACATAGATCCAAGCTAACACAGGAGAGTATGTTAAGTGTCTGTGGGCTGATTTAGTTCCTGGTGAGAGCCTTCTTCCTGGTTTGCAGAGGAACAGCTTCTGTTGTATACTCATATGGCAGAGAGAGAGAGAGAGCATTGCTTTCTTTCTTGTCTTAAAAGAACACCGATCCCATTCCTGAGGGCTCCACCCTCATGACCCCAATCACCTCCCTAAAGCCATCTCCAAATACTCTCATATTGGGTTTGAAGGCTTTTAACATAGGAGTTTTAGGGGAGGACACAAACATTCGGTCTGTGGCAATCCTTTGTGTGTTTAGCTCTTTGTGTGTGTCTTGTCTTTGGGACTTTTGCTTGTAGGCTATAGTTGTTTTCTAGGGCTCCTGTAACAAATCACCATCAACTTGGTGGTTTAAAGCAACAGAAGTTTATTTTCTCATATTTCTGGAGGTCAGAAGTCCAAAATCAAGGTGTTGGCAGGTTCATACTCCTTCTGAAGGCTCTAGGGAAGATTTTAGCTTCTGGTGTCTCCTGGTAATTTCTGACATTCCTTGTCTTGTGATTGCAACATGCAGTTTCTGCCTGTGTCTTCACATGACCACCTTCTCTGTGTGTCCTCTCTTCTCATAGTGCACCAGCCACTGGATTTAGGGCTTGTTCTAATCCATTGTGAATTCATCTTAACTTAATTATATCTGCAAAGACCCTATTTCCAAATAGGTTCACCTTCTGAAGTTACATGGACACAACTGGGTAGACATGAATTTTAGGGGGGCAGTATTTGACCCACTACCTGTAAGGTTTGGTTCTGAAGGCAGTTCTACTTTGTTGAGTAAAGATTTAAGAAGCATATATTTGGGGGGTGGCTGGGTCGCTCAGTTGGTTAAGCGACTGCCTTCGGCTCAGGTCATGACCCTGGAGTCTCTGGATTGAGTCCCGCAGCGGACTCCCTGCTCGGCAGGGAGTCTGCTTCTCCCTCTGACCCTAACCCCTCTTATGTGCTCTCTCTCATTCTCTCTATCTCAAATAAATAAATAAAATCTAAAAAAAAAAGAAGCATATACTTGGTCAAAGGGACCTCCACCAATAACACTAACAACAACAAGGCAACAAGTCAGGTGGCCATTTCAATTCCAAATTTCAATTCTAAATTCGTCCATTGTTTTGGACAATCTTGTGTGCTTTCCTGAGAACGTATATTGAATTCATTTATCTTCAGAGTCTTCAGGGAGAACAGTTGATTGCATACGAGTTGCTGGAAAATTCTTTCATGGATATCCCTTAAGTCAGCTTCCCTGAAATAGTCAGCTGATTCTTTATGCTCAATTTCTGGAGATTTTTTTGGAGCTTGTGTTCACTGGCTTCCAGAAGGGGTGTCAAGAAGGTGGGAGGCTCTGGCCCACGGGTCCTTTCCACAGGCACAGTGGCTGATCTGACCATCCTGGGCCATGCGTGTTGGCTCTGAGTTTTCTTGCTTTCCAATCCTGTTTTCTGTACCATGACATAGTCTTTTTTTTTTTTTTAAAGATTTTATTTATTTATTTGAGACAGAGAGAATGAGACAGAGAGCACATGAGAGGGGGGAGGGTCAGAGGGAGAAGCAGGCTCCCTGCCGAGCAGGGAGCCCGATGCGGGACTCGATCCCAGGGCTCCAGGATCATGACCTGAGCCGAAGGCAGTCGCTTAACCAACTGAGCCACCCAGGCGCCCCCATGACATAGTCTTATGTGACAAAATTGGGAGTATGCTTCTAATCCAGTTGCTAATCCAGTTCTAATCCATTTGCCAGGTTCTCAGGTAGCTGAGGCTCTCCTGAAGATATTTTTCCTCAAGTTACTCTTTCTTAAATTGCATAGTAGTTTCTTAAAAGGATGTGATGTGGTTAATTTAGCTGATTCTTCTGGTTCAGCATTCAGTTTTCCAGTTTTTGTTTTACTAGCTGTGGGGCTTATGAACTTCCTTACATATACATCTTTGCATCTTTTATTATATCTTTAGGTATAAACCTTTGTATCCTTTATTTTGTCTTTAGCTCTGTTCGTGAAGGATCAAGATCTGGGGGAGGGTGACATTTAGCTGGAGGTAGGTTTTCTGTTTGAATACACCTTTAAGATGGTACATCAGTATGCAAGATGTGGGGCGCATGGGTGGCTCAGTCAGTTAAGCATCTGACTCTTGATTTCGGCTCAGGTTGTGATCTCAGGGTCCTGAGATTGAGAGCTGGGCGTGGAGCCTGCTTGAGATTCTCTCTCTCCTCCTCCCTCTGACCCTCCCCAACCCTGCACGCTCTCATGCTCTCTCTCTCCCTCTAAAATATATATAATGATGACACATCTTTTGCTTATTGGTACCAGTGAATATTTCAATGATTTTACTTTGCTTTAAATAAAATTTCTCATGCATTCGTGGACAGGTTAAGAGAATTGCCACTGTTGAGTGGCATCTTTTGTACTGTGTGTTCTCTTGCATGGTCTAGGTTCATTGCCACTGTACAGAGGAGGAGGGAGGAGGCTAGAGGTGTGCTGTTACATGGCCAAGGTCTCACGCGCGGTGGGGCTGAGCTGTTTCTGGAACAGAAGCTCCTGTCCAGGACGTGGTGGGGACTGGCCAGCACGGCCATGCCTGGCCCTGTGTGGGGAAGGAGGAGCGCAGAGTGGTTTGCTTGAAACTTCAGCCTGTGATTACCAGGATAGACTGCTCAGTGGGTGGCTGGGGGGCCTGGGACAGAGCTGGGCTTCAAAGCCACCTGAGCTTGTAACCTTCACCCTCCTCTCTTCCCATCAGATGCAGTTAGAGAAAGGACAGTTCCGTGAGGCCTCGCCACCCAGCCAGCTCTGAAGGGCTGTCTTTGAGACCGAGTTCTGTGCAGAGGTCTGAGCCGTGGGTGTCAGTGGGCTGCCTTTCTTCTCTGGAGGTATGTTTTCCTCCGCATTTCCCGCAGGGCTCCCAGGAGAAGGTTTTTTCTCAGTTTCCTTTTCATTTGGGGTGACCCCTCTGACTTGTTTAAAGCTGGGCTAAGCTTGCTGCTCAACTTTCTGATCACAGCTTCTGTGTGGTTGTTCTGAAAGCTGCAGAGCGCTCGCCTTTCATCTGGAATCTTGTGCTCTCCTTCACTGGGCGCTGCGGCCTTGCTTCTGTCCAGAGCTGCTGGGGCTGGAGAGGGGGACACCCAGGGGTGTCCCCACATCCATTTTGGTAGCTGGTGCTGACTCAAGACGGCAGCTGTTCTGGGTGCATTTGGAAGCCCCAGAGCCTTCTGCCCTGGGCTACTGCATCGGTCCCTCTGCTTCATTCATTCATTCATTCATTCGTTCGTTCATTCATTCATTCATTCATTATTTTGAGAGAGAGAAAGACAGAGTACAAGCAAGGGGGCGGGCAGAGGAAGAGGGAGAAGCAGACTCCCTGCTGCACAGGGAGCCCAACTTGGGGCTCGATCCCAGGACCCCGGGATCATGACCTGAGCCAAAGGCAGACGCTTAACGACTGAGCCACCCAGGCGCCCCATCGGTCTCTCTGCTTGTCTTGCCCTCTCACCATCTGTCTTAAGCCGATAGCCAGAGGGTGCCTTTTAGCTCAGTGTCACTCTGCTCGGAACCTTCCAGTTCTTTCCAGCTGCCCGCATAAAGACCAAGGTACTCGCAGTGGTTTCCAGGTGGACATGTGCGGCCCTCTGTTCTCCCCCTCCCTCCCCTTGCTTACTGGGCTCCTGCCTGTTGCTCAGATGTCTGGGGACAAATGCCCTCCCCATAGCCTTTGTGCTGGCTGTCTTCCACCTGGAGCAGTCTTCTCTGGGGAGCCCCGTGGTGGGCCCCTCCACTCCTCCCGGTCTGGGCTCTATCGGGTCTCAGTTTCAGTGACACTGTCCCCAGTCATCCTGTTGAAAACCACCCCGAATGTGTCCCCCACGTCCCTGACCCGGTAGAGAGAATGTGGCCTCGAGTGGTGGTCACGTCCCTGGCGACCGTAGGTGTGAACTGACCTGCGGGTGTTGTGGAATGTACACATCTGTTCTGTGTGTGATGGCAGGAGTTTTCTTCTTGCAGAATCCTACTAGCTACCGTGTGTTTCATTCCTGTGACTTGTGGGATCCTTGCTTGGCTCGTATGAAATGTAAATTTGATTCACTTGAGAGGCCACTACAAGGTGCCCTCCAATAGTCCCCCGAACGGAAGTGGCGTCAGAAGATTTCTGCATTTCCAGCGGTGAGGCCCTCTGGCTGTTAAGTCTGATGGTGGAATTTAACTCTCTAGTTAGTAATGGGTTGTGAGACACTTGTGCGAAGTAAGTCTCCAGGTTTATCTCGGCTCGATGGGAAGTATTGGGTCTCGCAAACCAACAGGTTTGTACTCCTTGGTTCAGGGGCCTAGGTTTCAGACCGAATGAGAACTGCTCTGTTGAATTTCAGGGGCAGGTGGATTGTTATGAAAGTCTCTACTGGGCTCCAAGCGGCTCTTTTCAGCTGGGTCTGATCCGCTTCCGAGGAGGAGAGGAGGGTCAACTTGGACGCCCCACTCTTTCCCAGCATTTTAATCAAATGTCCTCATTTCCAGTTTCCGTATGTATCTGTTTATTGTTTACTGCGTGTGAAGCAATGGAGTTGGGTATTGGGGCTCTTGGGGATGATTCCTGTCTTCAGGGAGCTTATAATTTGCTGGAGAAGGTAGACACGATCATCAATACTGAGGGTATACAAAACTTGAATATGCATCCAAGTATAAGCAAAGTGGGGTGAAAGCCCTGAGCAGGGAGATCACTTTTGCCCAGGCATTAAAGATCACTTTGCAGGATGGACAGCACTCGAGGCGCATCCTGCTGCGTAAGTGGACTTTTAGCAAGCATTGGGCAGGGGCAGGACTTCATGGGGATGGGAAAGGCGTGCAGGGATGGATGAGCCGCCTAAGGGAGATGTTGGAGTGTGAAAATGCAGGACTCCATAGCAGAAGAGGAGAGCTGTCCTCTGGGGCCGGTGTGTAGGGTTTGTGAGGGGCCGTGTGGGAGGGAAAAGGGAAAGTGCAGTTGGGGTCACGTTGAAGAGACCTTTTTAAAGGAAGCACCACGGAGCTTGAATTTTACCAGCAGAAGATGGATAACCACCGGAAGTCTGCCAGGAGGGGAGAATGAGATCCACGATCTGTCTATTAGAGAACCCTAGGGTAGCATCAGGGAGGCTAGCTGGCTGGGGGTGGTCTAGGTGACGGGGAGGCTAGTTAGGAGCTGGTTTCCACGACCTGGTTAGAGATGAGCTTGGGCTGGGCAGTGGCCGAGAAACAGTCATGGTGGAAAAAGGTGGAGAAGACTGGGTGAAGAAAGCATTCTTCTGGCTCGTGGCCCCAAACAGGCCACTTTTCTCCCCAAACCACTCAGGAGCTCAAAAGACCAAAATCTTGGGGCGCCCGGCTGGCTCAGTTGGTGGGGCGTGCAACTCTTGATCTCGGGGTTGTGAGTTCAAGCCCCACTTTGGATGCAGAGATTACTTAAAAAAAAAAAGACCAAATTCTCCTCCTTAGTCGATGAAATGGAGTTAAAACCAGAGGAGGCCATAGCAAGCCTACCTTCTCACTGTGTGGAGGGAGGATAGAAAACTCTTGGTGCCTGAGAAAAGCAGTGTGTTGACTTGAGTTGCACTGGGGACATTGGCTGCTAGCATCACTAAGTGATCACCCGCCTCCCTCACCCCTGGATTAGAAATGGGAGGGAGAGAAGGGGCACCTGCTTCAAGTTTTTCCATGTGGACCTAATGACTTTGAGAGAATATTTTGGATAGCTATAGTTTCTAGAAAGTGACTCGTTAACTAACTCAGTGGATTTGTTTAGATTAGACCCTAGTTTTCATATCTGGAAGGAACACATGCTTCAGTGAGAGTCATGGATATTATTATTGGCGTTGTTAGTAAGATAATAAGATCTTAATACCTCACTTTACTAAAAATTCCCAGCCTGTGTTAAGCATTTTATAAATGTGTCTTATATAGAATTCTATAAGGATTCTCTCTTTCTTTGGAGCCTGCAGGGTAAGAAGACCCTCTAAAATTCTGTCTCCCCCCATTTATTTTATACGGGGTGCTTTTTTGAGCTTTCGTTTTAGTTTTCCAGGTAGGAGACACTCATTTTTGGAAGGATCACACAGAACATTCCCCATGTCTCAGGGGTGCACCTTTTCTAGTGGCTTCCTGGCCACCTGACCACAGAGGGCTTTCTCGGGGTCCGTTGGCAGGAGGGCTCCTCAGAGTAATTGGCTGTTTCAAACTGGTGATTGCTTTCTCCTCCTCTTGTGGGCGGTGTGTGTCCACCTACACATTCCGGGACTCTCTTAGTTGGCTTGATGGATTTGTTTGGACATGACCTTTCTCAGTTCCTCTTCCCCTGGGTTTTTGCCTGCTGAGGAAATGATCCCCAGATCCTATCCATCTGCACTGGTGGCAACAGAAGAGAGAATTTCTCTTTCCTATGGTCCAGGTCCAACCGCGCAGACACCTGTCCTTCAGAGGCTCATATGGTTCTGGTTGGTATCCCTTCCCGACACAGAGACTTTTTTTACCTCGTGGTTCTGGAAGTCATCAGATTGGATGCGGGACAAGGAGGAGGCGCTGGAGGGTCCTCGGCTGACCTGGGATGCTTTTATGGATTGCACCCTGGACACAGAGGAAGAGCCGGTCCCCCCCACCTCCATCCGCAACCTGGCCCTGTGAGGACGTGTTTCCCGTTTGTGGTTGATTCATTCTGAGAGCTTTTCATGTCCTTTGGGAATGTTCACTGTTAGATTTGAGAAGAAAAAGGACAGTTTCTCTTTTAAATTTGATGAAAACCATGTGAGCAGGACATGTGTCCATTTGCCGTAGACTAATGCTTTTCTTATGGGCACTTGATGACTCCCCTGGCTCTTGAGGAAATCTGTAGGAGGAAGGGAACCTGGACTTTGGGACTCTCAGATTGTGTGTCCTCATGTTACAAAGAAAATGAATCCTGACCATTTTTGAGGCTTGTCAGAGTTCTTTCTCTGCAGCTCTGGAATTTTCTCTCTGGTGCTTTCAGAGTGGCCAAATCCATGGGCTCCCGGGACTCTTGATCTGGAGAGATCCACTGATGTGGGGATGAAGTGCAGAGCTGAGCCAAATCATAACTCTTGTAGGCCCTTGCCATCTGCCCAGTGTCATGTGTGCAGTCCCCATGAGCTTGGAAAAATGCTCCCCGAGCACTGCTCCCATCCACCGGGGTCGTTCTGTGGATTTCCAGATGTTGAACTTGCGCAGGTGACGTAACCCCAGCTGGTGTTGCCGGGGGGCCCGGCTGAGTCACGCTCATGACTTTGAGATTGAAGCTCCATCTCGGTTAGTGGCAGGAACCCTGTGGAGGGAGATGGTGCTTGGTTTGTCTGTTTGCATGTTCTTCGCCTGGGCCTTCCCCTCAAACCGACGTCCAGACCTGGTATGAAGTATAAACACACCTGTTAATACTGGAGGGGATTGGCCAGCTCCGGACGACACATTTCATTTGTTTTTTTTCCCCGAGAAGCAGGATGATAATCCATTTTTATAATATCTCTTTCTCAGGGGCACAAAGATGGGGGCTTGGTTTTGGGGGAGAATGGTGTAGTCTGCGACATGAGGCGCAAGGAGGAGACAGATTAGTGCGTGAGCTGGACCTTCCCATCCAGACACAGAAGTCTCTGAGAAGGGAACATTAGTTTATCGATTATCATCTTTTTTCTTGAAAGAGCAGGTGAGTTACACTTTCTGGTACCGCTGCGTCCTGCACCACACACATACTTGGTAGGGGTTGGCAAACACGGGCCATGGGCCACATCTGTTCTGTCACCAGTTTTTGTAAATAAAGTTTTATTGGAAAGTGGCCAGGCCTGTTCCTTTATCCCAGTGGCTGCTTTCACACTTCAAATGGCAGAGTTGACAGAACGAATGAGTGCCCGGGCTTGAAATCTTTCCTCTCTGGCTTCTTACTGAAAGTTTGTCAACCTTTGCCCTTTATCCAAACAGTAAAATCTTGGACATCCATCCCCTTTATTTACAATCTCTAGTTTTTCATCTTTGCTGCTTTAAACCCAACCCATAGCTTCCCCTCGTTCCTCTCCTCTTAGCTCTTGGATTATTTTAAGGGTTGCATTTTTGGCTGGGTGCTGTTTCCCTCTTGGAATTGTGGGGGGGTTGTTATCAGGAGCCACCACAGGTATTGAGAGGTTCCAGATATCCCCCAGACTGCGGGACAGCCTCACCCCACACGCCAGGAGCACACTTACTTTGAACACCACTTACCTGGTTTCTGTTTCTGTCTATGAAGCGTTTCGGTGGATCTTTTTTTTTTTTTTTTAATTTTAAAGATTTTTATTTATTTATTTGACAGAGAGAGACACAGCGAGAGAGGGGAACACAAGCAGGGGGGGCGGGAGAGGGGGGAGCGGGAGAGGGAGAAGCGGGGAGCCCGATGCGGGGCTCGATCCCAGGACCTTGGGATCATGACCTGAGCCGAAGGCAGACGCTTAACGACTGAGCCACTCAGGCGCCCCTCGGTGGATCTTTGTAACATCTTTCCCAGTGATGAGATTGTCCTTAGTGGTTTGCATTTCAGAGGCTTTCCCACTTTGTGTACCTTGTTTTAGTTGCTACCTGACATAGGAAACACAGGTCATTTATGTGCCTGCCAGTGGCATGGAGATCTCACTGTAACTTCTCTGTTGCGTACACACACACACACACACACACACACACACTCTCTCTCTCTCTCTCTCTCTCTCTCTCTCGCACTCACTCTCTCACCTTCAGTGCTGCCTTCTGTCGACCGTAATGACTCTGCTTCAGTCAAATCCCAGGACAGGATGCTTCTTTCATTTCTCAAGCTGCTGGAGAAAACCTGGATCTCCTGTTCTCTCATAGGAATCACCAGCCTTTGTAAATCCTGCCTAAAAACAACATCTCCTTCACTTCCCCCTTCACCTGGCCCTCGTTGCTTCTGGGGCCAGGCTTATAGCTTTTACTCAGAGGAAGCTAGCTGGGCTTCCCCACCAAAGAGGGAGGCTCCATGGGAGATGGATGTTTCCTCCAGCCCAAAGACGGGACAGTCAAGCCTCCCGCAGAGGTGGAGAGAGAGGGGCAGGGCTGCGATTGCGATTGCAGGATAGCAAGGGGAGTGGGGCTTGGGGAGCGGTGGGGCCCATGGAAGGAGGGCTAATGTGCTTGGCATCCTCGGAGCAGGAAGTCAGTGCAGAGTGACTGGGGACTGTGGACCCTCCGTCCATCTAGAGATGTGGGAGAGTTACTGGGACAGATGCAGGCAGCCTGTGACAAACAACCTGCTTCTGAGACTTCCAGAGAGACCTGGAGAAAGGAGGAAGTCTGAGTTCCTGCCACTTGGGGGAGGAGGGTGATGGACATGGGTGGGATGGGGGGCAGTGTGTTTGAGACATCCTTAGGACCACCCGCCTGGTGAAGCCCAGGGGACATTTGTGTGACACAGATGGTGGGGTTTCCATGGCCGCAGAGTGTAGTGCTCACTCCATAGGGCACACTGGAATCACCTGGAAGAACGCCTGCCCCTAGGGGTTCTGACACAGTAGGTCTTCATTAGGCTCAAAAATTTGCATTTTTAACAAATTCCCAGGTGATGTTGCTGCAGTTCTGGGAGCCACACTTGGGGAACCACTGGCCTCGAATAAAAGAGATAAACAGGGGCGCCTGGGTGGCCCAGTTGGTTAGGTGTCTGCCTTCGGCTCAGCTCACGGTCTCAGGGTCCTGGCATCGTGCCCCGCATCAGGCTTCCTGCTCAGCGGAGAGCCTGCTTTTTCCCGCACACCCCCTCGCTTGCTCGCTCGCTCTCCCTCCCTCCCACTCAAATAAATGAAATCTTAAAAAAAAAAGAAAAAAAAAAAAAAGATCAGCAGTGAAGTGAGCCTGTTTGTGTCCGCAAAATGAAACTGAGCTAAGAAATGATTATAAGGGCTCCTGGGTGGCTCAGACGGTTAAGCGTCTGCCTTCGGCTCGGGTCATGGTCCCAGGGTCCTGGGATCGAGTCCCGCATCGGGCTCCCTGCTCCTTGGGAGCCTGCTTCTCCCTCGCTTCTCTCTCTCTCTCTGTCTCTCATGAATAAATAAATAAAATCTTAAAAAAAAAAAGTTTAAAAAAAAAAAGAAATGATTGTAAGATGGAATATAAAGCTAACTGTGTATTAAGAGCAAGAATTTGGTCCCCATTGGGTTGATTACTGTGTCATAATTCCTAAGTTCTAGAAAGGCTTTAGCTAGTTGAGAAAATGCTCTTGAGCAATAACATGATAGTAGAGACTTCCATTAAAATCTAATTCCTGTGCATTTGGGGAATTTATTCACTCACTATAAACAGGAAGAGTGTTTCAAAACTGAGTTTTGGCTCTTTGTAATTTTGAGTGCTTTTAGCTGACTCAGTAAAGAGAGTCCCTCACTTGAACTTTTATTTATAAAAGAAGATAATTCAAGGGACTGAGCAGCTCCCTTCTTTTACGTCTGGGTTTGTCCTCTCAATATCAGGATGAACATTTGATGTCAGTGGGCCTAAAGTTTCAGCTGACAGACTCTGATTTTTTCTCTTTTAATTTCTGAATGTAACAAAGATTCATGCAGGATTTTGGCCACAAGGATAAAAATAACTAAAATGCAAACAAAAGAGTGCAAGACAGACACATAATATACAGTGTAACTAACATAATATACAGTGTAACTATATGCTTCGAAAATACCCTGGATGCTCTGGAATGATCTGGAATAAATGCCAGTCTTTACGAGCACTGATGGCTGTGCCCTAAGTTAGGATTTACTTTCTGTAAGGGGGAAGTATGTCACACTGGCCAGGAGCCTTTAAAATGCAAATGTGCAAATTTCAGAAGAGCTCTTAATTATTTCTCTGTTCACATGAGGCAGGTCACTTATTCATGGAGTCCTTAAAAATCCTTGAAAGGATTAATTTGAGTGCAACTGACTACTTTGAAAAGGAGAGTATCGAAAACCTTGACCTTGGAATTGGCGCCTACTCCCGGTGGCTCGGGCCATTGACTTTCGGTTTTACCCCGGATCTGCATTTGGTCCTGCCTCAGCACCAGTGGTAACAATAGCGCTTGGGGCTGAGTAACACTCTGGGTCCTTTAGAGCTACATTTATTAACAAGTTGTTGGGATTTTGGCCAAGGCTCTCTGACATCTCCATGTATCCATCCCGCCATCTGTGAACCCTATTGATGGGGTATAAATTAATAAAGTGCTTTTAGGGTGCCAAGAGGAATCATAATAAATAATATTAAACAACTCCAGGGATTTTAACAATATTTACAGTTTTGGCTTTCACACGCTTAGGGATTTGGAGTCATTTTTATAAAACCGGCTTGAAAACCATGCATCAGGCTTCCTTTATGTGATTGGCAATGTTTCAGAAACCACAGGGATCCCTGCTCTTCAGAGTTGTTCTGTGCTCGCCCCGTCTGTATGGGTTGAAACTGTGCTTCCCTGTAAGGCGTTTCTTTATGGGAATCGCTCTCTTGATCTGAGGGATCTCACTGGTGATGGTGAGTGAGCGGGAATGTGTTTGCTGCAGAAGAGTGACAAGCAGGGGAGAGAATGGTGTGGCTAGTAGTTTCGGTGTTATTGGGGTGGTTGGCGTTTTAATAGAATTATCTGCGGAACTCGAAAAACTTGTCTGACTGCTCGGGCTTTGTGAGAGACTGTGCACTGTTTTAGGAATTTGTTGATTTTTAAGGTGAAAGGTGAACAAGGGAGGGGTAGGGCCAGACATACCATTGTGACTTTCATAGGTTCGCCCTGTTGGGGTTTTGTCCAGGTTTTTAGATTTCTCAATCATAGAGTTTTACCATCTGTGACTCACAGGTTCTATGTTAAACATTCAGTTTAGAAGCTGAAGAAGTGGTTCTTTGGGCTGGGGACACCAACTTGGTCTACTCCTTTCCCATATTTGGTAATTTGTGGATTCTTCCGGAATAATAGCGATGCCGTCTTTTACCTTGGATTTGTAGAGTTTGGGACCTGGGTGCTCAATAAAAGTTTCTTGCAATAACAATAACAATAAACATAATAATTACAGTGTACTGCACTAATATTAATAGTAGAGAATTATTGCATTAATAATAATAATTATTATAATGGACAACACTTTAGGGTACTCGCTATGTGGCAGGTATTGTTCTGAACCCTTGACATGTATTCACTTTTCTTTTTTAAAGATTTATTTATTTGAGAGAGGGAGAGGGGGCAGAGGGCACGGGGGAGAGAGAGTCCCAAGCATACTCCGCCCTGAGTGCGGGCCAATGAGGGGCGGGTCCCATGACCCCGAGACCACGACCTGAGGTGGAACCAAGAGTTGGATAGATGCTCAACCGACTGGGCCACCCAGGCGCCCCGTGTATCCGCTTATTTAATCCTCTCAAGAATCTTGTGTGGTAGGATCCTGATCCTATTATTACGCCCATTTCACAACTGGAAGCCGAGCCACTGCAAGTTTAAGTGACTTGCCGAAGGTTATTTGGGTGGTAAATGGTGGGCTGTGCATCCAGGTGGATGGTACAGGGATTGGATCCCTGAAGCATCAGATTCTTGGTTCTTCATCATTGCATCATAGATCCAGTACCAAAGTTCTCACGAGTTTCATATGTTATAGAGATGCTGGATTTTTGTCTTGGAAACAGCTCGCAAGTATCCACATTAGGGCTGATAACGTTTTCTTTAAAGCTTGTAACTCTGAAGACAGGGATCTCAGTTCATGTTACCGGACACAGGTGGGCTGGGGAGGGGTGGAGAATGAGCTGTACACAGAACTGCTAAGGAGCCATCCCCAAGGGGGCTTTGCATGTTTGTGCGTCTTCGAGAAGAGTGAGGATGACAACCTTTTTGAGTATTTCTTGTGTTTTGAATTACGCAGGAGCTCAGTTCTTTAGACTTTTCTAGCCAACTGCTTGAGGTTCATTCATGTTAAGTCTTGGGAAGACAGAGGTGAATTTTGCAGGTGAGAGATTCTGTTGGGTTTTGCTTTTCTTAATGTCTTGTTTAAATGCCCCTTATCTGTGCTGTGTGTGTGTGTGTTGGGGGAGCGGGCTAGGGCGGGGATATCTGTGACAGAGCAAAGCAGGGAGTTCTGTAGGGAATCGGTCCATGGTGGAAATTAACTTTCTTAGACTCTGATGAGAACGTGAACTCTGGCAGAAATGCCCCTTTCTGGCTGCCCTTCCCAGGATTGGGGTAACATACTTGCAGAATTGTATCTGCAAGTTTTGAGGCTCCGTGTCAAAGTGGAATCTAGGAGGAAAAAGGAACTGTTGGATGTGGACAAGCCCTGCAAAGCCAGCTACACATGTGATAAGTGGCTTTTCTTTCTGACTTAAATAATCACAGACTCACGAGAAGTAAAGAATACAGAGAGGTCTTGTGTACCCATCACCTAGTAATGACATCCTGTTTGACTGTAAATAGTGTGTGTCAAAACTAGGAGATTGATAATTGGCATGATGCAATTAACAAAACTGCAGAGCACACTGTGTTTTCCCTAGTTTTTGCATGTTACCTATTTTATGTTTTTGATAGTACTTAGTACATGTAATTTGACCAGTGTTTCTTGATGGGCAGAACCTCTGACTAAGGCTGTCATAAATATTTTACAGACACCTGATTTTTAGTTTAACGTCTAAGTGTTTTTAACACGGCAAACAGTGGAGTGGAATGTGAAGTCCAGCAGCTGAGTTAATGGACTAACAACCAAACTGGTTATTTTCATTTATGGCCTGGAACTCTTTGGGGATATTATCTTCATTTTTGTTGCCTTTTCAGAGGGAGGAGCCTTTTGAGAGATAAAGGATAATTCAAGGTCAATGTGTCATATGAAGAGCTCTTGCAGAGAATGATAAACAGATGTTGTTATCCCTGGAAAAGGGAGAGATTTTGATTAATCAGATAACAGGTATGGATGGACTGGTGGGACTCAAAGATCTTGGATGCCATTTCATGATAACCGTTAAGAGTGGATTTCCTTTTTTTTTTTTTTTTAAAGATTTTTTTTTATTTATTTATTTGAGAGATAGAGAGAGAGTGAGAGAGAGAGCGCAAGAGGGGGTAGGGTTAGAGGGAGAAGCAGACTCCCCGCCGAGCAGGGACCCCGATGTGGGACTCGATCCCGGGACTCCGGGATCATGACCTGAGCCGAAGGCAGTCGCTTAACCAACTGAGCCACCCAGGCGCCCCAAGAGTGGATTTACTTTTAAAATGACAGCCCTGTATGAGGTGGGCTAAATGTTGGCTGCCTGGCTCATCATGATTGATTGCTCCTGGCTCTGTGGTCCTGTCATGCTTTGCTGAGACTTTCAATTAGCCTCTGTCACTGTCTGCCCTGGATTCAAGCTATTTGTGGGGGCCCCCGTCTTCTCGGTTAGACTAGGAATTCTTTGAGGGCAGGACTAATTCAATTTTTGACTTTTCTCTTTCTCCCTTTCTTCCAGTATTGAGCAGGATGCTTAGAGCATAAGGGATCTCTGATCGTCTGCCCCTGGCAATTTCCAGACTATTCCTTATCCTGGCTTCACTTACTTTATGTATTTAACTGGGCATTTGTTTGCATCTTATGTGTATTTGAAGTCAATACAGCTTAATTCATGATAGATTATTGTGTAATTTGGGGCTATCACGAGATAGGCTGACCTTGTTCTCTAGTGTTACTGAAACAGCATTAAAACAGCCTCGGAGCTTGGTAGATTTTCTCCTTGAATAAAGCAGTAGAAAGGTTTTGTTTGTTTGTTTCTTTGTTTGTTTGTTTCCCTGCGGTATAGAATTTTTCCAAAAAGTTAATCATCTTTCACACTTAACTGTTAACACCTGGGAAAATGATTTAAAATTCTTCTGACTCCTGACTTCCTTTTGGGGCTGGGTATTAAGGATGTTGGCTGTCATCTAGGATTATGACCTCTCCAAACTGTCATTGGTGCTGTGGGGCCTTGTCTTCCGTGAGAACTTTAGGAAGGTAAGTTTTCCAGTCACTTTTTCTAATGTGGCAGTCACAGGGAGGGGAAATGCTGGGGTTTTGGGATCATTTGGCTGCAACGCAATGGAAAGAAGTTCTCAAATAAACCTCCATAAAAGTGCACTACTGAAGCAAGATAGCGGAAAGTTGTGGGGAGCCAAGGATGTGCCCCTGAGGGGCTGAGAGCAGGAGAATCAGGAAGGGATGCCATCCTCCCATTTTTTTCAGAGGGCCCATCTAATCTGTCATTTTGGCTTTTCTCGCAAGGCTCTGCCATTCTCTGGCCTCTGCCTGCAGACTCGCTTTCTTGCTTGAGTTCTGGTTTCTCAGGTTCTCAGATTCAACTGCTTGCCAAGTGGCTTTGACTTGGTATAGAGTCCTCTAGTCCAGTACTACAAGATCTGTCCTTTAGAGAGCTATCTTGGTCTCTCAGTATCTCAATTCTAAGATTTTAAGTGGGAGTCTGGCCCATGCTGAGTCATGTATCCACCCCTGGTCTCCCCCAGCTGTTGCTGGGATGAAGGGGTCAATTTGTGTGTCAGGTAGTCCCAGACTCGTCTAGGCAGGCTCTCAAGAAGGTGGAGTTGGTGGGAGGCTATGATTGGCATGGCTACCATATCCCAAAAAAGGAACAATTCACCATTGTTTATATTTGGCTCTAGATTGCATTAGGAAAGTAGGACCCATTCCTCTTTGGCCCAGTCTTGGCCTCCAGTCTTTCCCAGTTGGAATTTCAGGCCTAGGCTGTAGAATGAGGAAGAGGTTCAGAAGTTCTATAGTCTGTTTGTGGGTAATGAAGAGTTGGTTCTGAACACTAATGAAAACGGGGATGACTGGATACATGATGTTGCCAATCAATATTTAATTTAAAAGATAGTTTAACTCATGCCTCTGCATTAAAATAATGCATTTGAATTTTTCATTCTATATAAACTTGTTTACCTTTTGAGTTCTTAACTTTGACTTAAGACATCCATACTCATCATGCAGAGATTCCGGCTTTACAACCAAGAACTTCTATTGTGTGTCACAGTCATTGGATGACAGGGGTGGGGTACAGTGACAGAAGGTCCAGAAGAGGAGGGGTGGGGAGGATCTGAAGGCTTCATTTTCCCACTAACAAGCTGTGTCATCTTGGTGACTTTAGTTTTTTGCAGCTCGGTTTCCTTACCTGTAAAATGCGGTAAGAAAAGTATCCATCTCAGAATGTTATTGAGAGGGGTCAATGGGATAATATCCAAAGGCCCATTTTAGGTATTTGGGATGCAGGAGCGAACTAAATACATAGCCATCTTGTCTTCCTAGAGATTCTGTGTCAGCATGTTCTGCCACCCCTCTAGCTTATAAATCAAAAAGAGGAGTATCCTTGTATTTCCTTCCAACTCGATGAAAAATTAGGTCTTAAGAAAATAGGACATCATAGGAGGTGGGTGGGCTTCTTTGTCTTGTGAAAATTAGAGTATGTGAGTGCACGTGTGTGCACATGATCAGGAGCCAGTCAGAATCAATGCAAATGTCAACATTCTTTGAAAAAGGTCTGTTTTTCAAGGCAAACATTAAATGAGCTTTATTTGAGTTAAGAGAATAAATAAAACTTACCAGAGACATTTTATGAGCTGATATCTTGGCTTTGATGACCCAGGGAAAGACATTCCTCCTTGTGCAGGGGGTAACTCATTTTGCTTTTATGAAATCAAAGTAAAAATTCTTTTTTTTTTTTTTTAAAGATTTTATTTATTTATTTGACACACAGAGAGAGACAGCGAGAGAGGGAACACAAGCAGGGGGAGTGGGAAAGGGAGACGCAGGCTTCCCGCCAAGCAGGGAGCCCGATGTGGGTCTCGATCCCAGAGCCGTGGGATCATGACCTGAGCCGAAGGCAGACGCTTAACGACTAAGCCACCCTGGTGCCCTCAAAGTTAAAATTCTTAATGGATTTTAATAACCCTAAATGTCATATTGAATTTAAATTTAGACAATTTCAAGTAACATGTCTTTATAGTTGCTATGGCTGTCTCCTCTCTTGGGGTTTAGCATAGAACTCAAGACATAAAATCCTTCATTTTTAAAAAATTTCGTGTTTTGCAACCTTTGCTATTGTGAAATAGAAACTTTGGGGGATAAGCTTTTTTAGATGGGAAGAAATATATATTTCCCCCCAGTGGATCCAAACAAATCATTCTACCAGCCAAAGGAAGCAATTTCCTTTCTTTGCCTTGGGATTTGAAGCAATAATATATTGTATACAATTATTTAACTTCGTTGACCTAAACTTTCTTCTTTGTTTAGCATTTATAGATTGTTAAACACCCTAAATCCAAATGATTACATTTTAAAATGGTACAAAGAATTTAAGGATACGCTGGTTGAAATCTTCAAGAATTTATCCAAGTCAGTATAAAAAATGATTTCATTGCTTTACAGACAAGTTATATGAAAATATCTGTGGGGTCATCAATGTCACATTTAAAATGTTAAAGCAAGATCCATAATAATAGAAAGTTACTACTCTCTATCATACATTGTTAGTATTAATCAGTAAGGCAACCAGTTCTTTGTAATTTCTTTTTGATTTCTGGCAGAGTGTCTTTAATTGTTTGAGAAGGGACAGAGCTTGGTGACAGGAGATGGTGGTATTTACATTTCTCTTTCTTCATCAATTTCACAGGACAAGTGATCAACTCCATATTTTTACATCACACTAAGCAGTTCTCTAAAATGGCCAATGCCCTTGTTATTGTAATTGGTCGTAATTTCTCTCCTTCACTGAAGGAGCACTGAGTGATCTTCACACCCAGGAACAATGAATGTTGCTGTAAGGATGGTAAAGTTCTGCCGGGTGCAGGAATTTAGCAGTTTAGCAATGCTACTTCTACCCCTGTCCCTGCTTCTGGTCACACGCTTAGGTATTTGGATGCGAGGGCGAATAGAAAGATGTGGCTACTTCCAAGGGTTGTATTAGTTTCCATTTTTAGTGGATTAAAATTATGTGGTGGTTTATTTTAAAAATCTGCTCATTTCCATCAGTCATGTAAACCATGACCCTTGTGTGGGAACCTGGCCACGTCTCCCTCAGGCCCTTTCTCATCCACAGCCATTCATTCAAGAGGACGGCATAAAAAGTAAGATTGTTTAAAAATTTTCCACGCCATTCTGAAAACAGGTGCTTCCTTTGTGAGTTCAAGCTAGTGAATTTATGTGGTCATTTCAACCCAATTTAAACTGTCGTTCTCCAGAACAAAGACATTTTCTTTGCCCCGAAGATTGACATTTGCTCGCAGAGATTAGGCACTTCCTGTGACCCTGGGTCCCATTCTGCTGGTGCAGTCGGGGAGGTCAAAGGGAAGCCAAGCCCATTGGTGCATGGTGTTTGGTTGCAGCAGGAGGTGCTTAGAGTTTGTGCATATCCACAGAGAGGCAGGCTGAAGCTTGCTGAGATATTTATCAGGTACTTTATGGTGCGTCCATTCTCTAAGTTAGCAGCGAAAAGTCTGCAGTCCTTTTGTTCTCAGAAAATGGTCAGTATCAAACCTGTTGCATCTGTCTCTCTGATCTCCTCCTGCCCTTTCACTTTCCCTGCCAGAAAGCAGCCCCGGCATCTTCACATTCTGACTTCTGGAGTGGAATGAAAGAGTTTCTTTCTGTATGGAGAGGTTTGTTTGACACAGAGCTGCCTTTGACTGGTAGGGCTCCCCCCCTCACTGACTTAGAACGTACAGTGTTGGCGCCAAGCCAGAGAGGACAGTCATAAATAGTCATTTGAACGAGGTTTCATCACATCTTTGTCCTGCCATCTTACTTCTGGCAGGGACTATTGGGCACTCTGTTAAATCACGAGCTGCTTTGGTCAATGTGATTGCAATACTTTAAATCAGAGACACCACGTTGAGATCCACGGTATGAGATGAAGGTATTCAGGCAGTTAACACAATGTCCTAGAGAGTGGGAATAATGGTTCCAAATGGATGCTAAGGAATGCTTTTAATTTCTATAAAGCCCTAGCTTTACAAGGAGCAGGATGTCTTGCCAGTGCTTCCTTCGTCCTGTCTTTGAGTAGGAGATGAGGTGACAGGACTTCTGGTTCCTTTTAGAGAAAATGAGAAGAAGGTTTCTTGGCAGTTTTAAATTTCTAGTTGAAAAAAAAAAAGGTGATCTGGAGCCAGTCTAACAAAATGTAATGTGTTTATTTTGGGGGGCAGGTATAAAGATGTTTGTATATGGATCTCTACTTTTCTGAAATTTTTTCAAGAGAAAGGAAAAAAAAAATAGGGATGTGGAGGAGAGGAAGGAGGGAAGTCAGGAGACTGAAGCATGAACAGTTAACAGTGCTTTTTGACGCAGAGGGACCTGTGTATGCATTTAGGAATGTATGTGTGGCTCTAGCCAAGCCAACTTCTCTGCCTGTTTTTGTCATTTACACAATGACATTTATAAATGGGCATGATAGTCCTTTAAGAGATAATATCTCTTTAAGAGCCAAACACAGTGCCTAGTACCTAAAAAATCCCCTCCCCCATCTTAGTTCCCTTCCTTACCATTTTGATAGTTGCCTCTCAGATCTTTGGTCAAATAGGCAGACTTTTGTCTCCTTGGTCTTCTTACCAGGTTGGCTACATTGTTATTCACTTATATATAGTGATACCACAATGATCGAAGCATTTTTCCTTTTGTTTTTTCCTACCATCAAAAGGTGGTAGGGTAGAAAAGGTGATTTCCCCGCCCGCCCCCCCCCTTTCAATTTAACCATATTTATTGAGGACCAGGTCAGGACCGGGCTGGGCTCTGGGAGCGAAAGGAAATAGTGGGAACAAGATGGACCGAGTCACTGCTCCTGTGGAGCAGATAGTCCAGAGGGAGACAGATAGTAGAAAACAAATGTCAGGAGGCAGAGGGAGAGGGAGAAGCCGGAATGGATGAAGAAGACGAACGTGGGATTAGAGGCTAGACATCAAGGAATGGTGGGAGGACTGGGAATCCTCTGGCCAGGTATCTGCACAGAAGGAGGGAGCAAACCTTGTAGAAATCTGGGGGAAAGAGCATTCCAGGCAGAGAGAACTAGGAACATGTTGAAGAACTGTAAGGGGCTTGGGTGGGAAAGGCAGGAAAGTAGCACTGGGGCCAAATCACCTGTAGGAGGTTCTCTCTGGGATGTGATTTGTGTGAGGTTCTCACCGGGATAGGATTTGCATGAGATGGGAAGCGACACAAGTCAGACCTCAAAACCGGCTGCTCTGCTCCTCTTCAGAGACTTTGCTAAACGTGTTTTGCAGAGAAGATGGAAAATAATAGTGTATCTGTTCCTTTGATTACAATTCCCATCATATAATAATTAACTGCCAGCTGTAATTATAGGACTTCCTCTAATTTAGTTTAGCACCCTTGGGACCTCTATTAGCCTATATCCCAATCAATTTCACAGCTAGTAAGAGGCAAAAATGCCGTATTTCCTGTTGAAATGATAAATCTAGCGGGAGCACGATCTGCCTATTTGTTTTCATTGTGCTAGGCTGCTTTATTTTCTTCCAGTGCATTAAGGCTCCCCCATGTAGCATGTCGTTTTCCTAATTAGGATATACTTTCACAGATAGTTGTTAATGAATTCCATGCATCTCACGTCCTTTCGGTAACCCCTCCAATTCGTGTAACAAAAATTCTCAGCTGCCAGCCAAGGGAACACATGTGTCCCCCCACCCCTCGATAGATGGATGTTTTAGTCAATATTTATTCTCGCGTCTAGCACCTTTTACTACCCTCATGTCCTCTGCGGAAATTCATTTATATAGAGAAATGCAACCACTTCTGTTTTCTCAGCCGGGTGCCACACTAAGTTCTCCTGGCATAGAAAACCCAGGGATGGCCCTTTTTGGCTCCTTGGCAAAGCGGGTGACTTAAGGCGTTGAGACGACCTTGGCCTCTGGGGGCTCCTCGTGTCCGGTTTTCTCTGCTGCTCTGGTGGCAGAAGCGGTCCTTGCCATCGCACATCTCTGCAGAAGTGGGCGCTCCCTGTCCCTGTGGACGGCTTCTCTGTGGAGGCGGCGAGTGGCGCTCTCTGGGCTGTTTGTGACTTCACTGGAGGTAGCCCCCTGAGACGCAGGGTCATCTCCTGACAGCTCAGGCTCATTAGTTTTGAAATAAAGCCTGGAGCTTGTGCGTAGGAACTAGAATCGCTCGCTCCACACCACAGAGGAAGAAACTAGGGACTTGCAGGGAGCAGGTGGAGGGGTGGTTGCCCAGGGCCGGCAGCCAAGTCATCATAAACACGAGCCCTGAGTCTCATGTGTTCCTGCAAGCCCGTGTGTGTGAATAAATGGACTGTTTTTTTTTTTTAAAGATTTTTATTTATTTATTCATGAGGGAGAGAGAGAGAGAACGGAGGCAGAGGGAGAAGCAGACTCCCCACCGAGCAGGGAGCCCGATGTGTGGGGTTCGATCCCAGGACCCTGGGATCATGACCTGAGCAGAAGGCAGATGCTTAACTGACTGAGCCACCCAGGCACCCTGGATAGACTTTATTTTTTAGAGAAGTTTTAGGTTCACAGCAAAACTGTACCCCTTAGTCCCCCACCTCCCAATCCCCAGCTTTTCCTACCCCCTCCCCTTCTCCCTTCCGCCCTTCCACAGTGGTACATTTGTTAGAATTCATGAGCCTACACTGACTCATCATTATCACACAGAGTCCATAGCTTACATTAGGGCTCGTGATGTACATTCTGTGAGTTTTGACATAGGCATGGTAAGAGGTATCCATTGTTACGGCATCACACAGAGTAGTTTCATGGCCTTAAAAATTCCTCTCTATGCCCCCTCTTCATCCCTCCCTACCCCCTAACCCCTGGCAACCACTGATCTTTTTACTGTTTCTCTAGTTTTGCCTTTTCCAGAACGTCATGTGGTTGGAATCATATAGTATGTAGCCTTTTCAAGTTGGCTTCTTTCACTTAGTAATATGCACTTATGGTTCTTCCATATCATTGCTATTTTTGCGGAATAATGTTCCATTGTGTGATGTACCCTAGTGTATTTATTCATTCACCTACTGAAGGACATCTTAGTTGCTTCCAAGTTTTGACAATTATGAATAAAGCTGCTGTAAACACTCACAGACAGATTTTTGTATGGATATTACATATATTTATATTCATGTCTATTACATATATTAATGAAGTTTTGTTTTTTTTTCTGATTATGAAAAAGCACATGCTCAGTTGTGTAACATTTGGAAAATATTAAAAAAAGGAAGAAAAATTTAAAAATTCAGACTGAGTCTCTGTATTAATTTAATATAATAAAACACATGAAATTGGAGCTGTCCTGGAAAATGCAGAACATACGGTTATTACATATTAGAACAGTTGCTGGTAAAGACAGGAAAGATTTAGGGCATTCCAAATGCTGGTTCTGTTTCCATTAAAAGTGCTTTTTAAGTGACTTTTTATGATAATCGACATTCAAGCAGTGTCAGTTTTACAAAATAGCGAACTTAGAAGTCTCTTGAACAACTGACCTCCAAGGAGAAATTCTTTCCTTAAAAAAATCCAGAACTAAAAAAAATCCAGAACTACTTTAGCGATGGCTCTTAGTGCTTGCCAGTGGAGGGGAGTCCTGTCATTCCTGTGGAATCCTGTGGTTCAGATGCACACATGTTTTATAATGCCCGATGTGATTGCTTTGGGTTGTGGGAGCATTTATTTGTCTGGCCATCTTCTGGGTGGAGAGAGGGACGGGGTTGCTGGGGAGGGGGCACTTACGGAATAGTAACGCCTGAAAAGCAAACCCAGAAGTGGACTTAAGTTGACCTGGGCATCTTTTTGCTTTTCATTGTCCATTTTTAACAAGGTAAACCAAACGGAACTCAACTCAGAAATATTTTTTCATGATTTTTGTGAATGAGAGCATATGCCTAGAAATTTTTTTTTTCTTTTTCTTTATTTTTAAGTAGGCTCCATGCCCAGCATGGAGCCCAGCACAAGGCTTGAACCCTCGACCCTGAGATCAAAACCTAAGCTGAGATGATGCTCAACTAACTGAGGCACGCAGACACCCCCCCGCTTTTTTTTTTCTTTTTTGGCTGTAATTTATCCACTGTCTCTTTTTGGTGAAACAAAGAAGGTCTGGGGCAAAAATACAAATGAAGGCTCATATAACCTATGCCTAAATATAAAAAAAGTTGAAGTGAAGTTAACAAATTGTAAAATAAACCGTGTTTTATTCTCCTACCTTGACAAATAAACTTTTCTAATGACCTAGAAAGCTGGATTCAGATGTAGAATGATTAGGCTCCTTGAAATACCACAAGGAATTATAGGGGATTGAGGGACAGCCAGCCCCGAGCCCATGGCAATTTTTATCCTCCTACTCTTGGCTCCATCTTGGACCATATGAGGCTTCATGGACCCTACAACTTACATAAACTACCTCCCTCTACCACCCCCACAAATGGCTGCCCTTGGCATAAGAGTGCACATGTCCCCTCCCCACCCTTGGGAGGATAGAGCCAAGGAGGTCTTATGGAAGGGCTTGCATGTGGGCACTCGGCCCCCAGGGTAGGGGTAGGGAAGGCCTCTGTGCATATGGCTGCTGGAGGGTCAGAGAAGGCCCTCTGATGTGAGTGCCCAGGTCAGGAGCCCTTCTTCTGGGGATGATTCTGGAAAAGGGGATCCAGAGTCATTTGCTACTAGGAATCTTGTAGCTTTGGTTTTGATCTTGGAAAAGCTAGCCATTACTTTTACCATAACAAAAGTAGAGTGAGAAGCATCCACTCTAAATACATGGGAATTCAGCAGCGTGCAGTTCAAAAGTTGTTGTTTTTATTTTATTTATTTTTTAGTTTTTTAAAAAGATTTTATTTATTTGAGAGAGAGAGAGAGCACACAAGCAGAGGGAGAAGCAGGCTTCCCGCTGAGCAAGGAGCCTGATGCAGGACTCAATTCCAGAACCCTGGGATCATGACCTGAGCTGAAGGCAGACGCTTACCTGACTGAGCCACCCAGGTGTCCCTATTATTTTTTAATTTTTTTTTAAAAAAATTATTTATTTTGAGAGAGAGAGAGAGAGAAAGAGCACGAACAGGAGGGGCAGAAGGAGAGGGAGAGAATCCCAAGCAGACTTCACACTGAGCGCAGAGCCTGACTCGGGGCTTGATCTCACCATCCCAAGATCATGACATGAGTTGAAACTAAGACTTGGACACTTAACCGGCTGTGCCACCCAGGTACCCCAAAAGTTATTGTTTTTAATAAAGGAATATATTTTATTCCAGCATAGGTTCATTTAGAAAGCTTGAGGCTTGATCTAGTAGGGAAATATATAGTACATTTATACAAGGTTTTTTTTACCCCCAGAACAACCGTACTAAAGATTTTCACTTTTCACTTTTCAAGAACCTTAATGAAGATTTATTAATTTCAGGTCTCAGTCCCAGGACCTTGAGATCATGACCTGAGCCGAAATCAAGAGTCAGGTGCTTAACCGAGTGAACTACCAGGAGCCCCAGAAACAATTTTTAGAAAGCACGAAGACTTTCTGAAGCAAGAGTCTGCTTTTCTGCCTCTCCCTCTGCACCTCCCCCCTGCTCTCATGCTCTTGCACCTGCTTTCTCTCTCTCTCTCTCTCAAATAAATAAAAACCTTAAAAACTTTTTTTGTCTAATACGATTTTTAAAAAGTCTGTTTAACATGAGGAAGCTCATACAGAAAAGGGTTATGTTCCAGAGATTTTTCCCATTGCTGAAAATATTCCTGATTATGGAATGTAATGAAATAAATTTGTCATGTTGGACATAATGCATGGTAGAGCACAGAATGAAGAGCCCAAAACTTACATTGGAGGCCTGACATTTATAGTTATAAATGTGTACCTTAGGAATTGATTTATAAAGAAGAATATCAGGGCTAAAATAGATAAATTGAAGCTTGTTCTCACTAAGTAGGTTAGATAGTTCATTAAATATTGGTTAAAATCTCTTTCTCTGTGAAGGTTGACAGTAAGAGATTAAATGTCAGTGTCCAAGGCAGGGGACTTTGAGAGTACAGCCAACTGGTCAGTTCAGGAGAATATAAAATGTCGCTGGGTAAATGTGTATATGCCTCGTGCTTAGCCCACAGGTAAGTAACTGCAGACCCAAGGACCCAGTCCGGTCGCTACCTCTTTTTTTTTGTTTTTTGGTCCCTTGTGCTAAGAATGGGTTTTTCATTTTTAAATGGCTGGAAAAAAAAAATCATAAGACTAGTACTTTGTGGTAGGAGAAAACTATATGAAATTCAAGTTTCAGTGTCCATGAATAAAATTTTATTGGCTGCAGCCACGCCCATGCATTTATGTACTACCTGTGGATGCTTTCCTGTTATAGTGATGGAGTTGCAAAGCTGTGGCAGAGACCATCTAGCCTGGAAAGCCTAAAATATTTACTCTCTGTCTCTTTGCAGGAAACATTTGCTGAGCCCTGGCTTAGTGGAGCAGAGCTAGCTGCTGATGGTCTGTGCCCTCCTCCCTTCCCTCCCCTTATCTTTCTTCTGATATATGAGTGAATGGGTGCTCAATTACAATGGTAGATAACACAGAGTGCTTACCATTCTCCAGTTTATTTAACATAGTAACTCTGTTATGCAGAGACAGTTATTATCCCCATTTTACAGATAGAGAAATCAAGGCATAGGGAACATAGGCAACTACACAGATCAGTTGAGGTGGACATTTGGTGACTTTTTGTGGACTCTGATTTTTAAATTTAAAACAAACTCAAACTGTACAGTCCTGAAATACAAAATGAAATCTAGAGTAATTTAAGGAAGTTGGAACATTAAAAAAAAAAAATGTAGGCCTCTTCCTTCTTGATCTTTGACGCTTTTTTCATTTGATGGTATGATGGCCCTTCACATGTGATGTATTAGCTTGACTATCCTGTTTGATTCATTCATTCAACGTGGACTGACCGTGTGCCCCGCGCTGTGAACACACAGTATCTGGGAACACAACAGGGTACACGGCCCAGAGTGATTTACAAGAATATGGCCATCCACCAGCAAATGTCTTCACATGCTCTACTTAGATTTTAGCAATTTGTATGGCTCCTTAGGTGTTCAACTGGTGTGATAAAGGTCCCAACAGATAGCAGAGAAGTTGTCAGATCAGGAAACCTGTCCATTGGCCCAGATTGTGCTCATGATTTGCCGCATAACCTTGGAAACATAGTTTAATTTTCCATTCCATATCTTCATTCTGGAAAGTGGAAAATACCAGCAAATTAAGTTGGTCTGGTGCCCCAAATGAGGTAATGTGCCCTGCTCATATATTTCTCATGCTTTCCTTGTTTACATGGACACAGTTTGGTGGTGTCTAATTTTATTGTATAGATACTGTTTATAAGTAGATACATGCATACAACATGATACATACCATCTGATACAGATACAAGAACTGTTGTTTCCCTAGGCATACTTGGAACTGCTCTGGGAGAGG
The DNA here is from genome assembly GCF_054177405.1 of Leptonychotes weddellii. Classification (NCBI taxonomy): domain Eukaryota; kingdom Metazoa; phylum Chordata; class Mammalia; order Carnivora; family Phocidae; genus Leptonychotes; species Leptonychotes weddellii. Next base: position 181,368,204 of record NC_138369.1, on the reverse strand, counting down.
ACTAGCCTGAACTAGGTAGGCATGCAATGTGGACAAGGGCAGAGTCAGTTTGGGAGACTATGAAAGCACTTTTGGAACTTGTTTATAAGGCAGTGATAAAACTGTGGGACGTGTGAAGAGATTCTGGGAAGGATTCATCCTACGAATTTTTGAGTTCCTGGTGAATTAATGATAGCCCAGGGTCAGGCACAGAATAGGTGTTCAGTAAAGATCATTCTGCACAGTCTTTATACGGCACAGTCTTTATACTGCTCACCATATTTTAGATCGAGAGGGCCAGGATTAAAACATTTTATTCTGCTAAGTATTCTAAGTTTATAAAAATGGTGATTATGTTTTATACTTTTTAAAGTGTTTATGATACTGAGAAATATACTTTCATTTATTTTTGTGTGTGTGTGTGTGTGTTCTTTTTTGTAAGTTTTTATTTTAATCACCCAGTACTCATCAAGACAAGTGCACTCCTTAATCCCCATCACCTGTTTCCCCCATCCCCCACCCTCCTCACCTCTGGGAATTGTCACTTTGTTCTCAGTAATGAAGAGTCTGTTTCTTAGCTTGTCTCTCTCCCCTTTTTCCCCCTTTGCTTGTTTGTTTTGTTTCTTAAATTCTACATATGAGTGAAATCATGTGGTATTTGTCTTTCTCTGACTTACTTCACTTAGGATTATACTCTCTAGCTCCATCCATGTTGTTGTCAATGGCAAGATTTCATTCTTTTTTTATGGCTGAATAATATTCCATTGTATATACCTACCACATCTTCTTTATCCATTCATCAGTCAGTGGACACTTGGGCTGCTTCCATATCTTGGCTATTGTAAATAATGCTGCAATAAACATAGGGGTGCATGTATCCCTTTGAATTATTGCTTTTGTATTTTTTGGGTAAATACCCAGTAATGTGATTGCTGGATCGCAGGGTAGTTCTATTTTTAACTTTTTGAGGAAATTCCATGCTGTTTTTCAGAGTGGCTGCGCCAGTTTGCATTCCGTGCATGAGGGTTCATTTTTCTCCACATCCTTACCAACACCCGTTGTTTGTTGGGTTTTTGATTTTCGCCGTTCTGACAGATGTGAGATGGTATCTCATTGTAGTTTTGATTTGCATTTCCCTGATGATAAATGATAATGAGCATCTTTTCATGTGTCTGTTGGGATTTGTATGTCTTCTTTGGAGAAATATCTGTTCATGTCTCTTACCCATTTTTTAATTGGATTATTTGTTTTCTGGGTGTTGAGTTTTGTAAAGTTCTTTCTATATTTTGGATACTAACCCTTTATTGGATGTCATTTGCAAATATCTTCTCCCATTCGGTAGGTTGCCTTTTAGTTTTGTTAATTGTTTTCTTCACTGTGCAGAAGTTTATTTTTATGTCATCCCAATAGTTTAGTTTTGCTTTATTTCCCTTGCCTTTGGGGACAAATCTAGAAAAATGTTACTACATCTAGGATTTTTATGGTTTTAGCTCTCATGTTTAGGTCTTTAATCCATTTTGAATTTATTTTTGTGTATGGCGTAAGGAAATGATCCAGTTTCATTCTTCTGCATGTTGCGGTCCTGTTTTCCCAGCACCATTTGCTGAAGAGACTGTCTTTTTCCCACTGGATATTCTTTCCTGCTTTGTCAAAGATTAATTGACCATATAACTGTGGGTTTAATTCTGGATTTTCTCTTCTGTTCTATTGATCTACGTGTCTGTTTTTGTGCCAGAACCATACTGTTTCTATTATAGCTTTGCAATATACCTTGGTATCTAGAATTGTGATGACTCCAGCTTTGTTTTACTTTTCCAAGATTGCTTTGGCTATTCAGGATCTTTTGTGTTTCCATATGAGTTTCAGGGTTGTTTTTTCTAGTTCTGTGAAACATGCTGTTGGTATTTTGATAGGGATTGCATTAAATGTGTATATTGCTTTGAGTAGTGTAGAAATTTTAATAATATTTGTTCTTCCAATCCATGAGCATAGAATATGAGAAATAGGCTTTAAACATGCAGCATACTGTAATAGTTCACCAAGGTGAAAATGATTAATTTTCCATATTGAAGATACAGAAGAATAATTCTTAAACCAAAAATGTTGCATGGGTAGCTATTTTACATAATTTTGAATCATATACTTTTATTTTTTAGTTTATGTGCTGTATTTTTGTAGCAGACATTTTGACTTTGTATTTTATTTTCCCCAGCTTTATTGAGGCAAAATTGATAAGTAAGAATTGTATATGTTTAAGGCATTCAGCATGATGTTTTGATATACATATACATTGTGAAATGATTATCATATCAAGCTAATTAACATGAATTACCTCACATAGTTACTATTGTTTTTTGGTCTAAGAATACCAAAGATCTTCTCTCTTAGCAAATTTCAGGTATATAATACAGAATTATTAACTAGTCATTGTGCTATATGATACCATTAGAGCTCTAGATCTTAATCATATTGCATTAGCTGAAATTTTGTTCTCAGACCAATGTCTCCCTATTTTCTCTACCCCCCACCCCTGGTAACCATCATTCTACTCTCTGCTTTTCTGAGTTTGACCTTTTAAGATTCCACGTAAGTGAGATCATGCAGTATTTGTCTTTCTGTGTCTGGCTTATAATGCCCTTCAGGTTCATCCTTATTGTTGCAAATGGCAAGCTTTCCTTTTTTTTAGGGATGAATAATATTTCACTATATCTGTCTATCTGTGTTTATGTCAGTATCTATGTTTGTGTCTGTATGTGGGTATAGATATAGACCACATTTTCTTTATCCATTCATCTGTTGATGGACACTTAAGTTGTTCTATATCTTTTTTTTTTTAAGTAGACTTCATGCCCAGTGCAGAGCCCAGTATGGGGCCTGAACTCACGACCTGAGATCAAGACCAGAGCTGAGATCAAGAGTCGGACGCTTAACCGACTGAGCCACCCAGGTGCCCCAAGTTGTTCTATGTCTTGCCAATTTTGAATAATGCTACAGTGAACGTGGGAGTACAGATATCTCTTCAAGATCCAGATTTCATTTCTTTTGGACATATCCCCAGAATTGGAATTCTGGTTCATATGGTAGTTCTATTTTTAATTTTTGAGAAACCTCCACATTGTTTTCATAGTGGGTATGCAAATTCCCACCAACAGTGTACAGGGTTCTTTTTTCTCCACATCTTTGCCAACACTTGTTACCTCTTGTCTTTTTGATAGTAGCCATTCCAACAGGTGTGAGGTGGTATCTCATTGTGGTTTTGATTTGCATTTCTCTGATGATTGGTGATGAGGAGCACCTTTTCATATACCTGTTGACCCTATGCAAGTCTTCTTTGGAGAAATATCTATTCAGGTCCTTTGCCCATTTTTAAATTGGGTTATCTTTTTTTTTTTTGCTATTGAGTTGTTTGAGTTCCTTATGTATTTTGGATATTAATCTCTTATTAGATGTTTGGTTTGCAAATATTTTCTCCCTTTCCATAGTTTGTTTCTTCACTCTATCAATTGTTTCCTTTGCTGTGCAGAAACTTTTTAGTTTGAAGTAGTTTAACCTGTTTCTTTCTTTCTTCATTTGTCACCTGTGTCAGATCCAAAAAAAATCATTGCACAGACCAATGTCAAGAAATGTTTCTCCTGTGTTTTCTCTTATTAGCTTTATAGTTTCAGGTTTTACATTTAAGTTTTTAAAAAAAGATTTATTAGAGACAGAGAGAGAGAGCACGCGCACATGCACGAGTGGGGGGAGGGGCAGAGGTAGAGGAAGGGAGAGAATCTCAAGCAGACTCTGCATTAAGTGCGACCCCACACTGAGTGCAGAGCCCAATGTGGGGCTCGATCTCATGACCCTGAGATCATGATCTGAGTTGAAATCAAGAGTCAGATGCTCACCCGACTGAGCCACCCAGGTGCCCCAAGTCTTTAATTCATTTTGAGTTGATTTTAATATATGGTGAGATAAGGGTTCAGATTCATTCTTTTGCATGTAGCTGTCCAGTTTTCTCAACACCATTTATTGAAAGACTGTCCTTTCCCCATTGTATATTCTTGGCTCCTTTGTCATAAATTAATTGGCCATATATATGTAGGTTTATTTCTGGGCTCTGTCATCTGTCCCACTGGTTTATATATCTGTTTTTATTCCCATATCATAGTGCTTTGATCACTGTAGCTTTGCAGTATATTTTGAAATTAGGAAGTGTGGTGCCTCCAGTTTTGTTCTCGTTGCTTAAGATTGCTGTGGTTATTCAGGGTCCTTTGTGGTTCTGTATGAACTTTAGTTTTCTTTTTCTAGTTCTGTGAAAAATGCCATTAGGATTATGAAAGGGATTGCATTAACTCTGTAGATTACTTTGGGTAGTATGGAATATTTTAACAATATTAATTCTACCAATCCATGACCATGGGATATCTTTACATTTATTTGTGTCTTCAGTTTCTGTCATCAGTGTTTTATAGTTTTCAGTGTACAGATCTTTTCCATCACTGGTTAAGTTTATTCATAAGTATTTTATTCTTTTTGATGCTATTGCAAATGAGATTATTTTTTTAATTTCTTTTTTGGATAGTTCGTTGTTAGGGTATGGAAATACAACTGATTTTTGTGCATTGATTTTATGTACCATAACTTTATTGAATTTGCTTTGTAGTTTGAACAGTTTTTTGGTGGAATCGTTAAGTTTTCCTATATATATAAGAACATAGACAATTTAACTTCTTCCTGTCTGATTTGGGTACCTTTGGATACCTTTTATTTCTTTTTCTTACCTAATTGCTCTGGCTAGGACTTCCAGTAATTTGTTGAATAGAAGTGGGCATCCTTTCCTTGTTTTTGGTCTTAGAGGAAAAGTTTTCTGCTTTTCACAATTGAGAATGATGTTGGCTGTGGGCTTGTCATGTATTCTTCTCTTCTTAAATTATTGAGAGTTTTTATCATGAAATGATGTCAGATTTTGTCAAATGCTTTTTCTGCATCTGTTGAGGTCCTTGTATTACCCCCCCGATTCTGTTAATGTGGTCTATCACATTTATTGATTTCCTTATGTTGAACCATCCTTAACATCCCAAGGATAAATCCTAACCTGCTTATGTTTAGTGATCCTTTTAATGTGCTATTGAATTTGGTTTGCTAGCATTTTGTGGAGGATTATTACATCTCTTTATCAGGGACATTGGCCTTTAATTTTCTTTTCTTGTGGTGTTTTTGTCTGACATTGGTATCAGGATAATTCTGGCCTCATAAACTGAGTTTGGAAGTGTTTTCTCCTCTTCAGTTTTTAGAAGAGTTTGAGATGGATTGGCATTAATTCTTTACATGTTTAGTAGAATTTACCACTGAAGCTATGTGTAAAAGACTTTGACTTTTAGTATCTCCTCTTAAATAATACCAATTGACTGACAGTCCTTTTTCAAAAAAAATTGTTTATACAGTTTAAAAAGAAAGAGCATGGAAACTTCAAGTCTGTTTCATTTAGTGTGCTACATTCTTCTTATTGGCTATCCTTCAGAGAACAGTGTCATTGGAATTATTCCATCTTTGGGAAGACGCAGACCATAGAGTTATCAGGAAGTTGTCAGGCTCTGTGATTATTAATTTTATGTCTTTAATGAGATACAGAGGAGTCTGATAGCTAGTGGCCAGAAACGTTGAGATTGGAGATTTTATGTATTTGATTTGCTATTGTGACATGGTCAAAGTATACAGTTAATCTCTCTGCTGTTCATTTACTTGTGCCCTTAGTTTGGTACTAACCAGGGTGTGAGCCTCCATAGTCATGCTTTGTGTCACCTGTGATTTTAGGCAGTGGTTTTCATAATTTTTTGTGGTTCTTCATACAGATATACAATGTACTGGCGAGTGCTGAGACCTCCAGCCTCACGAGTCTCTGGTGTTTGTGTATGAGGTAGCAAAACATTACATGTAAGATGTGCTTATGATTTTGTTCCATTTTTTTCCCCTTTTCAATCTCTGATTCAGGAATTTCCAGTTGACCTAGTTTAAGTGTCTTCTTCTGCACAAATTACTGACCTGCTTGGCATTATAATCAAAGAAGGGGACTACATTACCTGTGTCCTTTCAAAAAGCTTGTTCATTGCATCTAAGTGCTTGTTGGTTTTGTTGTTAGTGTTATGTATGTATATGTTTATATATTCATAAAGTTAGTATTAGAGTGCTGGTCTGTGCCAGGTACTTAGCAGTTTATAGAAGTTATTTTGTTCATTTGTCACAACAACCCACTGGAAGGGGCACTGTTATTTTCCTCTATTACATATAAAGAAACTGAAGCTTGGAAAAGTGTAGCAGAATCATTCAAGGTCATTTAACTTGTGAGTGGTGGGGTTGGGATTCAAACCTAGTCCTGATCCCAAAACCCCTGTTCCTAATCAATCTGAAATAGTGCAGTTTGTATTGAATTAAACATACAGACTGCTCTATGAAAGTTGTGTGTATGTCCAATTTAGGATCTTGACCGACATGTTAATGAACTAGGAAAACTAGTGTACCAAGTACATTTCTTTTCTTTATACTACAATTGGCAATGGGATTGATCATATTCTGATGGACTTTTTCTTTTAAACACGTTTAGTGAGCTATAACTCACATATCATACAATTCATCCATTGAAAGTAAATATTTTGGGGCGTCTGGGTGGCTCAGTCATTGGGCGTCTGCCTTTGGTTCGGGTCATGATCCCAGGGTCCTGGGATCGAGCCCCGCATCCGGCTCCCTGCTTGGCGGGAAGCCTGCTTCTCCCTCTCCCACTCCCCCTGCCTGTGTTCCCTCTCTCGCTGTGTCTCTCTCTGTCAAATAAATAAATAAAATCTTAAAAAGAAAAAAGAAAGTAAACATTTCAATAGTGTTTAGCATATTCACAGAATTTTACAACTATCCTCACAATCACTTTTAGAACAAATGAAACTCTGTACCCATTACCCTCGTCTTCTTGTTTTTCCCCAGCCATCCCTACCCCATCCCCAGCCCCCGGCAACCATTAACCTGATTTGCCTCCAGATTGCCTGTTCTGGACTTTTTCATATAAATGGATTTATACAATATAGGGTCTTTTGTAACTAACTTCTTTCACTTAGCATAATATTTTCAGGTTTCGTCTATGTTGTAACATGTATCCGCACTTCATTTCTTTTTGTTGCCAAATAGCATTACACTGTATGGATATACTGTATTTTATTTATCCATTCATCAGTTGATGGACATTTGGGTTATTTCTACCCCTCAGCTATTACAAATAATACTGCCGTGATACATCCATGTGCAAGCTTTCATGTGGACGTGTGCTCTCATTTCCTTAGGAATGAAATCGCTGGGTTGTATGGTGACTCTAGGCTGACTGTTTCTAGTAACTACCAGACTGTTTTCCAAAGCAGCTGTACCTTTTTACATTCCTACCGGTGACAGGAAGGTTCCTGTTTCTTCACATCGTGGCTAACACTTGTTATCTCTCTTTTTGTTTTTTTGTTTTTAAAGATTATATTTGTTTATTCGACAGAGAGAGGGAGAGAGAGAGCGAGTGCACAAGCAGGGGGAGCGGCAGGCAGAGGGAGAAGCAGGCTCTCTGCTGAGCAGGGAGCCTGATGCGGGGCTCGATCCCAGAACCCTGGGATCATGACCCGAGCCGAAGGCAGATGTCCAACTGACTGAGCCACCCAGGTTGCACCCATTATTTCTCTTTTTGATGACAGGTATTCTAGTGGGCGTGAGGTAGTGTCCACTTGTGATCTTGATTTTTGTTTCCCGAATGGCTGTTGCTGTTAGCATGCATCTTTTCGTGTGAAACTGACTTTTAAGTGTAGATTTTGTCCCTGTACACTTTCTGAAGTAAGGCACGCCTGTGCCAGTGGCGAAATTTTTCTCAACTCCTTAATTCTTACCAACCCAGAGTTGAGTCTGGAGTCGGATGTAACTTGCCTAAAGTCCACCCTTTGTGAATCTTTGGCTAAGGGCACGGCACAGTGTGTTGGAAGCAAAAATTATTCATTACTTCATTAATGTATTAGGTAATGTGTTGGCTGGATTGTATGGCTGAACACACGTGTGGGAGAAGGACAGGCTTTGGGGATTAGGGGAAGCCAACTAAAGATGAGGGTAAAACAGTAAAAGTCTTGAGGGTTGGGGCGCCTGGTGGCTCAGTCGGTTAAGCGACTGCCTTCCGCTCAGGTCATGATCCCAGAGTTGCAAGATTGAGCCCTGTGTGGGCTCCCTGCTCAGTGGGGAGTCTGCTTCTACCTCTGCCCCCCCCACCCCCCGCTCGTGCTCTCTCTCAAATAAATAAATAAAACTTGAAAAAAAAATAGTCTTGAGGGTTAAAAAGTTAAAATGTCTTGGGAAAAGCATAAGATACATGTAGGTTGATTCGAAGCTGGTTGGAACACACAAAAAGAGTGTTAATGGATCAGTACCAAACTGGGAGGATGTATAGTTTACCCCACAAATTGCTCAATACGTGAAGAATAGCTAGCAATGGTGATTTACATGGGACACTCACTTTTTATAGGAGAATACGGTTTCTGTGTTTCTAGGACTCCGGTTTGTAAACAACAGAAACTGACTCCAGATCACATAAGTTTTTTTGTGTATGTGTTTGTTTTTGGGTTTTAAAGAGGTTGCTGTTGGGGCGCCTGGCTGGCACAGTTAGTTAGGCATCTGACTCTTTTGGCTCAGGTCATGATCTCAGCGTTCTGGGACCGGGCTCCACATCGGGCTCCCCACTCAGCATGGAGTCTGTTTGAGATTCTTTCCCTCCCTCTCCCTCTCTCTCAAATAAATAAATCTTAAAAAAAAAGAGGTTGCTGTTAATTTTTATAAAGATACAGAATGCCTCCTAGACATCATTCATAGTTATGTATCTGTCTAGAAATTGTGCCTGTTGGGAAGGCCACCACAATTTGGGATTCCCTGGTCTGCTTGGTTCCTCTTGTCTTTGTTAATCTGTGTCATTCTCTCTCCTGCAGGATTTTATTTTATTTTATTATTTTATTTTTTTAAGTAAGCTTCATGCCCAATGTGGAGCCCAGCATGGGGCTTGAACTCATGACCCTGAGATCAAGACCTGAGCTGAGCTCAAGAGTTGAATACTTAACCGATTGAGCCACCCAGGTGCCCCATCTCCTGCAGCCTTAAGTTATTTTTCTCTTGTTCCGGAATTGACACTGCCCAAAATGAGGCTGCCCAAAGTTTCTGAACTTGAATGTCACATCAGGATGGGAGACCTGTGGGGCTTTCGGTACAAACTCTGAATAACCTCAGCAGCCCAGGATGGCAGGCAGAGAAACCTGTTACACAATACTTAAAAAGCAGAATGTAATGTCCTACATGAGTTTGGGGGAGAACAAGAAAGTAGAAGAGAGTGTTGTGTACATCTAGAACGGGGAAGGTAGGATCTGTAGCAATGTGTGTCAGAAGGCATGATGATGTTGGTCCGCAGAAATAAGTGAACCCATTCATGGGCTAAGGGAAGCAGTGTGTCCTGGTCCCACTGGATGTCCATCCAGTCAGCCAGCACTTGAGGACTGTATCGAGCTCCCTGACTGCCATTTCAAGGAAGACTTTGAGAAAGTGGAATAATGAGAGGAGCAGAACCAAAATGGTAATAGGAAACCTACCCATGGGTAGCACCTTCACCTGGCGGCCGGAACAATAAAGGGAAGATAAGACCGCTTCCTTCTGCTGTTTGAAGGGCTAGTGTGCAGAAAGGTAGAGATTGGTCTGGTTTCTCTAGCAGATGGGAATTACAGAGAGGCATCTTTTAAATTCATCTAAGAAAAGACTGTTTAAGAAACAGTCTTAGAAACAGCAGTTGCCTATAATTTTGTGCTTCCTAGTTGGGGCTGTATTACTTACCCCTTCATCCAGGGTATTATGGATATAGAAGGTGCCCTAGATTTCCCCTGTACTTTGCCTACCATTTGATCGTGACGTTAGTCAGCATTTAGGCTTTGTAATTGGGCCACATTGTCGTGTCGTCTGCAGATGGCCCCTGTGTGAGCGAGGTGTACGTACGTGCTTGGGCATAGATTGTCTATTACGTGAGCAACTCTCAGAGTTGCAAATCCGGAAAATGTCCCTTCTGTCTTATTTAGGCCTATTTTCTATTTCTGCCCAGAAAGCCTTCCAGTTGTTGCGTCCTCCTTATGCTGTGTGCGTGTTGGGGGAACACTAACTAATTTTGACGGTAGCCTAAGCAAAATGCAATTAGGGAAATCTTGTGCCAAACACGCATCTGCTCCGGTGTTTGCCTTCATAAGCGTGCATAATCAGGAGTTTGCTTTAAACACTGTATGGCCTTTCCCGTGAAAAAATGACGAAGTGAGCATGCAGGAGGCATGGTTACCCTGCATCCACTGGACTTCAGGCAAGGAAGTGCGACGCCCTCCAAGAGCACCGGGGGCTTGGGGACAGAGACTCGGACGCGTGACTCAGGAATTGTGCGTGAGCACGCACCTGTGTGTGTCATGCGTGAGTGTGCACATCTGTGCGTGCTGCGTGTGTTCGCTCTATGGGGGAAGCACAATTAGGGAAATAGAGAACAAGAGAGCTAAAAAAAAACCAACAACGGGAAGGATGTGACATTGCAACTTATGAGACAGATGATTACAATTCCATTATAAAACTGAAAGATACTTGAAGGATGCGGATTGCCATGTCGTTACAAAATGGCTTTCTTTTCTTTTTACTCTTGGTAAACAGATTTACTTTAGCAGCGAAGTGGAGTTTTTCTTTTTTGACTGTTGGGGTTATTTTGGTACCAGAGGTTGTGTGAAACTTGAGATATTTAGTGTCTGGTGTTTGTTTGTTTTGGTTTGGTTTTTTGTTTTTGTTTTTGTTTTTGACATAAGGAGATGAATGCCGTTGTAAACACGGAAGTCTTCTTATATCTGATAAAAGATAAAGTCATTTATTTTTCCTTTACTAAGCATGAGTGATCACGGCGGCAAGTTTGAAAAACCAGAAAAATATGAGGAAGGGGAAATAATCGCCTATTTACCTACTATTAAAAGTCATGCTCAGACTTCGGTATTTTTTCCCATTCTTTCTTCTTCTTTATTATTTGGACATACAGATGGGTAATATATGGAGGTATGGGCAGATATATGCACCAATGATGTACAGTTTTGCACACAAATACCTCGATTTCCCAGATACAGATGATCATGTATGTTAGTGGTTTTTAGTCTGTTGGTGGTGACTGAAGTCACTTTTTCTATTAAACATTGACTTCCTGATAGTTTGTTTTTCTGAAATGTTAAATTCAACGCCAAATTATATGCTTCTTAGAATATTATTTAGTGGGGCGCCTGGGTGGCTCAGTCGTTAAGCGTCTGCCTTCGGCTCAGGTCATGATCCCAGGGTCCTGAGATCGAGCCCCGCATCGGGCTCCCTGCTCCGTGGGAAGCCTGCTTCTCCCTCTCCCACTCCCCCTGCTTGTGTTCCCTCTCTCGCTGTGTCTCTCTTTGTCAAATAAATAAATAAAATCTTTTAAAAAAAAATAGAATCTTAGTCTTCTTTTTTTTTTTAGGGAGTATGGGTGGGAGCATAAGATACATTTAAAATAATTTAATGGCCAGAGGAATAATGAATAATTGTTTTTCTTGAAAAAAAATTCCAAAATTATTAGTTGGCTGGTGGTAACTTTGGTCCTAGAAGTTGAATATACAAATTCTGGGAATCAAATCTTGTCCCATGTTACTTTGGGGAAAAATTTCCCTCTGCTGAGAACTTGATGTTTTCCTTCCTGCCCGATGGTGTTTGACAGGATGGGCTTCTCTTGACGGAGGCAGAGGGATGGGTGGGACACGCAGAACCTGTATCAGAATGTCCTAGATACACTGCTTAGTTCCCTACTCTCCCATTTAAAAAAAACAAGTTTTATTTATATAAGTAATCTCTACACCGCACATGGTGCTTGAACTCATGACCCAAGATCAAGAATCACATGCTCTTCCAACTGAGCCAGCCAGGCACCCCAAATATGTGGCTCGCTCCTTCCTACCTACCTTCCTTCCTTCTTTTCTTTTCTTTTCTTTAAGTAGGCTCCACTGCTTAGCTTCCTATTCTCATTTTTTTAAAAAAGTTTTATTTATTTAAGTAATCTCTACACCCAGTGTGGGGCTTGAACTCACGACCCAGAGATCAAGAGTTGCATGCTGTACCAGCTGGACCAGCCAGGTGCCCCTCTATTCTCCATTTTGATACATCCCCTTTTCCACCCTGAATTCTGATCAGTTTCAGGGGTATATCAGACTCTGGGTTCTGAGTGAGGAATAGGGTGTGCATGTGACAGTTACAGAAGGTACTTAGAAGCTGTCAGTGTAGTAAGAGGAGAGGGCTCCAGTGGGCATGCATAGGGACTATTCTGTACACAAGGTGTCCAAGGTGGCACAAAGAAAGGGAGCTAAGCAGAGTCTGAGAAGAAATGGTCCCAGCTATAGGAGAGAAAACGTAGAACCTGGTAGTGGACATAATTTTCATTGTCTATGCAGCGTTCATTTCCCATCTTCTTATCATCACCCAATACATGATTTGTGGCAGCCAGCTGTGCTGACTGACCACTCACTATGCATTTCGGGAGGAATGGGTTCTACGTGTTGATGTTCTTCCAGTGTGCCAAGCACTGATCATATCAGGGCCGAAGCTCACATTTAATTTCCAGTAATTGCTACAGAGTTCCAATGAAGAGGCTTTCCCCGAAGGAAGGGCATGGCTATGGGTTTCAGGTGCCATGCAGATATTGAGGAAGGTGAAGACTTTTCAGAGTGATCATTGGGGTGGTGTCTGGTGATTTTGGCTGGGATTATGCACTAGCGAGAAGAGCAAAAGCATCTAGAAGGAGCTGTTGCTTCTATGACTGATTTTCTGGGGGCAGGGGACGAGCAATAACTAGAGGGATTGTAGGACCAAAGAAGGGGCTTTATTTTATTTTATTTGTTTATTTTTTTAAAAAGATTTATTTAGTTATTTTAGAGAGAGCAAGTGCATGCATGTGAGCAGTGGGAGGGGCAGAGGGAGAGTGAGAATCCCAAGCGGCCTCCACACTCAGAGCAGAGCCCAACACGGAGCTCCATCTCAAGACCCTGAGATCATGACCTCAGTGGAAATCAGGAGTCAACCGCTTAACTGACTGAGCCACCCAGGCGCCCCGGGGCTTTTATTTTAAAAGACAGGAGAGTGGTAAGCACATTTACGTAGAGGAATATCTACATCGGGTCATTTTCTTGGATCATCCCAAGTTTCTTCTGCCCATTGGACTTCCCCTCAAACCTAACGTCTCTCTGAATGAGGTTACTCTTCTCATCCCCACTTCTCCCTTTCAAAACAACAGCAACAGAATCCCAACATCATCCTGCTTCTCTTTGTGTGTCTTCTCCTTGTTCTCTTCTGCTCCTTACTGTATCCTCGGTGTTTGGCATAGTACCTGTCCCATGTTAGGTGCCCAAGAAATATTATTGTATGAACAGAATAAAGGTTGGTTTATATCATGTCATCTGGGTTTGTGGTGGTGTCTCTAGCTACCTAGCCTCCCAAGCCCCTCCCCTTCATCTGTGGCAGCTGTCCCAGTTTAGACTTTTATCCTCCCTTGCCAGACGGGTTCCCTTGGCTGATTTCCACAGCGCTCAATGGTTCTCAGGTTCTGGCTGAGCGGGGGTTGGCCATAGATGTTCCTGTAAAGCCTCAAAGCCTCCATGTTTCCTGCTGGGCATTCACTTCAAACCTTGTCAACTCGCAACAGTGAGGAGTGAAGGAGGAGTCCTGACCTGTGCCTTCATCAGACTAATGTAGTATAACCACTGATGATTGGTCCTAAAGGCTTTTTTCATGTGCAGATGCTGAGGAGGCTGAGGAACCCCAGCCAGGCCTTGCTGTGGTGCCTTCTAGACCTTGGACGGGAGAAAAGTATTGCTACCTTCAGGTATGTGGAAGTTGTGAGAAAGTGAATGAGGTGCTCCCGCATGTGAGGTGTCACCAGAGGTTGACAGGAGCTCCCCACTGGAGTGTTGGGGGTTCGACTTGTATGCCACAGTCATATCTCATATATTGCCCAGGGTTGTTCTTTCTTCTTTTGACGTGTCTGCATTGAATTAATTAAATGTCAACAATAGAGTGTTGTTAACTGGGTCAGTTCACTTTGCGAAGTACCCAAGGTCACAGAGGGCTGGATTTGAGAATATGGCAGTCACTGTAGGACTCTGAGAACTTCCTTTGACTCAGCTTGGTGGAGCTGGGTCCAAGGAGTGAATGAATCTGAGAGCTGTTATAGAGAACCTAGGATCCAAGTCTTCAGAGAACCTGAGGAGTTAGAAAGATGGACCTTATTTGTTTTGTTGTATGATGAGAAGACAACAAGTGTTGCACAAGTGAGGAACGTTGGTCAGGTGTTTGGAGATCTTGCGAACAGTCATTCCACATAGAGTGGTCAGTTAAACAGGAATGTTAGAACCCAGGCGCTTCAAGGTTCTATTCAAGGTTCAAAGCCTATCTTTCTAGAGAAACATTGTACGAGAAAGATATTTTACAAGGACGAAAAACACGTAGGAGCAGATTGTTGTCCAGTATCTGGAGCGGGTCTCATGCTACGTTTTCACCCCCATCCCTTCCTCTGTTGAACCCTAGAAAATGGGTAGATGAGTTACCCAGCTTCCATTGGCCTGACCCTCAGCTGTAAGATGAGGGGGCAGGCGAGGAACTAAAAGACCTCTCAGCTCCTTCCTATCTGCACACTGGGAGTTTGGAGTAGGACAGAAGTCAGTCCTGTTGCCTGTGATTAGGAAAGGCAGCAGAGCTGGCCAGAGGTCCCAAGCCAGATCAGCTACAAGAACTCTAGAGTTTTCTTTTGCAGTGTCTTCACTCTCCATGTGTTTCCAATCACTGCTTTGTGTAATATAAACTAAAACTGTCCAAGTGCTTGTCTTGAGGAACTTTTGGTTACTGTTCAGAAAACAAAGCTCTAGTGGTTTGGGCTGATAGTGGAACATGTTAATTCTGGACACTCTGGCTCTCGTGTTGGCGCTCACTTACTGCTCTGAGGAGCCCTGTCCACTGGGGGCCAAACTCAGATGATCACAGACCAGGGGGGCCATATCCGTGAATGAATGCCAGGGAGGCAAAGGGTGGTGGCAGGCCATACTTTCAGGGCTTGTTGCTATGGTCCAGCATTGCCAGACCTTTCTACTTTTCAAGAGAAGTTGGAAATCCTGATTTTTATGTGAAATCTTCTTATTTTTAAGTGTTGGATCAAAAAGGAAAAAAAAAAAACACATTTTTTTTAAAGCAGTCCCACCATCCAAACAAAATATGTCTGCAGGCCACACACACCCTCAGGCCACCCTGAGGCCTTTTCTGGGCATACAGACCACAGTATTTCTTGTACATACCAATTTTTAAGAACCTTTTTATTATGGATAATTTCAAATATTTACAAGTGCCAAGAATAATATAGTGAACCTTCATACAAACTCTTATATACCCATTACCTTGCTTCAGTGATTATCAACCCATGGCCAATCTGCTTTTATCTACAACCAACACACACACACACACACACACACACACACACACACACACAACCCCTAGATTGTCTTGATGCAAATCCCAGACACTGTATTATCTCATCTATAAATATATCAGTATATGTCATGAAAAGGTAAGAACATAAAAAAAATTGACCGTAACTCCTTAATATTATAAAATATACAGTCAGTTTTCAAATTTACCCTCTTGTCTTACAGTTTTTTTAACAGCTTATCTTTTTGAGTTTTGATCCAAATAACACCCACATGTTGCAACTGATAGATATGTTTCTTTAAGTGTTACATAATCAGTAGGTTCCCCACTACCCTCTCTTTTTTCCCCTTTTACTTTATTAGTTGAAGAGCCTTAAGTCTCTGACCTGTAAAGTTTCCCATATTCTGGATTTTGCTGATTGAATCTCTGTGGATTTATTCAAACTTTATATACTCATTTAATATCTTTATTTTTAAAGATTTTTGAAGATTTTTAGTTTTATAGCGTAGAGGAGTCTGGACACTTGAATTTTAGCAGCTTTTTTCTTATCCTCCTCCTGAAACTGCATAGTGTATAAGTCTCTGTTTTACAAAGATTTTCTCCTGATAATATAATACTGTTAAATGTGTGCCTAATGTCCTTTTGCCTTTACACATAAAAGTGGAGTGGGGATGACCAGATCTAAGATCTTGTCAGCCTATAGCTGGCTTTTGGGATCTGTTCATGGATCTTTTTGAAGCTTGGATGCTTTCCCGAAGTGGTGTGTGCTGCCTTGTGATGTAAAAACCTCGTTGCTATTTTTAGCTTTTCAAACTCCTGGTAGCAAACAGGAAAGCCTACCGAATCATTTTGGATTGGGATATTTTGGACTTGAAATCAAGGCCCACTGTGGCACCCTAATTAAACATGGTGTGTATGTGGCTCAGCTCAAATGAAGAATTTGTGGAACTCCAAACAGTAACCCATTGCAGAAACGATTCACCTGGAATTTTAGGAAAGGTTATTTGGAACGCTTAGGATCAATTATTTTGAAATGTTAATGGTCTTTAAAGAATGGAGCCTAAGAAACAAAGTAGAGAGTTACTAATATCAACCTTAAATGTTTTCCCTTAAAATCTTTCAGGAAGTTAAAAAACTGGTGAATTTCTTTTTTATTTATTTTATTTATTTTTATTTTTTTTAAAGATTTTATTTATTTGACAGAGAGAGACACAGTGAGAGAGGGAACACAAGCAGGGGGGTTGGGAGAGGGAGAAGCAGGCTTCCTGCTGAGCAGGGAGCCCGATGCAGGGCTCGATCCCAGGACCCTGGGATCATGACCTGAGCCGAAGGCAGACACTTAACGACTGAGCCACCCAGGTGCCCCCAAACTGGTGAATTTCTTTTGTCAGTTTACCATCAGGTTGTTTCAAGTTCCTTTAAAGTGACGCCATTAAGTTTGAATTCGAGTAAAGTGTTTCAACATTAATTATAATTATTATTTTTAAAGATTTTATTTATTTATTTGACAGAGACACAGCGAGAGAGGGAACACAAGCAGGGGAAGTGGGAGAGGGAGAAGCAGGCTTCCCACTCAGGAGGGAGCCCGATGCGGGGCTCGATCCCAGGACCCTGGGATCATGACCTGAGCCGAAGGCAGACGCTTAATGACTAAGCCACCCAGGCGCCCCTCAACGTTAATTATTTTAATAGGAATCTTTGCATGCAGTATACCAAGATGATCCTGCTGTAGAAATGTATATATAGGTTGGCTGTCTGTGGATCTCACACATCGATTCACTGGGACTCAGCTTCTGATTTTGTTCCTTGGGCATCCTATTTGTGGTCCCTGCAGCGGTTTAGAGAAGTCAAATAACCAGTAAAGTTATATTGATAATATGACTCATGTGAAGATGTCCTTTGAAGTAAAATATTGTCATACAGTGGCCCATAAGGGTGCCAAAGGATAAATGTGTAAATAACGTGAACGGTGAGCTGATCTATGGCTGCGATGTGATGAATGATGGGAGGTTGCAGCCTTTGCGGGGAAGCAAGTGGATGCGTCTTGGTTGTCTATTAGCCTAAGAAGAATGTGTGAGACCTGTCAGGTTTCCTGGCTCCTCGCAACCACACTGTGCCTTTAGTAAGAAGAGACCATTCTTGCCAAATTCATTGGGCGGGTAAGCTTGGATTGAATACCGAGGTATTCAGGTTTAGTTGCTATGGAAATTCCTTCACAAAGAAAAAGAATACACATACCATTTAAAATGGATAACTGATGAATTAAGAAATGCCATTATGTGATTTTGGTCTGCCTGCCAGGAACTTCTAGTTCCATTATGTTGACTAGGAAACTAAGTCTTTGTGCAATTTGATTCAAATCTAGCAGTGACCGATGGACCTTGAATAGAAAAGTGGTGTCAGCCGTGTCTAAGTTTTAGGCCCTATTTGCTCTTCATACTTAAGTATCTATAACCCCAGAGTACTGTCTAGTACCTCTATAAGGGCCAGGATGGGTCAGGGTGGCGGGGGGGAAGGGCTGAACCAGCCTGAGTTATACCCTTGGTGTCCTCTCTCCCCTCTTTCCTCCCTCCTCCCTCCTTCTCTTCTGTCCTTCCTTTCTTTCTTGCTTACCTGTCTACCTGCCTGCCTGTCTCCGATAACATCTCCGGAGCTATACTTTAGGATCTATTCAAATCTGAATAGTCAGGCATCATTTCCTGTGGTTCTTGTATTCCTTTTGTACACAGATTTGATCCCTGACACACTTCTATTTAAGATTTCCAATGACGTATTTAAAGTAGTCCTCAGCAACATCCTGTTATGGACGCTGCCTTCCTGAGAAACATGCAGATATTGTAGACGAAGACTGTGTGCAGGGTATAGTTACAAAATGCTCATTTGGAAGATGACATTGAACTCCCTCCTCATGGATGGATGGGTGAGAGAGGAAGGAAAATGCTGGAATGTGTTCCTTGCACATTGATCTCCAGACTCAGGAGTCAAGGGTGATATGTTTTTTTGGTCCTCGCTAATGGAGAGGCATGCTTCCTTTCATTTGGGACATGCATAAATTAAGTAACATCCATGAGGCCATGGCAAGAATATAAAGTATTTTCTGCTTTGTTTAGTGTGATAAACTAAGAGTTGCTTTTGACAAAGGGCAAAATCCAGCTTCAGGATAATGGGTGCAGTTTGCTTTCTGTGATCTTTGTCAAGCATCCCAAGGGAATAATACTCATGGCTGTGATATCAGACAGTGGGAGGCTTGGCAGCTGGGGTGTCTGTTCCTGGATTGCTTGGACATGTCACGCTCGGACAGCAGAATCCTGTGGTGTCAGGGAATATGACTCGATTCAGGGAATAGGTATTGAGTACCTGTTACGTTCCAGGTGCTATGAGAAGTGCTAGATACAAAGGAACACGTGAGACATCGAGCCTGCCCATAAGGTGCTCACAGCCCAGTGCATGAAACAGACTCGCAATCACATACATGGAGAATGGTGTGTGATCAAGGCAGAAGGAGAAGTATATAGGGAACACAGAGTAGAGAAATGTCTGCTTTGTTGGAATCTACTGGAGAGATTCTTTTCTGGTCACTGTCCTGAGTTGAGTGCTTGGAGAATGGATCCAGGATCCTCAAGCTATAGTCTGATGACCAAATTCTGCTTGCTTCCAGTTTTTGTGAGCCCCTTATAGTTGACATTTTTTAAACGATTGGGGAAAAAAATCATAAGAGGTATAATAAATGATAACATGTGAAAGTTATATGAAATTCAAATGCCGCTGTCCAAGAATAAAGGGTTATTGGAACAAGGCCATATTGTTTGCTTCCATATTGTCCATGTCGCTTTTATGTTACAATGGCTCAGTTGAAGATCCCCAGAGAGACTAGTGCCCACTGTGGGAATCTACTCTGCTGCTATAACAGAGGACCACAGACAGGGTGGTTTAAATAATATGAATTTATTTTCGCACAATTCTGGGGGTTGGAAGTTTGAGATCAAGATGTTGATTCCTTCTGAGGCTGCTTCTTGGCTAGTAGATGGCCATCTTCTTCCTGTGTCCACACGTGTTCTTCCCACTCTAAGTGTCTGTGTCCAAATCTTCTCTTTTTATAAGGACACCAGCCATATTGGATTTAGGGCTCACCCATATGATGAGCTCATTTTAACTTAATTACTTCTTTAAAGACCCCATCTCCATATACAGTCATATTCTGAGGTACTCAGAGTTAGGACTTAAACATATGAATTTTGGAGGACCCATTTCAGCCCATAATACCCACAGTGCCTAACATACTTACTATCTGGCTCTTCACCGAAAAATCTGTTCACTCTGCACTATGCTGTTACTTAGTTTTGGTGTGTTCTGTCTGTCCTCCTTCCTCTCCCCTCCATCAACATACACCCACTTAGTTGTGACCATCACCATTCTCTTCTCAATCCATCCATCTCTCCATCCATTCATCCAACCACCTGTCCGTCCATATCTCCATCCATCCATCCATCCATCCATCCATCTATTCAACCACTTGTCCATCCATTCATCCATCCATCTATGGTTTTTGACCATGATGGTGTCAGCTGCTCCAGATTTGTTTAGAGAGAATATAGAACTCTTACCAACAATGCCTGTAGGTTGAGCTGTACTTTCCTCTCCATCCATGGCTGATGCTCTGTTATCTTCTCAGTTCCACTATCTCACTCTCAAAACAGCTTTCTCCACTCCCCAACACCCCTCCAGTGGCAGGTTACAAGGCCCACCGGTTGAGTATTCAGCAGAAACCTTTGAAGCACTTCTCATTTAATCACAATTTCAGATTGAGAGGACCGGAGCCCCATTCATCAAGCTGTGAGAGAACTCTCCACAAGCACTTTTATTTTCAAATGGCACTTTGCTTAACAAATTCACTCCACCTGGGATACTTGTAATTTTTTGTGGCCCATAGAAATAAAAAACAGTGCCTTGGTGGGACCTCTAATCTTGTCTCTAGGAGCCGGCAATACTAGGAGGAATTAAGAGAGTGATTGGTTGGTATAACTAGGAATGCATTTTTACCTTCATGTAAAATGCTGAAATGATGGTCTTCCTTATCAAGGTAAAGGAGAGATGTGTGAAGTCAGTGGAAGGACTTCTGTGGCCGTGGCTGTTGCACGTGTCGTGAAGCTGTCGTGCTGGACGCTTTTCCTCGTAACGTTGCTTTCTTGAAATTGAACACCACTGATCTCTCTTTAAGAAAAATGCTTCAGAAAATACACAGGAAGAGGCTTTTTTTTCTTTCTTTCTGTGGTTGCATTGCATGTTGTGTGGTTTCAGAGGCACTTCCTTTGGTTGCCCCAAGCCTGGAGTTTCCTCAAAACCAGAGAGCTTTCTTTTGGAAGGATTCTAAAATCATGATCTGGATACTGCAAAAGCATCTCCAGCCTCTGCTCTCTGGTCCCTTCTTAATTTGGGGGTGATCCACATTCTCCCAGAAGAGAGAAGAATCTAAGACATTCACCATGGGGTCGTTCAGCATTTTAGAAGAGGGGAAACAAGGGTGAAATAAAGAAATATATAAAGAAGTAGGCAGGGAGAAGGCACATCAAGTACAGTTTTATTTTTTTATTTTTTTAAAGATTTTATTTATTTATTTGACAGAGAGATAGAGAGAGAGCACAAGTAGGCAGAGAGGCAGGCAGAGGGAGAGGGAGAAGCAGACTCTCCACTGAGCAGGGAGCCCGACGCGGGGCTCCATCCCAGGACCCTGGGATCATGACCTGAGCCGAAGGCAGCCGCTTAACCAACTGAGCCACCCAGGCGCCCCTCAAGTACAGTTTTAAAAGAAATAAAAAGGTGGGAAGCTTAGTGGCTCACAAAGTATTTTTTCATAAACATGGAATTGGGAGGTATGCTGTGGTTCCCAGGGGCATCTTTTTGCTTTTTACCCAGCAAAATAGCAACATCAACAGCAAGACCATCCAGAAACAAACAAACAAACAAACAAACAAACAAAACAAAACCCAGAAAAAAAACCCCAACCCTATTAGTGTAGACCTTTTGTTGCAAGGGTTAGAAACCCCAGTTGATTTAAGGCCAGAGTGGAAATGAATTGATCCCTGGAAGGAACAGGATCAAGCTGGATATAGGGGACAGTTGGACCTAGAGAAGTCAGCACATCAGGCTTCTCCTGGTTTTCATCTTTGTTTTTTCCTCTATCAGATTAGTTGTTCTCAGTCTGGCTTGAGCCTGGCGGAGACATGCTGCCAACAGCTTGAGGCTGACGCTCTCAGGTTTAAAAGTTCTCTGATTGGCTATGATAGATCATTTACCACCTCTGACCAATCACTATGTCCAGGGTCTTGAGGTTTGGTGATTTTCCTTGCCCGGATCATGCTCATCTTTGTGGCTGGGGGTGGCGGAGAAGAAAGTGTGGAGATGCTCTTCAGAAAAAAGCAGCCACAAATAAAGGAGGAAAGGACAGGTCCCCACCACCAGTCTTAGGCAAAAAAGACATCCAAGAACTTGATTATCCTGTTATAGAGGGTGCATACTAATCAGAAAATAAAGCAATTCCTGCCTCAGAGTGCAGGTAAGACAGATCGGTGCTCACTGCCCCAAGAGGTGATAGATGGGCATTTCTTTAAACATAAAAATAGAGCATATTCATAGGTAATGGATCCATGATTCATCATGAGGAGAAAGTATTGGGTGGATGGCTTGAATCTTTGGGCTCAATGTGGGGACCGCCACACCTTTCCCATTTCCTTTCTGGTGCCCCTGGGTTGTAAGCATCAGATCCCAAAGCTCGTCCAGTCCAGTGACACCAAAGAAGTGGGGAAGAGGATGGGTGCATTGAGCCCACTCTTAAATGCTGCTTCCATTTTTAAATAAAGTCACGGCAAGCGGTATATTCTTATGCAGGCCACATACATATTCATGTGTATATAAACATCTGGGTATGTAAGTACATAAATATATACATACTTTATCTATCTACCTACCTACCTATCTACCTACCTATCCATCTAATCAATTATCTCTCTGACAATATTCCTTAAAGAAGAGTTACCTGAATCTTTAACCATATGATCTACTATTAGTTAAAGATTGGAGGAGAATGTCTTCATGAATTAAGTATCTCCTTTAGAACAAATATTTGATCTTATATGTCATTAACTGTCTTACTCATTGAATTTTACAGAGATTTACTAGAGTGCTATTTATATGGGATTTTATACCTGGAGTCTAAATTAAGAGGCTTTCTTATTTGGGAAGGGGGAGTTAATATTTGGTGGGAAATATTTTTCCCTAAGATGGTTTTCATGTGCTTTTATTCACTTTTCTTAACTGGTGAAATATGCCAACCCATCCAGAATAGTACACAAAACTTGTACACCTAATGGGCAGTATGGTCATCACCAGCTCAAGAAGCGGGACATTGTCAGCCCCCCAGAAGACCTCTCTTTCCATCCTCAATCATTCTCTTCCCACCTCCTAAGGGTAACAACTGGGCTTGACTTTTTTTTTTTTTTAAAGATTTTTTTTATTTATTTGACGGAGAGAGACACAGCGAGAGAGAGAGGGAACACAAGCAGGGGGAGTGGAAGAGGGAGAAGCAGGCTGCCTGCGGAGCAAGGAGCCCGATGTGAGACTGGGCTTGACTTTTATGGAATTGTGTTTTTGCTTTTCTTCACAGTTTATGACTCCAATATGTATCTCTAAGCATTGTTGTTCAGTTTTCCTTGTTTTTGAAACTTGTATGAACAGAAATATTTTTTGTTTAGTGTTCTAGGTTTGGCTTCATTTCCTCACCTTTTTAAGAAATGAGATTCATGTCTTTTGTGTGTAGTTCTGATTTATCCATATTGTTATTATACAATTTTATTGTGTGAATAGACTGTAACTGATATAGTAGCCATTCTGTGGCTGATGAACACTTGGGTGAGTTCGAGTGCTTGGCGATTGTGCATAAGGCTGCAAAGAATGTCTAGGGATATCTTCCCCAGACCACATGTGCATGCATTTCTTGGGGTATCTCTAGGAGTGGAATTGCTGATTCATCTTTAACGGGTAAGGTAGTTGACCCAGTTACACTCTCCCTGGGAATAGAAGGGAGTTCCTGTTGGTTCAGGTCCTCAGGGAAACCTCATTATCACTCATCTGAATTCTAGTTATTCTGGTAATCAGTGGATTTCTTGCTTTTAATTTACATTTGCCTGAAAATCAATAATGTTAAGCTCCTTTTCGTAGGTTTATTGGCCATTTGGAATATCCTTTTTTGTGGCCTGCCTCTTCAAATCACTTGTCATTTTCTATTTGGTAGTTGGTCCTATTGATTTTATGTGTGTGTGTGTGTGTGTGTGTGTGTGTTTAACATATTCTGGGTAATATGCCTTTATTGGTTGTGTGTGTTGCAAATATGGTCTCCCAGTGTGGCTTGTCTTTCATTCTTATTTATTTTTTAAATAAATTATTATTTTTAAAATAAATAAATAAATACATTTTCAGTCTGAATGTAATCAGATTAGTTATTTGCCTTTATGTCTGCCCTATTTAAATAAAATCTGTTTTTTTTTTTTTAAAGATTTTATTTTTAAGTCCTCTCTCTACACCCAGTATGGGGCTCGAACTCACAACCCCTAGATCAAGAGTCACACATTCCTCTGGCTGAGCCAGCCAGGTGCCGCTAAAATTTCTTTTTTGGTCCAAGGTTACCCACTGTTACCTTAGATTACAAAGCCTTATATAAATTGGTACTTTTTCCTTCCCAGAGAATACAGGGCATTAGAGTATTTTAACTCCTTTTACTCCTGCCTTGTATATAGGTTATTGTTATGGCATGTCTTTTTTTTCTTTTATATCACTTAAAATCTCCTAAGATGTTATTATTTTATCTCTGTTCCAGGTGGTCTTTATTTCTACTCAATATGGAATTCTGGGTTGGCAGTTATTTTCCTTGAACACTTAGGAGATAACAGCTCATCCTCTTCTGGCTCCTTTTGTTTCTGTTGGGAAGTCAGCTGACAGCCCAGGGGATGCGTCTTCGTAGGTCATTAGTCTTCCTCTTGCTGCTTCTACAGTTCTTCTCTTTGGCTTTTCCAGTTCTGCTATGACATGTCTAGGTGTAAGTATCTTCTTATTTTTTCTGTTTGGGGTTTGTAGGACTTCTGGAAACTGTGGATTGGTGTCTTTTGTGCATTTGGGGAAATTGCCATCCTGTGTCTCTTCTGCCTGATTCTCTTTTTTCCTGCATGTTTCTTTCTCACTGTCTTCTGTCTTTTACTTTCTCCTTCTCTGTTTTTCATATTTTTGTCCTTCCATGCTTCATTCTGCCGAGTCTGAAAAGGAAATACTATTTTATTCATTCAGTGGTCTTTTAGGTCCTCTCTGTGCTAGGTATTGTCTGTCTTAGGTAGTTGGGATACTTCAGTGAACAAAAGAGACAAAGATCCTTGTCTTTGTGAATTACCATTAAATAATAAACAATTGTTTAATTAGTTATTAATAGTCCTTCATTTTAATTAGTTAACTTAATGCTATAATATGCTAGAAGGTGGTAAGTGCTATCAAAAAAAGGAAAAGTAGGGGCGCTTGGGTGGCTCAGTTGTTAAGCGTCTGCCTTCAGCTCAGGCCATGGTCCCGGGGTCCTGGGATCGGGCCTCCCATTGGGCTCCCTACTCAGCGGGAAGCCTGCTTCTCCCTCTCCCGCTCCCCCTGCTTGTGTTCCCTCTCTTGCTGTTTCTCTCTCTGTCAAATAAATAAATAAAATCTTTAAAGAAGAAAAAAAAAGGAAAGGTAGAGCTGCTTTGGGGAGAGGGGCAGTTTTGGGGGGAAGTAGGGCCAGTTAGGGGTAAAGTCATGAGAAGGTACCATTTGAATGAGGGCTTAAAGATAAAGGAATTAGCTAATTGCATATCTGGAATGTTCCAGAAAGAGGGAGTGTGTCTGGAAAGTTCAGGGAACCTCAGAGACACCAAGTGTGGCTGAAGTGGCTTGAGCTAGGGGAGAAGGAGCAGGAGGTGAGTGAGGCTTTGTAGGTCCCTCCAGGGAGTTTGGCTTTTACTCCTTGATTTGAGCAGAGGGGAGTGTGATCTGATTTGCACATCAAAGGGAGGGCTGGCTTCTGGGGTGAGATCAGACTGTGTAAACCGGGAGCCTTGTTAAGGAGTTTCGTTCTCGCCCAGTAGAGAGAAGATCGTGGCTCACGGTATAGTGGCAACCATGGAGGTGTTGAGAGGTGATTTGGATTTTAGGTGATTTGGATCTCTTCCTACTGCTGGGGATGCTCCAGGAGAGCAAGGGGATTTGATGCTGTAGGGGAGAGAGAGGGGAGTTGCTGGAATATTGTCCTCAAGTGCAGGGAGGGGGTGCCTAGGGTCTAGTCCCACGAGGAGGGATGGATTTTAGATGGGGTGTGGATAGTTATCTGTGGTCACAGGCAGGAGGTAGAGTATATGGGTACAGATATCTGCTTGTTGGTGAATACACAGAGGCTTGGAAGTTGTGGTAGTCCTATCTGATTGCTTTAGTCTTCTCAGAGAAGTAGGACAAGAGATCATCAGCTGAGAAAAAAGATGAGAGATTATTGGGCATTTGGGATGAGAAGAGTAGATAGGAACTTCACGAAGGGTGAATGGACTGGGAACTTTGGTATGAGATCACCAGTTTCATTTAGGGCAGACTTGACATTAGTGGTCGAGAGTTTAAGAAACGACCAGTGGACTGTTCAACTGTCTGGGTGCAGGTGCCAACCAGGCAGTTTGTTGGATCTAACCGGGTGGGTATCTTTGCCAAATGGATGTGACCAAGTGATAGAGGGGCCAGGGAGTTAAGGAAGAGAACTCCGTGGTAGACCAGGGAAGAATGTGAGGCAGCATGGTTTTGAGGGACACCAGAAGGTGGAGGGAGTTGGTGGGCTTGAGGTCTGAGGGGGTTGGTCTGGACAAGTAGGAGGTGGTGAGCTGAGAGTGGGACGCATGGTGTTGACTGTATGGAGAGAGGACTGATCTTTCCCCCTTTTGGTTAACAAAATGCTATTTCAGAGATTTAGCATGCTGGCTCTTTTTTTTTTTTTTTTTTTAAAGATTTTATTTATTTATTTGACAGAGAGAGACACACAGTGAGAGATGGAACACAAGCAGGGGGAGTAGGAGAGGGAGAAGCAGGCCCCCCGCCAAGCAGGGAGCCTGATGCGGGGCTCGATCCCAGGACCTTGGGATCATGCCCTGAGCTGAAGGCAGACACTTTAACGACTGAGCCACCCAGGCGCCCCAGCATGCTGGCTCTTGAAAATTCATAGGAGAGGTCGAAAAGCCCAAGTACTTGTGTATTATTGGAATAAATGTGTATTTCCCTCCTTGTTCCCTATTTCTCTTCTTGTTGTTTGGGGTTCAGAGGACTTTATTTCTGTGGTTTCAGGAGCAAGCTCAGGCTCGCTTGGTTTTTGATCATGCTTTCTGGTCTTGGTTATCATCACGAGGGTGTATTCAATCTAAGTCAACAAATATTTGTTGTGGGTCTACCATGTGCTAAGCTCTCTTCTAGGCACTCAAGATAGAGTTGGGAGAAGAATGGCTCAAAACCCTTGCCCGTGTGGGGCTTAGATTCTAGTGAGGGAGAGAAACAGTAAATAAGACAAATGGTAAAATAGGAAAATGATTAGTGTGTGTTTTTAAAGCGAAAAAAATAATGTAGGGAAGTGAGAAAGGAAATGTGTCAGAGAAAGAGGTGGTGGTGCTGCAGGGCTGGTGGGAGCAGCTAAGGGGACCTCACTGAGAAGGGGACAGTGAACAAAGACCTCAAGTCGAAGGTCATGGGTATACTCAGAATAAAGATAAGTCCCCGTGGAAGCAAATAGCGCAAGTTGGCGCACCAAGTCCTTATGAAAACCAAAACCCACGCTAATGCCAAAGGCCAAGAATGTTGTTTTTGGTTAATGAAATTGAATGAGCCAGTAGGATCTATGCGTGTGGGTCAGTATGTGTGAATGAGACTGTGGAAATGGGCAGTTCATTAACAGCTATATTTGACTCTTTTGGGGAGGTGGGATGGGCTGTCCGAGGGGTGTTCCTTCAGGAGCTTGCTGACCTCAGACCCAGCCAACCTGACTAATTTTTGCCCAGTGGAAAGTTATGTGGGCAAGGGTTTGCAGCTGTTCCTCAATGGGCTGAGTTCATCTGTGGCCAGAGAAGAGAACAAAGGCTCTTAGGATACAGGGCTTTGGCAGGAGCCATAAGTCTGAATCATAAGCCCAAGTCTAAGAAAGGTGTGTGAATTTGTTGGAGCAAGAAAAGTGAAAGTCAGAAATGGCTGGTCTTGGTCATGGCCAGGCCTCAGCAAGGATTCTGTTTAGTGGGTTGGCATCGTTGCGACCCATTGTTGAGGACTCCCTTTTCTCAGAAACCAGACGGCTGGGAGTGGAAGGCTGAGCCTGGGTGTTTCAGAGGATCCAGTAAAGTTTGTCAACCTGCTTGGGAGAGCCTACACCTCACCGACTGGTCGGCATGTGTAACTCTTGGTACCTTGCCAAGAGCAGTGTGTCATCCTGTGAGTCACCTGCCATGTTTTACTGGGAAGTCTGGGAGAGCGTGAGCAAAATTCTGTTCATTATGTATTTCTTTTGATTGTGAACCACCACTGTAAACAGTTGAGTACAAAATATCCACCTAATGGTTAATTATCTCAGTCCAGACCTTGAACTTGCCTGTTGCAGAGGAACTTGGTTCTGCAAAAGGGCCCAGTGAATATATTTACGAGGTTCCTACACATACATGATGCATATTCTTTGACTGTTGTGCAATTTAACTTGCTCATCTTAGATACCTTGTTCATCTTCCTTCTCAGATGGAGGGATGATTACCTGCCAGGAGCTTCATGACAAACCCTGAGATATGTTGCTTGCCTGCTACATTTGGCCTTGAGAGGGGGATAAGGTACCCCATAAGCAGGTGCAGGCTTTGGGAATCAGGTCCAGTTCTCTGACTTTGTGAGCCCAGAACCTGTGACTTTTAAAGGTGATGATAATAATAAAATCACATACAAGCTGCCAAGACTGTAGGCCACACGTAGCAATGAAATGAGGGAGGACTGTGGTCCCAGCCTCCGAGAGACCAGGTTGGAATTTCAGACCTGACTCCCACCTGTCAGGCGGCTTTGGGCAGTTCAAGTAACCTTTCGGTGCCTCAGTTTCTTTATCTGTAAAATGAGTCTAGTTATCATACTTTGTTGAGTTGTCATGGGGACCAGGCACAAAAATGGATAAGCAGCCCTCAGCCCTGTGATTTGCATGAAGTGCTCAGGAAATGTGATTCATCCTTGAGTAGCGTCACAGGAGAAATACTATTATAACCCACTTTACAGATGAGACACTGAGGTTTTACAAGGATTAGGTGATGAGCTTATGACTAGAAAATGAATTCCTGGCCAGTTCAGGTCCGTTAAGTGTGTAAAAGGTGGTCGTTAAAATGTGTGCCATTTCATGTATTCAACTGGTAACTTGAGTTTGGTGCATTTCTCTCACTCTTAATGGTGCTGGATTTACATCCAACCCTTCAGGTTTCTTGATCTGCTTTGAAATTGGGGATGGGAACAGATTGGGGGGAAGCCAATGTACAGCGAGGGATGCTGCATACAGGTGTGACACCTGGCATCCTGTGAAAGCTTTGCCTGGGAAGAGGTGCGCCTTGTTTTACCTTTATAATTGGAAACGATTTAATTTCATAGTTTAGACAATCCCATTTTATCTCTTACAATCAGAGAAAATCGCTCTTTTAGGTATGTGATTAAGATCACGGTAATGTGACAGGGAGAACAGGCACATTTTAAAGCTGGCTAATGTGCTTAGATTAAAGTTTTGATTACTTTTGTTTTTAGCGGCAGTATTTTGAAAAGCTACGAGGTCCTGAGCCAATAGGCTGCAAATGCGGTGTTGTTTTGAATCTCTCAAAAAAGTTGTGGTAAAAATCTACGTGTGATAAAATTTGCCATTGTGACCATTTTTAAGTCTACGGTTCAGTGGCATTAATGATGTGCACTGTGTTGGACAAAGAACACTGCTCTCTGTGTCCCAGACTCATCACTCATACGGCAGCGCTGTAACCATTAAATGGGGACTTCCCATCCCCTTTGCCCCCCAGCATTTGGTAACCTCTAGTCTCCTTTCGGTCTCTTTGAATCGGCCTCTTCTAGATATTTCATAGAAGTGGAATCATGCAGTCGTTGTTCTTTTGTGTCTGATGTCATCATTTGGCGTACTGTTTTCAAGGTTCATCCATTTGTAGCCTTTTTCTGAACTTCGTTCTTCTTATTGGCTAAGTATTTGTCCGTCGGATGGATGGGCCCCATTTTGTCCACCTGTTCATCTGTTGATGGACGCCTGGGTTGTGGACACTTTTGGCCAATTGTGCGCAGGGATGCGGTTCATATTCACGTGCAAGTGAAAAGATGCTATTTTGCAGCATCTGTAGAGACATGTTTTTGTTTCTTGGGGAGAAATTGGAGGAGTCTTGTCTTTGGCCAGCGTGCCCACATGACCCCTCGGGCATGTATGAATCCGTCGCACATCACCCCCAGGCTTACCCACAGTCTTGCCCAGCCTCGTAATTTGTTTGGGAGGATGCTGGCTGCTGGTGAATCAGACTGCCTTCAGCCGTCCTGGCTTGACTGCATCCTTCTGTCCGGGTCTCTGAGCCTCTTGTTTGCTCGTCTGGGGCTGAGCCAAGACATTTTTCATGCACCTAGTTACTATGGTTTACTTATTAGTTTCCGATGGACTCAATTTGTATCAGTTTTTAATTTATATGTGCCTTTTGTACTGTGTTGGGGCCCAAAATTATATAAGCATATACTGCATTTAATGTTTATTTTATGGATTTTTTTTTTTCCAGGAAGGAATAATTGAGTTGGCAGGACATACAGCAGATTTGTTTCAGTAGATCTGGGTTCTAGACTGAATCTACCATTATTTTATTATGTGAGCCTGAGTGAGTCCCTTAACCCTTCTGACCTCAGATGGGTGAGGGATTAATTAGAACCCCTTCTTACTCTTATGTTTGTGGGTCTGCAGCTCTTCATGTGTCTGTTGCCTACCCCAGGTCACTTAATATTTTGAGATATAGGCTTATTATATTTTCCGGTTGAAAATACTCTTTGCAAGAGGGTTCCTCTTTCTCTGTATCCTCACCATACATCTGTTGTTTCCTGACTTGTTAATTTTAGCCATTCTGACTAGTATGAGGTGGTATCTCATTGTGGTTTTGATTTGTATTTCCCTGATGATGAGTGATGTTGAACATTTTTTCATGTGTCTGTTGGTCATTTGTATGTCTTCTTTGGAGAAATGTCTGTTCATGTCTTTTGCCCATTTCTTGACTGGATTTTTTGGGTTTTTTGGGTGTTGAGTTTGATAAGTTCTTTATAGATTTTGGATACTAGCCCTTTATCTGATAAGACATTTGCAAATATCTTCCCCATCCCCTCTTACACTGTTGGTGGGAATGCAAACTGGTGCGGCCACTCTGGAAGACAGTATAGAGGTTCCTCAAAAAGTTAAAAGTAGAGCTACCCTATGACCGAGCAATTGCCCTATTAGGTATTTATCTAAAGTATACAAACAGTGATTCGAAGGGGCACATACACCCCGATGTTTATAGTAGCAATGTCCACAATAGCCAAACTATGGAAGAGCCCAGATGTCCATTGACAGATGAATAGATAAAGAAGATGTTGTATACACACACACACACACACACACATTTGTATATACACACACACAATGGAATATATATATATACGTGCACACACACAAAATGGAATATTACTCAGCCATCAAAAAGAATGAAATCCTGCCATTTGCAACCACGTGGATGGAACTAGAGGGTATTATGCTAAGCAAAATAAGTCAGAGAAAGACAAATATCATACGATTTCACTCATATGTGTAAGAAACAAAACAGATGAACATAGAGGAAGGGAAGGAAAAATAAGATGAAAACAGAGGGAGACAAATCATAAGAGACTCTTAACTCTAGGAAACAAACTGAGGGTTGCTGGAGGGGAGGGGGATAAGGGGCTGGGGTAACTGGGTGATGGGCATTAAGGAGGGGACTTGATGAAATGAGCACTGGGTGTTACATGCTACTGATGAATCACAAAATTCTACGTCTGAAACAAAAAAAAAAAAAAGAAAAAGAAAATACTCTTTGCATATTGGATTTTTGTTTACATTAGGGAAAATGGCACCAAGTGCTCCTAGAGTCCATAAAATCTAATGTCTATGTTCTTAGAAAGGAAACACAAGTGGATTCTCATTTGCATGTCTCCTCTGACATTAGAAGTCATTTAGTTTTCATTGAATCTGTGCCTGTCACTAGCAGAGAACTGTGTAAGGTGTCAGGAGTTAGAAACACATCTATGGGTGTGGTCCTTGTCACTTCACTGTTGTTCCCAGGTGCTAGGTGTGTCCCTTACTGTCTGCTTTACCTTGTTCCCACCTACCCTTCCTCCAGTATGTTTTGGTCTGTAAATTGGGGAATGATAGTTTCCAGTGTTTTAATATAAAATAAAAATCAAAACCCTCAATAACAAAAACAAGTAACTGTTATGTTGGTTGTCCTTGGTGAGTGCCAAGGGCCCGTGTGTCTCACTGTGGCGATCCTCATGAGGGGACTTGCTGCTTCCCCACAGTAGGGACTTGAGGAAGGGCTCAACAGGTCTCTCTATGACCCCTGAGTCTTGGAAGGCCCCCCACGCTCCAATCTGGTACATGACTAGTGTCTGGACTATATTTCTCTCCATGACCAAAATAGCACTATCAACACGAAAACCTTGAAAACATATAAAACACTAACATGGTTGGTTGCTTATTTCCTGACTGAAAATCGTGTTTGTACAATTGGGGGCCCCTTATCATTTAGGGAGAGTGTTGGATATGTGCCCTATATGAAGCCCGTTAACCCATGTAACCCCATGGATTGTCAATAGGCATTGATTTCAACTTCCCATTTTACTGAAAGGGAAGCCAGGTGGCTTGCTCTAAGTTATTCCTCTGGTGGTTGGTGGAGCGGGGACTCGGACAAGACCTTATTTCACATCCTTGCTTCTCCCTTGACCAAAGGAGGCCTCCTCAGTGGGACTGCTCCTTGACCCCCAGTGGGAGACACTCCCTGGGGGCTATATTGAGGACCATAAGGCTATCCTGGCTCCACACATTCTTTGGAGAGAAGGCAGGACTGAAATTAGAGCTTGACTTCCTATCTTCTTACATTAGTTATTCAGCACGACTGCGCTTTTAGTGCCAATAATAATTATTATTGTTTATTGCTGCTGAGCAGAGAGGTGTCTAAAAGAGCCCACACCAGGGAAAACCCAGATGCTCTCGCCCCCACGAACCACATGTACCTCTTGTGCAAGGCTCACAGGGCCCTTGGCACCAGCCGCCTCCCAGTGTGTGTGGGCAGGACAGCATCTGGCCCCATATGGTTGATTGCGAGTCAGTGTGTGAAGGGTTCATGGGCTTTTCCTTTGGCTTCTTTGTTACCTTTATCCTCGGGTTGCACTTCCTGCCTTTTCCCCCTTTCCCTTCCGGTTCCAAGCATGGCTTCAGTTATAAGTATGAGAGCCACCAGTGAGTCCTGAAACTCTTGACTCTGGTGTGTTCCATAAAACGTTGTTGTGTGAGCACTTGGCATTTGGGGTACTGAAAGCAATGGGGGTTTTAAAATCGTGGGAACACATGATTGGAAGATAGAACTAGGAAGCCAGAGAATATTAAGTGGGCTATTACCACTTAAGTAGTTGAGGAAATCGAAGCCTCTGGACTATAAGGGACTTGCCACACATTCAGTCCCTGCAGGGTATTCTGGATCCGGGTGGTATTTAAAGGCTATAAGAATTTTCTTGGCCTCTTTTTGACAGACTTTATATTCTTCAGGATTACTTCTGCTTCTTTTGTTAGGCGTTCAGTTTTCAGATGGAGAAAACTCTGTTCAAAGTCACTAAGTTTGCTTGGTGCGAGGTTTAATTTTAAGTTGTAAAACATTTTTGCGTCAAATCAAATTGAATGGGGATCTGCACTTGAAGACATCATCTGAAAGGCCGAGCCTCGCTTTTTCTCTCAGAGAGAAGGAAGGCTTCGTCCAGGGGTGAGTCAAGGGTTTTCACACATGTCAGCATTCTTGGTGAGCCTCAGACCACCAAGCACAGGGGTGGGTGGGGATGGATCCATATTTAGACTTTTGGTCCGTTTCAAATGTGAACAATTGATTCTGGCAATCAGTTCGGTAGCCAACCGCAAAATGTCTTCATAAAAAAGCTTTTGAATTTCTATAGCGATACCGTATGACTAACGGGATCTGGATTTGGATCTGCAGTGATGCTGGGGAGGGGGGGGGTCCTCTCTTTGGACACAGATCATCAACACCCCTGTTGGGCTTCACCTAACTTGAGGAGGAGAATGCTCTTTTTCTCTAGCTTTGCTGCTGTTTGCTCTTGTGAGGGGACGTAGGTGACTGCAGGGTTGATGTGGGTACTTGTTTGCCTCGCTCCTGGGAATCCACCTCAGCTGTCTATGTGAGCTGGGAAGCGTGGCAAGAGGTAAGCTCCTTTGCAGGAGCTGGTGTCAAAATCTTGGACCTTGGCAACCCTTTTTCCGTTAAGCCGCCCCGATCTTTGATCCAGTTGGTTCTGAAGACCCTTGGACAGAAATCCAGAAGAGTCTTGCTTGAGGAAGGCATTGGTGTCATTGAGAACACAATTTGAAAGGAATTTTACAAGTCAGCTATTGTAGGTCAAACTTATAAAACATCAAGATAAAGCCTGAATTAAAATCTTTGGGGAAAATAAACTCTCCATAGTTTTTTGTTTCTGAGCATCAGTTCAACTGACAAAGGGAAAGAGAGCTGTTTGACCCTTTCTGAGTTTTCCTCCACATACCAATATGTTTTCCAACATATATTTATTTATTCATTATATGGTCTTCTATCTCTGTAGCTAGCTCTTGTGTAAATATCCATGACCAGGACAAATACCTTATAAGGGTGTCATGGCTTCGAGTTTTTCCAAAATATTTTTGCATAAATCTTTTTATCTGTGGTAACGTCTGATTATTTTTGTAACTCATGTCATTTAACACTGTCCCCTGCTTTAGCCTGATCTTGGAAAATTGTTAAAGCACAAAAGTCAGCTGGGCTCCCTCTACTGGTTGCATTTCTTTGGAACAGAAACACTGTACATTCCTGATTAAGTTCCTGCTTTTGGTGGGACTCATAACTGTGCTCACATTTTCTTTTCCTGAATTCGTATGGCTTTTAAGAAGCAAGACTAATGGCATTTAGAGCTGCAGGTAAAGAAGCTGGTGACATAATGAGGGATAGGGCATCCCCCTTCCTGCCCATTTGTACAGGGTTGTGTGGAGGGGACCCCCAGCCTGGTGTCCTTCATTCCTTGATGCCAAGAGCAGTTCCCCTGTGAGGCTGGTGGCCACTGCCTGAGGACCTCTTGGTCTCACCTGTATCAGGTGTTTTGCAATCTGTCAGCCGCTGAATGAAACCAACAGGTTTTCTATGTGCTCACAGTTTGTTCAGGCTCTTGAACTCAGGGTGCCCTGCGGATTGCTCCAGAAGCGGCTATAGGAGAGTCTTTATTTACTGGCCCGAGAGATGGGCAATGAGGTGAAGACTGATTCCATTGCATCCACGTGCATTTATCACATACCAACCATCCTTGGCTCCGAGGGAGTTCAAGGGGAGCGAACCCACTGTCCCGTGCCCTGTTCTGAGAAACAGTGAGCAACAGGAACAAGACTTCTCCCGGCATTCTAGAGTTCAAAGGAACACTTCTTAGGTAATGATGAGACCAGAAAACCTGTGGAGAAGATGTCTTCACTTTGTAGGTCCTTCACCCTGACGGGTAGACATGGTGGGGTTTGCATCTTTTTTCCTGTAAGTGATTTGTAACTTTCTTTTCGATAAGCTGTAATGAGATTAAACATCCTTCCTGTTCTCAATGGAGCGTCTCCAGCTCAAGACTGTCAATGGAGAAATGAGTCTGGTAGCTGCGATAAGCCTGCTTTGTCTGTTCACAGCCCCTACCCTGCCTCCTCCGCCCAGACATGCTATCTGCGATTCTGAAGCTGATACCCACACCTTACGTCAACTTCCTCCCCACCCCCTTCTTCATTATTTCCATCTAAATTTGACACAGGTCCTTAGTTAGCTTCATGAGTGCATAGGCTTGAGGCTGTGCCCCCAACCCCTGAATGCTTTCCTGCTTCTGACTCCAGTGCCCACTAGCTCTGATCCCACGCAGGTGGTCCAGCCATCAGATGCTGCACAGTGGAAAAGGAGGAGAAATGCTCTTCTGTATCCTTATAAGTCCCCGGAGAGTCTCTTCCTGATGTTGGTGATTATATATGGAATGAAAAAATTCAGTGACTGTCGATCGTGAAGCCTGTCTCCCAGGGCTTCTCGTTAGCCAGCAGCATTGGCATTTGGGGGCTGGATCATTCTTTGTTTTAGGAGGCTTTCCCATGCAGCATCCATGTCTTCTGCCTGCTCGATGCCGAGAGCTTCCCCAAGTTGTGACGACCAAAAATGTCTTCACTATTGTTGAATGTTCCCACTGGGCAAAGTTACTTCCTGTTAAAGACCACTGCTGATTTCACGTATCCCATCTCTTCATTCTGCTCCTTCAGAATTCTCCATGGACATTCTTTTGTTCATTTGCATCCTTCATTTAACAAATAGCTATAAATTTTCTACTCATGCCAGCCTCTATGCAAGGTACTAGGAATATAAATATGAGCTAGGCATCTCCTTCTTCATGTTCATATATATATGAGAATATATATATGAGTCAATTGTGAATGTATCATGGTTTCCACTATTTTGTGTTTTATCATTATTATCTTGAAAGTTCCCTTTTCTGAATGTTGCTCCCAGCCTACAACTCTGGTAGGCGGTTGAGTAATTAGGACTTCTTTAATGAATGTCGTGTTTCTATTTCTGTAGCCTGGGTCTTTGAGGAAAGCCCTGCAGTGTGGGTCAGTATCCTTGGCTTTGACACAGCTATTAACCTCGTAAAATGATAATGCTCTATTAATCTATCAATTTCATCCATGAACGCTTCAACTGTTACAGATATGGCCTCCACTTGTCATTCCAGATCTCCGATTTTCTTAGATTGTGATTTCCTTCATTTTCTTTAACCGGCCACCTGAGGCTTCATTTAACGTGTGTGGTCATTTTAGTGTTATTTCACGAAACTTCTGTTTCGGAACCAAGGTCAGGCCCAGCGAAGGGATGATCATTGGATTGCTTTTGGGTGGGCTCTGAAGTTAGCTTGCATCCTTTAGAATCTCAGAAACTGTGGTATGAATATTGCTCATGGAAAATCAGGTTTATGGCAGCTATTTTTCTAGGGGGAGGAAGAGGAGGATATATTTCAGGGAGGAGTTTACAGATGGCTCCAACTCTGTTGGTAATTTTAATTTTTTTGCTGCATAATGGATACTTGAGGGTTCACTATCTGATTTTCAAATATATTTTTGCATGTCTGAACTATTTTGTAGCAAGTTTTGTAACACAGCTTTTTGTTTTTCCGTCCCCCACTCTTTTTAAGTAGACGTTGAGGAATTAGGTCTCTCCTGGCTAACCTACCCACATTCCTGCCTGTGCAGAGGGGGTACCTTGCAATTATTTAAGATTTCTAGCTTTTTAAATACAAAAAAAGAGGCCCTGCCTTCCTGCCCTGTGCTGCCATCAAAAAAAAAAAAAAAAAAAAAAAAGTGATAGGCACTTAAACTTTCTGCAGGGCGACCAGGTTCATCCGTGCGATGGTTCAGGTCTGTTAGGAATAAGTTTTCCCCAAGGTTGTGAGGAGCCCAGAGCTGGGACTCTGAGCGGCCGGCGGCCAGAGTTCTTGGTCTTGCGAACGCCAAGGGGAGAATTAAATTGGGGAAGGAGGTGGAGACGAGGGAGGCGACGGTGGGTGGGGAGGAGCGACAAACCCTCTCCAGCACACCCAAATGACCAGATTCCTCGCTGCACGAAACTTCGCAAGTTACGCCCACTCCCTCTGCACGGAGCCGGGGAAGGAGGCTGCTTCCTCATTTCTGTTACTGGAAGTTGGGAGATGTGAGGCAAGACCGGGAAGCATGTGCGCCTTGCTGAGCTTCGGTGAGCGTTCATTTCAAGCCCATTCTTTCCACCGCCGACTTTCTTTGTGCTGGGTGGTGAGGGCACGCAGCCCAGGTGGCTGTGGCCGAGGAGTGGCCGGCGGGAGGGGGACTTGCGCGCCCGGAGCCCCGCGGAATCAGTGAGCGGCGTCTCCACGCTGGGCTGGGACACCCCGGGGGCGCCGCCCGTGTGCGTTCTGGCTCGAGGGTGAAGGGTTGGGGCGTTGTGAGCCCTTCACCTTTCCCCCTTTGCCTTCCGTATCCAGGGACCCTAAGGGGTAGGGCGGGAGGGACACTGCCCCATCAGGTTACCCACCAGAGGTGTCCGTCCTCGTGGTCCCCGTCGTCCGGCTGCGCGGTCTGTAATCACAGGTCACTGCCGTTGAAAATGAATCCCCTGAAAGGCTTGGGGTTCAGTATTTCCGAGAGAATGTTCTGAAGCTGGGGCGCCCGGACAGCGTCCTGGGTCAGGGTGGGAATTCTATAGGGATGCATCAGAAGTCTTGGGTTTCTCATTAATTTTGTGTCTGATTTAGTTCAGCCCAAGACGTCCTAGCTATTGAGGTGTTATTTGTGTATCTGGAACTTTTTTGAAAATAGCACATTTTTCGGTGGCTGCTGCTTTATCTCCAGGTCAATTGCCTAAGTCAGATTTGGGTGGGGTGGGGAGAGGAAGTTTGTTGGGTGGAGGCCAGCACCCTGGTTAGGATCGTTGCAAGTGACGCTTCATATCTGTTCCAGCAAATGATGAACTTGGCCAGAGGTAAAGACATTCTTGCAGACATTTTTTAGCTTTTATTTGAAACCCCTTTTAGAGCTTTGTGGTATTTGCTCACCGCAATGGGGGTCTGATGGAGGCTTTTGGGCTAATTTACCTGTTTCACCTATTTTCTATTCAGTCAACAGGTTAGTACAGAGCAGTGGGAGCTGTGTATGTGTGTGTGTGCGTGTGCGTGTGTGTGTGTGTGTGTTGTAAGCTAATCCTTCATATGAATTTTTAGGGAATTGTCTTATTTTTAGGGCACCTTCACGGAGGTAAAGAAATGTGTGGCTGTTACTATGTTTATAGAAAACCAAATTTCATTTTATAGGTGTTTCTCCCAGATCTGGGGTGGGTGCAATTAGGAGGGTGTGAAGAGTTGGTTTTCATCATCTTCCTGATACCAGAATGGCACAGCCTAACTTTCTCAGTGCACCTTCCACTTGAACTTTGGGGTCAAGGGACAGGGTGCTGTGGCCATAGTTTTACTTAGTTTGCTTTCACCTTCCAGCTTCCCCAAGGTTAGTGAGACAGAAGTAAAATGAAATGACTTTTAAGCCAAAGCAGACGCGTCCCAGGGAAGAACAACAGGTTCAGGCTGTTGCATGGTCCAGGCTGTTACAATGGCCAGAGTCCTGTGTTTTAGCTCCTTGAGGATCAAGACAGAACATGGCATGCAGATGTGAACTTGATGCTGACATGAAGTGTGTGGCCTGCTTCCCCCACCCCCAAGAAGGCTGTAGCAACTCACTCAACAGGAAAGACAACCAAACTGGATCTTGTGATAGTGCTGGTGAAACTGACTAATAGATCCTTGCTCACATAGAGTTTTATGGAACAATAATCCTTAGCCAGAGAAAGGGACTATATTATTCATGAAGGTATATAGACATTGTCACATGGGACTGTTTCATGCAGACGTTGAAAATTGGATGAATTCTGCTATATGAATTAGGTAGTCGCAGGTAGGTGTGAGAGAATATTACAGTTTCTGTATCATTATTTTTTTCTTAAGGTCTCCTTACTTTCCCATGAATATCCTGGTTTGACTCTGATTTTTTTTCGAAGTTACAGATTCAATTTGTTTAATAGAAATAGGGCCATTAAGATTATCTTGTTTTAGTAAGTATTTTTTTATAGGAAGTTTCCTATTTCATGTAAATTTTAAAATTTATTGGCGTAAAGTTGCACAAAATATCCTTTTATAATATTTTAAAAGACTAGAAATGTTTCCTTTTCCCTTTTTTTTTTTAGGGTGGGCAGGGGCAGAGGGAGAGAGAGAACCTTAAGCAGGCTCCACACCCACCCGACACGGGCTAGATCTCACGACCCTGAGATCATGACCTGAGCCGAGATCACGAGTCAGACGCTTAACTGACTGAGCCATCCAGGTGCCCTGAAATGTTTCCTTTTTTATTCTTAGCATTGGTTATTTGTGCTTTTCTTCTTCTTGATGAGTTTTGCTAATGTATTATCAATTTTATTGGCATTTGGAAGAACCAACTTTGGTTTTTGTATTTTAAATGAAACAAAAACACTGCCTCCTTTCCTAAGTTTACATGCATTTTAAAAGTCCTGTGCTGTGGAACACTGTCAAAAAAGATTTTAAGAGCCTTTAAAACTAAGTAACTGAGTCTCCTAGCTATAAGGACTTAGGCAGACATTATGTATTTATTTTATGTGTCTTTGAAATAACGTTTCTCGGTTTTATCAAACATACCTTGTGTTCTTGAGTATCATACACAGTGGATCAAATTGTTCTAAGTTGGGTTTTTTATCTTCACCAGGGCACACCCTGTGAAATTGTTTTGGAAACATCCAGCTAGAATTTACATAAGATTTACTGGTAATTTAATGTGAATTGTAGGTGCTTTCAACTTACTTGACAATACAGATTTACTTTGTACTAGAGCAGAACAAATTTGCTGTAATGACTGAAGAAGAAAGTTTTGTTTTCGTTCATATGTAATGCATGAGTCTTGGCATTTTAACGATTTCTCAGAAAATCTTTCTGAGTCTGTGACAGTATAAGGACAAGAACTTTAGAGTCAGAAGGAGCTGGATCTGAATTCTTTTTGCTTTTTTTAGAGTTTACTTTAAGTAATCTCTACATCCAAGGTGGGGCTCGAACTCATGACCCTGAGATCTAAGAGCTGCATGCTCTACAGACTGAGCCAGCCAGGTGCCCCTGGATCTGAATTCTTGCTCTGCCACTTTTAGCCCTAACATTGCCTAACCCCTCTGCTCTTATATTTCCCCTCCTGTGAGGTAGAAATAATGAAAACTACTTAAGGAGCTGTTGGTGAAATTTCTTATTTTTTTTTTTTAAGATTTATTTATTTATTATTTAGAGAGAGTGTGCTCGTGCGCAAGAGCTGAGGGAGAATCCTCAAGCAGACTCCCTGTTGAGCTCTGAGCTCGGGGCTCAATCTCAAGACCCTGAGATCATGATCTGAGCTGAAATCAGGAATCGGACTGAGCCACCCGGGCGCCCCCCTTGTGGGATTTCTACGTGTGAATTGGAACAAATCAGGCACTTATCATTGTAGCACATTGCATGTTTCACCGTCCTGCCCTTTCTGGTTATATTTCTAACCTCACAACTTCTCTCAGTGCCCTCCTTCCAGAAATGTGAAAGGTTATTGCAACAGAATAAAACAAAGCCACTCTGGGGCGCCTGGGTGGCTCAGTCGTTAAGCTTCTGCCTTCGGCTCTGGTCATGGCCCCAGGGTCCTGGGATCGAGCCCCGCATCGAACCCCGCATCGGGCTCCCTGCTCAGCGGGAAGCCTGCTTCTCCCTCTCCCACTCGCCCTGCTTGTGTTCCCTCTCGCTGTGTCTGTCAAATAAATAAATAAAATCTTAAAAAACAAAAACAAAAAGCCACTTCTCCCATCTGTTCTTTCTTCATTATGAGGGGTTATCAGGGTCGCTTTCCATATTTTCAATATTTTCATCTTACTATCCAAATTGATTGGTGGTATACTGGCTATATATTTTTCCACTCCAATTTTTACCTTGTCTTTCTGGGATTATTATTTTTTTCTTCAGTTTCTCTCACTTCCTTGAGGGTCTCACTGCTCTATTATATCCTTCCTTCCTTCCTTCCCTCCTTTCTTCCTTCCTTCCTTCCTTCCTCCTTCCCTTCCTCCCTCCCTCCGTCCCCTCTCCCTTCCTTTCTAGAAATGAAATGAGTACGCAGCTCAAAACTTGGCAGAGACTGGGATGTAAGTTAGTGGGGTTATTTCTATGAAGGCAAAGTTTGTTAGATTTAGTTATTCCAGAACTCTCGTTACTCCAGAAAAGATGCTCAACATCACTAATCATCAGGGAAATGCAAATCAAAACTACAGTGGGATCCCACCATCTCACTACCCAAAAGACAAGAAATAACAAGCGTTAGGCTGTGTGAGAAAAGGGAAGACCCGTGCACAGCTGGTGGGAATGTCAACTGGGGAGGCAGACGGTGCTGATGATAACCATATCTGTTTTCTATCGCCATTGCATTTTCTGAGAATGTTTTTGCAGCGCCGAAAGTTCCTCGGTACTTTGGGGGAAGTGTGGATTGTTGAATGCTATGGCTGACCTCATAACCAAGAAGGGAAATGAGAAGCATGGGACGGAGGAGGTTTGGCTGGGTAATATTCCTCCACAGAGGAATATGGCATTACTGAAGTCATTCAACTTTAAGCTGTTGTTCTGCCTGGGGTCTGTGAATTGAAAAGGTCCTGGGGAATATATGGCATCATTAGCGAATGTTTCTTTAGGTGTCTAATAGTGCAAGGGGCGGAACGGGGGAAGGGAAGGGGTTGTCAGCGGGGGGAAGGCTTTGCAATGCTCTGCCCATATCATTCACTGCTCTGCCCAAGGAGTGAGTCTTAGTTTACATTTTGTGTAGGAATCGGCATCAGCTGGGAAGTGATTTTCGAAGACAGCAGGTTGCCTAACTGCCTTGGTTCTGGCCCGTCCGCTCTGACCTGGTGTGCTGGGTAACTCTGCGGCTGTTAATACTGGTTAGGGTTTTTATGAGTGGGGAACAAGGTGTATAGTCTTCGTAAGTGTTTTGCAACACCACTCCTCCAGTTTATTTTGATTCTGTTGCTTGAAAACAAGTGTTAGCCTGGCCTTCATTGGTAAAACTTGGGCGGGGGGGGTGGGGGGTGGGGGAGAGATCATGGCTTTTGGAAAGTTTTACTTGTTTAACGGTTAGGGGG
Organism: Leptonychotes weddellii; assembly: GCF_054177405.1. Lineage (NCBI taxonomy): Eukaryota > Metazoa > Chordata > Mammalia > Carnivora > Phocidae > Leptonychotes > Leptonychotes weddellii. The sequence continues at coordinate 181,325,605 of NC_138369.1, read as the reverse complement.
GAATTTGTAAGGTCTTGTAGTGAAGCACAGAGCCTCATGTGATACCTTGGAATTATACGCCCCAGTGTTTGAGATTTCCGACTTCTGTAAATTCAGAGATTTTTGTGGGCAAGAATAACCATGGCCAAAGTGCTCTCTACAAAGCCATGGTTGAATAAGGGCCTGGTAAATACTTCTTTGCTTATTAAAATACTAATACTGAATAGTAATTTTTTAAGTGTCTACAGCATACCCAGTGCTTTTCCTGTGTCATCTCAGTAATGTTTCAGAGGACGTTCCTGCCTCTAGAAGTATAAAAAAATGAGCACAAAACCCATTATTTTCCTGTGTCTGCTCTTGTAGGTAGAACCAGTGTGGACTGAGGCCCACCTTTCTAGACCTGAAAGCCAGGAGGAGAGGAGGGTTGGTACCATGGGGTGTGAAACTCTGAATCCTAGTTTCTTACCTAGGATGTGAGCGGCCCCTCTGGATAGCACGTTTGGAGATCTTGAGAGAAGCCTCTTCTGTGTGGGATGGGGTAAGTGGGGCATTTGCACAACGCTGGGAAAGGAGGACTCAAACTTTTAAAGTCTTTATTGTCTTAGGACCCTGCTCAGATTGTCCTGTCTGGGGCCAACAGGAAGTTCATTATCTGTGACTGCTGTTTCCTGGAAACAGGGTTTGCTCACTTGCCTTTGAAATAAATTTCCCGGGAACCTTCGTTGGTGGGCGGTCCTGTTGTTGGGTCATGCCACGGACAAGCCAGGCCTCTGGGCTTGCGGAAGGGGGTGAAGCGGTGCATCCCATGTCAGGGTCACTGCGGGCTGGGTCCACCCCTTGTGAATGACCACTGATTTGCCTTGATTCCTTGTGCTTTGACTCATGAGGAAGAAGATTCCCATTGATTCTTAGATTATAGTATCTCAGAGACTTCACAGGGTAATGACCCATCCTCCTACCTTTGTCTTCCTCGCATCTCTTTTGCCTGCCCTTGTGATACCTAGAAAGGAGAAGAAGGAATTGTTTTGGACTGCAGCAGGAGAAGCTTGGTATTAGAATGCGCTTTTTCTGGGGCTGTTGGATGTGAGATCATATTCCTTTTTTTTTAAGATTTTATTTATTTGAGAGAGAGAGAACAGGAGCGGGGGGGAGGGGAGGGGGAGGGAAAGCAGGCTCCCCCTCACGCTGAGCCGGGAGCCAGATGCAGGCTGGGTCCCAGGACCCCGGGATCATGACCTGAGCTGAAGGCAGATGCTTAACCAACCCCACTGAGCCACCCAGGCGCCCTGAGATCAGGTTACTTTTCACAGGCAGGACGAACCTTTGTCTAAACGGGGAGGTAGGTTTGGTTCTCGGGGAGTATTGCAGGGGGGCCTCACTGCTGTGCTCAGATTGGGGTCTTCATAGCATGATAGGCAAGGAGCTTCCCGCTGGAAGGATCAAGTTGGTAAACGTGCAACATTACAGGCACTCAGGGCAAAGAAGTAATGCTACCTCCCTGTGGGGCGTGAGTCAGCAAGAAGGGTTGTGTGTACTTCAGTTTCCCTCCTGCCAGGTGGGGACACTGGCATGTCAATCCTCATTTACTTCCTCAGCGGGGAATGATTTAGACCAAAAGGGCCTTTATAACTAAACAGAGTTGCAATTATTCTTTTCAGGTTTGCCTTCCTCCCATGAACAAACCCACCGAAGCCTTGTCGTTAGGTAGCACACTGCCCTATTTTCACCCTTTCTCAGGTTTGGGTAGGAGGCTGGCCTCTCCAGAATTTGAACAAAATACTCGACTGCCGACTTGGTGGAGAGGAGGAATCACAGATGTTTCCTGAAGCACCATCCCTTGCGGTGTTGTTTTCTTCCGACTTTACTGTACCAAGAGCACTTAGCCTGAGACCTACCCTTTTATCAGATTTTTAAATGCACAACACAGTGTGAGTCGCTCTAGACTCTCTTGTGGTGGCTCTCCAGAACGTAGTCATCCCGCGGAACTGAAATAATGTCCCCGATGATTAGCGACTTCCCATCCACCCACCGACCGGCTCCTGGCAAGCACCATTCTGCTTCTGTGAGTTAGACGGTTTTAGAGTCCTCATACAAGTGGAATCCTGTGGCCTTTGTCTTTCTGTGACTAGCTTCTTTCTTTCTTTCTTTTTTTAAAAGATTTTATTTATTTGATTTTGAGAGAGAGCGCAAGTGAGTGAGAGAGCAGGGGGAGGGGCAGAGGGAGAGGGAGAAGCAGGCTCCCTGCTGAGCAGGGAGCCCGATGCGGGGCT
>NC_138369.1:181226497-181322856 GCF_054177405.1 Leptonychotes weddellii | reverse complement strand
TTTGAGAGAGAGAGACAGAAATAGCGAGAGAGAGCACAGCAGGAAGGAGAGGGAGAAGCAGGCTCCCCCCTGAGCAGGGAGCCAGATGAGGGGCTCCATCCCAGGACCCTGGGATCATGACCAGAGCCGAAGGCAGACGCTTAACCGACTGAGCCACCCAGGCGCCCCTGTTTTTTTTTTTTTTAAAGATTTTATTTGAGAGAGAAACACAGAGAGAGCGAAGGAGCATTAGTGGGGGTGGGGGGGGTGGGGGGGGGAGGGCAGAGGGAGAGGGAGAAGCAGGCTTCCTGCTGACCAGGGAGCCCGATGCAGGGCTCTATCCCAGGACCCTGGGATCATGACCTGAGCCGAAGGCAGATGCTTAACCAAGTGAGCCACCCAGGTGCCCCAAACTTAATAAAATCTTTAAAAAAAAATTAAACTGAGCCACCCGGGCTCCCCCAGGGTCTCTGCTCTTAACCAGAATGCTCCCTCGTGTTTCTCCGAGTTAGGGCTGCCTGTCCTTTTCTGTATGTTTGCCTCAGCGAGTATTAGAGTGACTGTCATGGGGTGTTCTGGAATGACCTGCCATAATGAGTGACTGCCCGGCTGACCGCAGGCTGTTCCCCCAATCAGCCTTACTGAATCCCTTTCTGGGCATTTGTCCACTCGTTTTCCCCCCTAAGATGACCTCCTACTAGCTCTCTTTCAGCGTCAACTCCAGCCCACTTCCTCTTTGCCCCCTTTCCAGTGTGTTCCAGCCTACCGTTCTTTCTCCCCTCAGAACCAGTAGTATTTGTCCAGCGTTGCCTTGGACAGGGGTCTCCTCTACAGTTTTAGTTACCCATGGTTGATGGTCAGCCGTGGTCCACAAGCAGGGGATCCTCCTTCTAACTATTGTTAGAAGGTCTCTAGTAAACCGTGAGAGACTCTGGACTCAGGGAAACAAACTGAGGGTTACAGAAGGGAGGGGGTGGGGGGAGGGGGTAGCTGGGTGTTGACTATTAAGGAGGGCACGTGTTGTGATGAGCCCTGGGTGTTATACGCAACTAATGAATCGTTGAACACTACATCAAAAACTAATGATGTACTACATGTTGGCTAATTGAATATAATAATAAAAAACAAATAAAAAAAAATCACTAGTAGCCTAATACTACATCACAGTGCCCACGTCACTCACCTCACTTCATCTCATGAGGTCAGCAGTTTATGGTCTTCCATCAGCACAAGCAGAAGAATGAGGAGAGCACAATAGGATCTTTTGAGAGACCACATTCATACACCTTTTTTTACAGTATAGCGTTATAATTGTTCTGTTTTCTTATTAGTTAATCCCTTACTATGCCTGATTTATAAAGTAAACTTTATCATAGGTACATACGTATAGGAAAAAACTGTGTAGGTAGGGCTTGGTGCTGTCCAAGGTTTCAGGCATCCACTGGGGGGTCTTGGAATGCACCCCCACAGATGAAGGGGGCTGCTGTATATCTTCTCTTCCCCCTGGTTTGATTGTAAATCCTGGGGAGCTATGATTGTGTGCCCCAAACCATGGAGTAAGTGTTCAGTGACTCGGTTCTTTGGGGATTAATCAAAACCTAGTCAGAGCTGTCCAAAGGAATGCCAAGGTTGTTTCCAGGTTCTGTGAATGAAGGGAAATAATGTGGTCAAAGAACAAAATTGAAAAAAAAAATAAGCAAGGGACAAATCTAAAAATTGTTAGCCCATTTTTGTGTGAGCCCGTGTGTGCATTTTCATTCCACAGCTGTTCAAGTTGAATCACAGAGTGGATGTCTCATCTCTTGGCTTCAAGCATGGTGGCTAACCATTCCCCCCCACCCGGGGGAATTTAAGTAGATTTATATGATGCATAATGTGGGTTTTCTTCTAATACTTGAGATGCAGTTTGACAAGCTTCATGTGAATAGTAGGTGAAACATGTCAAGTGTCTCCCCGCCTCCTCACCCATTTGAAAGATAACAAAGATGTCCCCAGCAGAGTCAGTGTATTGAATTTTGCTGGTGGCCGGGCATCTGTCCATGGTGACCTTTCTCTTTGGCCAACTCAGACATACTTTGCCTCCTTGGTATGCCCCCACCATAAGGTCCAGGAAGGAGGGTTAATCCAAAACTGAAGATGTAAAGGGAAGGAGACTGCATACACTGAGCACCTCCTGTGTGCCTGGCATTCTGCTAAGTGTTCTCTAGCAGAGTACGTGACTGATCCCCACTGCCACCTGGGATGTGCCATTCTCCTCTCCAAGTCCAGTGGATGGAACCCACATGATTTCACTAAAATCACACATTGTGGTGACCCTGGATTTGAGCTGTGTTTTATTTGACTGCCAAACCCACAGCTCTTCCAGGATGTAAACAGGTGTTAAGATGATGATTCTAACGGTCATATTAACTCCAGAATTCTGAGACTCCTGGGTTCTTTGCTGACCTATTCCTTTTCTACCTTAGCCAATGCCCCTTAGCACTTAACTGCTTTTGAATTTGTTAAAGTCACTATAGCCTGAAATACCATGTTTAGGTGGGACTTTTGGCAAGTGGGGCATCCATATTTGAAAAACTGCAAGATTAGGGATCTGACTTTATTTTTAGATACCTATCCATACATGCATGCACGCATGCACACACACCTCTCCACAGGTGAAACCTATCAAGCCCATTCTTTGAACACCCTCAAGAAAGCTAAGTAGTTTTATCCTTCTTTTTAAGAAGAAGGAGCCCTTTTAGCTGAACTGAGGACTTTCTTGTCACTGTCTTGTTCTGTAGCGCATATAGCCCGAGATGTTGGTGCTCAGGTCAGATACAGCAGGATGCCCTGGGTCCTTTGGCTGGGTTCTGTCCCACTCCTGCCCACATTGCATAAACATTGGCATGGCAGGGACAGATGGCCACTCGGGAGGCTCCTTTGATGTCACATTTGGTTGCCTGGGTGGGGGGTAGGGGTGGTTGCAGCCAGTCTCCACGGGAAGAGAGGCTGCCTGGGAAATGCCTACTTGACAGCGGGTAAACAAAAGCTTAACTCCAGAAAGGCTGGGTGCCCTGGTCTGTCCGCAGGCTGGGGCAATAATGGAGTCAGGTTTACATAAGTGCATTTAGCTTGGGAAGAAGCCAGTTGGCTCAGAGCAGAGCCTTTTCTCTCTGCTCCTAATTGATGCTTCGTGAAGTTCTGCTTTCTTAGGAGAGAACGTGAATGGTCTGGGGTAGGGGGTGGGGGTGGGGGGGCTGGTGAAGAAAGTGATGGGATTGCAGATAACTAACTTTCAGAGTCAGAAAGAAAATTCATTCCAGAGGACTGGGTTAGCTTTGCTAGAGGCTGAGGTGAAAGTACCTGCAGTCCCCAGAGAGGCAAGCTAGAGCAGTGGGGGCCCTTATCAGTGGGACTCTTGGCTGGTCAGGCAGCATCAGTCTGTGTCATGGGGGACTGAAGGCTTTGATGGAAATTTCAGGAAGCATGGTAATGAAGAACACCCAGACAGGGAGTGTGTGAGGCAGCTGAATCGTGCCTGAAAGAAAAATCGAGTTGACTGTATGTGACAATCAAGCGGTTTTTTGGTGGTTTTAGCTTTAGAGGGAACACTGGAGGTAATTACGGTCGCCTACATGCAAAGCAAACATGGAGTTCAGTCAAAGTGGAAAAGCCAAAAGCCACAAGGGTTGATTGAAAGCTTTTCCAATTCTAGCCTCTGGGTGAGAATAACTGTTGCTCTTTATTTTTCTAATGCTTTTACAGAAGTCCCAACAAACCCAAGTAAGGTAATCTATTCAATGTTAACACAGTGACATCTAGTTTCTAGGCTTCACATTGACTGGGAAGGGGGAGGACAGTTGGTTCATGTATTCATTTCTCCAACAAGCCAGTCATCGAGTGGCTCTGGGTATCATTATTGGAGGTGTCCGTGGAGGACTCAGTGAGGTAGGACACACAGCTCACACTCCCTCAAGGAGCTTACAGTGTACCGTGGGAAAGTTACTGGGCCACATAAAGGAGCTATCGTCTAGAAGTTTGGTACATTTGAAGGGTCAGGACATGAGCCATTCAGCGGTGGAGTGATGGAATGATCGGGAAAATTATTAAGGATATTACTAATTTCTGTTGGGTATTAAGAGCTTAACGCTCTGTCTGGCACGGTTTTAAATGCTTAATATGTATGAACCACATTTAATCCTCCCAATAACCCAGGGAGCTGTTACCATTCCGGTTTCACAGCCGAGGAAACGGAGACAGAGAGGTAGAGATGACACAGTCCCCTCATGGCAAGTCCAGGTAGACTCCTGGGCAGTTGGCATCACAGTGACCTCTTGCCTCCGTGGCTCTTCCCATTTCTCACTTTCCTGTGTTTGCTATAACTGGCAGTGCGTCCACAGTATTTCTTTCTTTTTAGGAAACCAGAGACGGGTGCACGGGTGGCTCAGTCGGTTGAATGTCTGACTCTGATTTCAGCTCAGGTCATGGTCTCTGGGTCCTGAGATCGAGCCCCGTGTTGGGCTCTGTGCTCAGTGGGGGTTCTGCTTGGGATCCTCTCTCTCCCTCTCCCTCGGCCCCTCCCCTCTCTCCAATAAATAAATAAATCTTAAAAAAAAAAAAGAAATCAGGGGCAAACATCCAATGTGGGTGTATTTCTGTTCCACTTTTTTTATCTTAATTTTTTTAAGTTTTTAAATTTAATTTCTTAATTTTTTTTTTTAATTGAAGACTAGTTGACACACAGTGTTACATTAGTTACATGTGTGCAACATAGTGATTCGACAAAGTCACAAAGTCTATCTGTTGTGCTGTGCTCACAAGTGTGGCTATCCTCCCGCTATTTTTTTCACTATTTTTTTCAACGTTTGGAGAAATCTAGTTTGTGCTGATCTCTGATGGGCCGTTCAGTCATGAAAAGATCTAACCAAGGAACTCTTTCTTAGGTCCTTGGAGGGTGATTTTAATTATCATATAAATAGCATGAATATGAGTGTGGGAGTTTTACTACTCAGTTCCTTGGTGGTGGTTTGAAGGTTTTTTTCCTGGGTGGGTCCAGTGTCGAGGTTGATGCTGCCGGAAGCTGTCTCTTGCCTAGGGCATAGCGATTTTTCTGTTTTGGTGAAGGATGGTTTTTTGTGTTTTTGTTTTTTTCAAATTAGGTGAGGGAGGTAAGCAAGCGTAGTTATTTGTGTTTAAGCAAAATGGTTCTCATTATTTGCCAGTCAATGTTTATTTAATAAAATGCGAAGCAGAGAAGAGCACCAGGCTAGATGTCCAGTGACCCGAGGGTTTTTGATGTTCTTCCTAACTCTCTGACATTAGGAGAGCTCGTTGTTGGGGCAGCAAATGACGTAGTCAGGATCCTTGGGATGTATGGAAATCTCTTTCTGTAGGGCAATGAGAGCCTGTGATCGGGGTATTATGTATCAAGACTCAACTTTTAACTTGATCTTACTATACTCTTTATTTAAATGTGTTTCTTTTAGACTCAGATGCTGTGGCTGCATTTTATATTTTTGGTGTTCTACTTAAAACATTGTGTCACCCTCTGGTTGTGTTTTCTTTTATCTCTTTCCTTTTTACTCCAGGAAAAGGGGGTTTCATGTAGGAGGAAAATGGAAACTAAAGAAGAGACAGAATCTGGAAGTAATTTTCGGCAGCAGAGAAATTAAACAAAATGAGAAAACACACCATTTTGTTGCTAGCCGGGTGAAGGGAACATGGGAACGTGTACTTGTTTTTTTCTTGGTGATTGGATACATTATATGTGGATGGCTTTTTCATTGGGACCGTATAGTTAAAGAAAGCAAAAAGCAGATCTGAATGTTAAATATTTCAATCTTCTCAAGAGCACATCAAGTTGGCATTTAAACTCAGATTGCTGGCCTCTTATTTCTATAATTTGAAATCGGATTGCAGTCCCGCAAGTGAGAGCCCGTAGTTCAGGTGACCCCTGTCTCTTTATCCATCTGGCCTTCTCCGGTTCTCTTTTTAACTCACAAATGGGAGTGGGTGGGAATGCCCAGGAATATTTTGAATGTGGTAAATACAGGATGTGGGAAATTCATCTGTGAAATGTCAGCCTTGTGTAAATGTCTACATGTACAAATGGAAAATGGAAGACCCACTAAAATGCCTCATGATTTGATTTGCGAATTGAAAGCTGGTGTGGCATCGTTGGGGATTCCCAGTCCTGAGCAGGATGGCAACGTGGGGTCTTTGACACTAGGAATGCATTTCAATTTTAGAGACGTTGACAATGAATTTTGATGTAAAAAATCATAGAGAAAATGCTTCCTTCTGGTGTATCGCATCGTAAAACATGTTTGGGTTCTTGGATATCTTCTTTCATCGCGTTTCCCCTGAGAGATGGCTGGTAGTCCTTTAACCAGTTTCGGCCTGACGACTCGCAGTCAGTTTTGATGTGGTGAGTTCCCCTTTTCCAAGACATGGATCTATCTGACTTGAGATGCCCACATTTCTTACGTTTTTTTGTTTAGTAATTCTAAGTGGATTTTGGCGGGATTGGTTGAATGGATGCTTAGTTTCCTGATTAATTTTGATACCTGTGCGGGGACTTTTATGAATCTTTGTTTTAAAATTTGTCATGGTCTTGGCTGAATACTTGGTCGAATGTTCGAAACCCATTTCCCAGTCAACAATTTGTTTCGCACCTGCTGTATGCCTTCCTCAGGGAGAGGCACGTGGAATTCAGGCGTGGAGATGGCGCTCCTCGGAAGTGACAGGCTAGTGGCTCCCATTGAGAAACAGGGGTTAAGGGGCATGGAATGGACAACGAAGTCCCACAGACAGGTTTCATGAATAGGGACTAATGAAAATACTCAGAACACTTTACATTTCCGAGTTTATAAGTCCACTCGAAGTGCTTGAGAAAACCATAGTGTAGGGAATGGATGCATGTATGTATGAAACTAAAACCAGACTTCTTTGCTGATGTCATTTCTCAAAAAGGTTCTTGGAAAGAGGGACTTTCCAGAAGAGTATGGAGCCTGTTTTGTCTTTACCTCCTGAAGGTTTTTCTCTCTCTGTGTCTTTTCTGTATTCCTAAAATGCTGGTGAAATCATACAAACACGTGCACCACACCCCGCACTCGGGTGTCTCCAGTGGCTTTCGTCATAATTGCCCCAGCGCAGAACAACCGAGATGCCCTTTGGTAGGTGAAGGGAGAAGTAAACCATGGTTATCTAGACGATGAATGTTATCTACCCTCAGGAAGCAATGAACTCGCAAGCCACGAGAGCCGTGGAAGCCCCTGAAGGGAGGCGATCTAAAGCACTGTGACATTCTGGAAAAGGCAAAACGGCGGAGACAGGAAAAAGTCCGTAGTTGCCAGCGACTTGGCAGAGGGAGGCAGGGATGAACAGGATTAAAATCCTGAACATGGGATTTTAAGGGCAATGCAGCTACTCTGTATGATCATTATAATGGGGGATATATGTCCTTATACATTTGTTAAAACCTGCCTAATGTGTACCATGAAGCATGAGCCCTGATGCAAACTCTGGATTTGGGGTTGATGATGTGTCGATGTAGGTTCACCGAAGGTAGTAGACGGACCAGTCTTCGGGGGGATGTTGATCACGGACGACGCTGTATGGGTCTAGGGGCAGGAGGCCCCCGAGAACTCTATATTCTGCTCAATTTTGCTATGAACCTTAAACTACTCCATCTAATAACGTCTACGTAACAACGGCAACACCATACAAGCCGAAATTGAGGAAACAGCTGTGAATTCCCTCCATGGTATCCAGTAAAAGGTCTCTTGACGAGATTCATTGTCTAAGTCCTTTGCAGCCCCTCTGCTTGGGCGGCAGCTGGTGGACAGCATGGAAGATTCCTTGTGGGGCGGGGGGGCTCTGGTGTTCAGAGAACTGGGGTATGATGACGATGGGGATCTTCCCTGGCGGCTTCCTACCTATGAAAGCATTGACTTCAAGTTCCTATTTTTTTCCTTCTGATCCTGTATTATGCCAGTGTTTTTGTTACTAAGGATGCAGTTTTTGATGAACTTACTCCTTTGGTAGATTCCACTTTAGTGGGACTTTTCCTGCGTTGGGCCTGGTTAGGGAGGAGTTGACTTTGGTCGTATTTAAAAATACTGTGGCCTGGAGACCATACATCGTCCTTTCCTGCCTTGATCTTGTTCTTTCTCCCTGGGCAGTTGCCGGGGGAGCTGTGTGCGTGGGGCCCATGAACATGGGACTGAGCAATGACACAGATTTTTCTGGAAGTTTACACCAGTGTTTCTCCTTGCAGGTTGTCTGTCACTTTTCCGAAGTCACCACTCATGCCTTCACCACATACTTGTTGAGCACTTCCCTTTATGCCCGACCCCTTCTACGTTCCGGGGCTATAGGAGTGAACAAGACCCAGAAAGAAGAATCTGCATGTGTGTAACTGGCATTCTGGAGGCGGGAGACAGACAGTGAACAGTGGTTAAAACATGGGGTATGTTGGCAGGTTATCACTGTGGTGGGGAAATAAGCAAGGAAGGGGCCAGGAAGAGTTGGGAGTTTGAACTTTCGAATGGGGGGGAGAGGAAAGGCTCGCCGCAGGGGTGACTATGATGCTAAGGGGTTGAGGAAGTGAGGTTATTTTAACAGCCAGAGTGATCTACAGAGAGAGATCTACAGGGGGCCTGGCCTGCTGGAGAAGTAGCTTGGAGGCCACTGGGGCTCGGGGGGGCGGGGGGGGGAGAGCATTCTGGAGAGACAGGAGGTGAGCCCGGGAGGAGGGTGGCATCGCTGGTGGGAGGGGAGACCTTTGGCGGCTTGTGGGTGTGGTTGCCATCAGACGCCATCTGATCTAGGTTTCAGGCCCTGTTGAGAGTAGGTTAGACTGCTCATTTCGACCCTGTGGCTGGTAGTAACCCCTGAGTCTGAGCAGTGATGATTGTGTTATTGCTCACACAGCCCTGCTCTTACTGGTGCTCTTGGGGCTTTATTAATAAGGATTTTTTCTTTTTTTAACTTCCGTAAGCACAGGTCTCTTTCTTTATAGTTAGTGAGAAAAGGGACTTTGCTCATGCAAGTGTAGTTAGTCGATGAGTTCTATGATGGGTTCAGAAATGCTCAGAAAGGGGCGCCTGGGTGGCTCAGTCGGTTGAGCGTCTGGCTCTTGATTTCGGCTCCGGCCATGATCTCAGGGTCCTGGGGTCGCGCTTAGCGGGGAGTCTGCTTGAGTTCCTCTCCCTCTGCCCCTCCTCCTGCTCTCTCTTTCTAAAATAAATAAATAAATCTTAAAAAAAAATGCTCAAAGACGATGTAAAGGTTCTCTGCAGCCGCGTGTTTTGTTTACATTCAAAACAGTAAGGTCCCCCTCCCTCCATTTGGCTCTGTTTTGCCTCTGGGAGCCTCCTTCTCGCCTGGAACCAGATTAGACTCTTTCCGTGACATCACCTCCTCCTGTCCCCCTTTTTGGTTCCGGCTGCTCATCTGGAGTCTCTGTTCTGAGAAAAGTGAAGAACGTGTCAGGGTCATTGTCTCACCTAAAGGTGAGCTACCTGAATCATGGCCTGCACACAGCTGGTGGGTCTCCGAGCCTTCCAAAAGTCCAAACCGGAGTTGTTTTTTTTTGGGCGTTTGACCCTTGTCTAAGTGGCATGCGCTAAATTTGTCTGCAGATGTTAGTTTACCAAAGTGGCCTTTGAACAGAATAATAATAACTTTCACATCTGGTCCCCTTTTCATCTAGGGATCTTAAAACCCCAAGTGCACATTAATTAAACCTCACATCACTGGAAGGTCGGGAAGGGGTGAAAGGCCCAGTGCTTTAATCACCCCGCAAAGAACATAGAGGGACAGCCTGTGGGCCTAGCACTAACAGGCATTTTGCATTTCACCAATGCCTTTCATCTGGCTTCTTAAATAGTTGGCAAGTGTTACCTGGTGGGAAGTGCATTATTATGCACATCTGCAGGGAGTGGTGAATATCCTGGGATACGGAGACCTCGCTTTTTTCGGTATGATCATTGCAGAGGACTTGTTCATTTCTGGTTCATGGGTTCTTAGGGTTTATTGTGGATTATCCGGGGTCTCCTGGTGCGGATGGAAGGGTGGTAGAGTTGACGGGTAAGGCTGTTTGCTTTTTTTTTTTTCTTTTCTTTTTGGTTTGGTATACAGACAGGGAGGGAGTGTCTTTGTTAATTTCAGCCATCTTCCAAGCCGGTAATGGGTAATTCTCATTTAGGGCCCTGGGACATCCCCTTCACCCTAAGTGCCTCACTCCACAAAGTCCCCCAGGTGAACCGGAACAAGAGAAAGGTAGGGGAGAGCCACCTCTCTCCCCAGAAGAAGCTGCTCGAGTCCATTTCTGGTAAATGAGGGCATTGATGTAAAAAATGGAACAGAAGAAAAAAACCAAAGGAGAAAATGTTGTGGTCATGTCATTAATAGGTAGAGAATTCACCGGCTAACCTGTGGGAGGGAGTCAAGGATCTGGCTCCAGCTGAGGTCAGAGTGTTTATAGACAGAGCCACAGTCCTGCTACACTGAGGGCTGGGTCATTCCTCAGGGGGATGCTGCGTGGCAGGCCTTGGCAGGACATGAGAACGGTGCATGATATGCAGTTGGTTTGCAAAAGCATGGATTCTTTCGATTTTAAATAGAGTCCTTAGGCCTATTTTTTAAAAAATTCCCCAATGCCAGTGTAAAGTAGGCTATTGATTTTATAATAAAATACTGCCTTTATTTAGAATTGCATGTGGAAATAAACAATATAATGGAAAACTGTTGAGAAGTATGGGTTCTTTGAATACCTCCTCCATGTGACCCCTTGAACCTACTGATTCCTGGGCTTTCTTTATGACTTGCAAGGTAGAAAGATACCTGTATGTCTGCAGATAAAAGATAAACGTTTATATATTATTTTAGATGAAGGCCCTTTGGAGTAAATTCTAAAAGCACACCTCATAAGAATGTATCCTTCCAGGATACTTATGTAATTGTACTGAACTGTAAAAAAATACTTTTGTTCTTTAATTTGACAGTGTTAATGTGGTTTTTGCTTACATTGGTGCAAATACAGTAGAAAATCATCTGTTCTTATATATGGTTGTGGGATAGGTATTCACTGTTTCCTTGTACTACGGGAGCTCCAGTTGGCAGGGACCTTACTGGAATAAATAATAGATAAATAAATAGATAGATAAATATTTGGAGCAAATATTTACATAGATAAATAATTGGAGCAAAGAAATGAGTTAGAAATCTACTTCGTTATTTAGAAACCAAAACAAGCCAAAATCTTTGTCTTCAGCATTAAAATCATACTTTGAAATTAAATAGTTAATCCCTTTGCTCGTGGCAATGTCAGGGGCCCTGTGGATGGAATTCCAGAATGCTGAGGTAGCCTTTTTTAAGAAAAAAGATTTATTTATTGAGAGAGAGAGAGAGAGTGCACGAGAGGGAGGGGCAGAGAGAGAGGGAGAGAGAATCTCAAGCAGCAGACTCTGCGCTCAGCGTGGAGCCAGACTCTGGGCTCCATTGCTTGACCCGGAGATCATGACCTGAGCCCAAATCAAGAGTCAGATGCTTAACCGACTGTGCCACCCAGGAGCCCGAATATTGGAGTTTTAAAAAGATTTCTGTCTCTTCTCTACTAAACCATTGTAAGGTGGTTGGTTCACAACCATCCCGGGAGCTTCCCGGGTGTAATATGAAACCAGCCCGTGTACTCAGAGGCCAGGGAGAGACTGAAGAAAGAGACCACTCTAGACTGGTAGGTTTAATGAGCAAGGGAACTTGCATACGAGGCTCATCTGGGGCAGCAGCAAGATGAACGGATCCCCGCACCCGCCCTAACCCCAAATTAAAAGTTGATAAAGAGGCCCTAACTGGATTCAGTCACATGTACCCCACAGGTGTTCTCAGCATCGCATCCCCATCTCCAGGCCGTGTCCTTGGAGCAGCCCCTGGGAGTGGGGAAGGCAAGCAAAACCCACATTCCAGGGACGGGGGAGGGGGTGACGAGCCTCCTAGTGCCTGGTTCCAGCAGGTCATTCGGGTCAGTCGGCCTTCATGTCTTTTTTTTTTTTTTTAAAGATTTTGTTTATTTATTTGAGAGAGAGAGAATGAGATAGAGACAGAGAGAGCATGAGAGTGGGGAGGGTCAGAGGGCGAAGCAGACTCCCTGCCGAGCAGGGAGCCTGATGCGGACTCGATCCAGGGACTCCAGGATCATGACCTGAGCCGAAGGCAGTCGCTTAACCAACTGAGCCACCCAGGCGCCCCGGCCTTCATGTCTTTTTGATGATGTTCCCCAACGAGGATTTAACCATTTCTGAGTCTGGTTCCCTCAGTTTCCTGCCCGTGGAGCCTGCAGTCTCGTCTCCATTATCCACAGCAGATGGCCATCATGAGATTTGAAATCATTCCTGGCTTCTCTATGAATTTTCTATTCTTTCTTGACTTTGTGAAGGCCCAAAGTGTACATTCCTTTTCCATGGACTTCACCTGCAAACCCAAATTTCCCTGAAGAGAAATTTGACTAACTGCCTCATGGCTGAGGGGATCCTGCCTGAGCTGTGTGGGAGAACCATGAATCCCGCTCTAATTATCAGTGGCTGCTTATCACCCGTATGGAAATAGAAATGGAGACCTATATGTTGCATGAGCAAGGAATTTAGTGTTGAAGAGTAACTCAAGTCAGTAGATGTACTAGAGACCCGACCAGGGGATGGATCTTCCCAATGGAGATTCATGGGACACAGCTCCTGTCTCACAGTATGGCAGCAGGACAGGAGATTCAGTGCCAGGTGACAAAGAGCAAGGCAATGACGACCATAGGACTGTATCTAGGGGAGGGCAGAGTGTTGAGGCTAAGAGTGGGGGTGCATGGGCCATACGGCCTGGGCGTGAAGCCAGCCTCGTCATGATGGAGATCATGACTGGAGTGTTTGTGAGTGTGTGTGTTACTCACCATGCCTGGAGTGTCTGTGGGCAAGTTACTGTCCTTTTGGGGCTTCTGTTCCTTCCCCTGTGCAATGGGGGATGGTGGTGCCCACCTTATAGAGCTCTTGTGAGGAGCAAACACATTAACCTTTGTAAGGACTGAGGGGAAATGCTCATCACAAGCACACCTTTCGTACATGGGAGCTGGACTCATCCTGTACATCATGGCAGGGCAGACGGACACACAGGGAGGGAGGGACTCTGGTGGGGGAGGGGAGGAAGCAGCCAGGGAAGCTTAACTCCAGGCTAGACTTTTCTTTTCTCTAGTATTTTTAAACGATCATGCACATTCATTACAGAAAGATTAGAACATATAGATAAGCAAAAAGAAGGCCGTCAGAACTACCCTTTGGCCTGCTTCCAGATGTTCCCATTCTTAACAGCCTGTTTCCTTCTAGACTTCTTTTTTCCTCCCCTGCTGAGTTAGTTTCTGAAGGATGTCAGGGAGGGTTAATGTTTTCCTGCACTTAGTTCCACCAATTTGGTTTCCTACGTTGTTATGTAAGGAGCAAGTTTGACTTGCTTTCAGAATTCTCTCATGAAATATTTAAAAAACGCCGAGGAGCATGGTGAATAGCACCCACTAAGGGGCCAGCATCTAGACTGAGCTCAAATTATGTGGAGAAGCCTGCAGTCTTAGGAGGGGGTGCAGGCCAGCGAACACTTGCTGAGCGTTTCCTCTGGCTGGTCCTGCACCAAGCACTTGAGGTACGTAACTTCCTGTATCCGCACAGTAACCTTCTGGGCCATTCTTGCTCTTCTTCAACTGTAACTAAGGAGGCTCTGAGATGTTCAAGGATTCGCCCACCATCACATGCACAGCCGTGCAGAGCTGGGATTGTCACGTGAGCCTGATACTACGTCACCTGCACGCCCTTTCGTGCTCGCTCCTGCCTCAGGGCCCACTGACTCAGCCGTCCTTGCTCAAAGCTCCTTTTTTTTTTTTTTTTTTTTTAAATGTGGATGTTTTTCTTGGCTAATTATAATTTGGAAATAGAAAGCGAGCAAAATTGAGCTGCCCTTTTTGGGTGTGTGGTAAGATAGACATCACCCAAAATTTACCATTTTCAACATTTTTTAAGCGAACAATTCAGTGGCATTAAGGACATGTGTGATGTGCAACCATGACCACTATCTGTTTCCAGAACGTTTTCATCCTCCCAGACAGAAACTCTGTGCCCATTAACCAGTAACAGCCTTCCCACCTCCCATGTCTATTCTACCTTCTGTCTCTGTGAATTTACCTAGTCCACATAGGCAATTTCTCATATGAGTGGAATCATACAATGTTTGTCTTTTTGTGATTAGCTTCTTTCACTTAGCATAATGTTTTCAAGGTTCATTCATGTAACATGGATCGGGCATTCATTCCTTTTTGTGACTGAATAATACTTTATTACATTTTGTTTATCCAGTCATCGGTCAGTGGGCATTTAGCCTTTTGGCTGTTAGGAATAGTGCTGTTATGAACACTGGTCATGCAACTCAACAACCTCCACAGACACCAACCCGATTAAAAAAGTGGGCCAATAGACATTTCTTTAGAGAAGATATACAAAGGGCCAATGAGCACATAAAAGGATGTTCAACACCATTAGTCATTGAGGAAATGCAAATCAAAACTACAACGGGATGCCATTTCATGCCCAGTAGAATAGCTATAATAATAATAAAAAATAAGGAAAACAACAAATGTTGTGAGCACGTGAAGAAATTGGAAGCAACCGTTGTACATTGCTGTTGGCAATGTAAAACGTGGCAGCTACTGTGGAAAACAGTTTGATGGTTCCTCAAAATGTTAAACATCAAATTACCATTTGACTTGGCAATTCCACTCCTAGGTACAGGGTCCGGAAGAATTGCAAATAGGGACTCAACAAGATACTGAGCCAGCTGAGCTACTTTGAGTTTGCATTATTATTGTTTATCAATTCGTCTTTCTTAAGGATGATTTACTTATGTTGCCACCTGCTCATCTAGCATGGAGAGCAGCAGAAATTAGAGCTGCAGGGAAAAAAAAAACAACCCTTCCATGTTTATGCTGATGGAATGACACAAAGCCACTTGAGAAACACAAAGTTTGGTTCAAACCCCGGAAGCCACCTTGTCATGTCAAGACACACAGGAAACATCCTGAATATGAAATGAGGCTGAATCAGGTTTTTTTCTTTCTAGTCACATTGTCAAGATAATGACAAGTAGATGTATATATGGAACTCTTTTCTCCTAGCCTCAGAGTCCAAAGGATTTATTTCCTAAGTAGGAAATTTTGTTGGATGTACCATGACAAAATTGGCGGGTGTTGCTAATCAGAGTTGGAAGGAGCAAATCTAAGTAGGAAACAGAACATTGGTTTTGGGTTCTTGGATAGTTATTCTGTCTCTGCAGAGTAGAGTCTGTAGACCACCTACTAAACCATTGATAATTCATCCCGAACTTTATTAGCCGTAGGGGGTGTATCAAAATACTCACACTTGAATATTTGTTACTCTAGACATACATTCTGAACAGTAGAATAAAATACTCTCTCGGCAGAGACCTGGGAGCTCTAACTGCCCAGCTTCTTGTCTCCCTGCACTCCACAACCCTGCCATCAATTCTGTCACTGGGCAGTAATGTGGAGGAAAGTATCTTCTTTCTGAAATCCTCTCTTGCGCTGGGACTGTGGTTATAGGCTTTGGTTTTCCAGGAACTTCTTTGCTGGGTGGGAGCTGTGTCAGAATGGGGATATGCAGTACCGTTGTCTGATCAAGAAGGCACATGTAATCTAAAATTGGAAAGTAACAGCCGAGGTCAATCATAGTATTTGGAGTGTCAACCCACCTGAAGTCCAGAATATGGAGAAGACCGAGCTGGTTGGGACTGGAGAAGCTCTTATCCCTCTGCTGGTTCTGGACCAATTGGGAGAGACAGAGGAGTCAGCAGATGGAGATCAGATGGTCCCCTCTATTACTGGTACACGTAGGATTGGAGGTTGTGACGTCGAGGTGTAGCAACAGTAAGATTCAGGAATAGAGTTCGATGCAGACCAAGCACTGGGCACAAGGAGGCCTCTTCCCATGAGGCAGGCCCTCTAGAGTTATCTACTACATAATCTAGAGCAGGTCCGACCTTGGGTTCTCTGTGGGCCTGGAAGATCCCAAAGACAGGGGAAGTAGGGGCTTGAGCTAGGCACGTGGGGGTCATTCCCCCAAACTAGGTGAGTGACTCTGCCCTCCCAGAGCAGTCAAAGGGTCCAAGAGGCCAGGACGTTTTCTGTAGTTGAAGACCTTTCCTGTGGGAGAAAACCTCAGGCCCGGGACCTGGCACACGTGTTCCATCCAGTGGAATGCTGTCTTTGTCCCGGAGCACAGTTATTTTATCATCGTTGATATGATAAGACGCCTTGATGAGTTTTCAAGTGAGAGGCCTAATTGTGCCCAACCACAGGGTAAAAAGAAGGTCACATTAAAAAAAAATTTTTTTTTCGTGAGAAGTGGACACCCTTTTTCATCCGAGGGTGGCTACGTTTCGTGATTTTCTACATGTAGTAAACCATTTCTGGACATATTTTGGCTGACAATTAGGAACAAGCAATGATAAAACAATGATTTTTTTAAGTAATTATTTTTTTTAAAAGATTTATTTATTTGAAAGAGAGAGAGAGAGAGCATGCATGGGTGTGTGCGCACACAAGTCGGGGGGAGGAAAAGAGGGAGGGAGTCTTCGAGCAGACTCCCTGCTGCACGCAGAGCCTGACACGACTCGGGGGCCAATCCTACAACCCAGGAGATCATGACCTGAGCCAAAACCAAGAGTCACATGCTTAACCGACTGAGCCACCCAGACACCGCTTAAAAGTAATTATCTTAACATTCTGCCAGTTCTGTGTTGGAGGCGGGAAGGATAGGTAGGTGACAATATTCAATGTTGCAGATTTCAGAACCTTGGTGTCCTAGCAAGGGACCCTCTCCCTAGTCACCCTTGGTGGGCACTTGGTTTTGTAGAGTAAATGAATGGATGTCATGTGTATGTTCGGCTGAATTGCTACTCTCAGTTCTGTAGCACTCTTTCGTGGCCACCTTGGGGTGGGATGCTCTCCTCTCCTGCCATGTTAACTTTATTTGTATGTGGAAGTTTTATGTGGTTTTGTTGCTAGTTGACCCTCACAAAATAAATACATTTACATAGAAAACTTCTGTGGGTTCCCCTCATTTGAAAAGCGGGTGAAAGCCACGAACCACTCCTTATACAAGTGTGGAGATGACCATGCACGTAATTTGGATCCAGTTCCAGAAGGTTCAAAGGCCCTCAGAAGTTCTCCAGGGATCCTACCCTAAAAACCTTTGTATTAGGTCAGTTCCCAGCACCTATTGCAAAATTGCTAAAGTTAGCAAGTCTGTGTGACCCCCACCCTTTAAAACCATGAATATTTTAAAAAATACTAATAGCTCCATTGGAAACTTGTAATTTCCAGCTGGGTAGTGTGTGTGTGTGTGTGAGTGTGTGTGTGTGTGTGTGTTTAAGTGGGGGTTGAAACCCTTTTGGGGTTTAAAAGTAATTTCAGTGGTTTGGGGCCAACATTACCAAAACAATATAATGGAACAGAATAGAAAAGAAACTGGGCTGTATGTCTATACATCTGTCTGCTGGGTTGAGATGAAAAATACAGGTCCCAGTTTGAGAAAAATGATGTCTGCTCTGCTTATCTTGCTACGTATTTAGGGCAGTGGGAACAATTTAAAGAAACGCATGCTTTCTTTTCATTTTATGTTTGGCTCCATTGGTCTTTTCTCTTCCTTATTAAAAAAATGTTCAGGACTCCAGTGGTCCCACTAACATTTTTATATCGTAACATCCTCTTCCAAGTGATGACTTAGCCACAGTCTTTCTGGGGATACTTCTAATGTCAGCGAGCTTAAATCCTACTGTCGGAGGCTCTCCTGATTTTCCTTAATACTTCCATCTCTTTTTCCCCCCTCCGGCTAAGGATCCATGTGATTCCCCACCTCGCCATCACTTAACTACCTCAGACAAGAACCTTCATGGTTCCTCGCCTCTGTGTCCTCTCTGTAAAGTGGTCCCGATAATGATAATCTCCTTCCGTCGAGATTGTTGGGGAGACTCAGTGCGCTTATGTGTATAAAATGCATAGCATAAATCCGCAATAAGCATTAATCAGTGCTTTTAGTAGTAGCTGAACTGTTCGCCGTACCATGCAGGAATCACATTTGAGACTTCCTTTAGAATTTCTCAGAATCTGTTGAATCGGCCATTCTGGCTGCATTAACCAAGCAGATGAGCCCTCTGTGGTAGTGTTCTTCTTTTAAAAGCATCTGTTTAATCTTCTTTTATTTTTTTTTTAAATGTAGTCTACTTAACTCCTGATTTCTT
The DNA here is from genome assembly GCF_054177405.1 of Leptonychotes weddellii. Lineage (NCBI taxonomy): Eukaryota > Metazoa > Chordata > Mammalia > Carnivora > Phocidae > Leptonychotes > Leptonychotes weddellii. The sequence continues at coordinate 181,304,553 of NC_138369.1, read as the reverse complement.
GTATAAATTATTTTGCCCCCACATGTCATAAGTGGCATTAAAAGAACAATCTTTCTTTTCTCTATATTGTGAACCAACATTCTGTTCACTTACAAATGTTGCAAATGTTGATTATTTGGAACCCAGATGGGAGTCTCCTAGAAAACTCTGAATACCATTGAAACTCAACTGTCAGGACCTGTTATTAAAAGTAAATGAGGTTAAAAAAAAAAACCCAAAAAACAAAACAAAAGAAACACACACCACACACACACAAAGAGAGCTAAGTAATTTTCCTGGTGTTTTTTTTTTTTTTCCCCCTCAGAAGTACTTTTTGTAGGCATTGTGTTAATCTTTAAGGAAAGAAGTGTATCAAATTTTCAGGATTATCAAACATACTCAAAGCAAATGTCTACCCCGAATAAATGTATTCAGATTCTTAGAGAAGATAATTTATGCATGAAAACCTTGCCCCTCCACCACTCTTAAGAGTATTGCAAAAAGATTTAAGCTTGAGCTTGCTGTATCTTATAAAGTAATATATAGGACATACTCTATGCATATAAACATGCTTTTTGCACCAGCCTAGTGAGTAGCTGCTATAATTTAAGGGTTGTGTGTGATGTGGGTTTGAGAACATTGCCCAGCTGTCTCCCACAGGGCTGCCCTCCCTTTGTTAAAATTGAGTCTCTTGACACTCCTTTCTGGTATCATGCCCTGCCCCTTTTGCTGTCCTATTTATATAATGTTTTCCTATTCTCTTTTCTCCCTTTCACTCTCTGGCTATAAAAAAACTTTCCCTTTGGAAGGAACATAATTGCCAGTATCTGGCAGAATTCTATGGGAAAGGGGCATATATCTAGGACCAAAGGGACTTGGTTGGAATTTCTACTCAGCTGCTTCCAAGAACTTGGGTGACTTCGTTGCCCTCTCTGAGCCTCAGTTTGTGCATCTGTAAAATGGGCTGCTTATTATCTCTGGATTCAGTGAATACGTTAGGCTGGTAAGATTCAGGTTTACTTCTTTAAAAGGTATACATTTCTTAAGAGAAATAAAAATAAACATCTAATGGCAGATTTGGGGGTTATTCAGTTGGGTAGAGAATGTATTTTGTGAGTAAGGAGGGTCTTTTTAGAACCCTTGAAAATCTCAGTTACTTCTCACTTTTTCTGCTGTTTGCCAGAGTTCTGACATAACGTGCTGTGTAATTCGCACTAATGATAACTAACATTTATTGATCACCTTTTACGTTTCAAGCCTAGCATTATGTGCGTTTGCGTTCTAGTGCGTTAACCTTCCCAGTTCACTTGGGGCTGAGGTGGCAGTGGTGAGGTGTTATTAGGAAGAATCATTTGAACTGATTTCTCATTATTTACAGATGAGAAACTGAAGCTTAGTGCTGTTAAGACGCCCAGTAGGCTTCCTGGCCAATCACAGCCCTATTTATTTCTCTATGAAGAGAGGTCTATGGAGATGAATGGACTGGTTGCTGAAGGAAGAGTAGAGTTTCCTTCCCTGACCTCCCCATTCGCGGGCCTCTCTGCATGCACAGATCTATTCCAACATGGAGGAAGTAGAGCTGGTTTGGAATTTTTGCATTGACTCACAAGTGAGAGGATGAGTCTTTTAAGAAATGACGCACTGTGTTTCATTGAGGGTGGTGGTAAACCACTTCTCATTGCTGTTTGGACCAAAATCTAAACCCCAAGTTCCTAGGAACCTTGGTGGGCATTTTTGGAGTGATTTCACTTTAGTGTTTAGAGCGTTAGTCTTTCACTGGGTGGTGTCATGAAAGAGCCTCAGTTTGTGCAGTTTCTTAGTAACAGGAACTGTTCCCAAGATGGAGTCCATCCCCTTTTTAAGAAGCAGGCATCTTAGATCAGGGGCTCCTTTCTCTTTTTGTAGCATATTCATCGCCCTCCTGATTTAGCAGTTTTTGACTGTATTCCTCTTACTGCACTGACAGAGGAGTGTCAGAAAATGTTTCCTGACAGTGAAGACAATGGGCAAGAGGATCAAGGTTTTTTCCCTTCTTGGTGCGGGAACAAGCATATTGGCAGTTCATTGCCTGCAGGTTGTGAGACGGTCCTGCCAAGTCAGTGCAGGTGTTGGCTGGCTTGTTAAAACAAGTTGACTCTACTTTCTCTTAAGAAAATTTGGAAGGCAGTCCTTGGTCACAGGATCACATTGCATGAGCCACCAAGATAAATGAAAATATAGAAAAAATGCAAATTATACTTTGCTATAGAAATAAACATTTTGGGGGCGCCTGGGTGGCTCAGTTGGTTAAGCAACTGCCTTCGGCTCAGGTCATGATCCTGGAGTCCCTGGATCGAGTCCCGCATCGGACTCCCTGCTCAGCGGGGAGTCTGCTTCTCCCTCTGATCCTCCCCCTCTCATGCTCTCTGTCTCCCATTCTCTCTCAGATAAATAAATACAAAATCTTAATAAAAAAAAAAAAAGAAAAACATTTTGGCAGGCTGCCCTAAACAGCTTTCCTCAATGAGTATCGTCAGTGCTGTCCTCCTTCTGTGTGTGGTTGGTAACCCTTCCTTTAGGGTTATTGGCTACCATATAACCAGCACATCTGATTCTGCCTTGTCATTTTGGTGTCACTGCGTTGGTAGAAGAGAACGGAGCAGCTAGGGATTTCCATTTGGGAGTAGTCAACTTCTGACTCTGAAAGGTAGCTGGGAATTCTGGGTTTTTAGGAGTTTTTAGGAGTGTGTCCAGGCTGTAAGTCTGTGAAGTTAATTTAACCCCCATGGTGTGTAAATTTCCAAGATTTCTTTGGAGCTGGTAGCTATATGTCCATCCAGAAAATTCTCAACAAAAGCTCATTAACCCAAGGCAGATAGTCTGACTCCTTTAATACACAATCCCAAATTTCAGTGGTTTCATACATTCCGAGGTTTACTTATTGTTCTTGTCATAGTTACCATGGATTGGCGACAGGAAGGGGTGGTAGTTTCTCTCTCTCTCTCTCTCTCCCTCTCTCTCCACAAGGTTATTCAGGGACTCAAGCTTGTTCCATATGGTTGGACCTTGATTCTTAGAGTTTTCTCCCGGCTTCTCTGCATTTGGTGTACAAGGAAGAGAAGGGGCCTGTAGAGTCTCCAGAGAGGTGTCAGGGGTAGATTCTGGAAGTGGCCCATGTTATTTGAGCCCACATTCCATGGGCCATAATGCAGGCACATGGCCCCCACATAGTGGTAACCGGGCTGGGAAGCTCCATTTCCTTGCTTCTCAGGTGAAAAGGAATTGATTTAATGTCTCTGCCACAGTTGAGTATTTAAACTTAATCTTAAGGGTTTCTGAAGGTGAAGTGTTTTGTTAGGAAGACCTTAAAAGAGGAATTTACTTGACCCAGTAGCTGGGTATTGAGTCTGATTTCCAGATTCATTTTTACCTTAAGTGTTTATGAGCTTCCCACAAATGGAGAAGAAAGGCTTTTTTCATTTTTTTTTTTAAAGATTTTATTTATTTATTTGAGAGAGAGAGAATGAGAGAGAGCGAGTACATGAGAGGGGGAGGATCAGAGGGAGAAGCAGACTCCCCGCTGAGCAGGGAGTCCGATGCGGGACTCGATCCAGGGACTCCAGGATCATGACCTGAGCCGAAGGCAGTTGCTTAACCAACTGAGCCACCCAGGCGCCCGCTTTTTTCATTTTTTGTCTTTTTAAAGTGCTGCATCGGGGACTTTTCTCTTTGCCTGATGATGTGTTTATTACCTGCTCAAAGATCCAGGATAAATGTCTGGTCATTCATGATACATTCTAGGTATAATCAAATTCGGATTTTTCAGACAGTACCTCTGGGGATCTGTGCTAATTTTAGAGATGCCCTGAAGTTCGTCTTTGTATCTCATTCTGCTCAGAGTTTATCACTGACCATGGCTTTTCAGGGTGAGAAGGCCACGTCTTCATGTTTTGTTTGAGACACAGCTCTCTTGACTTTTCGGGAGAACTTCTTCAGCCAGATTTTCTAGTCTAGGGGTGCAGAATTCCAGCTCTGTGATTTTTTTTCCCTGATGAAAGATTCCCACCCCTCCCTACAGATTCCAAAGCTTTCATTTTTAATAGTTTTGGAATCATTTAAAACTTTTCATACCTTACCAGTCATGTGCAACAGAGTCATGTTGAGCATCAGTTCATCCTCAGGTAATTTTTTTTCATCCCACAGAATTGATCATGATCTTGCACCGAGATTGGTAAAGTAGAGGATACTGAGGTTGGAAGGCGTGGAATAGCGAGGCTTTGGGGCTCGTTGTGCTGGCTTCATTCCTTCCTGTCCCATCTAGTGTGGTTCCGTGTCCCTTCTTCCTCCTCCCCACCATCCCTGCTCCCTCTGACTCTCCCTGCCGTTAATTTACTGTGGGCTGTCAAACCAGGTAATCACGCTTGTTAAATTGAGAATCAATAGGCTCTAAGTAAGGACTACAACAGAGGGACTCCCATTATCGACGGACTCAAGTTCAAGCTCCTCATCTGGTGTTTATAGTCTTTGGCAGGCAGCTAAAATGGCCCTTGCTGGGTTGCACAAAGTACAGCAACCCCCACCCCATCACACACACACACACACACACACACACACACACACACACACACTGCACCCTCTTCCCGAGCCACGCCAGGTTATAATCACCATAATCCATAGGCACTCATAATAAAGATCAACAAACATTTATTGAGTACTTACTATGTGTCAGGGTCTCTTATAGAATATAGTAAGACATTTTACACTCCTAGAGGCCAAAACATTTAGATTATATTAAATAGAGATTGCATTATCAAATATTTTAAATAACCAACAATTTCTTGTTATATGTAATTAATATATTCTATCTCAACAATTTAATAATGAGGTGTAGATTTAAATATTAAATGTAGGGGTCTGTGGAGTACATGAAAGCATTTAACCCTTCCAAGGATGAGCTGGGTAATGTTATTATGTCCCTTTTACAAATGAGAAAAGGAGATGCATCAGACTTCCAATTCATTTCTTTATATCAAATGAGAAGTTCTGCAGGTTATGTAACTTGCCCTGGGTTAGGGGCAAGCTAGGGGGCGCCAGAGCTGGCCATTGCCTCGTACTGGCCAGGTGATGCTACTTGACTCTTTTTGTTGAACTTCCCTCCCTGCCCTTTAATTCTGCTTGGAGGAACTCTTAATTTCTATCCTCAAAATTCAGTGGAGACTCTTCATCTTCCTGTCACTTGCCCTTACCTTACACTCTGTTCTCCCTGAATGAGGTCAAGCTGTGCCTACTACTGAGACCATTTCTCATGACACCCTCTCTCTCTCTGCTGGATGTGAGCTTTTTTGAAGACACGATCAGGATTGGGGAGTGTTGTATGAAACGCTAGTGGAATTGATCAGCATGAGAGGCTACCAGGCCCAACATCCCACTTCCCAGATGACAAAACCAAGGCCTGAGGAGGTTCCAGCACTGAGCTGTCTGGGGTAGATCTCAAAGTAGAACCCACATCCTCAGAGTCTGTGACAACGCGGACTTAAAAAGCAGGACACTTGGCAGTGATTTGGGTTTTGTTCATTCCTGGCAGCGTTCTGGATGGCCCACTGGGGCTCTGAGATGGGGGAGATCTTTCTGAGCATCCGGTGTATTTAATGTGTACTCAGAATGTTAACAGTCGTGGGAGTGGCTTGGCACAAAAAGACAAAGCAAGGCCCCAAATTTACACAAACCTGCTGACCGATGTCCTGTGTGCTGGTGAGACAGAAGAGCCTATGAACATGTGTGGCTAAAGGGGTTTTATTTTTTTTCTAAGATGAAACTAACACATTTGATACTTTTTCATTCATTCTCCTATTTAATGTAGTAAGTTGCTTGTTAAATTGTTTCAGCTTCATGATACAAATGACCCATGACTATTTTGTATCTATGTATATGACTTAGAATAAATAAGCGTCATGCTTAAAATTTTGTTTTATTTTGCATTTGTCACAAGCTTTGAGAAAAGTTGACAATACAATATAAAGAATTTATTTTCTCTAAATCACTTGGGGGGTAAGTTGCTATTACCCCAGACATGAGTGTTTTTTTCCTTCATGTAAAGAGGACACTCATCTATACAACCACCCTCCAGGGCTCAAAATCACAGAATGAATGGATACGTTACCACCAGCTACTCCTCACACCCCATTATAGGTTTGCCATTTGTCCCAAGTGCTGGAAGGATGGTCTCCCCGCCTTTTTTAAAAGATTTTATTTATTCATTTGAGAGAGAGAGAGAGACAGAGCACAAGCAGGGGGAGGGGCAGAGGAAGAAGGAGAAGCAAACTCCCTGCTGAGCAGGGAGCCTGATGCAGGCTCCATCCCAGGACCCTGGGATCATGACCTGAGCCAAAGGCAGACGCTTAACCCACTGAGCCACTCAGGCATCCCAAGCTGGTGCCCTTTTAAATAGCATGTGTGTCTAGTTAGAATCATGTGTTGGGTTGTCATGTGTCTTTAGATTAGACTCCTATCAGGAACACCTCCTCAGGCTTGATTCTTATGACCCTGATACTTTTGAAGAGCTCTGGGCAGTTTTTTGGTCCAGTGTCCTTGCATTTGGTCTTACTTGATGTTTCATACAGATCAGACCTGTGTTCTGCATCACTGGCAGATAGAGCTGAGGTGTGGATAGTGTGTCCTTCTCATGGTGTCTTCTCTGGGAACTCCCAATTTTGACCTGTTTCATTTCTCATGGTGCCCACTCACCTTGGTCTCTTGGTTAGAAGATGCTGTCCGTCAACCTGATCTGCTAGGAAGTTAGTCGTTGAACCTTTGTAATTAGTAAATGTTTTTTTTAAGATTTTATTTTTATTTTTAAGTAATCTCCACACGCAATGCTTGAACTCACAACCCTGAGATCAAGAGTCGCGTGCTCTACTGAGCCAGCCAGGCGCCCCACTAAATGTTTTTTATAGAGAGATATTTTGAGATTATGTAGATCCCTTATTTCTTATAGAACTTTCAGTTTATTTATTTATATCTCTATGGACTCATAGCTTTTTGTTTTAGTCAGTGGGTTATACTCTGTTAGTAGTAGTGTTTATTTTGATACTCTGGTCTTTCCTGATTTGACCTGTGATGGTCCCTTCAAGTAGACTCCTCTGTCCCATTGTGTCCCCCCATCCCTCACTCTGCTTGGATTCTGAAGCACCCGGACTGCTCCTTTTGTGGGCACCTCCCCCCTCCCCCAGTTGCTTGGACTCTGACACTCCCATGCCAGGCCAGTCCCTTGGGTGGATACTCTCCTCACTCTTCTCACTGGGTTTTTTATGCTTATCTTGGGGGTCAGTACACCATAGATATTTTTATGAAGGTTTAGGGGAGAATTGGTTTTGGTGTTACATTGAAAAAAACAGTGAAGCCTGTTTAGAATTTGTAAGCTGGCATGGGAAGGTGGTGGGTGTGCCTCCAGGCACATTCTTACACAAATTATTCAAAGACTTGGGAGAAGTTCCATCATGTTAAACCCAAGTTTAAAAATGTTGTCATCAGGGGCACCTGGGTGGCTCAGTCGGTTAGGCCTCTGCCTTCGGCTCAGGTCGTGATCCCAGGGTCCTGGGATTAAGCCCCGTGTTGGGCTCCCTGCTCAGTGGGGAGCCTGCTTCTCCCTCTCCCACTCAGCTCCCCCTGCTTATGTGTGCATGCTCTCTATCGAATAAATACATGAAATCTTAAAAAAAGATGTTGTCATCACCTTTTCTCTCAACAGCAACAATGGGGTGTTGATAAGATTTCTAAGGCGATCTGGAAGGGTGGCTTCTCGAGGAGAGCCTTGGCTGAGGCTGAGGGACAGGAGGGTACGCTGCTGGCTGGAGGCTGTCGGAGGTGGTCCTGTAAGGGAGGACGAAAGCTGGGAGCCAGCTTGTCTTTATCCTGTGTGCTCACTTCTCCTTCCCCCTCTCTTCTCTGCCCTGTTCTCTTCCATGCTGCACTCCCATTGACCCTCTGAGCCCTTTTGCTCAGCTTTAGAACCAAATGCTCGTTCATTACCACTTTCTACCACTTTCTTTTCTATACAGTTTATTATGATTTGCCACTCTAAAAATAATCAACTGAAATTCTTGACTCCAAATTTAATTTTAAAAAACTGTTCATGGGTACATGTTTTTAAAAAGGCGGTATTTTAGTGAAGCGGTGCTCATAATGAACACTTCCAGTTGCACATCCCTGTTAAGCAAAATATTTAAAATTTTTATCATTTATTTTATAAGTATATCTTCTCTCTCTGTTCCCCTCTCCCCCCATACACACATACACATGCACACACTGACCAGTGTGACAAAAGATACTTATCTGAGATAGGAGTTGGGTAAATTTAGAAATTCAAACATGTCAATGGCATAAAATCCCAATCTGTTGTCAGAATTTGCTAGAACTGGAAAAGTTCTTTTTGTCCTCTTGAATTTTAAGTAACCATACCTACATGTAAAGAGATCTTGACTATGTTGTCCTTGTAGTATGTGTCACTCTTACCTTTGACATGCAGTAGGTGCTTGGCTGCATTGAACTAGGTCCCCAGTTTTGAGGCTGGTAGGGTGGGTTTCTTAGACACAGATTCTGTTTCAACCTGATGGCCCCCAGAAACACAGAAAGACTAGGATCTGATGGCTTATCCTGATTCCTTTTGGAGTCTAAGCTTCCAAGGTTTTCTTTTCTGTTCCCTTCCCCCTCTTATGTTCTTTCCCTTCCATGGTGCTGTCTACCATTTATCCTACCTCTAGTACTAACTTCTATAGGGAACCCGTAGGTCGGTCTGGAGTTTCTGAGGAAATTGAACAAAGGGTCTTTTCTTTGCTTTAGGATCAAATAGAGTATATGAATATAGCTGTAGTTTTCACAGCCAACTAGAGACCATAACTCTTAAGAGTCCCACCAAGCAGTGTCTTATATTTCATTGCTTTTGGTGAGCAGGAGTGTGGGGTAGAGTTTCATATGTATTCACTCTGTCATTTGCTTTCTGCTTTATCTTAACTCGTTTTTTGCCAGAGTGCTTTTTTTAAAAGGTCCTTTTCTGTTGTTGTTGTTTAAACAATTATAAGTCATTTTGATGCTAATGATCGTGAAGGTAGTGCTGCTGGATAGTCCAGATCTAAATCCAGAAGTTACTTAGCATTGACTGTGGATACCTTGCAGGACAGTTTTGCAAGATATTTGTCATCTGAATTTCAGGTTGAATAACAATGTTTCTATTCTCAGAGCCTAATATCCCACCTGGATCGCGGAGGGGGGGGTGTCAACTACGTTTGTCTAGTGTACTTTGATTATCTCACCTAGAGTGTAATTCCTAGCTGAGTCCCTTTTTTATTTTTCTCAATCCCAAGGGTGTCCTCATTTAATGCCCTTGTCTGTATCCCATAGCTAGGGATTACATGATAAGAGGGTCTAGAGAAGAATAAGAAATTGGGCCCAGGGTTTTTATTGTACAGTGTTAAATTCCACTGTATTAATCTAGCTCTTATAAACTGAGCCCTAAAGAAAAAGACCATTGGTTTCCAGCCTTGGGCTCCTGGTCTGGGTTCTTCCTGGCTGACTGGGCAGGGTAATCATACCTGTGTCATAGACTTGATGGAATACCCCACCTTTTTCCCGGTCCTGAGCACTGGGCACGTAGTATCTCATACGTAATAGCCGTGGCTTATACTTGTTTGTATATATACAACAGCAACAACACACACACATACACATATACAACACATATATACATATATATGTATATATGTATATACATAATCTCACTCTCTAGAGAACTCTGCTCTAAAATTCACAACTCAGATCAACCCTTGTTGTCCCTGCCATGCATACCTGGGGAGTTATCTACTCTGAGTCAGACTCTTGGAGCTGGATGTTCCTAGTCCGTTTGGCAACAAACACATTTTATTATTGCCTCCTCCTACCATGAGATATCAGGAATTTGTGCTTTAATCCCTTAAAACTGTGACCTTTTAAATCAAAATATTATAGAGTTAGTATTTTGGCATATCTATAGATGAGTCTATTTATATTTAGTAAATCTGATTGGCTTTGTGCATTCCTGACGGGTGGTGGATAAGGTAACGTGTACCTGCCATTGGCAATATTCTTTCCAAGATACTTAAATTTTTGTCTCTGGTTATCTTCAATCAACAGTGGTTATATTTAGAAGATGAGGTTTCTGTCTTTAATTTTGGGTAATAATAATCTTTTCAAAAAGCTTGCGATAGCATCAAAGAGCTGAAGATCTGGTGTATTATTTTACAAGGTTGTGGTCTTTTGAGTTGTCATTTCTCCTCCTTATAATTGATCAATGAAGAGGGGTATTGGATGCCCCTCATGACTATTTCATGTGAAGGCTTCGTGTATTTTCATTGCAATCAGTAAGGAATGAGATTTCATACATTTGAGTACTAATTTCACAGACAGTTTTTTCATACTTGCTTGTTTTTTTGAAAATTTCTAATTATGGTACAGAAGCCTAGAGATTACGATTACTGATCAGTATCTGGATATAATGAAAGATCCCACATTTATCATCTGTTTATCACTTCTGTGGCCAGACAGTAGGTCGTGTGGTTTCCGATGGATTGTTCCATTTACTCTTACTATTTCCATTTTACCAGTGAGGAGACTGAGCCTTAGTGGTGTGAATGAACTCGCCACAGCCATTTAGGTATTCAGTAGCAGAAGCAAAATTCCCACCCAAGTCTGTCTCTGAAGTCCATTCTTTGAGCACTAATCTCTCGGTCTCAGTCACTTAATGGCTAATAAAATGCAGTTGAGCTTGAGAGGACTCTTGTTGGGGAACAGTCCTTATTTTGACTGATGCTGTTGGGTGTCTTTCACAATTACTCAAGACCTGTTCATTATCTGTTTCAGATATCATCTTGAGATTAATAATTAACCCTTAAGGGCTTTTCCCATTGTGTCAAGTTCAAACAAAAGAAGCTGACAAACTCCCATTTTATAAATCGAACATACGTAAATAACAGCACAAGCCCCAACAAGAAATAACAGTCGACAGGTTTAGTGTTTGCTCCCCTGAAGCCTGGGCCAATGTCAGCAGTTAATTGCATTCTCAGAAATGTCATGGAAGCAGGGGAGGGTGGTGGCATGGATACGTGGCCAGGCTTACTCCTTGAAAACCGTGGCTGTGTTTTCCTTCATTCTGAGAAGCATGGAGCAGATTTATTTTTGATTGAGCCCCAGAGGGAGATGGTGGAGTCTTCTCGAGGATTAAATAAGTATAATGTATTACCAATTATTTTTGAACAATACGTTGCTACGTCTTAAAGGAGTCTGGATGCTCTGTTTTGAAAACAAAACAAGCCCACGATTAGAAATTTTGGCTCCTGGTTGTTGATGGTTTTTGTTTTAATTAGTGGGAAGAAGCTGCTAACTCCAAATGTAAGTATTGCTGCTGTATAAAAATCACCTGCAAAACTCGTATTCCTGTTCACATGTACCTCCCTCCTGCAATAGGTATTTCATGCAGAGCAATGTATTTGTTTCTTTCTCTGACTCATATATACCGGGCCTTATAAAAAAGGGGGTACACACACTATTTGTCCTTCTTTTAATTTATTTTAAAGCACATACTGCAGTTATCCCATAACACACGTGGGCATGTGTGCATACCCCCCGCCCCAACGCACATGAACCCTGGCATGGATCTGACCCATGCCAAGTGAGTAAGAAGTCTAAGAGCCAAGGATGATGCCTGGTTAGTCATTATTATCTTTCTCATGGTCTGTTCTATGGTTGATGGAGAGATCTGGGTAAAGGAACATAGGAAATTGAGAGGGAAGACTGCTCAATGTGGGTAGTGCTGGTGATGATATTGATACTTGGAGCTGCCAATTAAGTAAACACCTGGATGACTTGGCTCTTTATTTGGCAAGAAGACTGAATCTATAGTCATAAAAATGAGCCCATTTTTGTTAGATGGTTCCCCACAATAATAACCCACAGAATACTCAAGGTCCCACAGGCCATTAATAGATATTCCACCAAAAAAAAAAAGTTTCCTGATTAAGAAAGTTCGGGAAACAATTGGTTAAAAAAAGTGAAATCCAATTCTTCACTATAAGAGCTCGAGTTCCCTCCTTTGACCATGGCATGCATTTTTCTTCGGGCATCTATGAACATTTCCTGTGTTTCTACAGACTGTGTACAAATGTTGGAAGACAGTGTGGAGTTGAGAAATGAGCACAACACGTTTTGGAGGAGGCAGACCTGGCTTGTGATCATGGTCAAGTTTCATGCGCTAGACAATAGATATGTCCCTTACAATTAGGAATGTTTCCTTTTTTAAGGACTTAAGCAGTATTTCAAAATGATCATCACCTTTTTTCCCCTGAGTAATCATAACACTCAGCTTAAAAAAATCACGGTCATGTTAAACTGCTCTCCTGTCCTATTGTGTATAGTTTCATAATCTCTGTGTATTTTTTTTTTTTTTACCTTGCCCTGTGAAGAGCATATATTTCATTGTAAAGTGTATTGGTGACATGCGCATCCTCTTGGCATAAAGAATTTTATTAAGTCACACCTTCATTTTTCATGTACCCTGAGCTCATCGTAGCTACTTAGTTTTGGGGTCTTACATTGCACTTTTTGGTTTTTGTTTTATCCCCCCCTGCCCAAAAGGATCTCTACGGCTGTTTCAGGAGCCTGAAGCCTTCCCCATCTTCGTATCCCTGTGAGATCTCGAACCAGCCAAGGGAAGGTGCTCATGGAATTGGGTTGAGTTGAATTGAGATGGAGCTCTTAAAGTAATGATCGGAGGAATTTTTTTTTTAGATGAGAAACGTCATGATCTTATTTACCTTTATGGAAAACTGAGCCCAGCGGGAACAGCACAGATGGCAGTCTGTTCCTGTGAGTGTGGGGACGGAGTGAGATAAACAGAACAAAGCAGGTGGCTCTGGAGCTGGCCCCCTGGTGCCAACATTAGTTCAGGCCACACACAGTCCCCGCTTCCCTGTGCTTGTTCGAGTGAGACATGGGTGGAACCAGAAGGCTGGTATTATTTTGGTCATCGAGCCCTAGTTAATGAAAACACTTGATTAATCCCCTCCTTCTCAGGGATGCTATTTTGAATGGAAAATCACTGTTGGAAAAGCAAATCCCTACATTGATTATGAACACAATATCCCCCGCCATTATATCCCCCCACCCCCAACAGCTCCCTCTTCTGCAAAGCCCATGTTTTGGAAGCGCTTATTAGGAGCTGAATTTTTTTTTTTTTAAGTTGTATTTATTTAAGTCATCTCCACGCCCAACACAGGGGGCTCCAACTTACAAGCCTGAGATCAAGAGTCCCATGCTCCTCCCACTGAGCCAGCCAGGCGCTCCCACCAGGGGCTGAATTTTACTGAGGGAGGAATATGAAGCTGTAGAGAAATTAAGTGATTTGCCCCAAGTTGTCAAGTTATCCTGGCGCTCACAGAGGACTATCCGTTGCCTACCTACTGTGAGTGTTCTTTGGTTTGGTCCTTGAAAAAGTCAAGCTTCCTACCCTATGGAAGAGCCGAATTAGGATGCCCAAACCAACTCTCTCAGCTTGTTTTCTCTCAAGGCAAATTTTTTCAGAAGAGGGGCATGCTTAGGGCTTGGGAGGGCCGTAGTGACGCGTCAGCCTTCCGAGGGTTGGTTTGGTTTAAATGTGGACCTTTCAGTTCCAGCTAGCTCAGAGGACTTGCTTTCCCAGTGTGATGCATTAGTCACGAGCAGGGCGTAGGAGGGTGTTGAACAATCATTCCGACCCTCCTCACCATCACTGGGTTTTCAAGCTCAACTTCAAGCCCAGCTACATTAGAATTGAGGACATGCTGGGGACACCTCCCCACACCTACCCTGCTGTGTGCTTGAAGTCTTGGCTCAGGGGTGAGAGAGGGTGGTGATTTCACATCCAGGGCTAGAGCAGAAACGTCACCCCGGGGAAGCTTGTGTACCCAGGACCTCCATAATTTATGTATTATGCGGTGGGGGGTGGGAGAGGGTTAGGAGTGGGGGCCTGTGTATTTGTGTTTTCCAGTTTGCAAATAATGTTTTGATACAGTTTTCCATATTGAAGTAAAAAAAGTAAAAAAGAGCCATAATTCTTGATGATGGTGGCTACCATCGTAAGCTCAGAGGGATGCAGTTATCTAGAAATATATGACAGGGGCCCCTGGCTGGCTCAGTTGGTAGAGTATGCGACTCTTGATCTCGGAAGTGTAAGTTCAAGTTCCATGTTGGGTATAGAGATTACTTAGGAATAAAACCTTAAAAAAATGTTCTTAGAAATATATAGCAAAGGTGACATCATGAAAGTGATGTCCTCAGTGACCCCTTCATGCCCTGGAGCTTGGGGCTACCAGGAACACCTCCAAGTAGATCTTCTTTCAGACCTCAAATCTGGTGGGTCAGTCAAGAGCACCTGCTGGATAGACTGTTGTAAACATTTGTGGGGGAATAATCTATATTCTTTCTGTTCCTTTGGTTGACATTGATGCCATTAGGTACTGGAGAAAAAAATCTGTGGGCATGTGATGGTTAATTTTATATGTTAACCCTAGGCTGTGGTGCCCAGTTGTTTGGTTAAGCACCAGTGTAGATGTAACTATGAGGTAATTTTTAGATATGATTAGCATTTAAATCAGTAGGGATTGAGTAAAGTGGATTATCCTCCATAGTGTAGATGGGCTTCATCCAATCACTTGAAGGCCCTGTAAGAGTAAAGACTGAGGTCTTCTGGACAGAAGGAATTCTGCCTCAAAATGCCTCTGGAGTCAAGACAGCAGCATCATCTCTCCCCTGGGTCTCCACCTTGCCAGTCTGCCCCACAGATTGTGAACTGGCCAACTCCTACGATTGCATAAACCAATTCCTTAAAATATCTGTCTCTCCATCCATCCACCCATCATCCATCCATCCATTTGCATCCTGTTGGTTCCCTTCTCTAGAGAACCCTAACACAGGACATGTGTGCCATGGACCGCCATGTCAAAAAGTAATAAGCTGATGATTCTCTTAGAAGAGACGGATTAAGACAAGTGTTCTAGTAGCTGGTAACTGTGGGGATTCGGAGGAGAAAAGTGGTAAAGCAGGTCTTGGAAGACCAGAGCTTTGCACAGTTTTCCAATAAAACACTCCAACATAAAAAGAGAATTAACTTCCAACCACTCCATGTGCCATTTATTTTGGGGAAAAGATAGGTATTTCACCTTAAAAAAATCATAGACATTTAAAATTTTACTCCATTATCAACCTGCCCCAACTCCTCTGCCCTCACTAACCTCCTAGTAAATCTGAGTCAACGTGACTCTTCAGAAAGATGCCCCTTTATCCCGATGGATCTTCTCTCTGCTGGCCTTGCCAGGGGTCTTTGTACGTCAGGTAGCAGAGCAGGGATTCAAGGGACTGGATTCTGGAAGGACATTATGTGCATCTTGAATGTGGGTTAGTTGGGGTTTGCAGTGATGAATGCACTGAGTGAGCAGCAGAGAGGGGTATTAGGTATGGGGATTAAAGGCAGGGAAACCTAAGTTGAAGGATAGAAATAGAAGGAGTGGGATATAGAGAGTACTTCAGGGACTTTGGAGGAAGAAGAGGGGAAGAAGGAAAAGACTGAAAGAAAGAAATTTCATAAAGAAAGAAAGTTCGTGAAGTCCCAAAGAAATACCAAGGAAGAGTATTTTCAGATACATTGCCTCAATCCTCAGCACAAACCCTCAAGGCAAATTTCCCATTTTGCAGATGGAGAAAGCGATATACAGGGATGTTAGATGACCGGCTCAAGGTCACAAGGACATTAGATGGCAGCTGAAGGCTAGATCTGACTGAACCCAAAGTCTGTGTTACATTGACAAATCAATGCTACCTTCTCCGAGGAATCGTAAGTGTGGAAGGTTTTGACCCTAAATAGTGTGTCAAATTTGAACTATCACTGGTTAGTCCCATGGAGGGATCCAGAAGGGGGTTACAAAGAGGGATGTGTGCTGAAGACCGAGATTCAGGTAGTGGGGAGTGTGGAAGGAAGTGAGTTTATTAAAGAGAAAAGTTCTCTGTATGGAGAATTTGGTAGAAGGCTATGGGCAGGACCTACAGCTGGGGTCAGAGGCATACCTGCAAAGTGCATGGAATCCAAGGCAAGGAACCGTGGTTTGGTGGGGGACGGATACTGATGGGAGGCCACGGCCACTTGAACTTGTAAGTGAGAGCTCTTTTAGTTACCAGTGGTTTTCCGGGTGGGAAGCTGGCCAGACAGAATGAGGATTTCTTCCAGAAGATGAAACCTTTTCTTACCACCTAGGAGGACCAAAATTTCATTCAAAACTATTTCAAAAATGATTTTTCTTTGTGTGTTGTTGTTGTTGCTGGCCTTTTTTTTTTTTTTGTCTTTCAGACTATGTAAGTGATATTTCTTGGCTACTTATCCTGGCTCTGTCTGAGATCCCCCACACCAAAAAATGTGGCCATGCTTGCAGACTCGTTTTTGTTTATTGCCTCTTGGCCAGTCATTGTATTGTCTTGTGGAGGGTGGAGATCAGCAGGTTGCAAAAATGAGTCCTTCCTTCCTGTATCATTTTCTTTTTCTACACATGGCATCGTTTTATTAAGCACCAGTGAAGGGATATTGACCAACGTCTTGATTATAGGAAACACCATGTAATGGCCCCCAGTGAGAGCTAGTCCTGTCAGCCCATAACTTCAGAGCAGCCTCAAGTTCTCAGCTGAAGTTCTTCCTGAAGATTCTGGGAGATTTTGACATTGCTGTGATGTTGCTTCACAAGGCTAAGATGTCGGGAAAATTTGAACTGTATAGATGGGGAAACTGAGGAATTTGTCAAATAGGCTTACAAAACTAACATTAGCCACAGATTTGGGGATAGTTTTTGTTGTTTATTTTTTTTAAACTTTTAAAAGATTATTTATTTATTTATTTATTTATTTATTTATTTACCATAAAGATGTTTTTTCTGCTGCTGGAGAGTTCTCTTGCGACTTGCATACCCCACCTGTCCACCATGCCCCCAGGGGAAACAGTAAGCCTGGCCCAAGGTGGAACAAGACAGATAGAAGGAAGAGGGGGAAGGAATAGGTCCTCCAAGTGGTTTTGTTCAAGCCGGGGTCATGTGGCCGGGGCAGGAGGCATTCCTGTGAGCTTTCCACACACCGTCTTTTCTCAGCTTCCGGATCAACTTTCTCTGTGCAACGGCAGCCATCTTCAATGTCACATGGATGCGCGAGATGCTTTCCTTAGGGTGGGAGAAGGAAATTTCAGAATTTATATTTCTGTCTATCGCGTGCATTTAAATTTTTGCCTATTTCTGTTTGATTCACATAAGTGATGCACATTATTAACATACACAGAAAGGTAAAATGTGCATCATTCATTTGAACAATAGCCTATGTATGTAAGTTACACGTTAGTTAAATGAGTGATGATACACACTCATCCTGTTTTAGATGGGCGTGCTCAGAACGATCTTACTGAGTGAGGATGCCCATAAAACCATTTGCACACTAGTGCCTCGGACAGGAGTGTACTCATTAGTTCTAAGAAGGCAGGCTGGTGTCTGTTTTGCTGCTTTGTGTGTGGTCTCATAGATATTACTTGGCAATGAATGTCAAGCTTTTTCAGCTAGTGGCTGTCATACAAGAAACAGATTTGCTTTGCGATTTTATGTATTGGTTGTTCTGCATGGGGACTTTGATGTATCGCTGTTTCAGAGACGTTCCCATGGTTTCCCAGGAACCGTCTTTATGTGAAAGAGGCTGATTATCCTCTTTGGACTACAGGGAGTAGTCATAAAAAAGTCATTTGATTTTTTTTTTTTTCCCCTTCTACTTTTAAAAATCAAGTCTGCAGCCGCTTCATGTGCTTTTTATTTCCCTCCCAATTTTTAATTCAGTTAGGATAAATGTTGGTCGTTCTTCAGCCAAAAAGATCTCACACCAGCGTTTGAAGTAAGGATTGGTCTGTTCCATCTTGCATTTCAGGGGCCAAACTCACTGGCACTTCTTGCCTTAATTGAATCATGAATTTACTGGAAAGAGACTCTCACGATGGTTCCAATTATGATATAGGTTTTAACTTAATTAAGCAGGTTAAAGAAACGTGGACTTCCTTTCAAGGGTAAGGAGCACAGAAACTTCTAGACCATCCACTCCATTTAAAGAGATGGATGGTCAGGAAGGTTGGCTTGAGTTGAGTTGCTTGTGGCCCTAAAGTGAGTTCCTGTCTTTCCTGCCATGGCTCTGGACCCGCTGTCACACGCCGTACCCCCCAGGGTTCTCTGGCGTAACCAGATGGTGGCCTGAAGCCTGCCGTCAGCTTCCGGTTTCACTCACACGTGAAAGGGATGGCAATTGTCCCCAGATGCTACATTTGCAGTAGGGTCTGGTGCGCTGCTGTGTGCGACCCACATGCATTTCACTGTGATGTGTACAGCTTTGGAGCCTCAGCCGTGTAGTCGGCGATCTTAGTTAAGTGATAAACCCAGTCTCAGGGCGAGTCAGGAGCATGGTGGGTGTCCTGAGGACCTAGAGAGTTCTGGGGGCTGAACTCCAATCTGATTTACATTTTAACTTCATGGCACTGAGCCTGAGGCCACATTTTATTTTTGTGTTAAATTATTGATGCTATTTCTTCCATTTATTATTATAGCCATTGGCTGAGTCAATAGAAGGCATGGTTGAGATAATGGTTTAAACTTCTGGCCTCTCACGGGTCATCAGAGGTTGTGTGTGTGTGTGTGTTTAAAGTTCTTGATTATACGATGGAATTGGCCAATATTTGTGTCTCCATAAATCCTTCCTGATCCAGGCTTTTTGGCAGGGTTTCTTTTCTTCCTCCCTCCCTGTCATGTTCCTTCCCTCCCTCCCTCCCTCCCTCCCACCTACCTACTTCCTTCCTTCCTTCCTTCCTTCCTTCCTTCCTCCCTCCCTCCCTCCCTTCCACCTACCTACTTCCTTCCTTCTTCCTTTCCTCCCTTCTTCCTTCCTTCCTTCCTTCCTCCTTCCCTTCCCTTCCCTTCCCTTCCCTTCCCTTCCACCTACTTCCTTCCTTCCTTCCAGTGCCCTGCTAATGTGTTCCAACCCTGGTTACTCTGTGCTTACGTGGAAGGGACACTGCATTTCTAGTAGGATCACAATGAATTCCCACCTCTCAAGTATAAAACTTTGGAATCGAGTGCTCCATTTTTGACCTCATGGTGGAAGGTGTTATTGTCACCTTTTTTGTCAGTTATCAAACTAGAAACTTCAGAAGCATCTCTCCCTTCTTTTTCTCCTTCCCTCCTCATTTCTGACAGTAAACATGTGGCCACTGAGTCCTGGGGATTCTGCCTGTTGTCCTTATTACTTCAAGGCTCTCACTGCCCCAGTTGAGGCCACCTTATCTCCAGTCCATCACTGCCTGATTGGTTCCTTGTAACTGGCCTCCACCTTCTCTTCCCTGCTAGCCAGAGTGGGCTGGGGAGAAGTGCTGGATTGCACACCTCTGGTAATAGCATCCCATCACACACTCCATTACACGTAATGTCTGCTTCCTTTGTGTAGCATCCATAGCCCCAACCCATCTTTTTAGCTTTACCATCTCCAGCTCCTTTCCGTGCATCTACCTCTCTACAGCACTGGACTGATGCTTTCAGCTCTCAGAGCCTTTGCTCTTTTCCTGGAAAATTCTGCCCCCCCCCTTTTTTTTTTGCATACTCCCTCCTGTCCCTGTTTATTTCCTCCCATCCTCACAAGCTAAGCCAAATCCTATTAGCCCATCAGGACCAGGTTCAAATGACAGCTTCTTCTGGCAGAATTAGCCTATTTCTTCTTATCATTCACTATTAATAATGCCAGATGAGCCCTGACAGCCCTGTCTCTGAGTGGATAGGTGACCATCGTTTACTCAGATTTGGGGCATCATAAGGCAAATGGTCTCTTTCCTCATCCTGGACATACAGTAGGTGCTCAATAAATGTTGGTTGGGTTAACTGTTGGTAGCAGTCAGCAAAATTATGTAGACTCTTGCCAAACAGTTCACAAGCAGTTTTTAGGTAGCCGTAAGCATAACTATTTAAGATCTACTTTTATACGCTCTATTTCATAAGATATGCTACCAATCGTAAGGCCCACCACTATTTTATGTACCACTCAGAAGGAAAATGGCACCAGTGAAACTGAACTGCACCATCGTGACTGTAAGGCACGTTTAATTTCAGAGATGTTCAAAGTGAAAAATGTGTTTCTTAGAATCAGTGAAATAAGGAACTGTGTTTTTTACCTGCTGGAGCTTGTGTAGTCTTAATTCTATAACTGCAAAAGAGAGTTGGAGGTGATTTGCAAATAAAAAATTGAAGTCATCTTAAATGGGTTTTTTTTACTTTAAAATGAGAGAGTAAAAGAGCATTTTGGGCTGAGTAGCCTGGGACTGCCTTGGGATGCTAGGCCTATGGAACCTTAACCTCTCACTGTTGTCTCATGAGTGAGCCCTAGTTTCTTCCTTTTTATTTTTATTTATTTATTTTTTAAAAAAGATTTTATTTATTTCTTTATTTGATTGCAAGAGAAAGAGATCAAATAGGGAAGGGTGGAGGGAGAGGGAAAGAGAGGGAGAGAAGCAGACTCCCCGCTGAATGTGGAGCCCTTCTCAGGGCTCGATCCCAGGACCCTGAGATCATGACCTGAGCTGAAACCAAGAGTTGGACACTCAACCAACTGAGCCACCCAGGCGCCCCTAGTTTCTTCCTTTTTAGAAGATGGGGACTTACAGGAATCAACCCCACTTTGAAAATCCTTGGGAGGAATGCCTTTAAAAATTTGTCACCAATCATCTTATTTGACATTGAAGTAGAAGATTCTTTGCTGCACTGAAATGTTTTCCTTAGTCTTTGATCAATATTCTCTGTTACCCCCTAAACACGTATCAGGATTGATGTTCCTAATATCCTCTTACCAGTGGCATTGCCCAGGACCCATTACAGTGTCCCTTTTTCTGTAGGGCAGCTGTGTTTCCAGCTATCATACTTGCTCATTGAGTTTTGGTTACTAAATTATCTTGGTAATCTAATATATACACACATACATAATATTTTTAGTTTCCCTTCCTTCCTCTCCAACCTTAGTATCTGGTTTACTGAATCATGCATGCCTTCTGCCAACACAAATACCCCCAGTAGCAGGAAGAGAACCAAGGAGCAACTACCAGCTGGAGGGCGTGATTCTTTCTGATGGGCCCTTTAGGCTCAAGCATGAGGGACCAACAGTGTGAAATTGGGGCTCCCCAGCCTGGTAACCTCTCCAGAGGGGCCTTTGTGGTATTTTCTCTCTCCTCTCTGTCAAAGGCAATCCCAGCCCATTGCTGGCAGGTGTAGTTGCCACACAGGCTGCTGGGGGGCATGGCCTCACCCCAGGGAGCTCTTCCTTGGCTCACAGAGTGGCCCTCCCATTGCTGCGTGGGAGAGGCGGCTCCAGGTCAGGGAACTGTTGGACCTGGACGGCGACAAATGGAACCAAATCGCTGGGGCGACCACATCCTGCTCTGCTTCCTGATGAAGAAGAGGGACCCCTTGACAGCTCGATTACATTTTGGGAAGAAAGACTTTCCTCCTGGCTGCTCAGCGAGAGAACAGGTGAAGGGAGAGTCCAGGTTGTAGGGGTTGGAGACCAGCATGGAAATGGCAGGTTGCCCTTTCACACCGCTGGGTCACCGGGGAGGGCCCAGAGAAGGTCTTGGAGGCAGACAGCAGCTGCTGAGTCTGAGAGTCTCTGCTCTTAGTGTTCCCTTCCTCTCAACTGCTCACCCAAGGCTGTGTCCTTCAGGATGGAGACACCCCTAGTCTCCAGGCTATATACCGCAGGCATGGAAAGCCAGAAAGATCTAGAACCAAACTCCCCCTCTGGAGCTGTAGTCTTTCACTGTGAAAGAAGAGCTGCTCTAACCCACACCCATTGGCCCCAGTGGTTTGGGATCCGAGGCTTCTTCCTGTGCCTGGGGAGGCTTCTGTACAGCTGGTGTGGGAATAGGAGGCAGGTCTGCCCAAGAAGAGGGACCTGGGTGACATGATTCCGGAAAAGATGTTTGAAATCTCTCCTAACTAGGGCACTGATGTGCTTTGGAGGAGGTAATTCTGGTGTGCAGTTTAAGGCTCGTGCACTCTGCTGTCTCACGGGAGGTGTGGAATCACTTTGAACGCAGTGCTGTCCTCTCCCACTGTCCCCTCCCTGGGAACACCCAGTTAAGTTTAGCCACAGCATGGTGGAATGCTCGAGGACAGATTTCAGCATTAGCAGTTAACCATGGTCAGCCCCACTTCCGTTTTCTTTGGGGATCAAAGGTTCCATTCTCTCTCGCAGCGACATGGGCATGCTTTTCTGACATGACTCAAACTTGAAACTGAGAGTTTAGGAGCAAGGAGCCCATGGTCACTCCTCTAGGAATGTTGGGTGGAATTCTCAAGTGTTGGGTAGCTTCACGGCTTCTTAATGGGAATGATGGTACTTAGATTTTTGAGAAATTACATGGTTCTCATGGTCTGTTCTGAGAAAGCTATTAAATCCATTTCGGTAAGCTGGGCCTCATCTGAGCCCTTGTTGGGCCAGGCCGTGGGGGTGTTTGGGAGATTTGATGGCCAGCTGTGTAACACAGCCCTCTGGGACTGGCAATTTCCAAACTCTCTCGGACGAAGCTGGGAGGGAGCTCCGTAGCGAGTGATGCAATGTTGGAGTTATATGCATTGGCAGTTGCCAGTGTCCAACAATAAACACCCAGAACCGAGGGAAACTTAGAAGAGTATTTTGGCCTAAAGCCACTGACACCCTGCCAGACAGATAGTAAGCATTCCATAAATGGTAGATTGCGCTGAGTCGGGGTAGAACATGTTACTTCACTTTGAAACACACTGACTTTACTCCTATGAGATATGGTAATGTCTGTCCCCGCCGAACCTGTTGGTTAAGTATTTTCAAAGATTCACTGTTCTAAAATTAAAAGTTATTATTTTAGTAGAGATTTCTTGACTTATAGCTGGCTTGAAAATACTCGTTCTATGAACATGTTTCCTCAGTTACCTTGGGATACATTTGGATCTAGTGGGAAGTAGCGTTGCTCAAAACTAGTGGAGTGTTGGGATATGGGAAATTTCAGGGATTTTGTGCAGCTGATATGGGTGTCTGTTTTTACCTGTCTCAAAAACACAGTTGGGCCAAAGCCACATCATCCATACTCTAGGGAATAGGAATTTGGAACCCCCTCATAGCCTGTTCATCTGTGCTAAGAATTCTGGTCCTGCCTTGAATCATCACGTGGTTCTCCTGGGAGGGAAGGCATGGCACCTCTTCTCTGTGCTAGAGTCTCAGTTTTCACACAAAGTGGACAAGCTCACCCCTGGTGGAACCCTGTCCTCATGCCAGATGAGGGTGGTCATCCCGTAGCATGACCCAGCTATACTTGGGCATGAGCCAGAGAGCTTACCACCCCTCAGGACTCTGTGGAGAGCAAAGAGTGATTAAGGAGAATTTCCTGGAACATTATATAGCCTCTCTACTCTTTAGCAGTATCCTACTTCTTCAGAACTTCTGTTACTGAGTTGTGATTTTCTTTTTAAATCAATTTTCAAGAAGAAACATCCATGTGAAATGTGTCACTGAGCCCATGTGGAAGGGTATGGTCCAGAACATTGCTTATCATACCACAGTGACCTCAGAGGACCACCGTGGAAATTTCTGTCTGATCTTGGTACCAAGAACATTCATCCTTCTTCTGAGTAATTGATTAGGAATTGTGAATTATACAACTGCCATGTTTTCTCAATTTGAGTTGGCTATTACAAAGCTTACTATAAATGCAACTGGCTGGGTAGCTTGATAGGGTATGCATGGTTACCCTTATTCTCTCTATCATCCTTCGGGTTTCTTTTGGGTTTTTTGAGGTTAGTAATTTCTTCTATTTTAGATTATGTATTTTTTTTTTAAGATTTTATTTATTTATTTTGTAGAGAAAGAGTGTGCATGCATGAGCAGGGGGAGGGGCAGAGGGGGAGGGAGAAAGAATCTCAAGCAGACTCTGTACTGAGCGTGGAGCCCAATGTGGTGCTTAATCTTATGACCCTGAGATTGTGACCTGAGCCGAAACCAAGAGTCAGACGCTCAACTGACTGAGCCACCCAGGCGCCCCTAGATTATACGTTTTTGAAAGTCACTCACTACTGAATCCTTTGTTGAATAAAGTAATGGTTAAAAAATATGTAAAAAAGATGACCAGTGAATTTTCTTTAATTTCTGAACCATGTAAAATTTTTCAGTGCCGCAGATCCATCCATCCATCTATCCAATACTGATTTTTAGACTAAGTATGAATAATAAAAACTAATTTTTTTGGTGCTTATTACATTTAAAATTAAAATTCAGGATTCTGACTTGTTCAGGATTTTGATCTGAGACCTCTATAGCCTCCTTCCTTCTGCTCCTCATTTTTAAGGTTCAAGGTAAGGGGGACCTTCCTGATTCTCATTAATTCATTAACTATGGAACAGTTTTGGGCACTGAAGTCATGATGAACAGAGTAAAAGTTAACATCCTTATGTAGCATTTTATAGTTTTTGTGTAACGTTTCATGTTGATTCTCTGTCTTTTAACAATCTTTTTAGGTAGGTAAGTAAGGTAGATAATCTTACATCCTCATTTTTCCTGTTGAGTTTCAGAATAGATCATTTACTTGCCCAAGGTCATATAAGTAAGAGAG
This sequence comes from Leptonychotes weddellii, assembly GCF_054177405.1. NCBI lineage: Eukaryota > Metazoa > Chordata > Mammalia > Carnivora > Phocidae > Leptonychotes > Leptonychotes weddellii. The sequence goes on along the minus strand of NC_138369.1, from coordinate 181,279,859 downwards.
CCTGGTGCAGGAGCTTGGGTATTTTGAGGGCAAGTACAATACCCCTTTCTCTATATAGTTTGGTTTCTGGAACTTTCGGGGACTTAAAAATGACAGGACGCTCCTTGGGAGTGTTTTTTGAAGGTGAAATAGAAAGTTCTGTCTGGCAGACTTTTTAGGAGAAGCTATGGATCAACTGTCACGGACACAGTATTTCTGACATCCGCTCACCTCAGACTGGAAGGTTGGGGCCATGGGACCCCTCAGCCTTGTCAATTTTTGCAGGTATATGAAGCCGGGGATTAGTTTTGGTAATTCCTCCCCCCCGCCCCCAGCATGCACACTTCCCTGTGAAAACTGCTTGACACCTGACACAGCAATGGACTCCAGGAGTTGACGATGAATCAGAGTGAGATTAAAAAACGTGGTACATCACTGTAATGTAAGCAGGCCCCTGGTATTGCCGGATTGCGTCAGAGTGGTGTGTGTGCTGTGAAAAATCGGGTGGATCACATCTTCCAGCTGCATCAGTCAATTCCCTGGTTGCCCCGCAACAAATTTAAGGTGACTGGTGTCATCCCATTTATAACACGAACCCAGTTTCAATGAGTTAGGCATCCTGTTTTCAGGAAGCCCCAGTAACAGTGGCCTTCTATAGCGGACTTCTTTTAGTTTACAAATGCTAAGTAAGGTGAAATCATAGCTAACGTTCATTGCAAACTGACCACAGGGTAGGTGCGAAGCTAGTCATGTAACATACATGATCTTCTTTAGTGCTCGTAATAACCTAGTGGTTTAGGAACTATTCTCTTTGGAGAGGGGTGATATGTAGAGTTTGCCCCCAAATCACCCTGCAGGTGACTGGTGAGGTCAAGATTTGACCTGATGCATGCAGTAGGACTGAGGTTCAAACCCCCAGCACTGAGCTTGATGCCTGGTTGCCTTCCGTTGAACCTGAATTCTTTGCAGTTCTCGAAGAAAACTCAGAGTACTGTAATCATTCTCGGGTGCCATGGTGGAGCTAACCACTCCAGGCAAAATGAGTGCTTCTTGGCATGTTGCAACCACAGTGTATCTGCTGCTTGCAAAAGAACACACATGAGGCTCTTCATTCATCCATGTCACGGGTCAATTCCGCAGCCGGGGTCACGGGGAGAAATTTTCCCCCACGTCCACATCAGACAAAAATTCTACCAGATACAGCTCAATTTTGTTTTCCTGCAATGTTTTATAAATAATGCCCCATAACTCTCGTCTTCTTCCCCACATTGTTCTTCTACTCAGGAATCAGAAGGCTATAGATGGAGAAAACTTGTAGTTCTGGTAGCTAGAATATGTACTTCTTTTAAAGTCTAAGAAAATGTGTTACCAGCTTCTGTGGTGCAGGTGGAAGGGCAGCCGTCTGCAGGCCCCCATTTGCCAGCAAGAATCCAGCCTTGCAAATTATTGGCAGAGGGCACCGTAATGAGTCCATTTCAATATAAATGGGCTCTTGCTTATTAATTTCTGCCAGTTCCTAGGCAATTCAGGAACTGCTTTGAAAATCTGAAAATTCGCAGAGAACAGCTTCAGAAGGATGCCTAGGAAAAGAGAGAGAACAAGCTAGCAATGGGGGAATTATGGAAAGGGCACGCATTGTAGGGTAATAATGGGGTATTGCTGAGGATGCGTGCTTCCTTCCTTGAAAAGCATGAGTCACCCACTTCAGGTTAAATAGCACGTTTTCCGAGATAAGGAAGAATTGCAACTTCACTGATTGTTCCGTGCTCTGCGGATGTGTGCATTTATTTATTTACTGCCTCTGTGGGCTGCCTTCCACAAAGTAGGCAGTTTTCTCCATGTTCCTGTTCAAAGCATTGGGCGCCCTGGGTCCTCACCTTGCTGGAACCCCCCAGCAAAGACGAGTGTGGGGAGGAGGGTGATAAGGTGCAGCCCCCCTGCAAGGAACCCCCAGACTCTCTTCCTTTCTTCCTTAGTATTTGCAGTTTCATCTCAGAAGGCAAGCTTTTTATTTTTTTTCCCTTAAAAAAAAAATATCATTCATACTTCTTGTTCCTGGAGCCGTCCTTGTCTGTTTATCCTCTGTGTTAAGTAACAGTTTAGATATTTCACTGAATTCTTTTCTGTACGTATTCTTCACAAGTTGCCTCCTCTGAATTTGATGTTTGGCCAGCTGAAAACTTGTATGCGATGAGTTCTGTGTATTTGGTGTTTTGTTTTACCGTCTTTTAACGTTTTCTTCAACTTCTGTCGTAAATGTAGCTCTGCTTTGGTAGTAACCGAGACTCTCTTATTTCCTTTTATTGATTATCTCTGTTCATTGAGACCTTTTAAAGATGAAGAGGGAGCCCTGGAAATCATTCCATAGTAACCGGTTTCTGTTAGCCATTGTTGTTCTCCCTAGAAATAGGGGAAAATGGTAACTTAGTCTGTAGGACTGGTTCGTACTGTAAATGTAGACATGCTTGCACGTATTTGTGTATCTGATTATGCCTGCGCTTTATACCTGTAGCTGAAGGTTGCACTGTTTGATTTGGGGTTTGGCGTCACACGCAAAATGGATGTTGGAGAATTGAGGAGAATGGACTCCATGGAAAAGGCCCATTTTCTGTGTTCTGGCTGACCACTTCCTTTCTCTTTTCTGTCCTCTGCAGGTTTTTGGCACATCCTCCGAGACTCAGATGAGACCATGATGGCCTCCCCAAGGGGCAGGTGCTGATACCTCTCCCGAGTCCCTGCCACTCTTCATCCTGACGCCATTCCCAATCTCAGTATCTAAATGCCACAGTGCTCTTCGGGCAAATTGGGTTGGGAACCACTGTTGCCTTGTAAGGTAGGTTTGTATGTGTAGTTTTGAGCCCGTATACATCTGCATGAATTAATGGAAATGCTTCCAAAGTGGTGGGACAGATACATTTTAGTGTAATTGGAATTGCTGGGTTGCATGTAGCTCGTGGGAAAAAGAATTTGGAACCACTTCTTTGGATTAGGGTTACACCCATCTAAGAATTCAAAAGCATTAGCATTAAAATTTAGAAAAGAAAAGAAAAAGCCGGTACCTATGAGATCTATTCTCCCCCTGTGAATTGCCCTCAGGGTCTTTTAAATTTATCCCTGAGCTTCACCATCTTTATATTGGATTATGTTTGAAAAAGACAAAGCTAGCTGCAAAATCTTAACTTCAAAACAATGATATATTTTGTTTCTGGTTTGGATAATCTTTAAAAAGCAAAATAAATACAGTCAAAATAATAATCTTTCTAAATCAAAGATCATCTTTTATTTGTTGCAAAACTTTCCTGTTTAGTCTCTTGTGTTAGGGGTATTTGCGTGTGACTTGGCAAAACACTTTTCATGGGTTTGTAAAGATTTAGCAAAAACTTTCAGAACTTTGTCTCAGTTTAATCTTAGCTCCCCCCCTACCCCCTACCCCACCCCTGTCTTCAAGCTCAGCCTTCAGTAGAGAAAAAACAGGCTTGAAACCAAGACCTCCCACTAGAAGCTAATTTTAAATTTGCAATCTGTTGTCTTGTGATTTTCGCTTCAAATTTAACTTTGAAATAAATACATTTCATCCTTTCTCCTGCAGATTTGGAGGTCTGTTTTCAAGTCATAGAAGGGTGATCATTATGTTTATTTTAATAGGTTTTTAAATACCTCAGGGGAGTGAAAAATTACATTATTAATAATTACAATTTATGTGCATCATTAAATGCCTTATGCTTGGATTTCACAATGTCCTTACCGATGACTGAGAAACCTTGCTTTGGTAGTTCACTTTTGACTTGAATGTGATATGAATTGGGTCAGCTTGGGCCCCCTAATGAGCTCTAATGTTTTATATATTTGAAGAGCCCTTGTTATAAGGGGTTCTGCATGAGGAGTACTCCCATCGAGGAGAGCTGTGTGAAGACATTAGTATATTTAGGTAACCAAGACAGGGATGGGTAAGGCATGGTCCCTGCCCCTGGGCCGTTATAATAAGGTGGGAAGGGGGTCCATACAAAGCAAGACAAGTGTGTCAGTGTGCAAATAACCACGCAGCCGACGCCATGTGAAGAGGTCAAGCGAAGTGCTGTTGGAATGTAGAGCAAGCATGATTAAATCCAAGCTAGATAGTATTTTCTTTACCTTAGGTAATTTTTCCCAGCCATCTGTTTTGAGTTTGGGTTTGGAGTCGTTTGTTGTAGCTGTCAGCAGAGTGCCCACATCCTCACTCTCTTCAATTATCAAAAAAACCCAGCGACTTAGAACATGTTAACATGTTTTATTTATTTTTCTTTCCTTAAAATGAATTACAGGTTTAGTGCAGAAACTTTAGAAAATACCAAAAAAAGGTATAAGTTTTGAAAAATCAAAATTACCCACAATCACTCTATCCAGAATAGTTGCTTTTAAAATTATTCTACAGGTCTAGCGTGTGTGTGTGTGTGTGTGTGTGTGTGTGTGTGAGAGAGAGAGAGAGAGAAAGTGAACATATTATTAATATTCCTAAAGAAAATTTTAACCTGCTCAAAACTATTTTCTTGGATGTGCATCTCAAATGTTTTTACTTCCGAGAATAAGAAGAGTTTTGCTCCAGTGACGTTTGACCCTACAGTAGAATGATCTTTTTTGATTATCTACTTCTGAATATATTTGAATTATCTACTTCTATATATTTGAAGAGCCCTTGTTATAAGGGGGTCTGCATGAGGAGTACTCCCATTGAGGAGAGCTGTGTGAAGACATTAGTATATTTAGGTAACCAAGACAGGGATGGGTAAGGCATGGTCCCTGCCCCTGGGCCGTTATAATAAGGCGGGAAGGGGGTTTTTACTTCCGAGAATAAGAAGAGTTTTGCTCCAGTGACGTTTGACCCTACAGTAGAATGATTATCTACTTCTGAACAGGGCAAGCCTTGGCAGGGTGACCCACAAGGCTGGGCTTGGATCACAAAGAATGGAAAGGCTGGGGAAAGGGTGGATCTCTCTGCTGTCTGTTTGGGGGACTGCTCCAACTGCTGGTCTCATCTAGGGAATTCGACTTCCTGGACCATAAACATATAGGCTCCTTAGTTCTCAAGCATTAGCATTAAAATTTAGAAAAGAAAAGAAATGATGAGGTTATTTCCAGTTTCCTTTGTATCTTCTTTCTCTCACTCTTTTCCCTCTGAACAATCTGAAGTTATAAGAGTATTTTTCTTTGTTCCTCTCTGCCCAGAGACCTTGGACATGGGGTGGTTTTCTTTTTTTTTTTTTAATTTTATTTATTTCTTTGACAGAGACACAGAGAGAGAGGAAACACAAGCAGGGGGAGTGGGAGAGGGAGAAGCAGGCCTCCCGCAGAGTGGGGAGCCCAATGCGGGGCTCGATCCCAGGACCCTGGGATCATGACCTGAGCCGCTGAAGGCAGACACTTAACGACTGAGCCACCCAGGCGCCCCATGGGGTGGTTTTCTATTAACTGGAATGTTTTCTCATGTAATACGAAGAAAACGTAACATCAGTGTGATTAGAAACACAGCTTGCATGATTTATCTTGGATCATACAGGTTTTGCCTTTCTTTTTTATTTGTGTTCTGTTTCTCTACTCCTGTATAATTGATGTTCATAATGATTTTGTGTGGACATTGCAAGCAGTTAAGCTTTTCATTTATTTCAAGAGTGCTTACCTTTACTCAGGGAGCATAGTTATAGTAGCTGCTTTATTTTATTTTATTTTTTGGAGAGGAGGAAGTTCCTAAAGAAAAACATTTTACTTTTTTTTTTTTGAGAGAGAGAGAGAGAGCTCGCATGTGTGAGAGGCAGGGAGGGGGCAGAGGGAGAGAAGAGAAGAGAGAGAAAATCTTAAGCAGGCTCCATGCCCAGTGCGGAGCTGGACATGGGGTCTCTCTCATGACCCTGAGATCATGACCTGAGCCAAAATCAAGAGTCAGACGCTTAACCAACTGAGCCACCCAGGCACCCAAGAAAAAAATTTTAATATTGAAGAATTTTTTTTTCCCATTTCATTGATGAATTTGGGTGCACTTTGCATACATTTCCTAGCATGAGTCCCAGAACACATTGGCCTGCAGTTTCAACCATGTAATAGCTGCTTTAAAAGTCTTTGTGTGCTATTCCAACATCTGGGTCACTTTAGGATTGACATCTATGGATTGTCTTTTCTCTGGAGAAGTGATTAGAATTTCTGTGTTCTTTGGAACACACTGTGGACATATTAAGTATCATATTGGGAGACTCGAGGTCCTGTTAAAATCATCTGGAAAGTGATGGTTTTTCTTTTTTGCTGTTTTAGCAGGTGGTCAACCTGCTAAGTCCAGATCACAAGTTGGGTTTCCCTTTTGGTGGATTATGACTCCAATGTCAGTTCCATCTCTCAGTCTTGGCTGGGCATCTTTGGATTTGTCCCACACATGGGCCACCTGGTTGGCAGTCTGGGAGGTGGGCTGTGGTTTTATATAATAATTCAGTTCCCAAAGCCTCTGCTGTCTTGCTTGGGGTCAGTCCGAGGCATGTGCATCTGAGGGGGGTGAGCCTGGGACTTGTGTGGATTTATACACAGCATTGGTGGATTTGCTTCTCTACCTCTCTTTGCTCTGAGATTCCCTTCACTCTTTGGGTGGCCGGGACCACTCTTCTTGGTTCTTTGGCCCGAACAACGAGGTGTGTCGTAGGAGTTTTCTCTTGCCTGTATCAGAGGTGTACTGGGAGGTCAGAGGTGTACTTTCACGGAAGACTGGGAGAGAAAACCAGGAAACCCACTCTTGGATGAGTGGCTTCTTTAGGTTTTTGACTTCCCCACACAGCACGCTTGTGCTTACACTTTGGAATCTTCGGGTAGTTGCTTTTTCCTCTGGTCCCAAGTTTTTTAGTTTTTTATCAGTCAGAGAAAGGTCAGTCCTAGTGCCTAATTCCATCTTGGCTGGCACCAGATGTTGGCAATTCAGTTTTGTTTACTACTTTATTTAGACAGAAGCACCATCCCTAGTTAATCAGCTCTACCTCTCTGTTTAACCTCCCTTTGGACCACTGGTCTGTGCTTACTTTGTATTTCCTGATAAGAGATGCTAGATGATGCTCAATGCATGCTTATTTTTTTTTAAAGATTTATTTATGTATTAGAGAGAGAGAGAATGGGGTAAAGGGCAGAGGGAGGGGGGAAGAGAGGATCTCCAACAGACTCCCCTCAGAGCAGGGAGCCTGATGTGGGGCTCGATCCCATGACCCTGAGATCATGACCTGAGCTGAAATCAAGAGTTGGATGCTCAACCGACTGAGCCACCCATGTGCCCCAATGCATGCTTATTTTTTATTGCCTAATTTGTTGAGACTATATTAGAATGTTTTAGATGGCTTTCAGCTGTAAAAACAGATTTAAAATGTTTCATTTAGAAGAACTCTCACTTTTTTTTTTTTTGAGAGAGAGAGAGAGAACGCGCGCGCGTACATGAGTAGAGGGGGGGCAGAGGGAGGGAGAGAGGGAGAGAGAATCTTAAGTAGGCTCCATGCCCAGCGAGGAGCCCAATGTGGGGCTCGGTCTCACCACTCTGAGATCATGACCTGATTCAAAATCAAGAGTTGGACACTGAACTGACTGAGCCATCCAGGCACCTCCAAAGAGCTCTCACTTTTAAACAAAAATTTCATTTAACCAGAATATTTCAGTTATTTAAGGTTTTGTTTTTTAAATTTTGAAATAATTACAGATTCACAAGACATTGTGTAGAGGAAGTATGTGGCCTTCACCTAGTTTCCCCTAATGGTTGCCTCTTAAATAATTATAGTAAATTATCAGAGCCAGGAATTTGACATTTTCTTTATATGTATAAAAACATTTTTTGTATATGTATAGTTCAAAGTTTTAGCAGGCTAATACATCGAAAAAAAGCTGATCATGAGAAATAACCACTTCCCTGATGAGTGTATGAACCTAATAACTCTTCTTATTGATAAAGTTCCTTAAGATACCTTTTCACTTGCTCACTATGTATTTAACTTGGTGGATTTAAAGGAATGTACTAGGATGACCTGAAAAGTTTAACTGATCACGTTAAGAGAAAGATCATGATGTTGGAAAAAGTGTCCTTGATCTCTGGCCCTGAGAATCTCGATTTTCTGACCCGGTCCCACTGTCCGATGACCCCCTGCCCAACATGCCACCGTGTCTCCCTTGCCTCCATTTTGTCTGCGTCCTCTGAGGCTGAGCACGTCTGCACTCTCCACCTAGACAATGGGGAGGGGTACCCTCTCACCTCTGAACTCTTTCCTGAACTTGCGCAGGGACAGCTCCCAAAAGAGGAGGCAGGGAAGAACTGAGGGCAAGAATTGAGTGAAATGAGGCAGGAGCAAGGCCTTCATTCTTTGGCCAGGTAATTGGGGGTGGGGAGAACAGTGGAGCAGGGTCGAATGGTCTGGGATGAGGGACCTGCACAGGTCTTCAGGTGGAAGAGAGCCAGAGTGACGGGCACGTTGAAGACTGCTGTGTCCTCGAGGCATCTGATGGAAGGGGCTAGCATAGTTAAGTCTGACATGTGTTTTCTCTAGTCCACATTGTGGTATTGTTCCCTAATTTGCATCGTGGTCCCATTCTCATCTCCATCTTATTGCGATTGTATGAGTTTCTGCATTCTAGATTAAAGTTTATTTTGTCATTCACTCATTCAGTATTTTTCCACTGAGCACCTTTTACCTTTCAGGCAGTGTTCTAGGCACTGAGGATATAGCAGTAAACAAGACAAGCAAAACTTTCAGCCCTCCTGAAGCTTAGGATCTGGTGGGGAAGGATAGAGAATAAAAAATTTAAGTAAGTGAAATATATTGTCTGTTACAGTTGTGATAAAGGCTAAGGAGGAAAAGAAAAACAAGAGGGGTAAGGATTGAGCTCTGTGGGAGGGGCTGTCATTTTGGAGAGGTCAAGAAAGGTCACCCTGAGGGGCGCCTGGGTGGCTCAGTTGGTTAAGCCACTGCCTTCGGCTCAGGTCATGATCCTGGAGTCCCGGGATCGAGTCCCGCATCAGGCTCCCTGCTCGGCGGGGAGTCTGCTTCTCCCTCTGACCCTCCCCCTTCTCATGCTCTCTCTCTCTATCTCATTCTCTCTCTCAAATAAATAAAATCTTTAAAAAAGAAAAAAAGAAAGGTCACCCTGAGAAGGCAATATTTGAGTCAAAATCAGAACAAACTGGAATGTCAGCGAGGCAGTGAAGGAGGGTTGCTGGCAGAAAGAAGAGCATGGGCAAAGGCCCTGGGGCAAGCTCGGCTAGCCAGAACTTAGACCTTTGAAAAGAAAGTATGAGCAGCCAGACTTGAGGTCTAAATACTGAGGGTTGTTCTTGTGATAAAATCTTGCCCAGTATTTCCTGCCTAATCCCCCTCCTGCTAAGTGCTCCCTGAAAACGCAAGTTACTTGGAACCACTAACATGCTACATAAGGAAGTGAGAGTTTTAATGAGTTTAAAACTGGTGACGGTTTCCAGCTAGAGATTGAGTGCTCACTCTTATTCTGATGCTCTTCTTCTTAATTTCTGTCCTGGTTTTTGCATTTCAGTCTGACCTTAATCTCTCTTCTCTCATCTCGTGACAGTGTGATGATTGTGTTGGTGAGGTACTACTGATCACTCACCTTTTGTTTTTGTTCCTAAAATGCATGACTGTTGACTGACTCCTTGCCTGGAGTAGAACGCTTCCAGCCTCCGTAGAGGCTACCGAGGAATTGAAAGCCGCTTTCTACCCAGAAGTTGCTTCCTGACTCACAGGAACAGAGTGGGTGCAGGTGTAAATTACGAACTGGGTTTTTTTTTGTTTGCAATAAAAATCAATGATGGGGTTAAACAGAATAGGGAGGTATTCAGATGATGGAAGTAGCTGACATTTTACCTTCATACAGGAAAAGGATTAGAACTTCCAATTCACCAAAGTTCTGGGGGTTGCCTGTGGGACAGAAGTTGCCCCGGAAAGGGGAGATGGTGTCTGTCGCATGCCTCAAGCAATTTTAATTTTTCATGTTTCTGTTATTTCTCAGTCCCCCCACCATTGCCAGATGGGCCCTTGTGATTCTCACCGACCTTTCAGGAAAAGCTTTCAAATTAAGGGGTATTTCAGCAGGTCCCTAGAAACTGATCTTTCTTAACTTGCTTCAGACTTCCTGCCGACTCTGCTTAGGTCATCCCCTGAGAATTTCTCTTGGTAGGATTTAGGAGATTTGGCACTCATCTCTAAATTCTAGTTCTGAAGATAAAAATGGCTCCTTTCCTACCTTGGCCGGCTGAAAAGAATTCTGCTACTAAAAATGCTATTAATGTAACAGGCCCATCAGAGTGATGCATTGGGTGCTGTAAGTCTTGAAGGTTGGGGCCATTTCCTTTAGGAAACCTCTCCTGAGGCTTTTAACTTAATTGCTTTTCTGTTGGCAGAAACAAGCCTCACCAAAAATGTGTTGTTGGGAATATGCCTGTCAATTTATATTTGCAAACTTTTGATACATAGGCTAAGAGGAGGGTCCTCCTCGTGGGCGTGAGGGCACAGTTTTGCTTTTACATGCGGTTTCTTCCACCATCATTCTTTCCTTCTTTTAAACTTAAGCCTGTGTGATTCTTAACGTGGAACTATGGTTAACACTTGTTCTAAGCTTTTTATTATTTCTTGGCAAAACGTATAGATACATAGACACATCCAGGTATCTTAATGTGTACTTACAAAGATCAAGAGCTCTAAGGAATTGGCCATGGCCTTTAGTTACTGAAATGCTTATTTATTGGGGTGACTGAGTGGCACTATTGGTTAAGCGTTGAACTCTTGGTTTTGGCTCAGGTTGTGATCCCTGGGTCATGAGATCGAGCCCCTGTTGGGCTCTCTCTCTCTCTCTCTCCCCCTCTGCCCCTCCCACTCATGTGTGTGCTCTCTTTTTCTAAAATAAATAAATACATCTTTAAAAAAATAGAAATGCTTATTTTACTTTCAAAACGTAGCACACGATATTCTTCAGAATATAGATCACATAAATGGTTGTGTATGGACAGTTGATGTTTTTCTTTTCCCTCTAGTGAGTTGAGGTTTTTTTTTTTTTTTTTCCTTTGCTTCTTAAAGATGCCAGCCAGAGAGGCATGAGCTTATTAACTGCTTTGAAATATACTTGCTGCCAGGAAAAAGGAGATTCTCCTTCTTGGAAAGTTCCCTCTGAGAATCATATGATGTGTGACCCAGTACGGAATATTCCAGTATGGGAATAGCTTACCGTCTGATGCCTGTATGAGTTACCTCCAAACTCACTGGAACATGAAATGGAGGTTTTTTTTCCCTTCCTATTGCCACCGATTTTGTTTCAGCAAAGTTGTGCTCATCAGAGTTGATGGTGTGTTTTAGACTGAATAGTGAGATAATAGAATGATTCTGGATCAATGTGAAGGTGTATCAGAGTCCAGGGCATTTCAAATTCTGTCGTGGTCATAGTCAATTCATTCTGTTTCCCCCTTGGTGCCTTTCACAGTTTCATTGTCTACCTTCCCTGGCCACAATATCAGTTTCTTGAGAGTAGGGAATGTCTCTTTTGTTCACTGTTGTATCTCTGGCTTCTAGAACATGGTAGGTGCTCAGTATGGATTTTCTGAATGGATGACTATGTAGGTGGTTGGAAGCATCAGCTCAGGAATGTGCCCAGCTACTATATTTTCCCTCTTTTCCTTTCTGGCCACTTTTTTTTTTTTTTAAAGATTTTATTCATTTATTTGACAGAGAGAGAGAGAGAACAAGTAGGCAGAGAGGCAGGCAGAGGGAGAGGGAGAAGCAGGCTTCCCGCTGAGCAGGGAGCCCGATGCGGGGCTCGATCCCAGGACCCCGGGATCATGACCTGAGCCGAAGGCAGCGGCTTAACCGACTGAGCCACCCAGGTGCTCCCCTTTCTGGCCACTTTTATGCGTGTATCTTAAGTGCATACAATTGGAATGGTATAGAGAAAGAACAGAGGAAGGAGAAGAGGCTAAGAGAGTCACAGTTGCTGAGCTTTGAAAGTCTTTCTCTTCATTGTGGGTAACAGTCACCAGGTCAGGGAGAGAGACTGGAAAATGTGAAGGAAGGACTTGAATTAACCTGGGTAGCCCCAAAAGGCTGAATCACATTTAGTGGTTTCATAATGTGAATTTCTGTTTGCAGGGCACTCTGTACCAGATTAATGTTCTCAGTTTGGATTTGCTCCCAGAAATAAACCCATTAGTCTGGTGCTAAGCAGAGAGCGGGGTTTCTATTTTGTTTTGCCCATCTCCGTCTCCCCTCCTCCCACTTCACGCCCCCTCCAAAACACCAAAAGTTAAGGTTTTCAAATGCTGTGGAATGTAATTGAATTTCAGGTAAAAGCCCGTTTTCTTTTTGACTTGGATGAACTAGGAAGAGTTGATCGGACTTAACCTCTTGAGTGTTTCCAGTTTTAATTGATTTTGAAATATAGATGGAGTCTGAATCAAACAGAAACATTGGGAGGGAGGGAAGGAGGCTATCAAATGTGCCTCTAAGTTTTGTGACGCTTTTTGAAATCCATATTATTTCCAACAGAAAGTCCGTTTGTGCTTTCAGGGTTTTCAGTGTCCGGAGAGGAACAGATTTTTGTTAAGTATAGAGTTTAGGAAGGAACCACAAGGGTTAGCCCTATGAAAGCAGCACGGCAGTGGGCCCCATGGGCAGCTACCCTCTGGGCCGAGACAAGTTTAATTCTCTACTTACCTTACTTGGGTTCTTATTTCACATCTCGGGAGGGCCAGTCTCAGGGGATGATGTTAGTTCTCACCTGCCAGCCTGTAAGAGCCCAAGCACCTGCCGGGTGGGCAGAGGATGGTACCCTGACACCTGCCAAGCCCTCTGCCCACCCTGCACCCTGAGCTCTTTCTGTTAAACTACCCTTTGGTGACTCATTTATCCCCTCCTCTCCCCCACCTCCCCCATGCTGCAGACCATAAAACCATGGGAAACGCAGAAAGTCAAAATGTAGAGCATGAGTTTTATGGAGAAAAGCATGCCAGCCTGGGGCGCAAGCACACGTCACGCTCACTGCGCCTGTCGCACAAGGCACGGCGGACGAGGCACACGTCCTCGGGGAAGGTGATGCACAGGAACTCCGAAGTGAGCACGCGATCCAGCAGCACGCCCAGCATCCCCCAGTCCCTGGCCGAAAATGGCCTGGAGCCCTTCTCCCAAGAGGGCACCCTAGAGGACTTCGGCAGCCCCATTTGGGTGGACCGAGTGGATATGGGCCTGAGACCTGTGTCGTACACCGATTCTTCTGTCCCTCCCAGCGTCGACAGCAGCATCGTCCTCACAGCCGCGTCTGTGCGAAGCATGCCAGACTCGGAGGAGAGCCGGCTTTACGGGGATGACGCTACATATTTGGCTGACGGCGGCAGGGGGCAGCCTCCCTATACATCCAATGGGCCCACTTTCATGGAGACGGCGAGCTTTAAGAAGAAACGCTCCAAATCTGCAGACATCTGGCGGGAGGACAGCCTGGAATTCTCACTCTCCGATCTGAGCCAAGAACATTTAACAAGCAACGAAGAGATCTTGGGTTCCACCGAAGAGAAAGACTGCGAGGAGGCTCGGGGGATGGAACCCCGGGTGAGCCCCCGGCAGCTCAGCACCTGTCAGCGTGCCAATTCCCTGGGTGACTTGTACGCTCAGAAAAACTCTGGGGTGACGGCAAACGGGGGACCCAGGAGCAAATTTGCAGGCTACTGTCGGAATCTGGTGTCTGATATTCCTGATCTTGCAAACCATAAGATGCCACCAGCTGCTGCCGAAGAGTCTCTTCCGTACAGTAATTATAACACACTTCCCTGTAGGAAATCTCACTGTCTTTCCGAAGGGGCCGCCAACCCACAAATTAGCCATAGCAACAGCATGCAAGGCAGAAGAGCAAAAACAACTCAGGTAAAGTGATCGAAATCTGTTTCAATATTTCGGAAATGGTGCATGACTGGAAGTGCATGATTTTGCCCCTACAAGATTCCCATCTTCTAGTCGGTCTTACCCCGTGTGCCTGGCGGCTTCTGCAGCTGGTGCTGCTTCCCCGAGGATTTGCCTCGGCTCTGCTTCGCCCCTCTTCCAGTTCGGTGGCTAGGGGTGGGATTAAGGAAAGAGTGAGTGTGTGTGTGTGTGTGTGTGTGTGTGTTGGGGGGGTGATGTGGTAGGAGTGAGAATAAAGCTGAGAAGTTCATACTAGGGAATTACTGCTTCTCCAACTCAGCTCTTGAAGAGCATCTCGCTTACGCTCAGCCTACTTCCTCTCCCCGGACAGATGGGCAGGGTGGGTTGTGGACTCCTGGAGTATCTTTCCAGTGCCGCAGGTGGGAAGAGAGGTTAGTCGGAAGCTCCGTTGAGGAGGCATCTTTGATTCAGGGCGGGCTCTGGCCATTGGTCAGCTTCTCTCGGAGGTTGGCAGGCTTCCTGCCTTACCAGGAGCCATTTCAATTTCCTGTTCCTTGCGATGCTGGCCAGCCCTGTCTCTGGAGGGGGTGTAGCGGAAGGAATAACATGGGCGGGTTCCAGTTCCTACTTTGCAGCCAACTCGTTGTCTGACCTTGGGCAAACCCTGACTTCTAGTTGCTCCTCTGAAAAAATGGGAGTAAAAAGGCTCAACTTGCTTGCTCCGGGGTCTAGGGCAGGAGAGAGTGGGTGTGAATGCATTTTTCAAGGGGGATTTTTTGCAAGTGCGTTGCTAATGGAAAAGAGGACTCATCACCTTCATTGGTAATGATACTCCCAGGAGCCTAAGAGCCTGTTATGCACTCCTGCATGCCTTCGTCCTTTTCTGGTCCTGCTGTTCCCTGTTGCCGAGTTCTGGGCATCCTGGCTTGTGTTGAGGATGGGTTCATGGTTTGCAACACATTGCTGCAGATCAGAAGTCCAGATCAAGCCCATTTGCCTTGAAAGGCATGTTAGCCGCCAGGGTGACCAGCTAACAGCGCGGTGGTCAGTGGGAAAGCGGCAGGTGCCCTCCGGCCTGACCGGGCCGGGGGGGATGGGAATGGTGCGGCTCCGGTACAAGCCAAACAGGCATTTCGAGGTTAAGTTCTCTCAGAAAGCGGGTCTAAATATAATGGGCAGATGGTGGGAAACCCAAGCAGGGGGCAAAGAAAATTGGCATTAGACTGTCCATGTTTTTGCTGGAGAGCAGAGTTTTAAAATTGCCCAAATCTCAGGTTTCTAATTTTGTGTTGGAATTTTAAATTCTCATGTACAAGTCATCAGGGGAGAGTGTTTTTTGTTTCTTCTACTACTACTCTAGATTTCTGTATTAGAATAATGAAAACTTTCTGTGTGTTCCTCCTAGTTTATATGGGTTAAAGGGAACCGTGTTTGACGTCTCCCGTCCTTTTCTTTCCAAAATTATGTTTAACTGCGATAAAAATACACATAACATTTACCGTCTTGACCATTTCGAAGTGTGTAGTTCAGTGGCCTTAAGTACATCCACACTGTTGGGCACCCATCACCACCGTCCATCCCCAGAACTCTTTCCATCTTGAAAAACTGAAACTCGGTCCCTATTAATCAACAACCTCTCACCCCCCTACCCCCAGCCCTACCCCTGCCCCGCCCCTGGCAATCCCCATTCTGTTTTCTGTCTCCATGAATTTGACTACTCTAGGGACCTCCTATAAGGGGAATCAAGTAATATTTGTCTTCTTTTGACTGGCTTATTTCCCTTAGCATAATTTCCTCAAGGTTCATCCATGTTGTAGCCAGGATTTCCTTCTTTTTTAAGGCTGAATAATATTCCAGTGTATGTGTATGCCGCAATTTTCTTTTACCAGTTCATCTGTTGGAGGGCAGGTTTTGCTGATGGTGTCCAAGCCAGGTATCATGCGTGGCTCCAACCCTTTCTCACCTGGGTGACTTTGGGCAAAAAACTGTTGGATGGGAATAATAAATAAGGCCTTTCGAGAAAATGGAATGAAGTAACACAGTGCCTGGTCCTTTGGAAGCAGCCGGTAGGGGAGAATTCGTTAGTCATTGCCATGTTCCTTATTAGTGGTGGTATAGGAGTTGAGGACCCGGGGTGGTTTGGTGTTTCTATCAAAGTCTTGTGTCTTAGAAACAGAGTTGTTAAAAAGGTTGACTCTGCGTCTGAGGAGGTGAGCGCGAAGATGCTTCTAGATGCACACCTGAATTTTTTACCCCTTTTCTGGGGCGAGATTTACTGATGGGAATGACAGAATAACCCCGCTGTGGTCCTTTCGCCCACCCTGGGGGGGGGGGGCTACTCCTCACTGTCAGCTTGGTAAGTGGAGAGACGGGTGCGATAGGTGACCTGTCCTGTAATCTGAAAGGGGCTAAAGGCTCTGTCTTGAAGGCATGGCCAGAATGGCGTTGCAGGGCTGATACGAACAGGGGGGCTCCTGGCCTTCGGGATTCAGAGACGGGTGCATTGATATAGATGGTGGAGAAAGGAACATCACCTGTGACTGTCCCTCTTACCTGGAACAATGCCACGTAGGACATTTTTTTTTTTTAAGAGGGAGTGGGGGGCGGGGCAGAGGGAGAGAGAGAATCTTAAACGGACTCCACGCTGAGCACGGAGCCCGACACAGGGCTCGATCCCACGACCCTGAGATCGTGACCTGAGCCGAAATCAAGAGTCGGACGCTTCACTGACTGCACCACCCAGGTGCCCCATGTTAGCATATATTCTGTGAGATCTAAGAGGGGTACCTGGCTGTATTCTGGCTCCCCAGCTCCATGCCCCCCTCCCCCTGCTGGGGGACAGCTGGACCTCTGCTTCAGCCCACCCCCCACTGATGGGGGTTAGAGTCACGGCTGACTCCACCCAGAAGAGAGGGGCAGAGCAGTTTTCTCCTGCAGAGCCAGTGCTACTGCGAGCTCTCACGTGTCATTGTTACACGAAATTTCCGTCTTTGGCTTGCCGCCTTCTAAAATTGTTAATATATGGAAGTGAGATCATCTAAATGTGGTGTCTCAGAAAGTCACTGCCTAGGCAGCTTAATGTAATGCAGAGCACAACGGACTCAGAATCCGAAGTCCATTTACATCCTGGCCAGCTCCTCACTGACCGGTGACCTTGGGCAAGTCACTCCGTCTTGCATGCCCCGCAGGCTCCTTCTCTGTCCAGGGCGAGGGACGCCAGCCTCTGACAGGGCCTGTAGGGGGACCAGGCGGGCACCCTGCATGGAAGCCTTTTGCGGAATCTATAAAATGAACGGAAGAATTATTTTCGTATTGACTTTATATGTTGAGTGAGGATCTTTAATGACTTGAAACAAACCCCAGAATTATGCACAACACTATCCATCCACCCACGCTTCCCAGTCTAAGTTTGGCGTGTTCATCCAACGCGATTTCTTGAGAACCCACTATGTTCCAAACAGTGTATTTTAAGAGACAGTGGGTGTGGAAGCTTCCTTGAAAAGAATTCTTTTTTTGTTCTTTTTTTGTTGTTGTTGTTGTGGTAAAAGTTTCTGACCCAGGGGATCTCTTCAGCGAGCTTGGATCAGAGATGTTAAAGTTCCCTCATCTGTCCTGGTGACGCAGTTGAATCTGTAACTGTCAGCAATTTTACTCCCCAGAAAAAGAGTTCTGGCAGACACGTGGCCCCCAGAGCATGGCCTCTGAGCCTGGGATAAAATACGTTTTATCTGAAACAATGTGAATAACTTCATTTGATTTGAAAATGATCGAAAAAGAGTTTTTGACCGTTTTTCCTGTTTTTGTATTTGTTCAGTAGTTGGACGTGTTACCAAAACACAAGGCACTGGAGTTCACATGTAGGTTTTAAAAAGTGACACGTAGTACATGTCTGCCACACAGTGAGGGCTGAGGAATTATTTCACTCGATATGTTTAAGTGTGTGCGTGTGCGTGTGTGCCCACGCACACACACACAGTGTCCATAAAAATTTGTGTTGAGAGTCAGTTTGGTATTCACTTGTTGGGAGGGTTTACCCATACCACTTAAAGCAGAGTTTACTTGCATTGATTTCTGTAGAAAGATGGAGTAGATTGCCCCTTGATTTAGTGGATGCATTATTGGTCTTTTGGACTGAACTTTACTGTCTCAATAGTCCCATGGTTAACAGACAGAGTTGGGGCAGCCTGCTGTCATGTAAAGACATTCTGAAACGCAGCAGAGCCAAGCTTGTCAGTCTGAGCCCTGTTTTCTGTTGCTTATGTAACCTGGATGGATCTCGGTGCCTCTTTAATGAGGCTACTGTGAGTCCCACACGGGAGTGAGTACGAAGCTCCTGGCACACTGTCTTGCCCATAGTAGAAGCTCAGTCAGTAATGGTTATTAGTTGTGATGGGACTAGTTTGGCTTCATATTTTAGAGCTCAGCCCTCCTGTATCTCAGACTTCCAGGGGGTGAGGTGGAAAGAGAAAACCGCCAACTGATGGAGCGTCCTGTAGCCAGGTTCTGTGTTTCAAAGGGAAGCTTTGGCTTGGGGCCATTGTGCAGGACTTGTGAGGAGAGCTTCATTCATCCACTTAGGAGATGAGAGAATGGGAGCAGCTCTTAGCAGGAATAAGTCAAGGAACCACAGCCTTGAGACAGCGAGGGGCCCCTGCTCAGAGCCCCTTGTGGAGATGTGACACTGTTGATGGGTTTGTGTGTTTGTGCAATTTCTGATCACTTCCGTGTTCCCAGAAATCCTTCACACCGTAGCGTATGGAGTCGGAATGACATAAGGCAGAGCTGTCCATCAGAGCTTCTGGCCTCTGTGGGCCACCAGCACATTCCTGTCAGCCTGATTTCCAGCTCACAGGTCACCTCTCTGTCCAGCCCCCCTCACTTTGAGTGTCTCTAAAGAGATGAGGCGACAAGGTGTCACAACTGGATTAAAATCCAGGTCTCCTGACTCAATGACCAGGGTCATTCTTCGGAAGCCCACACCCCCACACTGTGCTGCCTCCTCATTCCCAGAGTCCAACTCATGTGTCCTCAGATCTGAAGATCAAAATCCTCAGTTCTGGTACAGAAGCAAAAAAAGGGTGATTGGCTGAAAAGAACGTAGGAATGTCCACTACCATAGCCCGAGACAGTGGTTCCTGAGAGAGGTGTCCACGGCAGCTTTAGAAGAAAGCCTTGCTTTCTTGTTTGGAAAAGCAAGTCATAGAGTCCATGATTTCAGCAACGAGGGGGTGCAGCATTGTCAGAAGAGGATCTTGAGTTCCTAGCAAAATTGTGTTGGTTTTTTAAAATTTTGTTTTGTTTTACACTTAGCTTAAATGGCTCAGGAATAAGTATGTTCCCTGAGCTGAAAACTGACATCAGCATCCAAGAGATTCTTAAACCTTTGGTCACAGACTCCTTTGAGAATTGAATGAAAAATTTGGGCCCTTTTCTTAGATAAACACATGGACCACCCTTCTGCATTCAATTTCAGGGGCTCCGTGGGTTCCCCAAAGTCCATCTAGAAGCTTTTGGTTAATAACCTCAGGTTAATTCTTCATGAAACAACATATTTTCACCTAAATTTTTTTTTTTTAATCCCTCTCTTCCTTCCCTTCTAAACTTCAGACTGTTTGATGCTTCTTTTTTGCTTTCCCCTTGATCTTCCTTTTTCTGGTATCTAAGTTAAGCAATGAGATAATTGTTTTGAAAGCAAGCCCATCCATTTTCAGCAGGAGTATCTGCCTCTTTGCCAGGATCTTCTTTTGGGGACTGGGAAGGTGAGTAGGTAGTTGAGGGGTGGTTCTGTTGGTAGTTTCAGACCCCTTTATACTTGTAAAAAGTACAACGGGCTCCCAAACGGCTTCTGTTTATGTGGGTTATCGCTATAAATATTTATCACACTAGAAATTGAAACAGGAAAACAAAAAAGCATTTGTTGATTCATTTTAAAATAGCACCAATAAACCCTTATATGTTCATACAAATAACTGTTTATTTAAATTTTTTTATTTTCTAAAATTTAAAAAATTAGTGAGGAGAGAGGTGTTATTTTATATTTTGCAAATCTCTACGATTTCTGGCACATAGGAGACCCTAGAGTCTCCTATCTGCTTCTGTATTCACTCTAGTTATATGCTGTTTTGGTTGGACTCTAGGGAGAAAATGTGGCCTCACCCAGGTAGTTGGAAAGGGGAGGGCCTTAGGGCCCCCCTGAAATTATCTAAGGATTCCTGGTCCACACTTTGAGAGCTGCCCATTTATGCTCATACAGGCTGGCAAAGTTTAGGCCTTTGAAATTCACATTTTTAGTTTAGTGCTTGAAGAGGGGAACATCTGTGTGCCTTGATGAAAATGCTGGTTTCCTAGCATCACTGAGGAGGAAGAAGGGCTGGAATTGGGAACTTAGAGCCCTTCTAGCCAGCCTGCTCTGAAGGCCTAAGAGGGCCTCCATGAAGCCAAGGCAGAACTTAGGAAACAGCCGACAGGCTTTTCGTCGTCCTTTGGACCCAGTTTGCTTTGGACGACTGTTGACAGATTATCTAATATGGCCCATAGGACAGCCCATCATGCCTTTCTTACTTTTTCTACTAAAGAAAATGATTTAAATTAACTCTGGTTATATCCATAAACGACATAATAAAACTGGATTGTTTGAAGATTGCAAAGTTTAGCTTGACAGGACTAATTCGTCAGCTGAACCATAGTTGAGTGTGAGCTGAACCTGGAAATGAGTAAACCTTTAAATCAAACTAAAACATGATCCATGAGAAACCGTTCTCCTTGTTTTGAGATTGTGGTGGAAAATGAACAGCAGTTCATTCACACAAAGGTGGGTTTATTTTTTTCTTTCTTTCTTTCTTTTTCTTTATAAATAAAGATTTTATTCATTTGAGAGAGAGCATCTGTGCGTGCATGCACACGCACGCGAGTGGGGGGAGGGGCAGAGGGAGAGGGATAGCAGGGAGCCACAACGTGGGGCTCCATCCCAGGACCCCGGGATCATGACCTGAGCCGAAGGCAGGTCCTTAACTGATGGAGCCACCCATTCGCCTTGCAAAGTGGGTTTATTTTTCTGAAGTGTCTTGCCTGCTTCATGCCAGACACTGTTCTTAGCGCTTTGGGATGTGTCAACAGAAAAAGATCCCTGAGCTTACGGAGCTAGTTCGGGGTGAAATGGGGGTATGTATGCAAAAAAACAATGAGCGTAATAAGCACTTGCTTGACATGCTATGGAAAAAAGAGCAGGGCAAGGCAGATAAGGCAATGGGGGATGCGGGAGGCAATTCGAGATAGGGTGGTCAGGCTTGGCCCCCTTGAGAGGGCAGACTCTCCCTTGAAAAGGAGGGACGTGAGCTGAGCGTTAAAGGATAAGTATTCCTGGAAGCAGGAATGGTTGGGAGCATGCGCTCCCATTGCACTGACTGGTAGGTCCATCCAGTGCTCCAGTGTGAAGGCTGGACACCGGCAGGGGGCTTTGCAAGGCAGGCTGAGGAGCCTTCCACATGGCTCCTGGGAGATCTACCTAGCAGCGGTGGGCAGGGTGCATTGAGGAAGGATGAGGGAAGAGAGCTTGTTGCTGAACCACGGGTGTGGCTCTGAGAAAGGAAGACAAGAACCCTTGGGACAATGTGATAGATACATCGTGGGTAGTGAGGAAGAGAAGGATGACTACAAGGTTTGAGGCACCTACATAGAAAAACAGATGAAAAGAGAGAAGATGATTCATTAACTTAGATGTTGGCAGTCCCCAGTCTGGAGTTACCTGAAGCAACATTTCAAGCATTTGCCAACTGACTTCTGTCTCCCTTTTTAGCAACAGTAAGAACTTCGGGTCGAGAGAAATTTTGAGTCACTCCCATTGGGGATCATTAGAGAAGAAGGGAAGACGTGTTGAAAACATAAAAAGGCATGGAAATTTTGTCTTGGGAAAGGAAGAAGGGGGAAATAGAGCTGGGTTTTAGAAATGCCTCAAATGGAGTTGGGACATGTGCAAGGGGGGTGATAGTGGGAGACCCAGTGGGTAGCATTTACAAACTTCAGAATTCGAAATGCAAAAAAGCACTGGACATTTGGGGAGAGAGAAAGAAAAAAAAAAAGCTTCATAATGATGGAAAAGTAACACTGCAATATTTCTAGCAAATCAGGAATGGCAATTATTATAATAGTGCCCAGTAGTTATTAATCAACAGTGTAGAAAACATCACCATTTTGGGGCGCCTGGCTGGCTCAGTCAGTTAAGCATCTGCCTTTGGCTAGGTCATGATCCCAGGATCCTGGGATCGATCCCTGCGTCAGACTCCTTGCTCAGTGGGGAGCCTGCTTCTCCCTCTCCCTCTGTCTGCCGCTCCCCCTGCTTGTGCTCTGTCAAATAAATAAAATCTTAAAAAAAAAAAAAAAAGAAAATATCACCGTTTTCTTAGGTTATGATGCTGTTTTGTGAATGTGAAGTTTAAATCCTTAAAAGAGAATTTCATTGGCTCGCACCAGCCTTCGTCGGCCTGTTTTCCCCAGTTTCCTCAGCAGCAACCTTCCATGTTAGTGACGCTAGTGAGCGGGGTCAGGCAGTGCCTTCTCTCCTTGGGCCGAGATGAAAATAAGGCTGAAGGTGGAAATGACGGTAATCATCGTTAATGCTTTTGAGTGGGTACTATGTGCTGGGCACAGTTCTAGAAGCCTTTGTGGGGCTAACTCAATTTCACAGCATCTTAGGGAGTGTTTGAAAGAGTTGATAACTGTTGTTATCCCCATTTTACAGGTTGCGAAACTGAGGCACAGAGTGGTTTAGAGTAACTTCCCTAGGATCGGTATTGACCATACTGAGATTACCAAGGGAGAGTATACTAAGAGTATATCAAGTACACCAAGGAGAGAACATTGGGAGCCAAAGACAGTATTCATGTGTGTGCATGTGTGTGGGAGGGGGTACTTAACAATTTTGGGGATAAGAAGATGATAAACCAGGGGAGGAGTAATTTAGAATTTAACAAGGCAAAAATTGTTCTAATGCAGAGCTTCTGCAGGTCGAAATTTCCTCAACCCACTGAAAGTCAGTGAACTCTCTCTATTAAGCTTCTCTATATAGGTATATGAAAGCAAAGCTGGATTCATCAGGGAAATTGAACAAAGTAACCAACGAAATAGTTTCTAATTGCATTCGACTTACAACTACAAATGGCCGATTGATCTTTCTGTCCTTGAACTGTCCCGGGGCACTTGGCCTGTGTGGCTCATTACCTTTTCAAAACTGTGTTCACCTGTCATTAACACAGAAAACCTGTCCCTCAGAGTATTTGTAAGTTGCCCAGCAAAGCATCTGGAGTCCTGCCACAATGTATCGTTAGCCCCCATTCATGCCCCCGGACCGTTCAGTTTGCCAAGGCAGTGAGAACGGGCTTCACATTTGCCGCCTGCCTCCTCCGTTTTAGCACCGGAGCTCATGTGAGCATTTGTGGTCCTGCTCTGATGACTGATCACTCTTGTCTAGCAGCTGAGGCATGCTTTGGGCGACAGCTGGCCACTTGAGCATCCAGGAGGAAAGTGCATACTTTCCTGCTGGGAATCTGCCAGTGCCATGGAAACTGGTGAGTGCTCTAAAAATCTGGCTTGGGAGGATGTGCCCGGAGAGACCAGGCTTTAAGAGCCTCTCTATCCCATGAATGTTGTGTATAATCGGAAGCCTCTTCAGGGGAGTGTTTCTAACACGGAGAGTGTCTTTTGAGTAATTTCCAGGAAATCTCTAACTGGGTCATGCATCATGTTGGGAGACACTTCTCTGTGTAGCTAGGGTCTTACATTTCCCTTGATCTCCTCTAACTGTTGAATTAGAACTCAGTATGTGATTAAATACTAGGACCTGTCAGGTGCTAAGATACCTCGCTCAGTATGAAGGAACGTACTTTGCATTTGCCACAGACACTACTGAGGCTCCCGTGAGAGGCTTCCCCGGGGTTGGTTTTTGGATTCCTTGCTGCTGGGAAGAGTGGGGGAGGTTCTCCGGGGCTTCTGAGCATGGGGAGAATCCGTTTGCCCAGGTGCCAAGTGTCCTCGAGAGAGCAGTGGGGAAGAGGCGGAGCCCCCTGGAACGATGACCACCAGGAATGTTCTCGTGGCAGTGTTGGCCTTTCTTCTGAGCTGCTGGGAGGTGCATTGCAGTGATAGGCATCCTGACATCTGCGAGTGATGGGCGTTTGGGATGCAGCCTTAGAGGGATGGATGCCTGCTCTTTTCATGGTGTGAACCCAGTGAGCACAGGGTGACGTATGGGAAATGTGGAATTGCTATGCTGTACGCTTGAAACTAACGGAACACTGTGTGTTAGCTAACTGGCATGAAAATAAAAACAAAAAACAAAGTGTGAACCCAGAGCCTCTGTGTCAGAGTATCTGGCTTTGGTTTGTACTAGAGATCCTGAGACCCTGTAAATCTGCATTTCTTGTGTGGCGCTTAGGCATTTGGGTAAATGGTTCTACAGATGATTCTTTCCCACACTAACGTTGGAGGTAGCGGGTGCATGCGAGCCTCTCGTTGACCGTTCCGGTGTTGAATAGCGCCTCTGGTTAGGTAGTCCTCATTTCCCATGATGCTAGAGCCCAGGGCCTCTGGGTATTTGGGACGTGGCAAGCTTCATGACCAAATTGGGGCTGGGGCTGGGCAACGCACATGTTTCCCAACAGGCTGGGTGACATATCAGTGGGGGACGTCCAGCACTGAGCCTGCTTAGCCACCTGTGGAGACAAGGTGGAGTCGGCTTAGATAATAGATCCAGAGCATTCCCCAGCGGTTACACGGGTTGTGTGCTTCAAGGGTATGGAAGCTCAGCTAGGGCCAGCAGGCCTCTTACCCAGAGTAATCAGGTCTTTGCTCAAGTCAGTGGCCATCCCAGAGTTGAGCACACAGAGCCTGGGCCATGGCAAGATTATAGCAGCACGAGCAGATGTTGAGGTCTGGCAGAGAGGTGAGTGTCTACCAAGGCCTTAACTCTTAGTTTCTATAGAGGCCCCAGGGTATTCTGTAGAGGGGTAAATGGTTTGTGGGAAAGTCAGAGGCTGTTAAGACACATGCTCTTGAGGGTTTGGCCAGTCTCGTCTCTGTGTGTTTCCTTCCTCTTTCATCTCCTCCTTCCCTTTATCTCCACTTTGAGATTTGAGCTCTTTGCCTGGCAAGTCAAGGCAGATAGATAGTCCCCTAGCTTTTGCTGGGAAAACCTAGAAAGGGCCTTGTTGACAAAAAAGGGTAAGGCATGGGGTAGACAGAACCTGGCCAGGTGCTCCTTGCAACTGAGCAGTGGGGCTGCCATATAATAGTTGGAAAGGTGGATTCTGACTCCCAGTCGGCCACCAGCCAGGCTTGTGACTTTCTGAGCCCCAGTGTCCTCAGCCATTAGTCAAAGGGATGGCTTTGCAAGGTTCCCTCCTATTCTAGAGCTCTGGGAATTACAAGATGCCTTGAGTCCATTCTTTCCCTTGTTCTGAGGTCTTTCTCTTATGGACCAGGGAGGTTACCGGCATAGCTTCTCTCTCCCTGTCTTAAACGGAGACGCTTCTCACCTCTTTGCATTTTAGAGGGGAACTTGTAACTGATGCCTTCATTTCTTCCAGGGAAAGACTGAGACACATGAAAATGAATCCAGATGTTTAGGAAATTCACACACTGTTCATCTCCCTCGACTCACGGTTGTCTTGAATCATCATTTGGGGCAAAGTTACTTATTGTCTTATTGACTTGATCAATGTCCCTGCCAGGAGAAATGGGAGTTCTTAACCATGTTTTCCTGTCTGTATAGAGAATTTTTACCCACTGGATCTGGGTCCTTCATGACCCCGGTGGGACGGCAGATGGCAGAGCGATGGGATGAGCAGTTACGGGGCTGTGCCCCCGAGCCGCACCCACAGTTTCTTTAAGCCCCTCGAAATCCCGGGGGTCTGAACTCCATCGGAAATGCGGTTGGTCCTCCGAAGCTCTCTTAACTACTTCCTGCTGCTGTCTTCCCTCCTTGCTTTTTCTTTTCTTTCTTTTTTTAAGAACAGTTTTAGATAATAGGGAGGGCTCCCAGTTAACCTTGAACACCTGGCTGAGGTAGTATTGGCCAGCTCCATCTACTGTGAAATTACTCATTTTCCTCCCTTTGCATACTGTTCTCTTTGTTGTTGGTTTTTTTGTTTGTTTGTTTTGAAGGTGCACAATGTAATGATTTAATATATGTATACATTGTGAGGTGATTACCACTATCAAGTTAATTAACACATCCATCACCTCACATAATTACCTTTTTTTGTGTGTATGGTGAAAACACTTAAGATCTACTCCCTTAGCAAATTTCAAATATACAATGCAGTATTAATTATATCCACAATGCTGCACATTAGATTCCTAGAACTTATTAGCTTCTTTTTTAAGATTTTATTTATTTATTTGAGAGAGAGAGAGCATGAGTGGGGGGAGAGGGAGAAGCAGACTCCTCGCTGAGCAGGGAGCCTGATGCAGGGCTCGATCCCAGGACCCTGGGATCATGACCGGAGCCAAAGGCAGACCCTTAACTGACTGAGCTACCCAGGTGCCCCTAGAACTTATTAACTTTATAACTGAAAGTTGGTACCCTTTGACCACCATCTCGCCATTTCCCACCCCCCACCCCCCCCCCCAGCCCGACAACCACTGTCCCACTCTCTGTTCTGTGAATTCAACATTTTTGGATTCTACATGTAAGTGAATCATGCAGCATTTGTCTTTCTGTGTCGCCTCTTGCTTGTCACATCTGTCTATGCCCATCTTTTAGTCGTTCACTTAGTATCTCTTCATGACGAAGGTGAAGTGAAGTTTGAGGCCCTCACTTTGAATTGACCAAGTGAGATGCTTAGAGATACGGGCACAGCACCTGTCTGGGTCTTGTGCAGGACAGTGTCAGTTTGTGGTTTGGTTCATTCTGCCCCATTGCCTCTCAGCAAATATTTGAGCCCAAAGCACTCATTTTTATGCCAACCCAGAATAGTCTGTTTTTACATTTTCGTACCATAATTGGATGCTTGTATGACTGAAGGCTCAAAAAGTGGTTAAATCCCCAAACTGTGTATTACTTTGCCATCTCCTATGTCAGACCCATGTTCCTGTTCTCTTCCATTGAGAAAAATCAGTCTAATTTCTTATCCATAAGACCGTTAAGCTGGCCTATCCAATATTGCTGTCATTATCCCTCCTTGATTACTACCATTATTTAATTATTGTTTATGGATATGCCTGTAGCACTTTAGAGCAATTAAGCTTCTGATTTAAGAACAGACATGTGTTCCGGAAATGTTCAACTTGAGAGTAGGGACAGTGCTTTGTAACTTCCAAATGTTTTTAAACTGGGAATTGATACCCCCCGCATGGTGGCAGTTGCCCTAAGCTGTCACTTGGCCCAGGGGCAGTGAGTAACTTGCTTCAGGCTCCTAGCATCCCGGCTTTGAAAGGGCAAGGTAATTGGAGAGTCTGCCTTGGAGCTGTGGGCCCCACAGACTTATTTAGCTCAATGCAGAGTGAGAGGCTGCTTGTTTTCAAGAAGTGAAGCTGATTACAGTATGAGGACTCTTGCCTATTCGTGGGACCTGGGTCCTTGCTGGGTGAGTGGGTGAGGCGGTGCGCTAGTTATCATTTTAGTGGCCACATTATAAAACAGACTCTTAACCAGGCTATTTATTTATTTATTTATTTATGAGAAAGGGTATTAGCTGCAAAGACCTTGTTATCCATTTTAACCCCCTGCCCCTGCAACAGCTAATCAGCCTGCAGAATTTCACGGCATTTTGGGCAGGCTGATGAGGAAAAGGGTGTTGAGCTCTCTCAGCATGGCCGTGGGAGAATCTATAGCTGATTTGCCAGTTAGTTAATTATCTAAGTCCGATAAATGATAAGCTCTTGGAAGTGTTCCTTGTTTTTTAATATATATTTCTTGAACGTTCCAGGTCATTGGCATTCATGCCAGGGCGGCTTCATGGTTTTACCCAAGCCACTGTGCGGGCAAGTTGGGTTTGTGCGGGCAAGTTGGGTTTGTGTGGGTCCGGGGGTTGAGGAGGAATTGGTCTGGGACAGGTCAGGAGCAGCAGTGCCCTGTGGGTCCCCTGCAGCTCTGCCGGCTACACAGTCCCGGGCTTACTTTTCTGCGTGTTGCCTGTCCTCCTTTTCTCCCTTTCTGCTCCCAAGGATGTTAATGCCGGCGAGGGCAGTGAGTTTGCGGACAGTGGGATCGAAGGGGCCGCCACCGACACGGACCTCCTGTCCAGACGGTCCAATGCCACCAACTCCAGCTACTCGCCCCCCACTGGCCGCGCCTTCGTGGGCAGCGACAGCGGCAGCAGCTCCACTGGGGATGCGGCCCGCCAGGGAGTGTATGAGAACTTCCGGCGGGAGCTGGAGATGAGCACCACCAACAGCGAGAGCCTGGAGGAGGCGGGCTCGGGGCATAGCGATGAGCAGAGCAGCGGCACCCTGAGCTCCCCGGGCCAGTCAGACATCCTGCTCACGGCCGCGCAGGGCACGGTGCGCAAGGCCGGGGCTCTGGCCGTCAAGAACTTCCTGGTGCACAAGAAGAACAAGAAGGTGGAGTCGGCCACCCGGCGGAAGTGGAAGCGCTACTGGGTGTCCTTGAAAGGTAAGGGGAGGGAGCGCCCCTCGCCCTGTGCGTGATGCGCCATGGTGCACCTTGCGCGGGCTGTTCTGTGATGACACGGCGTTTGTATTTTATACCAATTTTAACCAGCTGTGTTTCACTGTGATGAGAATGCTTAGCATGAGATCTCCCCGCTTACGTTTTTAGGTGTGCGTGCCTCTATCGTGGATTGTAGAGCAGATGTCCAGAACGTAATCATCTCTCCTGACGGGAACTTTCTGCTCCTTGATTGTTCATTAACTCCTCACATCCCCCTCCGCACCAGCACTGTTTTGTTTTCTTTACTTGTTCACAGTTAAGCCAGACGAGCGCCACGCATCGAGTTTCCTTATATATACAGCTGCTTCTGATGACAGTTTCGAGGGACATGTTCCAAAAGGAAAAAAAAATTTTTTTAATCATTCATGTTAATGAAGTATGTCCTAAAATGACTGTTTTGGATGCAAACTTATTCATCTGAATCCTATGAAATGACCATTTCCTTCGGTTAAAAATGATAGAATATCACTAATGTCATAAGGTTCAGCCTAGTGCTTAATAGAATGTCTGAACCATCTTAGGTTTGTGACAAAGCAACTGTTTTACGGTCACATTGTGAATATGTGTGTGTGTGTGTGTGTATGGATACATACACATGTGGAGAGATCACTGCCTTTTCATTAAAAGCATAATACTTTTATATGTTGCAATTCATTGTCATACTTTTGAAGTACGTGTGTATACTATTGTGCATGTCTACATACATCTTAGTAGGATAAAAGTTGTAACACATTTGTGAGCTCCGTGTCTTAAAAAGAACACTTGGAGCCCAGCCCACTTAGATCTTCTTTGGCACAAGCCAAATTGGAAACTGGTTTAGGATATGGCAGGACAGGTTCAATAGGTTAAGAAGCATGAAGGACAAGCACAGGAGGAAGTCTGGGCTTCCCAGGTGTGGTGTACCCTCTAGACCATTTGATACTCAATCTCATTAGCTGTTGCTGGTGTGAGGACATCCAATCCTAGAGGCACAGAACATTCTAGAGTCTGCACAGTGATGCGCAGGCCAACCCCTGCAGGGCAAGCAAGGTGTAGTTGGTCCCATTACTGGTAGTCCTAGGTGTTGCTTCAGTACGTCAGTGAGACAGGAGGGGGGCTTGTTAATTAGACCATACGTTTCACTGCATGTCACAGAGACCCACAATGACGATGCGTTAAGCGAGATAGAACTGATTTCCCTCCCGTCCATCAGAGGTAGACCATCTGAAGTTATTGTGAGTCATCCAGGTCCCAGGTTCCTTCTATTTCCTTGCTCTGCTATTCCCAGATCCAGTCCCTGTGGTCAAGGTAGCTCACCACCAGGCCCACATTCCTGCAGAAAAATGAAGGCGTATTCCTCTGCCCTGTATCAGGGCCGCTATAACCAAGTACCACAGACTGAATGGTTTAACCAAAGAAATTTGTCTTCTCACAGTTCTGGAAGCTGGGAGAGATCAAGGTGGGAGTGGGGTTGGTGTGACACCTGTCTTCCTTGGCTTCTGGATGGCTGTCTTCTTCCAGTATCTTCCCATGGCCTTCCCCTTCTGCCTGTCTGTGTCCAAATTCCCCCTTCTTAGAAGGATAGTGGTCAGATTGGATTAGGGCCCACTGCTGTGACCTCAGTTTACTGTAATTACCTTTGTAGAGATTCTAACTCCAAATACAGTCACATTCTGAGGTACCGGATTAGGACTTTTACATAGGAATTTGGGGCAAGATAATTCAGCCCATGACAGGCCCAGAATTGGTGTGTTAAACAAACCTCCCAGGTGATTCCTACACTACATTTAAGAACACCAGTGTTAGTGACATAGACTAACAGTAACTAGGCGATTTTTTACTTGGGACGTGGAAGAGGGCATTGTTTTGTTTCTGCCATTGCCTTAGAGAATAAAGGGTACTCGAAGGAGGGTGCAACATCTTGGAGCAACAAGTCAAGAGCCCCTTAGAGGAGGGAGCCTTCCCGTTCTTGGTGACCCAGATTTGAGTGACACAGTCTGTCAGGATCCAGGCCCAGAACACAGAGCCACCGAGCCCTTCGTTTCTGAATCCTGATGAGTTTCCATTATATGCTGACCTGCTCGGGGCTGGTCCTTGCCACTCAGAGGCAGAACATGCTGCTTTGTTCCTGGCAACCGTTGGATATGGAGAAATAAAAAAGCAGAGTGCTTGGGAGCTGTGGGGTAGATTTCTCCAAAGGTTCTTCCACTTTAGAGAGAATAATTAATTTTTTTAAAAAAAGATTTCATTTAGAATTAATCTCTGGGGCGTCTCTTTTGGCAACCACAGAGCATACAGATGACGTTCAAGTGAAGGTGAAGGCAAATGGACTGCTTTCAGGGAGATGTGCTTCCTGGATTTGCTGCTTCATGTTGATCTTCACACCGAAACAAGCAGAAAATTAGAGTAAAAGCTCTCTCTCTTTTTCTCTCAGTCCATCCACCTACTGTCATGGGTGATTATAAACCAACATTGCAAAATTATAAAAACAGCAATTTGAGAAGACTAAAATGTTCAACATTTGTACATGCCAAGGTTTGTGGATGGCTCCTCTTCATTATCCACAGGCTTCATTCTCTCTCCTCAACCTAAGGTACAGCTGTGTTGCTCCTTTTCTGTTCAGAATCTGCTAATCATTAGTGTCGTGTTAGTCCTAAAGATTAGAGCAGCATTTCTCCACAGGGGCACTATTGACATTTTCTGGATAATTGTTGTGGGGATGCTATCCGGGGCATAGCAGGATGTTTAGCAGCATCCCTGTCCTCTACCTGCTGGATGTCAGTGGCACCCACCTCCCCCCACTCCCCCCACGCCCAGTGACAACCAAAAATGTCTCCAGACACCACCAGATGTCCTTGACCTCAAGGGCAAAATTGCCCCACTTCAAGAACCTCCGATTTGGAGGAAAATAGCATCCCCTTTCCTATATTTATCTCTCAATCCATGCTAGCTTAAGAAGTGAAAATAGGTACAGATGATTCTGCAGTATGTTATATGTGTTTCTGAAAAGAACTGAGACCTTCACAATAACAGGGATTATGGGAAGAATAAGGTTGGGGCAGAATTATGTGTATGCAACTTTTTAGCCCAACACTAAATAAATAGATAGATAGATAGATAGATAGATAGATAGATAGATAGATAGGTAGATAACTAAATACCCGGCTAAAAATACTCACATAGTTAACATCTTACTTTTTAACAATAAATACTATAGAAAATGTGGGACTTTGCCTTTAAGGACAAAGTAAATATAACTTGAATAGGTAGAAAGAAGAATTGAAACTCCTGAATTCTTGAGACCAAGACAGTGATGAAGAAATCATAAAGCTCAGGAGCACCATACGACAGGACTTGTAAGGAAAGCTTTTGGGAAACTCTGCCAAGGGAGAAATTGTGACACGAGTGGACATGCATTCAGCTGAGTTTGGGGATTTGCACTCAGCAACTGTTAACCTACAGATATGAAATATGATGGGCTGGGAGACGTTGCCTTTGAACTCATGGGACTTTTCCATCGATCCCCATCATTCCACATTGCTAATCACATAGAAGCAAATTTGCTTTATGAAAACTCATATTGTAGCTTTCTGTGAAAACTCGTAGATTGTACTTTCAAGGACTTTGCTATTCACATTTAAAGCGTGGCCCTTGCTGGTAGTTAAGATGTTGAAAACTGACAGAGTTAAGAAAGACTCATAAAGTTGGACACAGGCTTCCCCTGAAATTGGTTTTGATTAGTTGGCAGTAAATGTTCAGCTAGTAATTACTATTAAAGTGAGCCTCATGTTTAGATGACGATGGAGGGTATCTCCTAAAGCCACCTTGCCACAAATCTCTGAGAGGTTTTTATTGTGACTGTCTCATTAGTTTCACAGTGCAATTAAGCGTGGACCAGGCTTCCAGAACCCCCACCCCCAGGCCTTCATATGGCATGTGCCATACCATTTCTTCTTTCAGTAGGAACAGGGACGTGGTTTATTTCTAGAAGAACATTTTGTAGAGTGTATTTGAGATCAAAAACCTATCATTTCTTTCCTTATCTGTAAAATACCTAACACTAATATTATAAATGGTTTTCTCCAAGGGCATAGCCAAGAAACCCAATAAATTGTGTTGCCTGGTTGTATATCACGTGAGCTATTGGGAAGGGACTCCAGTGGTTCCCTACTGACTGGCAGGCCTCACACCATGGAACCTGCAGTTCTGACCCGTGGAGCCGGGTTTCTAGCCCCCACTGGCCGAAGGAGCCGTAAGACCGCCATATGCCTGTAACGAAACACTCTCAAACAGAAAGTGAGGGTCTTAAAGAACTTGAGGACATGCATGGAGGGAGTTTCGTGTGGGTTGAGAAACGGTGATTTAAGACTCTTTGCCTTTTGGGGCTCCTGGGTGGCTCAGTCGGTTAAGCATCTGCCTTCGGCTCAGGTCATGATCCCAGGGTCCTGGGATCGAGTCCCTCGTTGGGCTCCCTGCACAGCGGGGAGTCTCCTTCTCCCTCTGCTCCCCCTGCTCATGCTCTCTCTCTCTCTCTCTCTTTTTCCCTCAGTCCATCCAAGACTTCAATACAGGCAAGGCCCCATCCTCTTTACTCTCTAGGTTTCCACATGCTTTCATTTGCAGCCCTCTCCTTGTGACAGGACAGAAGTGCTAGTTTCCACCACCGACCTCTCATTGTACAAGCACCAAACACTCATGCGGACCCCTGTTTTGTTTCCTCAGGGTGCACACTCTTTTTCTATGAGAGCGACGGCAGGTCTGGAATAGACCACAACAGCATCCCTAAGCACGCCGTGTGGGTGGAGAAGAGCATTGTGCAGGCTGTGCCCGAGCACCCCAAGAAGGACTTCGTCTTCTGCCTCAGCAATTCCCTGGGTGACGCCTTCCTCTTTCAGGTTTGTTGGGCACTTCCTTTCAGGGCATTTCAAACCTCTGAACCAGATATCTTCCTCTCCTGCCTATGTACCCCACCCTGTTTTCTTTTTAGTGCTGGGTTTTATCTTTTTGCTCATTATAAAAACAAGAACGATCAATGACAAAATACATACTTACATTGAATTCAGACATGAGAGAACTCACCCAGAGTGTTCTAAGGGAAGCCCAGGGAAGAGCATGAGTGGACTTCGAGAAACTTGCCCTGTTTGTCAGTGTAGACTCAATACCATTTGTGTAGAGACTTAGAAAGAGATGATGAATTCCTTAATTTAGAAATTATTTGAGCTGTCAAAATTTTTTACCATAATGTTCTCTTCTAATATTACTCATAAAGTAAAATAATGACATCCCAGAAATGATTAGCTATACCCAGATAATTTCTCTTCCTCAACTTATCAGAAATTTGTAGTCAGTGTTCTTGAAGTTTGAGTGTTAATTGTGTTAAAAAATACTAACCTGCTAATCACTTCAGGAAAAGCATTTAATTTTGCAGGGAATCGTTCGGGTTTGGTTGGTTGTGGTGCACTCTACCAGAACTTTTTGTTGTGTTAGTTAGGAAGACTTCCTTCATGTGTTTCTATGATGCAAGAATTCCTCCCACTTTTACTCTGTGCTGCCTACATGCTTTGCACAGTGCTACTGAGAACAAGAAGATTTTGACACAGTTCCTACTCTTAAAATTGTTCACATGTGATGTGGGAGAAGGACATGTGGATAGATCTTTGTAGGGTAGGAAAGCCTGACCATTAATGTTAAAGGATGAATAGGGATGAATTGGGCGAAATGGACAGAATATTCCATGCAGAAGACAGAGCTGGATCAAAGGCATGGAAAAGAGTAATAGGTGATTTCACTGAGTTTCC
Organism: Leptonychotes weddellii; assembly: GCF_054177405.1. NCBI lineage: Eukaryota > Metazoa > Chordata > Mammalia > Carnivora > Phocidae > Leptonychotes > Leptonychotes weddellii. Next base: position 181,245,549 of record NC_138369.1, on the reverse strand, counting down.
AGGTTTGGCCCCTAAGTTATTTCCATTTGGGCAATTAAAGTAAGAAAGTGGTCATTTATTTGTGAACAGGCAAAAACATCTGTTTTTTTCTTTCTTTAAATCAGTGATATAAAACACATAAAGAAGAGTGTACAAAACATAAATATTTTGCTCCAAGAAGTATCACAGAGTAAATACGTAACCACCTCCTAGGTCAGGAAACAGAAGTTTTTAGCACCCTACCAGCCACTCCCCACCCACATGCATACATGTAGGCGACTAGTTGGGTAGAGTGAATATGTATTTTATCATCCAAGCCAGGACACTTTTGTCTATCTGGGAATGTCTTCATTTCTCCTTCATTTTTGAAGGATAACTTTGCTGGATATAGAATTCTTGATTGACAGTCTAATTGTAGTGTTTTGAAAATATTATTGTACTGCCATCTGGCCTCCATGGATTCTGATGAGAAATCAACTTTGAATCTTAGGAGGATCCCTTGTATAGTTGAGTTGCTTCTCAGGGCACCTGGCTGGCTCAGTCCACAGAGCATGTGACTCTTACTCTCAGGGTTGGGAGTTCAAGCCCCATGTTGGGGGTGGAGCCTACTTAAAATTAAAAACCAGTGCATTAAATGAGTTGCTTCTCTGTTGCTACTTTTTGTCTTTGTATTTAAACAGTTTATGGTGTGTCTCTAAGTATTCATTTCTTTCAGTTTATTCTATCTGGAATTCATTGACCTTCTTGGGTGTGTGGGGGTATGTGTCTAAATCACATTTGGAAAGTTTTCAGCTGTCCTTTCTTCCAATAGTCCTCCTGTCCATTTCTCTCTTCTCCTTCTGGGACTTCCATTATGTTTATGTTAGTCGCACTTGATGGTGCAAGTCTCTGAAACTCTGTTCATCTCTCTTCGTTCTATTTTTGTTCTGTTTCATGGACTGGTTAATTTCAGTTGACGTACTTTAAGCTCACGGATTCTTTTTTTGTCAGTTCAAACCTGTTGTCCAGCCCCTCTGGTAAATTTTTTCACTTCAGTTATTCTACAGTTCAACTCCAGAATTTGTATTTGGTTCTCTGAAAAAAAATTCTTTTAATTTCTCTCTTGATATTCTCTATTTGATGAGATATCATTCTGATACTTTACTTCTTCTTTAGACATGATTTCCTTTAGTTCTTTGGATATATTCAAAATAATTGATTTAATATCTTTGCCTAGCAAGCTACCATCTGGACTTCTTTAGGGACAGTTTCTATCGACTGCTTCTTTTCTTGTGTATGTGCCATGCTTTGTTGTTTCTTTGCATGTTTCATACGTACTTGGTTGAAAACTACGTTTTGAAGAATATAATGTGGTGACTCTTGAAACCGGATCCTCCCACCGGGGTTTGTTGATGTTGATTGTTGTCACTATTGCTTATTTGTTAAGTGACTTTCCTGAAATCTATAAAATATTTATTCTTTGTCATGTATGGCCACTGAAGCCTCTGCTCAGTTAGTTTAGTAGTCAGCTAATGATTGGAGAGATTTCCTTAGATGCCTGGAAGCAATTAGACTTCCAGTCTTTCCCAAAGATCTCTGTGTCTTCAACACTCAGGGAGCTAGTTAACAACTCTGCCTTAGCCTTCACCTCTGCTTGCACAGAGCCTCAAGGTCAGCCAGAGGGATGAGCATAGGGCCTTCTCAGGGTTTTGTGGATGTGTGCACAGTCCTATACATGTATGTGACTTTCTAGATTTCCAGAACTATGGATATCTCATGAATATCTTATTCCTCAGCTTTTTAAAAAGTTTCTTGGTCAGCTACCTCTTTTGCCCCAACTGTCATCACTGCCTCGGGCAGCTGCGATATTAAACAGTTCTTACCGATTATTTTTCATAAACTCCCTTTGGAGTAAAGACTATCTGCACAAGTGAGTTCTGAGGTCAAATAGCAACAAGCCCTGTGAATGGAGGTTTTCTGTGAACTGTCAGATAGGTCAAATAATGACAGTTCTCTGAGAATGCTGTCCTGTGGGAGCTCATTGCCCCCTTCAGCAATTGCTAGACTGCTGTTTTTCACGTGATTGTGGAGATAGGGAGATGAAGATGGGAATAAGGCAAGCTAAAATGTCCTCAAAGCTTGCTATTCTTACTGAGATTCAGCTATCACTTTTTCCAATAGAAGTACCTAAGATTGTTGCAAGACCTAATTAATTGCCAGAGCTCTGAAAAAGTTGATTTTGGCCATTTTTGCCAGTGTTACTGATTTTACAGAGGAGCAGTTTTTTGAGGTCCTTACTCTCCCCATTTCCACTGATGAACTCATCAGGACACTTTAGAGACTTGATGGTTTTGACAGATATACCAGCTCCATTAACAATTATGCCAGGATAACGGGTATAAATTGCAATAGATTCAGGCTACTGGGATATGTTGCAACCTTTCCATAGGTGCGTTTGGGTTGATCCCTATTTGGGGGGATCACGAGCAATGTTGCTAGAGTACTCTTATATCTGCGTTCAGGATATGTTTGTCCACATTTCTAGTGGTGTATACCTAGGACTGGTATTGCTGTATCATGGGATAAATGTACACATTCATGTTTAGTAAATACTACCAAACAGTTTCCAAAATGATTGAAATAATTTATGCTCCCATCAGCAGCCTAGGAGAATTCCAGGTGTTTCCTTATCCTTGTCCACACTTGGTATTGTCAGATCTTTTATTTTTCACTTGTAAGCTATTTGTGTGAAGCTGAGCACATTTTTTGAGGGTTTAATGACCATTTCAATATGATTTTTGTGAAGTACTTATTTCAAGTGCTTATTCTTGCCTATTTTTCAGTTGGGTTGTCTGTCTCTCAATGATTCATGGCAGTTCTTTACATATTTTGTGTATCAAATCCTTGTTGATTATATGCATTGCAAATATCTTTTTCCACTCTGTGGCTAACCTTTTACTCTGTTAAAGGTATCCTTTGTTATGCTGACTTTTTAAATTTAATGTATCTCATTTCTCCAGTCTTCCTTAATGGATAGTGCCTTGTGTATCCTATTTAAAAAATCTACATGCTCTGAGTCATGAAAATGTCCTTCTGTTTAGCTTATTAACCGTTGTTTTTCAGCATCTGGCATAGCTTCTTATTAATTATCTGGATATCTTGTATATGAGGGAATGCCTAACAATGTTAACAATAACAACAGTAATATTATATCAGCAGCTGTCTTTTACTGAGCCCTTATTGTATGCCACCATCTTGAAAGTGTTTTACAATGTGAGTCAGATATAATTCTTCAGAAAATTTTTTTCTTAATTTAAGTACAGTTGATATACCATGTTATATTAGTTTAGGTGCACAGCATAGTGATTCGGCAATTCTATATGCAGTGCTCAAGTAAGTGTAGTTACCATCCGTCACCCTACAACATTATTACAGTATTATTGACTATATTCCCTATGCTGTACTTTTTATCTCCATGACGTATTTATTTTATAACTAGAAGTTTATAATCCCCTTCACCTGCCCCCCGCCCCCCCACACCAGTTTGTTTCCCAGTATTTATGAGTCTGTTTCTGGGTTTGTTTGCTCATTTGTTTTATTTCTTCAGTTCCCCATATAAGTGAAATCACAAGTCACATTTAGTTCATACAGCAATCAGTGAGTTGGGTTGTATATCCATATTTTAACCAATTAATGGGGACTGTGTCCCCCATTTGGTGAAGTTCAGGCTTTTATAAAGGCTAATAATTAGATGCCAGGTGACGCAGTAACTGAGTGTTGGCTGGATTCAAACCAAACCTCTCTTTCTCTAAAGTCTTTTATTGTGTTAAGTATACTATTTATCCCATTTCTATTACTGTTTACCCTAAGAAGGACATGGGTAGGAATCACTGACCACAGTCAAAAGGTACTGTTTCTCATTCTTAGAATTAAGCCACTCATTGGGAATATTTCAGTATTTCGGTCATTCTTGCCACACTACACAATTTCGATGATAATCTGATCAGTTTCAGGATACTGTCCTTTTTACGTACACACTGCTGATGTGAATTCCTTTTGAAAGGACCTTCCTGGCCATAAAATTGCTGGTACAATCTAAGTATCCAATAGGTTGCATTGAATAAAATTCCTTTGTGGCAACATACGACCTTATTCATGAAAGCCTCTGTGTCCTCTTGTCATGGTGAAATTTTTATGCTACTTACGTGGGATAGAGCACAAAACGAACCTTTTCAGAAGAAATTGCTGCTGTTCAGGATCCATGAGGGCTTTTTCTACCTTCTACTTATTGTAATCCACATGACTCAGGAGGGGCTAGGTTTGAAAGAAACCTGTGTGTGTGAGGGGTGAGGTTAACGCAAGGGAGATCAACCATGATTATGGAAATAATTTGTAGGTTATTCCAGCCCTGGGGCTCAATTCAGTGTGCACAGTTTACAGAGCCTATATGCTGCTGATTTGATGCTGTTATTCAGATCGGCCCACGGTAAGGAGATTCATGTTACCAGCAAAAGCAGAAAAGAGGTTTTGTGTGCAGGATGGGGGTGGGGATGGGCCTGAGTATTAGAGCAGTTTAATGGAAGAATTGCTATGCTGTCTGCAAAGGGCAGCAATGACTCCTGCATTTCAATGATTTTAGAGATCTTTCCTCCACCTGGAAGTCAGAACCAGCGCCTACCACCTACAAAGTACAGTTTCATATTGGGCCTTCCTCTGTCCATGACTGGTGGATGTTACATGCACTTCCAAAAAGCCCAGTGGCTTTTATGGTAAGAGTGATGCTTGATGGGAAGCAAAATCACATGCAGTGATATAGCTCAAGAAGTGTAGAAAATCTCTCTCAGGGGTCACTGCCTTTCCATAGAAAGTCCCCTGGATGAGGGTATAGCATGCATATTAAAAAGAGACTAGTGAAAAAAGAATAGTATTTACACCATTATGATGAATTGGGGATTAGATGTCATAATCCAAGTCAGATGTCTTATAGATAGCAAATGCTCATTACATGTATGCTTCTCATTTTAATTATAAATACGTATCTTAAATACGTATCTTTACAGAAGTTGAGTGTGGTTTCCCTGTGAAGAGGCTAAGGCTTTGAGTGTTATTAGGCTCCAAGGCTCCAGACAGTTATCTTGAAGTGCTACACCTGCTTCTGTGTGGACTTGATGAAGGTCACTGGCACACATGCCCTGAACCAGGGCAGCCAGATTAGGGAAAAATCTGGAAATCATCTTTCACAAGGAGGCATCAAGTGGACTTGGTAGAAGAGACTCCAGAGGGGATTTAGCATCTTGGACTTGAGTAGATGACAGTCCAGCCTTGCTCTCAAGGTAGGCACTATCTCCTCAAAGCCCCTGACAGCTGGTCAGCCTGCGCACTGCATGACCACCTCCCTCCCTGGGAAGCTTCCAGCTCTTCAACCATCTGCTTTGCTGGTTAGCTCCAAGAATTATCAAGTTCTTTGTTGTGTTGAGATAATACATTCTTTCTGGTGGCTTTTGTCATTTTCCTTTGTTTCCTTATGTTTTCCAAGTCTAAAGCAAGTCGTCTTCTTCCTTCTCATAACCTTTCAAATGCTTGAAAACAGCTCTCATCTGTCTCCTGCCATGTCTTCTGTTTAGGCTTCCCTGTGTAAGGTTTCTGAGCCATTCTCCCTATGATTCAGGTCTTATCGTTGATGTTCTTCCTTGTAAGTAGTTCTGGAACAACCTGTCCCCCATGAGAACAGTCCTGTGCAGCCTGCCTACAGTTGCTCTTCCCATTTTCTTCCACAATGCTAGTGTCAGTTCCTTAATTTATTAAGAACCACACCCAACTGTTGACTCATACTGAGCTTGTGGTTTATCATACCCCTGGCATCAACTCTTACAAGGTCTCTTCCATCTTATTTTAATAGGTGTTTCAAGAACTCTAAATGCAGAAGTTAAATTTACTTCTTTGAAATCTTATGTTTGTGGTTTCTGCTCTTCTAATGAACTTGTTGAAATCTTGCTTGGATCCTAGTTCCATCGTCCCTCTTAACTTCATGCTCTCTGCGGATAAGACAAACTGGATGTTTTCTCTTTGCTCTCTCTGTGGGTTTAAATGTTGCCTTAGTCTGTAGCTAAGTCCTATTTTCCCATCATCAAAGATCATCTCCCTGCCTCTAGCTAGCCACTTTAGAAATATTTACTGTTGGTTTTGACATGGATTAGTTGTGAAGATGGGTAAACGCCTAAGATATATGGAGCCCCAGGCAAATTTTTTTATCTATATAAAGAATTTGACTCACCCCAGATCAGCTTTGTCAACACCATTCTGGTGGCTCATCTCATGCAATCTGGTGAAAGAAATACCAGATAGACTAATGAGAACAACCACTAGGCATAGACTCATGTCCAGGAGCTCATTAGCATATCTTACTGATAACACATATGGGATACAGGGTCAGAGAGCTCCCTGAAAGGGAGAAAGTGGATGGGGTGGTGGGGGGGGAGGAGGATCGGGTATTCCTTCTGGACCCTGTCCTTTTCAGGCATCGGAAGGGGTCTTTTCAAAATATGGGGCCCCATTTGCCTAGTTCTTAGGAGGGTACTGTTGGAGAGTATGGATGTTGAAGTACAAAATGAATACACAGGGCTGGTGGTAATCATTTACAGCACATGCCCTACTATTAGCATATTCAGAGGTCTCCTCACATATGTTAAAAGTACAGTGCAGAGATATAATTGTGGCTGAGCTAGATTTTAGTATGTAATCTGTATACTATTATGTATTATCCAAATAATATGTTACTAACAGTATTTGTCTTCCTTGTTACATTATTTTAAATTTGTATGAAGTCAATACAAGCACATAGTTTTAAAGAATTCAATTAACCTTAAAAGACTTAAAGTGAAATTCTCTTCTCATCCTCTATCTCTTCCCCCAGCCTCAGGCGCCCAAAGCAACTATGCTCAATTATTTTAGCTAGGTTTTTTTGTTTGGTTGGATTTTTTTTTTTTCCTTGTATTTACCCTCATTTCTCATTAACATGTTTACAGTATTTCTTAATTGACTTTAGGCATTAGCTACTGACTTTCTGTGACGATAGATGAATATTTAGCTGTATTATATATGAATTCTCCTTTTCTCATATTCCTATATCATTATATGAACATTTAGGAGTAAATTAATAGTCTCTATTATACTGTTAGGATGTTCCATGCTGCTATGACCATATAAATAATATTAGCTATTGGGCCAAATAGTGTATCATCATTTTATTTCCTTTCTTGAACAACTTTTTGTTTTTTTTTCCCTGTAGTTAATGCCTGCCTTTTTTTTCTGCTCCATTTACTTATTTTTATGCTTATTTTAGCAGTATTTTCTAAATCTCCAATTTATTACCTAGTCACTTTGTACTATTTTGTTCCCTGGAGACTGCCTTTTCCTGACCCTTTATCCTGCTCCAATCTGTTTGTTGTCTAGGCCTCAGGCATAATAGTTACACTGGTTTTCCCTTCATTACCCTAGTTAGATTCTTGGATTGCAAGTCTTCCTTTTTTCTCCTTCATTTTCATAAAAACAAACAAATAAACCCATAATAACTTCCTATAAAATGGTTCATATTTGAAAATGTCTTCATTTTACCTTTTACTTGAATAATCTTTGAGTAATTTGGAATTTTGATTGGAAAATTATTTCCCCTTTGTTCACTTATATTCTGATACCAGTCTCATTTCTGATTATCTTGTGTGTGCTTTATTTTCTTTTGAAGTTTTAGAATAATTTTCTATCACCAGGGTTATGGTTTCTCAAAGGAATTTGCCTTCACGTTGAGATTTTAATTTTAGTTATTTTTTTTATTCCTAAAAGCTTTCCTGTTCTCTCTCTTCCTCTCCCTTTCTCTCTCCCTCGCCTCCCCTCCCTTCCCTTTTCTCCCTGTCCCTTCCACCCTCCCTTTCTATTTTCCTCTTTCCTTCCCTACCTCCTACCCTTCCTCCTTCTTTCCTTTCTTCTCTCCCTCTATCCTTCTCTCCCTTTTCCTTCTTCCCTCCTTTCTCCCTCAGTGTTCCTTTTTCATTGTAACCTGTGCATTTGTTTGTTTATAGCTTTAGATTCCTTTGTGTCTCTGTCTCTGAGGATGTTACTGGGTTTTCAGGAAATTTTCATGGCTTCAGACATTGTTTCTGTTTCTTCGTGATGCATTTTCTTCTCTGTGCTTTTGTCTCTGCCTTTCATGCTAGAGGCTTTCATCAAATGTCTGGTGGTCCTTGATTATCTGATCATATTTAAATGTGAGATACCAAAAAAGTGCTTGGATATTGTTTGGGCCATCTACTGGGGGCTTTTACAGCATGAACAGATGGGAAGACCTTTTTTGTTGAGGGTGTCCATTTGACAATATTTGTTGGTCTTTTCTGTTGGGCTACTCAACTTTGCCAAAGATGAATCCTGCCATTGCCATTTACTGGGCAGGCTTCCATTTATTCTCATTTGCAGCAAATGGTTCCTCCTTTTGTGCCTGTCTTCCTAGAGTCTGGACCCTCTCTTCTCCAAAGGATTTACCTTAGGTGGGTGAGGGGTTAGGGAGGTGAGGGAGTACAAGGCGGGGGGGTGGGGGGGGTGCCCAGTTGTATGACTTTGTGCAGTGGATGAGGGGAGCCCCATATTAAATTCTCTTTACAGATGTTAAAGACGATAGCTTACTGGGGCACCTGGCTGACTCAATCAGTAGAATATGTGACTCCTGATCTTGGGGTCGTGAGTTTGAGCCCCTTTTTATTACTTAAGGAAATTTAAAAAATGACAGCTGACTTAAGCCTTGTATAAATAAAATGAAAAAAAAAATGCAAAAAAAGGACTTTCAAGAATTCACACAGGAGCTTCATTCCCAACTAACCTCTTAGAAACACATAACTTTATTCCCCTTTATTTTCCATTTTTTTAAATGGGAAAAAGAAGTTCAACCTACTTGACAATTATTCTTGTGTCTCTATAAACTCAAATTATCTGAAATTTTAGTTTCCTAGATCTGGCATATATTCCCTAGTATTTCTCTCGTTTAAAATGAATTTCCCTTTTCCTGCTACTCACGTAAACCATTGATTATCTGAAATCACTGAGTATCCTCCATTCAGTTGGATAATTGAAGCTAGATCTATTTAAATACATAATGAAGCCCTGAGCTTCATCTTAACTCTGCACTCAAAGGGGCTCTTATGCAAAATGCATTTTTTTGCTGATTATATTCCTGTGTTGGCAAGAACTTTGCTTATTCCCTTCACTGAACTTTATACAGTATTTATAGCATCTCCAGAGGGCAAAGGAAGAATCACAAACTTCAGTTTTGCTACCTGTCTGCTGCTGTTTGTTTAATGGAAGCAGATGAGCGTGGAGGAAATCACAACCATGTTGCGGGGGTGGCGGGGGTCTCTCCTTCCTGCCCCTTTGACCACTGGATTCTGATAGAGAGGCCCTTTAGTAGACGTAATGTCCGTAATTAAACTTGCCTGGTTCAAGAAGGTAATGCAAAGGTAGAGGCTTTGAAAAGCTTTTTCTGGCATGTCAGGTTTGAAATCCTGGAGAGTCCACACTGGGAGACATTCTATCAAGTTAGTGGTCTGCTGTGAGCTGCTCTGAATTATTAAGCCTGTAAACTGCCATGAACTGTTACAGAGTTTTTCTACTTAACTCTATGTTGACAGCAGTCAGGGTAGACCTAGCCCACCCTCTCATCGACACATAGCTCTGGGTATGCCCCTGGGAATGGACCAGCCCTTTCAAAAAGCTCATTTAGTGAATTGTGCTTCTTAGAAATAGATTTGGCTTTAATGATGGAGAAAGGCAGAGACTGCTGTGTTGTTGAGACAGGACAGCAGGAGGAAAAGTTCTCTCTAATGGAACTGCCTTCAGCCACCGACAGGTTCTGGAGAAGCTTGGAGGCTTGAGGCATGCTTAATGGTTAAAATGACTGGTGGATACATTTTTCATAAGCTGTAAGCAGACTTTTCTCTCTATCCTTCTCTAGGCTGTGGGGCTTGGTGCTTTTGTTTATTTCTTAAAATCTTAATTGTGGTAAGGTACACATGACATACCATCTTAACTATTTGTAAGTGTGCCGACGTTCAGTGGCATTAAGCACGTTCACATTGTGGTGCATCCGTCCCCACCGTCCATCTCCAGACTCTTCTCATCTTGCAGACCTGAAACCTGGAACACTGGCTCCCACTCCCATCCTCCCCAAACCCCTGGCAACCACCATCTTTCTTTCTTTAAATAAATAAATTTCAGGAGCGCCTGGGTGGCTCAGTCGTTAAGCGCCTGCCTTCGGCTAGGTCATGGTCCCCCCAGGTCCTGGGATCGAGCCCCGCATCAGGCTCCGTGCTTGGCGGGAAGCCTGCTTCTCCCTCTGCCACTCCCCCTGCTTGTGTTTGTGCTCTCGCTGTCTCTCTGTCAAATAAATAAATAAACTCTTAAATAAATAGATAGATAAATTTCAGGATAGCTGCTCTGCCAAAATTAAATATACATCTTTCAAAGGCTGTTTAGCTTCATCAGCTAGTATCAGTTTTTCTTTCCACTTTTCTTTCTTTCTTTCATCCTTTTTTTCAAAGTAATCTCTGCACCCAAACATGGGGCTCAAACTTAAAACCCCAAGATCAAGAATGCACGCTCCACTGACTGAGCCAGCCAGGTGCTTTCTTTGCACTTCCTAACTGGGATGCAGACGTAAACTCTCTGGTGTCGGAATGGAGTGTGTTGCCCTTGGCTGAGTTTGGCAGAGAGCCTCAAAGGTGGAGGGAAGAAGGGGCCCTGCTTTCATTAAATAAAGAGAGGAAAAGTCTGTTCCGTAGAACCTATCAGATTATGGCTCTTCTTGGCGGTTGAAAGTGTGTGACATAGACTTTTCTAGAAGCGTTGAAATGGGATTCTTACTTAGCTAGTGTATCAGTCAGGATGGTTAGATTATGCTGTAGGAAGGACCAGCCCCCATATCTTCATGGCTTAACACACCTTTTTCATTCCTGCCACACTTCTGATGGACACTGGCTATGAAGCTGTATTTGTCCTGGATACTCCGGGACCCAGGGTGACAGAAGATTCCCGGACACATGCTTCCACGACTGTAAGCAAAGGGATCAGAATGGGAGTGAATCGGGCTTTTGTTTAGTAATGACACATGTCGCTTCTCCTCAAATTCATTGGCCAAAGCCAAATGACAGGGCCACACCTAATTTTAAAGGGAGCAGGAAAGTTCCATCCTCCTATGTCCCTAGGGAGAGCCCAAAATATTACATGTACAAGAGGAATGACACCACAGGGGCCCAGTCTTCGGAAGAATCGATGAGAACTAGGGGTTCGGGAGCAGTGTGGCGTGTTTAACAAAATGATTTTAAGCACAGGATGGGTAAAGCTCAAGGTTTATAATAAATTACTGGGTTATACCTAATTTTTTTCTGGGCTTTGGTTTCTCCATTCGTAAAATGCACCTGGGCCCCTTCTAGGTGAACTTTCTATTAAAGTATAATATCTACACAGAAAAGTACACATTTTGATGGTGTTTCAAAAGCTCGTACCCCCATGTCGGAGGTGCGTGCAACCAGCACCCAGACTGGGGAGCTGAACGTGGCCAGCACCCCAGAGGCCCCCCTCATGGTTCCTTGCAGCTGCTTCTCCCTCCCCCGCTCCCACCAAAGAGCTCCTCTTCTGACTTCTAACTGTGCATTCGTTTTTGCCTGTGTCTGTACTTTATACAAATAGAATCTTAGTCTATATTCTTGCATGTCTGGCTGCTTCTCCTCAGTGTTATGTGTGTGAGACTTACTCATGTTGCAGTCTTTCGTTCTCCTTGCTGTATAGTATTTCATTGTGTGATTATACCACACATTATTTATCCATTCTGCTGTTGACGGGTGTTTGGATAGTTTCCAGTTTTGCCCATTGCAGATTATGTTGCTATAAACATTTTGGTGTATATGTTCTGTTGAACATATGAATGCATTTTTGTTGAGTGTATACCCAGGAGTGTATTTTTGGGGTCACAAGGCGTGCACGTGGTTAGCTTTTCTCAGGTAGTGTCCAGCAGCTTTCCAAAGCAGTATATTCTCCATCCAGTAACCAGCACTGCCTGGGAATTCTGGTTGCTCCATATCTTTGCCATCACCTGGTATTTTCTTCCTGGAAGCTTTTTTTTTTTTTTTTTTTTTAAAGATTTTATTTATTTATTTGAGAGAGAGAGAGAAGCAGACTCCCTGCAGAGTAGGCTTGATCCCAGGGTTCTGGAATCATCAAAGGCAGAAGCTCAACTGACTGAGCCACCCAGGCGCCCCCTGGAAGCTTTTCTTTTAGAAAAGAATCCTTACTAGATTGTTCTTCCATCTGAGCTAATTCCTCCCTCCTTAGCTCCCTCCCTAGATAGATAGATAGATAGATAGATAGATAGATAGATAGCCTCCCTCCTTAGCTCCCTCCCTAGATAGACAGATAGATAGATAGATAGATAGATAGATAGATAGATAGATAGATAGATAAAAAATAACTCCACTTGGTAACATACCCACTGATGCTGAGGCATCGAGAGACTCCAAGGTCAAACCCTGTGCTCTATACAAGGCAGGAGCAAGCCTGGTGCATTTATCATGTGTGGGAGGACCTAAAACTCTGTATTTTTCTGGAGTTACTTGAAAGTGATATATAAAGATAAAATGTAAGATAGTGGCTTTCTAAGAGGAGATACATATTAACAGTTTGAAGCAACGTTAAGCATTAAAGGTGAGTCTCCTATACAGACCTACGGGTCCCTACAAGTATTTACCTGGAATTTCCAGTGTTGCTACCTCCTCTTTTCCCCTTCAGTTTTCACAAGATGATTCCGTTGGCTTCGCTCTGTTGCTTCTCTGTGAGACTGTTCCGCTCACTGATGTCTTCTTTAGGTGCAGGCATGTACTTTGCTATAAAGGTAACAACTGCCATATTGTTGAGGTTGGCCCAGTGGGTCGGGACTCTGTTGGCTGACACTGTGTTGCAGTTTCCATTGTGGGATAGCAAACTGAGGAGATTCAGAAATAACAAACTGGGGTGGTCTTTGGTTGCTGGGGTGCAGAGTACCAGGTGGGTGGGGGCCTGTTACTGGAATTTTGTTTGCCAACCATCATTCCAATGAGTTTGGAAGCTAAAAAGATGCATCAGAGAGAGAGGGGAAAAAAAATCAGTGTTTTGTGCATGAAAATGTTGTTGGCTGTTACTTCAGTACTGAAGTGGCTGAATAGACCTTTTTCTTCAGTGAGCTAATTTCTGAGTGTTTATTAAACCTCTCTGGGCTTAAGGGGATACCCGGAAAATTCTAGCATGTCCTCATTTATAAATACTCGTTGACTGAGTTCCTGAAGTATTTGTAATGGTGGGTTAGTGCGAATGAGCTGTCTGCCCCAGACTGTTCTCTGACTTTTGCCTTTCAGAGCACCTTGAGTCACTTTGAGGTTGCTTGTCCATTGCTGGGGGTGGCCATTTTAAAAGAAAATGAAATGTGAAAGCCATTCCTCGCTGCTGGATGGCCCCACTTCCTAGATAACTCCCATGTGTCCCTGAACATAATACTGCTTCTGGCTGCCTTGAGCTCCTTCCACAACCCTAATTGTGTCATTGCTGCTTGCCTCTGGCATAGGGCCTTTGGATTTGGGTCACAGCATTTCACTGGGGGCAGGGCTCTTGTCTTCCTTGGACAGTGATGTCCCTTGGCCTCATTCTCAACCTTGGAAGTGGCCAGCCCTCTGTGAAAACTGACCTTTGCTTCAGAACAACCCTCTTCACTAGAAACTAAGCTCTCCAAATAGGATTATCACATATTCAAGTGTCTTAATTTCGACTGCTATTAACATAATTGCACAAGTAAATAAATAAACGGGGGGCTTATCAGTGATAGACATTGATTTCTCACATTCTGGAGGCTGGAAGTCCAAGATCAGGGTGGGAGCATGGTTGAGTTCTGGGCAGGCCTGCCCCCTGACTCATAAACTGTGTCTTCTTGCTGTGTCCTCACTTGGCAGAAGAGGGACTAGTTAGCTCCCTGGCCTCTTTTTATAGGAGCACTAATCCGCTGCAGGAAGGCTCCACCCGCATGACCTAATCACTTCCCAAAGGCCTCACCCCCTCATACCATCACACTGGGGGTTAGGATTTCAACATTTGAATTTGGGAGAGACACAAACATTCATTCCATCACAACAAATGAGTTCCTTTAGCACACCAAGTGAGCAGACGCGGAGACTTCATATTCCAGACAGCTCTTGGAGGCTGGGGGTGGGCGTGGCATCTGACCTAAGGCCAACTTATTTCAGCGTCTCTGCAAGATGAGGTCAGGATGGGTAGCCTGACCACGACGTACCCAGACCCGTCACCCTGACTCCTGGGGCCATGGCTACTCCAGAGATGCGCTGGTTCCCTGCCGGTAACCTAAGAGGCCCCTGTTTCTTCTCGGCCCCCACCTGCCCCCCCTTACAGACCACCAGCCAGACGGAGCTGGAGAACTGGATCACCGCCATCCATTCTGCTTGTGCAGCTGCTGTCGCAAGGCACCACCACAAGGAAGACACGCTCCGGCTCCTCAGGTCCGAAATCAAAAAACTGGAACAGAAGATTGACATGGATGAAAAGATGAAGAAAATGGGCGAAATGCAGCTGTCTTCCGTCACCGATTCAAAGAAGAAGAAAACTATATTAGATCAGGTAATCATTCTTCTGTGTTTAGGCTTGGGCGGGAGTGTTGGGTCTTTCAAGTTCTTCCGCTCCTTGGAATCACAGAGTGTCTTGGGTCATGTCGTTGTCAGCCTGTCATCCAGGCTGCTGAATTCCTTACTGCAACTGTCAGTGTTGCTCACCCATAGCTCACAGCCCATTGTCATGAGCGGGAGGGAACAACATTACATGGAAGGAGAGACAGGAATCTGATAGAGGAGGCTTCCCGCTCCCACCGGGGGCAAGCTCCTTCTAGGGCCTCTGTGAAATTGCGAAGTCTGCACTTTGCCTTCCCCACCTGCTCAGGTTGATGTGGGGCGCGGCTGTGGAGGGACGCACTCCCGACTCCTCAGTCAACTTAGAAGAGGTAGAGTGTGTTGTTGTTAAAAAATGCGTTGCAGTGTATGAGCAGAAGTATAAGGAAAGATTTAGCGAGGTGATAGAGGACATTTTTGCCTTCTCAATTGTTTCCAAGTCAGTGATAGCCATTGAGTCATGCTTTGAAACTTTGTCTTAATGTTTAGGAAATAATTATGTGAGTAAATGAATTTAAATCACTGAACGGTTGATGGCATGGGCCAGCCTGTGGTTTCCCATGGGTCTCGCCCTCTGTTACCTGACACGGTATTTATGGTCATTGAGGCATAAAATTACCCATTTCAAAGTTTCCGATTCAAGTGGCATTTCGTTCATTCACAATATTGAGCTACCATAACCTCTGTCTAGTTGCCAAACATTGTCATTCACCCCAGAAGGAAACCCCGTACCTGTTAAATTGCTACCCTCTGCTCCTGGCAGTCTGCCTCAATGGATTCACCCATTTTGGATGTTTTATGTAAGCGGAATTACGTAATACATGACCTTTTGTGTGTGAATTCTTGCACTTTGCGTCATGTTTTGGGATTGATCCACATTGTAGTGGATCTTTGTACACACCACAGTTTGATAATCCATTTGTCCATTGATGGACATTTGGGCTGTTTCCACTTTTTGGCTTTTGTGAATAGTGCTGTCGATAGGCATGTACGCTAACACTATATTTCAAGTCAAAGTAAAAAGTCGATGTCCGCCATTAATCATTATCCATATCATTGTTAACATCACCGAGCCTTCACCGTATACCAGACCCTGTACCAAGGCTTATTCTTGCATGATCTCATTTAAATATCACTTCAGTCCTAGGAAGTAGGTATTACTTTGCCATTTTGAAAAACGAGGACACATATCTTGGATATATATACTCTATGGTTGGAATTCTATTCCAGAGCCTCAGTCTTCTCTTCACCTTCTAGTGTTTTCTGCTTCCCACCTTGTATTGTCTGCCATGACCTCTTCCCAAAAGCCCCTGGTCTCTTCGCCTCACTTTTCTTTTTTCTTTGTCTTTCTTTAAAAAGTCATCTCTTGGCAAGTCCTAGAATTCTCCAGTGGTAGAAATCCTACATATTTTACTTCCTTGGGTTTGTGGCCCAGAGCTTGGAGCTGATGGGCTAGAATGCCCACAAACGTGACATCTGTAACAGGAGGACACAGAGTAACTAACATATACTTTCTTTTTACCAAACTGGATGTGTGACTGTAGATCTTTGTGGGGGGAGTGGGGGGCGGAACACGTTAAGTTATGAAAACAGTAAGACTTGAGCTGCTGTTCCCTAAGAAACTTAGAGTACCTGTTGTTTACCCTTTAGGATTATAATCAATACCTTGAGAATATACAGATTTGTCACGTTTGTGTAGCATGAAGTTGTTAACGTTTGTTTTCCCTTTTACTCACCTTTTCACCACTGTAGATCTTTGTTTGGGAGCAAAATCTTGAACAGTTCCAAATGGACCTATTTCGTTACCGCTGTTACTTAGCTAGCCTCCAAGGTGGGGAACTGCCAAACCCCAAAAGGCTACTTGCTTTTGCAAGCCGACCAACGAAAGTGGCAATGGGCCGTCTTGGGATCTTTTCTGTATCATCCTTTCATGCCCTGGTGAGTAGAAGCTGAGGTGTGTTTAAGAAATATTTATCTTGACTATTAATCCTGAGCAGGACTCGACAAGAGTCTCTGCAGTGTTTTTCTGCTTTACTGTGATGTGTGGATTTCTGACATGTGCTCTCCTCTGCGGTGGGTACAGATCTTCATTTGAATCTGTTCTGAAATTTATTACTTAAGCCTCTCTTGATGGGCCCTAAATTATTGTGCAAAGAAAATACGAAAGGTATTATCTTAAGAGATCTCTGCATGTAGTGTTTGTTGATAACTCGTGTCATCTTTAGGCAGTGTCCTGGTTTTAATCCAAATACAGATTTTTTTATATTAACCTCATGGAAATGTTAAGTGGAAAGCTCTCTCACACATAAATGCATCCTCTCTCTTTAACACACATGCACAAAAACATATGCACCATATATTGAACATAGATCTCTTTGGAGATCTTCCTTTTCACTTTATTTTTAAATGTTATAATTCTGGAAGTCAGTTCTTGACAGTCATAAATACCTGACGCACTCGAGGAAGGTAAAGATGTTCCATGATTTTCCAGCCCGACATACGGATCTGCTTGGGAAAGAGAATGTTCCTCTGACCTCCGGAGTGGCAGATTGCATCGTGTTGTGTGTTTGCAGTCTGTAATTTTATGTACTTGCTAAATTGCGAACAGCTTTATGTTCTTTTGGCTCCTTTCTTCTCAAAAATTGCTGTGCGAGTAACATGGTTTCAGCCCATCCAAGTCAACACCCACTTAAAACGTACTGCACCTTAGCACATTTGCTGCGAATTAAATGTTAAGGCGCAGGTTCCAGAAGCGGCTTTGGAAAACCTTAGCTGTGCTGCTCTTGGATTGTCGTGTCAGCTGTACCCTTCAATTGAATTCAGAGCTGTAATTCAGTCAAAGGCGTTTGTATTCTTTATAAATAGATTAGCGTCATCATTCAGATAATTAGGGGTAGATTTACATTTTTAAAGAAGTCTTAAACCAATTTCAGGACTTATTAAAACTGGCATCCTGATTTGTTCTGCTAATTACAGCTCAGCTCTTGGTCTCTCTTGGTCTCCCTGGCTACCACCTCTCCATATAGCTATTAAGTCCTTTTTTTTTAAATAGTGATGGGTCAACGCACTGTGATGAATAAGTCTTTTTTTTTTTTTAAAGATTTTATTTTATTTGACAGAGAGAGAGAGAGAGCGAGAGCAGGAACACAAGCAGGAGGGAGTGGGAGAGGGAGAAGCAGGCTTCGTGCCGAGCAGGGAGCCCTATGTGGGACTCGATCCCAGGGCCCTGAGATCATGACCTGAGCCGAAGGCAGACGCTTAACGACTGAGCCACCCAGGCGCCTGAGTGATGCAATAAGTCTTGCAAATGTTTTCAGTTTGAGGCTTTAGGGCTATCTCTCTGAGACCTGGACACCAATTTGTAACTTGACCAAATCTCAATTGGCTTATTCTAAAAAAAAAAAAAAAAAATTATTGGGATAAAAATTCTTGCAAGAATGTCATAGACCGACGTGGTGTTTGTGTTAACGGAGCTCATGATGCCAGTGATGCAGATCCCATATTCGTTCTAAGCCCCAAGCATCCAAATGGCCTTTTCCTTTTCCTGGGCTTGATTAGATTTTTTGGAAGAAATAATTTTGCTGTCCACCTAAAACTTCGTTGCCTCATTTTCTTCAAAGCCACTGGAGCTAACTTCTCTGAAACAAGGAAGTAAGTCACTGTATTGTTACCCTTCCGTAACTTATCTCCCGTCCATCTAATTTCCTCTACCTCACTATCTGTGATTTGTGTATCTTTTTCTTTTGATGGGCAGGCTGTGACAGTCTGGCCAGCTCAAGATGGGAAGGTTAGTAACTTAGGCTTTTTGGTCATTGATTTTATTTTATTTTATTTTAAAGATTTTATTTGTCAGAGAGAGAGAGAGAGAGAGAGAGAGAACACAAGCAAGGGGAGCATCAGGGAGAGGGAGAAGCAGACTCCCCCGCCCCCGCCGAGAGCAAGGAGCCCCATGCAGGGCTCAATCCCAGGACTCTGGGATCATGACCTGAGCCAAAGGCAGCCGCTTAACCAACGGAGCCACCCAGGCGTCCCTGGTCAGTTATTTTAAAGAAGAATATTTAATTCCTTACGTGCAGCTCTCTTTGCCTTGGGTGGTTCCCCCCACCCCCCGGCCCCAGCTGCATCTGCAAGGTGAATCTGGGTGCCCGTATGTCTAGATGCCCTTGCAAACTTCTCTTTTCCATGAGGGGTTTCACCTCAGACAGAACCAGTTAGGCAAGCCTGTTAGGTATCTGTTCCTGTTTGTTGCTCCAGTTCCTGCAGGAGATCCCAGGCAGGGAATTTTGCAGTCTGATTTATTGGATACTTATTTTTTCCTCCTCTCCTTGTCATTTGACCCCAGGGAATTTTTTTTTCCCC
>NC_138369.1:181183896-181226397 GCF_054177405.1 Leptonychotes weddellii | reverse complement strand
GCACAGATGAGCAGAATGATAGAGTAATCAGGTTCCGGCCACAAAGAGAGGCATTGTCTAGGCAAAGATCATTGAGAAACTCTTGAGCTCTTGTCTACTAGTTCCTTTGCCAGCCGCCCCCCTCCCAAATCCCTTTGCTTATTTTGGGTCATTATTGTGTTGGGAGTAGCACTTACTTTAGCAGTTTACAAGGCCCCCAGCAGTTTAGAATAGTTACTGTGAGAACCCTCCATGAAGTGCCCATTGGTTAAACAGACTAAACCAACTGGTCAGCTGGTAACTGAGAATATTTATGGCTGTAGAAGTTCCTCTTCTGGGCTCTGCTCTCCTAGAACTGTAAACTAAAGCGTTACTGTTGTAACCACGTTATGTAGGATCTCTGCTTTTGCTTTGCGATGTTGGTTTATTTTATTCATTCAATCAACAAATACATGTGAGGCCTGGCATATGTCAGTTATTGTCCTTGTGATTAGGGCTTTAGTAGCAGACAACCCCGGCTTCTCTTCCTGTTGGAGATGATGTTCTTGTGGGGGGTGATGCGTAATAAATAAGCAGTTAAATAGGCATGGTAGATCCAGGTATTGATGTGTGCTACAAGGAAGGAAACAAGGTAATAATACGTGTATATATAGACAGGGTAGTGAGACCAAATGGGCATTTTTTTCCCCTCTAGGATTTTTAACTTTTTTTTTTTTAAGATTTTATTTATTTATTTAACATAGAGATAGAGAGAGAGAACAAGTAGGCAGAGAGGCAGGCAGAGGGAGAGGGAGAAGCAGGCTCCCCGCCGAGCAGGGAGCCCGATGCGGGGCTCGATCCCAGGACCCCGGGATCATGACCTGAGCTGCCCCAAGGATTTTTAACTTTAACACCATTTATTTAGTGGTTCTTAGCCTCATTTTGTGATGACACTCTTATACTGAAATAGTCATGTGAGCATGTATGTATGTATGTCAGTGCATTGTAAGTTGTTCCTTTTACAACTTGTGTTTACCTTTAAGAAAGTGATGAGAATAGAGAAAATGTTTATCTATTTAAAGTAAACATGTGCCTTTTGGTTTGTGATTTTTTTTTTTTTTTGTCCCCTTCTCAACACCTTGAGCATAATCCTAGATTAGAGCTCTTTCTGTAACGCGGTCTTGGATATGGGATTTTTATCTGCCCGGATCTGGGTTTTCTTCTTTGCCAAGCTGGGAAAACATAAAACCTCATCTGCCTATTTTCATTTGGGACCAAAACCTTCCCCCTGATATGCAGAGAAGCTGTTTGGATTCCTGTTTGTAGTATCTTTGCCAGTCCACTCATGGGGCTTCCAGAGTACTTAAAAGCCCGGAGAAGTGTGCCTTCTAACCATCATGCTGATGGCTGGGGGGCCCCTGAAGTTACCCAAACATGTTTCATCCCCTAGACTCCTGCCAGTTGGCAACCATCACCCTGGGAGTGGCCCGTGTGGGAATCTATTACAAGGAAGTTCCAAGACTCATCTCCAGCTCCAAAGAAGGGGCGGGGAGGTTTCATTTCAAGTCTGACTTGCTGTACCTCCTGGCACTCCCTTATATGAAAGGAAAGCCTGTGGGTGGCCTAGTAAGGCCTCCTGACAAAAGTTCCCTTAAGCTCCTGGGACTTTGCTTGCAGCCCATAGGATGCACTTCAAGCATGAATGTATGCTTAGGAAGGACTCTGTGGGGTCCTCACGAAGATGTGGCATCTCCTTGAGTTGTCCGAGGCAGACTTACACCTGGGGTGATGCCCTCAGAAATATTTGTCTGGGTTGCTGGCATCTTGCAAATATCTCAACAGAGTTTAGCTTCCCTTTATTTTTTCTTTTTAACAAAACAGAACTTTTATTCCCCTTTTACCTAAACATAGGACATGTAAGGCTAATAAGGTGGCTTCACCATTTTCACAGACCCAGGTCCCTTCCATCTGATTGTCCTGCCATCTTGGAAAGGGTTCTGTCTGAATGTCCTAGACTAACTGGTTAGCATATGGACCTTCCTTCATCGAGAAGGAGGGAAGTGAAGGATAAGGGGAAAGTCCCCCTTCTCTTGAGGATGATTCCTGGAGATTGCAAATAGCCCTTCTGCTTATCTCCCAGTGACCAGAACTTAGCCACAAGCGCATGTCCTGCTACAAAGGAAAATAAGTCAACTTTGGGTAGCCATGTGCTCAGCTACCTGGGGGGTTTCTCTGATGGAGGCAGAGGGAGAATGATATTGGGGGACCACTATCACTTCCCTAAGAAGGGAATTGTGTAATTCTGAGAAAATTAGTGGAAGACTTGGTAAATTTAGCTTTTTCACGTGGAATCACAACAACCAACACATACTGTTTGCACTGTTTTGCTGACACTGAGGCACCATTTTTCTAGAATGTAGAAACAGCTCTATAGCATTTGGGGAGAATCTCAAGATAGCATGGTTAGTTTAACTTGCTGCTCAAGTTCAATCCTGTGACCAGAGGGGCATCCACTTCTTGGAAACAGGACCTATACATTCTGTTACTATTTTACATATTACTGTTTTCCTGATGATTTCAGACAGTGATTGAGTTTGCCAAACTTTCAGTTACATTTTAAATCCACGAAGGGCCCTCAAAGTCCCAACGTATATGAGTCAGAGATGAAATGCTCTGGTGGTGGGATCAGTGTTGGCTTTTTTAAAAAACATTTCTATGAATTTGAAGATCTAATTGGCTTTATTAAGTAATTCACAAATCAGGCAGCATCCCATCCGGCAAGCAGAGAGAGCCGCTCCCTGGAGGTGTGGCTTCGTGGGGAACCCGAGGAGCAGGTGAGTGGTCCTGACACCTCTCTCTTGTTGATGTGGTTCCTCACTGTCCTCAGGTGGCAGCTCGCACTGGTGAGACTGGAGTGAGACGTCGTACTCAGGCCATGTCCAGATCTGCAAGCAAGCGAAGGAGCAGGTTTTCTTCCCTTTGGGGTCTGGACACTACCTCCAAAAAGAAGCAGGGACGCCCCAGCATCAATCAGGTAAGAAGCAAGCCCAGATCGCTCCCACGGCCAGCTCACCTTGGGCTGTGTGAGCCTTTATTGATACTGGCTGTTACTTCAAATCAGCTAGTTGACACAAAGAAGTTGGTTGCGCTAGACGCTTTTAATAGATAATGTATACTCTTAACTTTGAACTCTGCTATTAGTCTGTCACCAAGCTCCAGTCTCCCCACCTGCATCCTTTCCAAACCCTGGTTAATTATAGACCTCCTGAAAGTGCACAATTCATCCTGAGTCTTCAGAAAAAAGCAGGGCTTGTTGATGAAGCCAAGCAGGCACCTGAGCACAGAGTTTTTTAAGCTGCCTCTGGCGCGGGATCAAAGGCAGTCTCCGGGGAAATTGGATTGTTTCTTTGCCCTTGACTTTTTGGGGTTGACATTAAATGGGCATCTCCTCTGCCCTCCACCCAGATGCTGGGGCTCGAAGGGGATCTCGGTAGGTGGTGAATGGCATCACCAAGAGTGGTGCAGGGTCAGCCCGCTGTAGCCAGATGCTGTGGCCTTGTCCCTTTGACCCCTTCTCACCCAGACCGCTATCCTGCTAGAGTCACTTCTGGGAACCTCTCCCCATTGTCATTGTCATGCTCCTCTCTGGTTTTGTGAAATGAGCGGCTCCGGGACCGCTCGTTCAGGTTTTAGGGACTGAAGGAACATGG
Organism: Leptonychotes weddellii; assembly: GCF_054177405.1. Taxonomy (NCBI): domain Eukaryota; kingdom Metazoa; phylum Chordata; class Mammalia; order Carnivora; family Phocidae; genus Leptonychotes; species Leptonychotes weddellii. The sequence continues at coordinate 181,222,729 of NC_138369.1, read as the reverse complement.
CTGTTGGTCTTTTCCAGAGAAGGAGAATGTTGGATTCATGGATCATGGCGGCTAGAAAGTGAGGCAGTGAGCATTTTGGAGGTCATGGCGAGGATTGCCAATTTGACCTATTCACTCTGTGCCTTTATGCAAAGTGAGAAGCCAGTTGACCGGCTTGATAAAAAGATCCCTCATTATTTGTTCTGATAATCCCAGCCGTTAGTTTGCTTAAGAACTGAAGTTTAATAGAGACATTAATCCTGGAAACTGATGTCCTGCGTTCTTCACTGACCACCATGCTCACTATTTAAATGTGGATTATCTGTATCCTTGATGGAGTTTGCAGGAGACCAGATGAGCAAATGATAAGGTAGCCTGGACCGGTCAATCATGCGGTCTGTTCTGTGGTCTTTGGAGAAGGCGGGTCATCAAGTTTGTTACCAGGGGATTTGCTTCTGTGTAAATCAGAAGAAGTTTAGAGGAAGGTCATTCATTCTTTTTTTTTTTTTTTTTAAGATTTAATTTATTTGAGAGAGAGAATGAGCGAGAGAGAAGGAGCAAGGGGAGGGGCAGGGGGAGAGGAAGAAGCAGGCTCCCCCCTGAGCAGAGAGCCTGACACGGGACTTGATCCCGGGACTCCGGTATCATAATCTGAGCCGAAGACAGACACTCAACCGACGAGCCACCCAGGTGCCCCAGGAAGTCATTATTTCATCCAAAAAATCACACAAGAGACTTGGTGGCTCTTGCTTAAACCCACAGAAGGAGGACATTCAGAGTCAGGATTCCCCCCTCCTTTTATGAGGTGGTGGTGGTGTTTTGTGTGAATCCTCCTGTGATGGCCGATGACTCAGACCATCACTAAAATATATGCCAGGACTTTGCAGCTGGCAACTCGGCTTGACCTTCTATTCTATCAAAAGCCTTGGTTCATGTGGTTCTACTTCATCGGTGCCAGGTCATGTCATATTCCTATTGCTGCTGAAGTAGATGACTCGAGTTAACTGAGTCCAAGAGAATGCTTTAACATATTTCAAAAATCAAAGGGTGATGCAACATCTTATAAGCAATTCTTGTTGCTCTCTCTTAAAGTCAGGGTTTAAAAAAACTTCTTGCTTAGCCATAAGCACCAAGAGAATAAGCCTTAAGCACCAACAGAAATTTACTTACTAATTCAGTACTTTGAATTGGACAAAAATGGTCTGTTTCTATCAATCTCATTTGCATCAGGAGAAAGCCTTTTTCTTAATCATCTGTATTATCCTGACGGTACCTGATTGGTTTAGAGCCAATATAAGTAATTTCTCCTGTCTGCGTGTTTAGATTTTGACTACTTAGCAGAATTCATTTAATTTCAAAGAACAGACAAATTTCTGTTTTTTAAATTAAAAAAAAAAAACAACCTTTTCTGTGGTGTGGAAGGTACTATAAATGTATGTTCTCAGGTTCTACTCCACAGAGTATGAAAAATTATTGATAAATGTTTGATCATGTCTAGGAGGGAATTGCAGAAACTTCAATGTGAAGAGACCTAGCTCATTGCTTTTGCAAGCATATTGTCTTTAAATCTAAACGAATTTGGGCGCCTGGGTGGCTCAGTTGGTTAAGCGACTGCCTTCAGCTCAGGTCATGATCCCGGAGTCCCGGGATCGAGTCCCACATCGGGCTCCCTGCTCAGCAGGGAGTCTGCTTCTCCCTCTGAGCCTCCTCCCTCTCCTGCTCTCTGTCTCTCATTCTCTCTGTCTCAAATAAATAAATAAAATCTTTAAAAAATAAAAAATAAAAAATAAATAAATCTAAACAAATTTTCCAGATCTAAAAGCTAACTTTTTCTTTTCTTCTTTTTTTTTTTTTTTGAGTTGTCAAAAATATGGGAAGTGATCCAGTTAGAGGAACATATTTTTCATGGTCTGCTACCATGGAATTATGTTCCCTATTTATGGATCTGATAGAGTAGTAGCTGGAAACTTCTGTAATGTTTTCTAAGAGCCATGTCCATTTTCCGTCCCCCTTCCCATGCTTCGTTTGCCCTCCTGCCCAAGGTCCTTTTTAAGATGATCCTTTTGTATGTGCAGGTGTTTGGAGAGGGAACGGATGCTGTAAAGAAATCTTTAGAGGGAATATTTGATGACACTGTTCCAGATGGCAAGGTAAAAATAAACACATTCCTTTTCTAAAAGTACCACAAATGTATCAACATCACACAGTTCAGTGGGTTCTTGGGATCCTAAAATTAAGTGGACTCTGTTAAATACTGAAATGATCAGATCTTCAAAGTTATGTAACAGGTCAGTAAAAGATGGAAAAGCCTTTTATGTTTAAAACTTGGAAACAATAAGAACATGCTCCTGCTGACATAACATTTTCAATACTTATCATTTGGATGTGTAATTTCCCGTCTAGAATTTAAGACAAAATTTGGGTTCCGGGGAGCTGAGGATTTTATGTCATTGCCGATTCCTTTTATATCCAATTTCCATTCCCAAGAAGTGAGTTCTTACTGCCCTCCCTCTCTGCTCACACATGCTGTTTTGTTCCCATTAATTTCAAAGAACTGTTCCGATAGTATACTCTTTAAAAAAAAGCTGCATTTGCCTCCTGAAGACAAGTATTCAATTAAAGATTCACAGACTCGTTCCAACCTTGTGCTTGGATTTAAAAGGGGTTGTCAAACTGCTCTGATTGAAAGCCCATAAAGAATATTGATTTTTTTTTTTTTTCTGGGCCACTTTTTTCAGCCTCTAAATAAATGGACATCCCGAGTTTTAAAGACCCTGGTAGTGATACCAACAACCTCTTTGTTCAGGGGTTTCTGATGTTGATAATGCAACCTTGGAATGATCCTCTGGTTCTCGGACTCGGAATCAATATGACAGAGAGTTCAGCCCCCGGTTGCCATGCAACCAAGCAGCAGTGGTCAGCAGTCAGCACAGCCCCGCATTCTAGATGGAGTTGAGCCTCTGAAGCCAGGGTGCGATGGGGAGTTCGGGCCATTGGAGGGGGAGGAGAGACGAGTGGCCGCGGGCAGGCCTTTTCTCACTTTTGTACTCGAACTACTCCTGGATTATGTCATCGTGGGTGCAGAAGCAGGTGTCCTTGTGAAATACCCATCCACAGCCCTCTGAAAAACTCTCTCTGATGAGATCTGGTGTAATTAAATCGCTATACCTACGTGCAATCCAGGCATAGTTTTTGATGTTAATGAAGCCATTTCTGAAGTTAGATAACTCATCTTGCATACTATTATTAGTTCCCTTTTATTTTTTTAAGATTTAATTAATTTATTTGACAGAGAGAGAGACAACTAGAGAAGGAACATAAGCAGGGGGCAATGGGAGAGGGAGAAGCAGGCTTCCCGCCGAGCAGGGAGCCCGATGCGGGGCTCGATCCCAGGACCCTGGGATCATGACCTGAGCCGAAGGCAGACGCTTAACGACTGAGCCACCCAGGCGCCCCATTATTAGTTCACTTTTAATGTTGGGATACCCTCTCCAGGCACACAGATCCTGGAGCCTGCAAATGCTTTTCCTTTGGATTTCTGTGTCCCTTTTGTTTTTCCATTTCTCGGAGATACTTCTTTATTCCACTTCTTGGCTAGAATGCCTTGATCTCCAAGATCAGTTTAGATGCAAAACTTGGGCTGATCCAGTGCTAAGGGGCATTTATTTTACATGGTGCGTGAGGACAGTAGGAAAATTCCAATTTTAGTTAATGGGATTTAGCCAAGTTGATTGTTTTTTGCCAGGCCTTCCTTGGGGCTCAGCTTATCTGCACAAATGACATCATTCAAAGCCAGAGCTGAAATTGTTTTCTCAAGTGAATTTAGTTTAGTAGCCTTTACAAAAATATGTCCCCCATTCTGGGATTCGTTCTTTTTATGAATGAAAGTTGTTACATTACCACCTCTCAGCCTCTGTTTGGAAATTTGTTTCTTCTTGTAATTTGCCAATACCAGCCTTGTTCTTGGTAACCTATAGATATGTATTTCTGATTGGTGGCCTGGTTTTAAACCAATAATCAAGTCTTATCAAAGCACATCTTGCCCATCCATATTCTTTCTACATTGCTGAAATCTAACGTCATTCTTTGTTTGCTAATTTCAAAGAGATTGGGCTCCTATTTCATTGCTATGGAGTGTTTTAGTTGCGTATGTTTAGATCAACCCAGCTGCTGAATGCGTACATAAGACACATCTTTTCCCATCCTTACAAACTTGGTGCTACTCCCTGGCCCTCAGGCAGAGTGGTGGGGAGGGTGGAATGTGGCAACAGCCTAATAAGGCCAGCAAGCTCATGCCTTAAGGTTCCCTGAACCTCATCTGGGAAATGGAACTGTCTCCCTCCCGGAACTGTGCTGGGGGTCAAATGCAAGCACAAAGATGATGCTCCCTGTAAATATGAGTGCTAGAACATAATCTTTTCTTTAAAAATGTCCTTGGGGCCTCACTCTTGCCTTTGAAACATGTAACTCACACAGTAGATATTCTTGCTGTAGGAATTCCCTGCTCTAAATTAAGGCGGGTTGGTGGAAGAAATCATAGCAAGAACACTGAGCTGAATGGACGACCCATTTCTTTCTTTCTTCCAAATTTCAGTGCCCACTCACTCACACACTGCCCACCCGTGCATGCCATGGACCGGGTCTAAGAAACCGCATCTAAGAAATCTCTCCTTCCTCCATTAAAGCGCTTCTCTCGGTAGTTTCTTCCTGCCTCGGAATATTCCCCTCTGTCCCTGACCAGTGTCACCATTTCTGCTCTGGGCCATGCTCATGGGAATAACTAATCCCATGTACGATCTGGGGATCCGAGATAGCAAGTCCTTATGCTCATGGGAATAACTAATCCCATGTACGATCTGGGGATCCGAGATAGCAAGTCCTTATGCTCATGGGAATAACTAATCCCATGTACGATCTGGGGATCCGAGATAGCAAGTCCTTACTACTGTTGCCCGGCTAACTTTATTTCTTACCGTAGAGGGAAAAAGAAATGGTCCTGCCCAGCGTCCACCAGCACAATCCTGACTGCGACATTTGGGTCCATGAATATTTCACTCCATCCTGGTTCTGTCTGCCAAATAATCAGCCAGCCCTGACGGTTGTCCGGCCCGGGGACACTGCCCGGGACACCCTGGAGCTGATCTGCAAGGTATGAAAGTACTTGGGGTCTTTTCCTTGAGAAGAGCGGAGGGGGCTGCAGGAACCTTCCCTGCCACACGTGGGAATTAAGAGGTGTGCCAGAGAGGAAGGCATTCCAGAGTACCTCCATTTCCTCTCAGAGCAGCTTCGGATTCCTTTGTGATCATACGCATAATAAGCGGAAGTGAATTCTTTGGCTTTGGGAGGAGAGGGATTCTTTTTAAGTAGCTCCTTTCAATATGTGTATTTCATAGATTTGGTAACAAGCGTATCACATGCTCACTGCAAAAATGTTAGAAAATTTGGGGGAAGAACAAAGCTAGTGAAACCCACCCTTATAGGATCCAGAAGTTATGCTGGAAACAGTCTGGCGTTTTGCCTTCCCTTCTGTTTTCTACACACACACACACACACACACACACACACGCATGTATTTAATGATATCATGTTATGTGTGCTGTGTGTAACCTGCTTTTTGACAGCAACTGACACACCATTGCATCTGGGGAGAGAAAAACTGAAAGAAATACGTTTGACCTCCGTGATGGGAAACTCCCTTTCCTATAAAACACCATATTTAAGCCTCCTTTTGCGTGTGTGTGTGTGTGTGTGTGTGTGTGTGTGTGACAAATGCCTGAGCTCACTCTCCCTGCTTTCACTTCAAGCTGAGAAGCTTCCTAATCTTTTTCAAGGTCAACATGGTGTTATTTTTTCACCCCTGACGGGCAGCCAGATGAAGTCAAATAAGCAAAAGAGGAAAGAAAAGAGCTTTTCTCATGGGCTTGTTTTTACTTCCACACAACTGATAACACTAATAGTCCTATTTAGTCTATCCTATCAAGTCTGAGAAAGAACTGATGCCCCCCGCCCATTATACAGATGGAGAAGGGGAGGCCCAGAGAGCCATAGCTCCTGGCCCTGAGCTCACACTGCAGTCAGTTTGCAAAGGAGGGACTGAACCCACATCTACCTGGCTGCTCTGAGCCTGGGTGTATCCTCCTGCACCAGATCAGTCATCAGGAAGGACAGTACATAAGGGTCAGAAGAATCTAGAATATATTCTTTAGACAGTGTGATGGTTTTCCCCAGGACCACGAAAGGGCAAGTGGAGACCTTTCTGGCATAATTTTGCCCTGGAAGAAATTGGATGGAGACAATGACATTTTGAGGACCTCCTCACTCAACACAGTGGTTTATAAACACTGTCTAACTTTCTCCCCCAGAGCAAGTACCTCAGTGCTGTATATAACTCTACAATCAGCGATTCTTGAATTTGTTAAAGAAAACAAATCACTAGGGCCTTTGTAAAGAAAAAAAAATATGGCTCTTTCTGTGAGTGGGAGAAATGAAACAGTCTGGCTCAAATAAGCCTTATGTGCAAGAAATGTAGAAGGGCCATTTGTTTCGGGACAAAACTAAAACCAGCCCCCACATAGGTGTTAAAAATAAATGATACTCTGTTACATGCTTTGAAGTCTTCATGTACGTGAATTCCAGCTTTTTGAAGATAATGGTATTTCTGTTCACATTTTTCATTTTAATTACTTAACAAAATTGGCCTATTGAGGATGTCTGCATTCTTTTATTTATAGATTAGCATGATTCTTTAGAGACCCATTAATATTCTGCAGAGCTGTGGGAGTTATTCTCAGAACTGCAGCTGAAGGTGTCAAAAGTAGGACTCTGGTGCTTTTTTTTTTTTTTTTTTTAAAAAGCCAAACTCTGGAGGGTCCTTCCAGGGGATGGCATTGCTTTAACACATCCTGCATCCATCGGCCTCAGACACAATTAGGGATGGGAGGGTAGGTCACAGTTTCCAATGACCATTGATTGGTGGAAAATTGAACAGTGAGTGGGGAAAATCGTGATAGGCGCAATTTTAGGTACTTTTCAAGTGGTTGTCTTGGTAGAAACCCAAGGAACGAGGAATAGTATTGCCACGGCAACTACAGACCATCTCTAGATAGATAGTTGGACTTGTCCCCCTATAAAGTGTTTCTTTCTTTTACTTGAAAGGCTGTTGATGGTATCATGAGGGCACAGATCCCTTTCTCCAACAACAGAAGGTCATCCTGCCCAATTTTCCTTGGATCCTCAGCTCTTTTTCCCCAAACGTAGAAATAAAGACAAAAACAATATGGTGTGGGACAAGCTTACGTGTCACGAGTTTAAAAATGGAAAACTTTCGTGTGCACTTTAAGAAGTTGATGGTCTCTGGAAAAGCACCCATGTAGGATAAATTATATAGTGTGCTGAGAGCCAGGTGCCTTCTAAAGCTGGCTTCTCCTTTGGAAAACACTTTATTGTAATTAGTGGAGCCAGTTTTATTCTTAAGAGGGAAAGAGATAATGGGGAAACAGTGCCACATGTTATTAATGATCTAATTAATGGTGAGTGGTTTTTTTTTTCTCTTGGAGGAGGGACTGAAAAAAAAAGGTGATTGTCAGAATGTGTGTTTTATTTCTTTATTGTCATTCTCAACGTTGGTGATGGATGCTTTTTCTAATATTTAATAATCAATCTCTTTCTTCTGTCTCTTGCATTCAGCTCATTCTCTTTCCTATTCTATCTGATCCACATCATTTCCCATCAGTTTGTCATCTGCCACCCGAGAGCCAGTCAAGTTCTGGTATAGTAAATGTTTCAAGATCTACATTTCATGTACTGTTCATGTTATGGATGTTACAAAAAAGATTGTTGCTAAATATAGCAGGTAACCACATTGGCCTATGGGTTTTCGATATATTCTGATCATTGCAATTACCAAAATAATTGCAAAAAAATTCATTCATCCATTCTCACTAATATAATTCACGTGTGGCCCTGGGATGAGAGTTTTATTTCATGCCATCCCTATGTTGGCTTATGCCTTTGATTATTCTAATAACCATTGGCTTTAAAAAAAAATAAAGGTCACCTTGAAGAGGAAGATAAATATCTTCGGAAATTCCACAGTAGCGTGCGTGTGTGTGTGTGTGTGTGTGTGTGTGTGTGCGCGCGCGCGCATGGATTTCTATATGTGGTAACTGCATGCTTTTATGTTTCCCTGAGAAGTTGGACCAAAATGGAAGAGCAAACCCATATGGATTGAAAGATCGCATTAGTATCTATTGTAATTGGCTCAGACTGTTTACTGAAAAAATGCATTGTGTTTTACTACTTCATCCTTTGAAGTAGATGCAAATTAAAAAAAATATGCCAACTAAACTAATACTTGTTCTATGGTAATATTTATCTTCAGGTAGAACTTGTGGCTACATGGCCTCAAAATGAATCAAATGCTCTCTAAGTAACTTAAGTAAATGCACGTTGGAAAACAAATTGGTACCACTTAAATTTTTCCCTCGCTGAATTTCTCTTGAGTTAGGAAGGTTTCTCTTGAATGTTTTACAAGTCTACAGCAGGCCAAATATTTAGAATTGCCATGTTGAAATATTCATTGATACTTGGAATTCTTTCTGCACAAAGATGTATTGTGAACATGGTAATTTGCTCGACCTGCTTTGGTTTTGACTTGCAGATATTTAGGGAGCATAAAATTCTTCTTGAGAGTTCTGATGATCTGATTTAATTCTTTAGGATTAAGTGATTCGTTAGTTAATTCATTAGGATTTTGCCTTTATGTTGGAGCAGCCGTGACTAGTGAGGGCTTGTAATTGAGACATATTTACCAAAATGATAGACACCCTGGTATATTGAGCCAATGTCCCATTTTTAGGGTAACTGTTTACTGACCAATCTAAAGGCACCTTGGTTACAAGTAAGACCATTAAAATTTTTGTTTGTTGCATGTGCCATTTTTATTTTTCAGAATCATCAAGACGTTATTGTAACTTCACGAAGTTTGAAAAAGGTGGTGGTGGAGGGGGAGGGTGGCAAGAATCAGCCTCATTATCATTGTTACATTGATCACTCTTTGGTTGTCTTTGCTGTGTTCCTTTAAGTGAGGTACCTCGACAGCTGTCATTTGTCATTCTCTGTACATCCATATGAATGTTTTAGCACAGTAGCATTTAAGGTGTGATGAGGATCTCCAGTCTTCATCAGGACCATCTGAAGGTCTTTGGTGCCTGACAGTGAGCCATCTGTCTCTCACACTGAGGGTTCAACTTCTTAGGTGAGGTTGCTGTTTGGGTCCAACTTCCAGAAGACTGTTTAAGTGGCAGCCTCATTGGGAGTATCCACAAAGTGTTTATTAACGGTGACAGTAATGGGTGCCAAGTAGATTTGTTCCTGTTAACCAAGACCCTATGGAGTTTCATTTCTTTCCTTCCTTCCCACCTCAGTCAGAAACAGATGGGGAACAAAATTTTTTTCTTCTATTTAAAGATTTCAGTGAGGACCTAGGTAGGTGGGAAGCATTTGCAGCTTCTGTCTCTGGAGGGAAACTTTTCTGATCCTATTACCCTAAATATTATTATTTCATTGATGTTTGTCTCAGCAGCTCTCCCACAAGCAATAGATCGCACACTTGAAAACTTGCCTGTTTTATGCTTCTCTGGATTACCCATACACTCTTATTATCTTAGACACCAACCATCTGGGTCTGTGAGACACTGAGCATTTGATCAGTGGTGCCTGTGATCACACAGTGGGCTTCAGATCATCACTTTGACTCAGGAGAGGATGCGGGTTGGGGGTTCCGAAGAGTCACTGATAGAAAACTTCTTTATCATTCTGCTAGGTGTGCAGAACAAACTCATTTGCAGTCTCTGGAAATGTGCTTTTGTGATAATGCAAGATGCATATCTTGCATGTGTATTCATTTAAAAAGCGAAGCCGCCACCACCCCACCTTCCATTTTCTGCACACCCCTTCCCCATAGCCACACACACTCCCGAAGACTGCATTTATGTCTTATTAATTGCTTTATCTGCAGTGCTTCTCACAGTGCCTGACACACTTAAGAGTTTGTTAGATGTGATTGAATGACTCTTACTGGAATAATTGTTGGCATGATCTTAGTTTGGCCTTTAAAATGGTTTTGGGGGGGGTGGGCAGGGTAAGCAGAGGATGAATGCAGTGAAAAATCACTTTCACTTATATTGAAATAATTCTCACCAGTAGAGCTTTTGGTGGGAAGAGATTTTAGATTTATGAAAAATTTCAAACTTATGTAAGAGTTAGAGAATCCTGTCATAAACTCCTGCGTATCTATCACCAAGGTTCTGTGATTACCGGAATTATGTTTCATCTGTTTACTAACTCCCTTCCACCCCCTGCTCTGGATTACTTTAGAAGCAAATTGCAGACATCATATCTTTATCTCCTAGTCCTTGAGGATGAATCTCTAAAAGATAAGAATGCTTTAAAAAAAAATGACCCGATTTAAACATTTTCTAACAATCCATTTTCAGGCTTGCCATGTAACTTTCAAAGAGCATTTTCTTACCTTTTTCTCTGCATCTTCATGAATGTAGACTGGGGATTAATTATAAAACCACGTTGCCACTATGGCTGCCCCCGCTCCTCCTCCCCCGAAACATTAAATCGAGGATGACTTTCTAGAGGGGAAAGATCAGTTGACCCATTCTGGACCAAAGGAGAAGGCCTGGAAATTTCAATCCTTAGCTATTTTAGAATTGTTTTCTTTGGGCAAGTCATTCAATGTGTTTCCAAAGCTGGACCCATGCCCGTCTGCACTGCCCCCGGAGGGAGTCTCACTCGGGGTGTATATAAATAAGATTGAAATCCAAATGCCTTGTCTTCACACTGACTCGCCTGCAAATGAACTATTAACAACTGTCCCAGTGTCCCCATGTGGTTAGAAAAACAACTTTGCCAGGGCACAGCTTTTTTCTATCCCTGGGAATACTTCCTTGCCTTTCTGTTACTTTTCTTCTTTAATCACCTTTGTATGTTTGGAATTGTGTGGAAGGGCCTCTCTAATCTGATGCAAAACCAGTGATAAAGCGTATGACTCAGATAAGCAGAAATGAAGATGTGACTCAGTTATTTCCATGGAATCATAAGCTATCCGTGGAATATTACTCATCTGTTCAATGAAAATGCTTTCAAGGTTTGAGTTTTGGATGTAAACCTTCTAAGAGGTATGGAAACCTTTCCGCCTCCACAGTGAGAAATCTCTAGAATTCTCGGGGGATACATGGTAATATGTTAGTGGTGCGCTAATTATTCCTGTTTACTATTGAACACCCATTGTCTTTTCTTTTTCCTTTCTTTTGTCCCAGACACATCAACTGGATCATTCTGCTCATTACCTGCGTCTGAAATTTCTAATAGAAAACAAAATGCAACACTATGTTCCAAAGCCTGAGGAGGACATTTATGAGCTGGTAATGTTTATGACTGTTGTCCAAGTACATTCTGTAGGAGATTATTTTTAAATTATGTGTGTGCTCGGGCTAATTGTGGTTGGTGAAGTGGAATGAATTCTAAAATAAAGAGCTCTAAAGTTTGTGAAGATGGCCTTACTTATCACGATGTGTCTGCCGAGTAGAAATGCCACCTTTGTTGATGCAAGGAGCGAGGCCATGCGATCAAGAAAAATTGAAATCCAGAGCTACCTCTCAGATGGAATTTTAGTTGTTATTCCTAGCTGTCCCTGCAGCTTTGGCAGGCCTTTGTTTTAAATGGGTGACTCAAAGATCAGCTGGCTGTTGTCAGGAAAAAAAAAGCACTAACTCCAGTGTTGAGTGACTTCTACCTGCCTATTGATACCAGTGGGTCTAATCCCGTGAGATGAAAAAGCCGCCATGTGATCGTATGTCCCAGTCTTTTGTTACTGTACTTGTGTCGATTCCTGGGGACATTATGTATGTTTGAGTTTCATTATGGGACTCGGGTTCTAAACTAGAGCTGGGTTTTATATGGGCCCTACCGCTTACTCATTTTGTGGTATTGGCAAAGCATGAGGTGTTAATACAGTTGACCCTTGAATACAGTTGACAGTGCAGGGGGTAGGGGGCGTTAGCTGCCTGCACAGTCGAAAATTCGAGTATAATTTTTGACTCCCCCACAACTGAACTGCTCATAGCCTACTGTTGACTGGAAGTCTCACCGATAGCATTAACAGTCAATTAACGTGTAGTTTGTATGTTATATGCATTATGTACTGTATTTTTGCAGTAAAGTAAGCTGGAGAAAAGAAAATGTTCTTAAGAAAGTCATAGGAAGAGGGGCGCCTGGGTGGCTCAGTTGGTTAAGCGGCTGACTTCGGCTCAGGTCATGATCTTGGGGCCCTGGGATCGAGTCCTGCGTCGGGGCTCCACACTCACCGGGGAGTCTGTTTGTCTCTCTCCCTCTGCTGCTTCCCCTGCTTGTGCTCTCTCTCTCTCTCTCTCTCTCTCAAATAAATAAATAAAATCTTTTTTTTTTTTTAAAGTCATGGGGCACCTGGGTGGCTCAGATGGTTAAGCATCTGCCTTTGGCTCAGGTCATGATCCCGGGGTCCTGGGATCGAGCCCCACATCGGGCTCCTGGCTCAGCGGGGAGTCTGCTTCTCCCTCTCCCTCTCCCCCTGCTCATGCTCTCCCTCTCTGTATCTCTCAAATAAATAAATAAAATCCTTAAAAAAAAAGTCGTAAGGAAAAGAAAATGCATCTGCAGCCCTGAAAAAAATCTGTGAACCCATGCAGTTCAAACCCATGTTGTTCAAGAGTCAACTGTGCTTAATTTCTAGGATTTTGCAAAGATTAGAGATCATGGCGCACATAGTAGATGCTCAGTAAAGATGGTCATGGTAACAAGACACCGACAAGTTCCTTTTTTGTTAGCCGAGTGATGCATTTTTCTGTTCCGGGAAAGAGCCATTTGGGGAGCAAGACGCCTCTGTCTTGGAATTCGCTCTTCCCTCTCTGCACTTAGTCATTCCTCTGGGGGCCACTGAGTTGCTTGCCACAGAAATGCGAGTGATAGCAGCATGACTCCCGATGCGGTTGCACCACAGAAAGCAGAACTGGAAACTTAGACCCCAGTAGTCTGTCTCTGAAGCGTGATTTAAAGTTTAGTAGGGAATTTTGTTTTCAGTCAACTTTTTTTTTTGACGTTCACTTTATATACGCTAAAGCTCGGCGAGTTGGAAGCACACAATTCGAGGACTTTTAATCCATGTATACCATCCTGTTTCCAGTGCTACAGTCCTAACTTAATTTCCATCATCCTGAAATGTTCCCTCGGGCCCCTTTAAGTGTCGCTAATGAAATCGGAGAGGGGGTGTGTTCGCAGCGCTTTTCCGAGCCAATGCAATCAATGGAAGAGGATCAAGACCAGTCTATTTTCAACCATTGCCTAAATAATTGTTAACAGAAGAGGGAACTTTTAAAGGAGAGTAGCTGATTTATTTTTACCCCCCTCTGGCATGTGGAAGAGCCCCAACTTTGTTCTCTCTGAGCAGAGGAAAGAAAACCCTGTTCCTTACTTAAAAAAGGAACGTGCGTTGCCGATAAGATTGGAACAGCTGCTAGATCATCCATGTGTTTGCATCGTGGTGGTCATGACTTTCATATATTGCACCTGACCAACTTCCGTGTCCCTCGTATCTCACACATAGTACGTGCTTGAGACACATCTTTTGAAATGGTATCAACTCACTTACTACTTTTGAGTCTTGGCCATTGTGTGGTTCATCCACTATAGGAGACGGAGGTGTGCCAAGCTTAGTCTCTTTGTATCTACAGTTGCTGGACAGATGTTCTAATTATAATTTTTTAGAAGAATCTAAAATGCGAAGAGAGCATGGTATTCTTTCTTGCTCATTGCCAAAGGTCTCCAGCTCAGAGATCCCTGAGGAAGCAAATGCCGTAGACTCATTAATTTTATTGTTCGGATTGCAAGTGAGTATTGCTTACTCACATCTCTGTTTTTACCAGATTCTGAACTTTTTGTTCTTCTTCTTTCTTTTTTTTTTAAGATTTTATTTATTTGAGAGAGAGACAGTGAGGGAGCACATGAGGGGGGAGGGGCAGTGGGAGAGGGAGAAGCAGACTCCCCAGTGAGCCAGGAGCCCCACACAGGGCTAGATCCCAGGACCCCGGGATCATGACCTGAGTCCAAGGCAGATGCTTAACTGACTGAGCCACCCAGGCACCCCTGAACTTTTTTGTTCTTAAGATAGCTTGGGAAACTTGGTAAAGCCTGCACGAAATAAAATACATAGGATTACCTATGGCCTAATTATGTTGAAATAATTATCAAAACATTCTTAAAATTATAGATAATATATGTGCTTATTTATTGGCTCATTAAATAATAAGAGCTAGCTGTAGGTCTGATAGCTACCACTGTTTTGAAGTCGTGATGAGCATGAATAACACTTTGAGATAGTAGTGGTAGCTAGAATGTGACTGGAAAATAACTAATTTTACTTGTGACAGGTCACAGCGGCTGCTAATACTCCTGTATTTGTTGCCTGCATTTATTTATGGTTGGAGGTTTCAGTTGCTTCAAATGCTAAGGTTCAGTTACTGGTTAGTGAATATAAAGATGTCATTTTTTTTTCGCCATGTAAGTTTACGCCCCCCTTGAATTCTGCCCAGGGGTCCCTGGTTTCCGATCCCTGGTACAGGCCATTAACTGGTTCTAATGTCATTCCAAGGCAGGGGGTGTTTGAACACACAGTGTTCCTGGAGGCTTTTTGAGAGTTTGCAGATTTCAAAGTGTTGACCCTTACTGAACAAGCATCAGACCGCACATGGTTAATTGGTTCCCAGTGCTCACCTGCATTTTATTTTTTTATTATTTTTTAAAGATTTTATTTATTTGTCAGAGAGAGAGCGTGCACGTACAAGCAGGGGGAGTCGCAGGCAGGGGGAGAGGGAGAAGCAGGCTCCCCACTGAGCAAGGAGCCCGATGCGGGGCTCGATCCCAGGACCCCGGGATCATGACCCGAGCCAAAGGCAGATGCTTCACTGACTGAGCCACCTAGGCGCCCCCTCCATTTTATTTTTGACAGACCAGGGAAGCTCACGGATGTACGAAGTTGTTTCCTCAAAAGGAACTCATTTATAGATGACTGTCCCAATATGTCTTATTCTCTGACATCGTTTTACCCAGCGTTCTTTCATAATAAAGCCGGTAGTTATTAGCAACAGTGTATACTAGATTTTAAAGACCTGAGGGGTCTGGTATGTTCATTCGGTGGCTTAGGGGATCCTCTCGCTTGTGACTGGCCATGACGCGTCAGTCATCTGCTCATCTGCTTTGCTGGTTACTTTCTAGTATAAGTGGTACCTGATTGGCTACTTTTTCTTATTTGGTTCTTAGGCCCCATTGACGGAATGATAATGAATGAGAAGCACTGGCTTTTCAAAACCCATGTTAAGTGTGTTTTTCTTAAAGTGATAGGGGGGAAGAAAGAGTTTACAGAAACACTGATTAACTGATTTCCTTATCCAGCACATATTTATTTAGCACTTATGTGATACGTAATCAAAAATCCCTTCTCCTCGGGGCGCCTGGCTGGCTCAGCCCATAAAGCATGGGATTCTTGATCTTGGGGTCATGAGTTCAAGTCCCACATTGGGCGTGGAGCCTACTTAAGAAAAAAAAAAAAGACGGAAAAATCTCTGCTCCTTGTGGAACGTATATTCAAGTTTGTGGAGACAGATATAAAAATATAAATTTTTTGCACAAAAACCTGTAAACACATAATATTTCGGAGGATGTGAAGAGCTTGGAGAGAAAAGGTTAGATCAAGAGGATAGAGAGATGTGGGCATCCAGAAGCAGAGGGTGCCGCTCCTTTAGCTGTGTTTGGGTTGATGTGTGAATAGGAAGTGAGGTGAGCGAATGAGTCGTAGAGGTAGTTTGGAGGAAAGTGTTCTGGGCTGAGGGAACAGAGCTGGGTGAGGCCTTGTCGGGGCAGGTGGCAGGAGTGGAGGTGGTTTGCTTGTGTGTGAGGAGGGCAAGAGGAGGGTAGGTGAGGGGGCTGGGGAGGGAGGCTTGAGGATGCAGGAGAGGAGGGAGGAGGGGAACCGGATGGGCCATCTAGGGCCTAGGTGAGAGGGGAAGCCCCAGGGGAGGAAGGACATTTGTGGACTTCTGTTTTTAGTAGGCTCACGTGGCTGATGTGTGGCCAGTAGACCGTAGGGCATAAGAGAAGGAGCTGAGAGCAGGCAGGGGGTAGTGAGCCGTGGCTGGGGCGGTGGGTGATGCTGGCTTAGACCAGGGCACCCAAAGGAGATGGGATAACGAAGGATTGTGACTTCACGATAACTCGAATACCTGGTAATCAAGGTTTTTTTTTTTTTTTTTTTAACATCTGATGACCTTTTAATCTGGTGTTTGAAAAGAGGGAGAGCGTGTGACATCACTGATTTAATAAAATAAAGGGAATGTGCGTGACACTTTGCTGTTAAAGATGTTTGTATAAAAGTACAAAATTTTAGCAATTCTAGTTTCAGATATTGATTGTCGTTGCACTGAAAATATATTTTAAAGTGTAGACCCTTCTCGAGGTTTTGATATATTTTATTAGTGCTTTTTACTAAACACGATATTAGTCTAAGTACCCTAAGGAAGGACTGTGGCCAAGGGGCTTACCTAGATGACACTAAGTTATTGTCTGAGGCTGGTCAAAGACACAGTGGCTTTCACACCAATCCAAAGAAAAGTAGGAGGCAATATTATGAAAGAATAAAAAGATTATTCACAAAGCTGTGTTCCCGCTGGATCCGTGGAAACCACTTAGAACTTTCCGGACACGATTGGAACAGACAGTGGTGTACTGCCACCTAGGGTAAGAGTTTGACTCTCAAGGAAATTTTGAAAAAGGGTGAGGGGATGAGCACTGGGCGTTACACACAACTGATGAATTAACTGAACACTGCATCTGAAACTAATGATGTACTCTATGTTGGCTAATTGAATTTAAATTAAAAAAAGTAAAAACTAAGGCTCAAAGCAAGTTGAAGTGAACAGAATTCATGGCATTTTATTGAGCATTCCGTGGTGTTCTAAAACATGGCATAAGACATTATTAGTATGTTTGGTATTTATAACTTTGGTGACCGTATTTTCTGAATTAAAGATCAGTTTTATAATTGATTTCTTCTGATTTGTAGAGTGTATTTGTATGAACATTTTTCTGAAGTGTAAAAAGATTTAAAAAAAAAAAAACCACGTGAAATTATACCTCTAACACACTGCATTTGTCAGAAGTTGCATTGAGTGAGGGTGTTCTAGAGGCCCTGGGCTGGGTGGTCAGTGGTCCCAGGCCTCTGCTTCCCTTGGCTTTCTATGACAGTGGCCCCTTTTCCAGGCTCCTGAGTCCCAGGCTTCGGATTCAACTCTCCCACCTGTCAGCTGCCCTAAGAAAGGGAAGAGAAGGAAACTACCATTCTTTTCTACTTGCCTGAATTACATTATTTCCAGAGGAATGACCCTGTGGTCAGAGATGGGGGCAAGTTTAGATAACCACCAAGATTTCCCTTCCGTGCTAAAGGACAGCTTTCTCTTATTGACCTTGGCACAAATAGATTTTCATTTCAAAATTGAATGATAGTTTTTAAGTTCCATATGAGCTTTGACACGCATATTTGTTTTGGAATATTTATCATAATTTTTGGAAATGGCCTTTGGCTTGCTTACCTGAGAAGTAAGGTTTGGTACCTCCAAGTGAAAATGAATTAAAGTAAATTGAGATAACGTTTCTGGCATGTGAACTACAGCTTTTTTTTTTTTTTTACCCTTCCCTCCCCCCCAGGCTTTCTTGGGTTTCTAGAGAACTGATTAATTTATGTGCTTTAGTTTTCTAGCTAATTTGGTATAATCCAGTGGCTAAACAAGAATACCCTCTATTTATATAATTTTCTGTCCATTTCAGTGCTTTAACTTGTTGCCACCTATTTGTGCTACTGTGAACATTTTGGGCAAAAATTATTTGTGAACAGAAGAGAATGGGAAGCACAGAGATTTCTCCTATTTCTAGGAGTCCCTTGTCAAGATCTTTATAGCCGCTTCGTGATTTTAATAGTTTTGTTCCCCAGTACCAGAGATTTCTTTTCTTTTTGGGGGGGGCAGTGAGAGAGGAAGAGAGAGAATCTTAAGCAGGCTCCACACCCAGCGCAGAGCTGGATGGAGGTGGAGGCTCAATCTCACGACCCTGAGACCATGACCTGAGCCGACATCAAGAGTCGGACGCTTAACCGACTGAGCCACCCCAGGCGGCCTGAGTACTGGAGATTTTTGATGACTGGAGAGTTTTGATTACTTTAGCATATTTATTTTTCAGGTCTGTGAGAGATACTGGGTGGGAAAAGACAGAGTGGTGTTGAGGGATTATTTAGGAACTGGAACTGTAGCCAAGTCTGGGAACATGAGTTTTAACATTTCTGTTGTGATTCTTAATGGATTCAGTTCAATAAAAAGACTGGGATATGATGAGACTTTACTTTCAAGTATCAATTGCAAAAAAATAGACTTAGAAAATGATGTCTATTCCTAATAAGTTATTTATAATGAAATCCTCATCAGACTCCTCTTTGTCACTTTTCAGCTGTACAAAGAAATTGAAATTTGTCCAAAAGTCACGCAGAACATCCAGATTGAGAAGTCAGATACGGCCAGTGATAATTATGGTACGTTTATTTTTCTTTGATCTTTGGTGTTTTTCAAATTAAAGCAATTCCTGTGTAAACATGCACTTATTTACAATTCAGTAAAATGCCTTTGGGGCCTATTTAAAACAGCACATCTGGCTTCAGTGCTAGAAACAGAGCAGTCAAAGTCAGGAAAAAAGAGATATTTACTGTGGGTACGATGAAGACTTCAGCCTAAATTTCATAGCCTTAATCAGCGGGGTTCAACTGTCATAAAAAGGAAATGCCTATATCGGGAACAGATTACTTTATTGGTATACCCTTAATAATGAAGAAATGATCTTTTCACACCTCTCTCCCTCAAATATACTCATTATTCTCCCTTCCCCAGTGAATCATGTTAAAAGAACTCATTTTGGTGTTGTGGGGGGAGGCGTCCCCAAGACCATCCCTAGATTTGCTGATTCACTAGGAGGACCTGTAGGACTCAGCTTATAGTCCTACTCATGACCATGACTTATTACAGGGAAACCGTACAAAGCAGCATCAATAGAGGGGAAAGGCACACGGGGTGACGTCCGAGGAAACGGGGTACAAGCTTCCAAGAGTTCCCCAGTCACACAGGACAGCCTTAATTCACAAGCAGACAGCGCATGGGGTCTGTTGTCCAGTGGGGAAGCTTGTTGGAGACTCAGTGCCCAGTCAGTCACATAGACACCCTCTGCCCAGCGTGTACCAAAGCCTCGGACTCCCAGGTGGAAAGCAGGTGTTCAGCATAAACCACATTATTTGTACACATGCGAGGCCCAGTGGGCCTCGTGAGGGTGTTGCAAGTTCCCGGATGCCAGCCAGGGGCCAAACTCGTAAGCAGGCCTTTCAAAGACCAGTAGTCAGGGTTGCCATGTTAATGCTTTTCCACACAGTTGCCCGCATTCTGGCGTAGTTGAATATATCATCCCTTCCATATGTTTCAGACTACTTAGGTATGATTTGAATAGCAATGGAGTTGGTGCTTGAGTAGAAGACATGGGGAAATCCATCCTGCGATATTAGGAGCGGTGGGGTTGGCTGAGGCAGCTCCAAACAGGGAAATGTGCTTCCTAAATTCACCACACATCCTTTGTGGGTTGGCTGGGACTCTATGTTGTCCTCCCTCCAGGACACGGGCCACAGTGGCTGCCACCTGGGGCATCGTCCGTGTCTTGGCAGAGGGAAAGAGAGAAGGTGGTAAGCCAGGCGCTGGTGCACCCGACGGTTTATTGGTTAGAGCAGGGCGCGCGGGCCCCAGCTTCCTCCAGGGGGCAGAGAAGCATAGCCCTGCTCTGTGCAGGAAGGAAGAGGTCCTGGAAAGACATGAGCCTCCTGTATCTGCTCATTTATAGTTTCTCTCTGAATTAAGTTATTCGGCTTTTTAGCATTTGAGCATCTTCAGATCCTTTCCTGCGCAGCGGGAATAGCAGAGTCCTTCTGCGCTCGCTCCCACAGGCGCCCCGTCTTCATCTCCAAATGCTCCCGAGACGATTTGGCTTAATGAAGAGAACCTAATTTTGAACCTCGGTCACTTGCATGACACCTTCCTGCTCTTTCCTTCTGGACCCTAAAACTAAAGACATCATAAACCCAGAGGGCGTTTTTGATGGCAAAGGATAAATGTCTGTGAAGGGCTTATTATGCATCAGAAGCGTGACCTTGGTTATTAAAGCAGTAATTGGTAGCAGTGCTATAAATAAGTGGGTTCTCCAAAGGAAGATGCACCATGAAACTTACTCTTTTCTCTTTAAGCAGCAAGAAGCAGGAGAGGGTGAATTTCAAGCTCCTGATATGGAACTCTAAGGTTGACTGGTACTTGGACTCAGAAATGGGGCATAAAAACTGCTACACTTGTTGTATTTTTTTTATTGACATGACAACCCATTTACATTTCCACGCTGAAGGTGTTACGGGGCATCAGGCATCCACCCAGAACTCTCTTCGGCAGTGCTTCTCAAACTATCTGATGTCCTAAAGAAGCGGGGTTTTTTGTTTTGTTTTCAATTCCAATCTGCTATGGACCACCACCGCTTTTGTAAACTACGAAAGCTCATGCGTGGAGGTGTGCCAAGATCACACAGCGGGGTTCTCAGTATTTAGTCTCAGTTTCTGTCCTTACATGACTGTCAGCAGCCAACTGTACTGGGATCCTGGATTGCACTTTGTAGAGCCTGCTATGTGTGGCTCATAACCTTAGCTCGACCCTTTATTCTGAGGGCCCAGTTCATGTTGGCGTGAGGTCTTCCAACGGCATATTGATTGAGAAGTTAAAGAGTCCCCCAGTCCTAAGAGACCTGGTTGCCTCTGACCTCAGAATGACCAAGGATTCTAAATTCAGCGCATCTGTCCCTAACACTAGCACCCAGCAAGTGTGGTCTCCTGCTGTGTATTGAGCTCAGTATATATTGGGTGCGGTAAATGTCAAAGTTGCCAGCACGCACCAACGCACAAAAAGCTAACTACAGACCACATGCTGCCTTCTATCTCGGAACACTTTAGGGAGGGAAATAGTACTTAATAATCCAACTGACTGAACCAATGGAAAGATCCGACGCTTCCTTAATTTCTCCCAGTTGCCTTTCCCGCCGCCTGAGCCTGCAGGTTGTTTGCAGACCTTGTTGAAGTTAATTCAGATGGTTACGAGATTAAGCATGATCGCCTCGGCCGCCTTGAAGTGGAAGGACGCATCATTTAAGGAACGTCCGTTCCTTTTTCTCTGGGGACTTCCGCTGTTGTGTTTCTGGTCGTGTGAACCATTTCAATCAGAGGTGTCTCCCCTTGTCCCATTCTCTGAATTTTGCTGTATCCTGGAATCTGATTTTGGGTACTTCCCTGCTGTTTCTGATGCTGTCATTATTTTTCTCTGGCTATAGATTTTAGTATGAGGAACCTTCTGGTTGTTCATCACAGGACTTTGTCTCCTTGGTTTCTTTTCTTAGTTTTAATCACTTCCTTCATTCTCGAGAGCATTATTGCCACTCATAGTGCCTCCTCATCTTTGTAACTGAGAGCCTTCGGATGGGGTGGATGCATTGGGTTTATATCCAGTAACTCCCTCTGCCTCCCGTCGGCAATCATGTGGGGGCTGTATTACATTTGTTGGCCGGGAATTAAGATTGTTACTATCCTAGGTGCACCTGGGTGGCTCAGTCGGTTAAGTGACTGCCTTCGGCTCAGGTCATGATCCCGGAGTCCCGGGATCCAGCCTCACATCGGGCTCCCTGCTCAGCAGGGAGTCTGCTTCTCCCTCTGACCCTCCCCCCTCTCATGCGTGCTCTTTCTCTCAAATAAATTAAAAAAAAAAAAGATTGTTACTATTCTATTTAAAAGGAAAAAAGATCCCGACTTTGCTGATTAACTGTTAAAATCACTGTGTTCTTCAGTGACCTCAAAATAATCCAGCTGTAGGATGTACCATATTTTCTTTACATTTGTCAGTGTAGGAGATGGATATATCCCCCTTTCCCCGAGTGTGCTCGCTACTGGCATCTTGAAATGGAGGCTGCTCTTGGGGACTCTGAGAGCCCTAGATGGTGTCTGCTGCGTAGCCGAGTGTGGCGAGAGCTGCCTTTCTGAACGCCGAGAGGGGCTCCTGTCTGCTTGACTCCTCAAACAGGTGTCTTCTGATATGAATTCCAGCGCAGAGCTGAAGTGCTATTTAGCTTTGTGCATGTCGGCTTCCATTTGCCTGATCTTCCAGAAAAGATTGCTAAAGCTTTCTTCAGCAATCCTATCACAGAGACTTCCCACCACCTTGAGGGGTCCGATCTGTTTCTCAGAGCCATGCTTGCCCAGTGCCAATTTCATAGTCCACTGTAGTCTTTGTTACTATCTTTTGGTTATTAGAAAAAGAAGACCAAGGGGCGCCTGGGTGGCTCAGTTGTTGGGAGTCTGCCTTCGGCTCGGGTCATGATCCCAGGGTCCTGGGATCGAGCCCCGCGTCAGGCTCCCTGCTCGGCGGGAAGCCTGCTTCTCCCTCTCCCACTCCCTCTGCTTGTGTTCCCTCTCTCGCTATATCTCTCTCTGTCAAATAAATAAATAAGATCTTTAAAAAAAAAAAAAAGACCAAGAAACGAGGGAATAGGGGCAAAGAAATAGCTCAGCCGTCTCCACTGACTTTGGCTGAAAGAGGCTTGGAGCAGGCTCTCCACCATCCCCTGTTCTGGTATCTTCCATTCAGGCGGCTTGTCATTTGCTGCTCACTTTAGTTTTCATAGAAAAAGAAATGTGGCCTCAAAACGTTATAGAGTCTTTCAGAAAGGAGATGCCTGTATTTTAATGGATCTTATCCATTCTTTCTCTTGACCTAGCCCCTGAGTCTGCATCTATTCCAACAAATAAGGGGAAAAAAATTCTCTACTGAAACGCAGATAGATAGACCTATGTTAAGGCTAATGTCCACTTCAGTAGCTCATGTATAAAATTGTTTTTACTTGAGTGAGGCTTCTTGAAACGTAATCGGAAAGTTGCAAGTTGCTGTACGAATGGAATTCAAAATAGGAGAGTAAAATGAAGAGCGGAAAGTCCTCGGGGTGTGGCCTGTGTTGTCCCCGTCTGAGCGAGTTATGGCACCAGAGTGGGCGAGGACAATTGGTAGTTTTGCCCATGTGTGGGTATTTATTTCCTGGTCCTGTGAACAAAACAGAAAAACACATATTCATTATGACATGGCCTGAAAAGTCTTGATGACTCCCTGGGTCCCCGTCCTGTAATTAATTCTTCTATTTTGTTGTTATTTGCTTATTTGTTCTTTAAAACCAGTGTTTTTTTCTGCCTTCAGCCTTAAGGTAAGTACCTATATTATGGGATTATTCTTCACCCAGACCTGAAATTATCTCGGATCGTTACAGCTGCCTTCATTCCCGCTGGTCCTATAGGGGTGTTTGCCAGTGTCTTTTACTTGAGGGAAAAGAGGTATTGGTTGGGATGTTCACTGATGGATCAGAAAAGAGGTTTCTTTTTTTTTTTTTTTCTTTTAAAGTAATCTCTACACCCAGCGTGGGGCTCAAACTCATGACACTGAGATCAGGAGTCAGATGCTTTGCTGACTGAGCCCACCAGGAACCCCTATCAGAAAAAGAGTTTGAGTGAGACTGTCTAGAAACAGAGGTGACCAGGGCTTGTAGCCACAGGATCGGGAGCACCTCAGATCCCCAAACCACCTGCAAGCTCAGGGCCTTGTTCTGCCCTTTGTTTCTGAAGGGTGTAACAACCCCAAGATTAATTAGCTAATGGGCTTTGGGCTCGGGAAGCCTGGACAGGTAATAAGATGATCTTATGATCACACACTAGTAGAATGTGGAATCAGTCCATTTCAGTAGAAAATAAGATTTGTCAAGTGAGTTGCTACTCAATCTCCATTACAGAATTTTATTAAATCAAACTAGTGTCTATACAGTATTACATATGGCGGAACACACGCCATACATTTGTTCAGTTGTAACATATCCTAGGACAAGGATTGGCTGAGAAAAGTCAAGAGGACCCAGGTGAGATAAGCTGATCATTCTGTTTGTGCTGGTGGAGGGGACAAGGAAAAAGATAAAGTGATGGCATTTACTAGCAAGCAAGGTAAAACAAAATAATTGTCTTCTACTTGAACTGATAGGTGGTTTGAGGTTAGATGTACCTGGTAATGTTTTTATAAGTAGTGACTTTTTTTTAGAGTCATCTAAAATACATTTTTCTGCTTTGTAAAATAATATGAACAAGGAAGAACAATTGCTCCAAACTGTAACCAAAAACATTGAACATACGTTGTTCACAGCGGGTACTTCCTGTTGTTTGGTAAACATTCAGAACGTGTGAGCCCTACCATCCTGGCTTCGTGTTTTCTAGGGTTTTCACTTTCCTCTGTGGAAGAAGATGGTGTTCGAAGGCTCTACGTGAATAGTGTAAAGGAAACTGGTTTAGCTTCCAAGAAGGGTAAGTCATTGGCTGTGTTGTCTGTTTGTCCGCCTCTCTTAAAATCCCCTTGGGGTGTCTCTGGTTGGTGGATAAGAAAGATATGCCCCAAGAGTTCACCTGTGCAGATTATTCGAACCTTGTCTCATTGAAAACCCTTGCAGGGAATATGGATATCATTCTCTAAACTCAGGTGTATAAGAAATGTCACATTCTTGGATTTTAAATCTGATTCTGAGCCCATGTCCTTGGGGCAAGTGGGAAATTCCATTCTAATCTGACGTGATTGTCCTTCTCTACCGTCTAGGATGGTATGGAAGTCCTAGGGGTTTTCCTGAAGCAGAGCATTTCCTGCAAAGCTCCTTCAAAGTGGATGTCGTCTTGTTCCCATTGATGGAGGAATCTTTGCGGACGTTGGGGAACTTAAGGGTTCAGGATCCCGTCGTCTTGCCCCACGTAAAGAGCTCTTCTCTGCCACACCCCGCCTGTAGCCCTACAAGGGTTCACTGGAGTCTGGGTTATTTGTGAAACCCCAACTCTCTTTCCTCGTTCTGCTCAGAGAGAATCTTTTCAACCTAGATTTTTTTTTTTGCTTCCTGTGATGGTTTCCTAGGGCTGCAGTAACAAATTCTCACAAACTGAGTGATTAAAAATGACAGAAACTTATGCTTTTATAGTTTAGGAGGCCAGAAGTTCAGAATCAGGGTATGGGCTGTTTCCTTCTGGAGCCTCTGCAGGAAGAATCTGTTCCATGCCTCGTCCTTGCTTCCAGTTGTTGCTGGTGGTCCTCGACACTCCTTGGCCTGTGGCTGCCTCCCTCTAATCTCTGCTCTGTCGTCATGTGGCCTTCTTCGCTGTGTTTCTCTGTGTCTTTACGTGGCCTTCTTAGAAGAATACCGGTCATCGCCTTAAGGCCCATCCTAATCCAGAATGATTTTATCTTAACTTAATGACCTCTGCAAAGACCCTGTTTCCAAATAAGGTCACCTTCTGATATTCTGGGTGGACATGAGTTTTGGAGGACCCTTTCCAGCCTACCATACTTAGCATAAACACATCAGACAGGTAGGTAGGGCTCAAAACCCACCTTCCTTTTATTCTCCTTGTTATGGAATTCTTAGTTTCATCCGGGCAGCGGTAAAATCATACCTGCTGAATGGAGAAGACCAAAACATCCGGGTCAGTTGGCCTTAGATGTAATGCCCTGTGTCTGCTATTTGAGGGCTGCTGAGCGGAGCAGCCGAGGAAATGGTGGAGTGCCCTACCTTGCCACCTCCTTCCATTCTTGGGACAGCTTAGCTCTGGGTGTTTGTGACTTACGAGCCACCTAAGCAGGTTACCACCCCCTGTGCTGTAAGCCGTGGAGAAGAGCAGCCTGCAGACTTGACTATGCACAGAAATGGCAAAAGCGTGATAAAGGGTTTGAAATAAAGTCAAAGTCATTTATCTGCTGCTCTCATGGAGGAGGATTTTCCTTCCATACTTTTCAAGGCCAAAGGCAGCCTGGAGGCCAGGGTCTGATGCTATATCTCAGCTAAGAGCAGAGCTGGCAGGGCTTATTCACCTTCAAACCCAAGGCCTGATTGTTATCTCTCACAGCGTGATGAGTGTGCCCATTGGGGGTGGGGAAATATGGTGCCTCGGTGTCACTCACTTCCTGTTTTAGCTCTTTGAATCCAGGAACCCTCGTGTTAGATAAAAGCAAGTGGCTGCCTGCTGCAACCCACTTGCCCCATATTGCACTGTTCTCTATAAAGAGTGATGCCCGTTTGTCCACCGGGGCCACAAACACCGTCCTAATACCCGGCTTGTAGAGGGCAGTGTCAAGAAAGATATTTGGGTGGTGGGTTTTGTTGTTGTTGTTGTTTTTAATGTTAAGTCTAGCCTCTATGTGCAGATCTCTGGATAATGGAGAGCTCACTGTGGACCATAAGACATCTTCACAGACATCTCTAGTCGAGAAACATTCTCCTCCTTCAGCGTCCATTCACTGTTTTACCTCATTCTTTGTAGACAACCTTGGATGCCCATCACGTTCTAAGTCTTTTATTTATTTTCGGTGGCCACCTTGGGCTTTTGGCTTGTCTTGAGCTAATGGTTAATCCCCCTTTAATACCCACCTACCCCTCTGTTGGATCTCCCATCGGCTATACTTACAGAATTGACTTTTTGAACCAAAGTGTGTTCTTTTACACTTCTCTTTGATCAGCTTGGCCATGCTTGGGCCCGACCCCTCCTTGGGGTCACCTGAGGCTGGGATCTGGCATCTCACTGGCTGTCATCGAAGTGTGTTTCTGATGTCTACACTGCACAGAGCCCAGTTGAGAAAGCCATGTGCTTCTTTCTCCGCATCTTCTAGATACTTCACTTTGCCACGGCCAGTTATGGGGATTGCTTCTGAGCAGGCTCTGATTTTCTGTGAGCAAGAAGAGCTTCCCATTTTCTTCTGCCACATACTAATGAGAGTTAACGTCTAGTGAAATAGATCCTCAATGTGCCAGATGCCGTGCTTAACCTCACTGAGCACATTGTCGCTTTTACGTAGGAGGAGACTGGGACTGGGAGAGACTCAGTAACATGCCTACGGTCACAGAGCAGTTATATGGTGACATTGGGACAGAAGGACCCCGGCGGGGCACTTCATGGCTCACTCCTGCTGGGCTGCCCACATTCACATGCTAATACTGAGAATAAGTCACTCAGGCAACTGCCTGGAGTCTTTTTCTAGGGTTGCCTGACAAACGACCATGAACTGGGGAGTGTAAAAGCAACAGAAATGTATTCTCTCCCCGTTTTGGAGGCCAGAAGTCTGAAATGAAGGTGTCAGCAGGGCTGTGCCCCCTCTGAAGTCTCTAGGATAGAGCCCTTCCTTGCCTCCTCCAGCCTCTGGTGGCTCCAAGGGTTCCTTGGCCTCCAGCAGCTTCATCCCAGTGGCTGCCCCTGGCTTTACATGGCCTGCTCCTCTTCTTTCTGTGCGTCTCTTCAAAGGACATTTGTCAGTGGCTTTAGGACCCACCAGATCATCCAGCATGGTCTATCTCAAGATCCTGTTTCCAAATAAGGTCCCATTCACAGTTCTGGGACATGGACGTATCTTTTGAGGGGTCACCGTTTATCCTACTACACACTTTGGTTCCACCATTCATAGTAAACCTGGGAGTTCTTTTAAAGAAAGAAACAAACTTGGGGTGCCTGGGTGGCTCAGTCGGTTAGGCATCCGACTCTTGATTTCGGCTCAGGTTATGATCTCAGGGTCATGAGATCAGGCCCCACATCAGGCTCTGCGCTCAGTGTGGAGCCTGCTTGAGATCGTCTCTCTCTCTCTCTCTCTGTCTCCCTATGCCTCTCCCTCTAAAGGAAAAAAAAACCAACCAAACTCATAAGATGTTTAAGTCTTTTCTTCTGTTCTTTATATAACTGTAATATCTAACCAAAAGGGTTGTCTCCAAGAGAAGACTTAAAAAAAAAAAAAAAAAACCCAAAAACTAACTACTTTTCGCATGGGGGAAATTTTGTATTTTCAACTCAAATGCTGTGATGCCAGAATCTTTTACCTAAAAATGGAGTGTTTAGCTTCTCAGAATCCCACCTCCATACAGAGAAAAGTATTCTCCTTTCTCTGCCATTGCCTTCCCACTCAAAATGTTTCTTGGAGTATTTTCTGATACAAGATTGATGTCAAGTAGTTTGGGAACCCGAGCACAGATGGCCGAGGAGTGTGACTTGGTGAAGCTGGGGAGTGAGAACGTCTCTCTGGAAACACTTTTCCGAGGCATCAGGGGTGGGATCCTTGGATGCCTGAGGAGTCGAGTGGCTTCTCCTTTCTGCAGTTCATTCCTTACCTTTGCCCTTCACTCACTTCCTTTGTCAAGTTTGCTTTTCCACCCGAGTCTATAAAGTAAGAGTTGGACTCTTTTTTTCTTCTTAGTTGAAACAATACTTTATTTCCTTTCACGTTCTGCTCTAACCTCTCCCTTTCTCAAACCACTGGCTTGTTCTTTGAAACCAGGTTAAAATGCCCCAGGGTCAGTCAAAACCTCTTGTTCTTTTGGGTTGGCCTCGTTCACAGCTGGTCCTTTAGGTCTCCAACTTTGGCAGCTCCCCCAGCGTGCTTTGCAAAAGCAGCAGAACCTTTGGGGACCTTCCAAAAGATGGGTGTGCATTTTGCAAACTCAGCCTGAGGTCCTGATGTAGTTAAACAAAGGGAGGAGGGCACAAAATGATCATATTTGGTTCTGTAGAGTGTGTTGGGGATCGAGTGCTTTTCTGTGGTCGGAGCCAGAAGCAGCTCCCCGCATGCTGGTTCTCCAGCTGGTTCCGTGGCGGTGATCAAGAGATGTGAGCTGGCCTTGCCACACATGTGTGCTGTGCACGCGCGTGTACAAAACTTACTGCAGTAATCAGAGCAGTTCTACTTTTCCCCCCTCAAAACCGAGGACAGCAGCCAGAATTAGCATTTGTGAGGAGGAATTGGCTGATGCCCAGAGCATATAGATTCGGGAAGGAGTCAGTGTGTTTAGTCGGTGTGTTCAGGACAGGTAGGCATGCTGTCACATCCAAGTCCAGAACCTTCTGAAACCGAGGTCCCTGTGATCACTTGACGCTCACTGTGGAGGACGAGCACTGTGTGCACCAGCGCT
The DNA here is from genome assembly GCF_054177405.1 of Leptonychotes weddellii. Taxonomy (NCBI): domain Eukaryota; kingdom Metazoa; phylum Chordata; class Mammalia; order Carnivora; family Phocidae; genus Leptonychotes; species Leptonychotes weddellii. The sequence continues at coordinate 181,193,539 of NC_138369.1, read as the reverse complement.
GGGGCCGGGGTGGTGGGGGGGGGGGCGGGCCGTGACAAGTGAGCTCCGCATGCCCTTTCTCGGCGCTTCTGTGCTGTTGTGATCTGACTCGCTCCTACAGCAGATGCTGCTTTTATGTGCGTGTGAAATTAAACATTTTCCGTCTCACGTTGGCAGGCCTGAAAGCGGGAGATGAGATTCTCGAGATCAATAATCGTGCTGCAGGCACCCTAAGCTCATCTGTGCTCAAAGATTTCCTCACGCAGCCGTCCCTGGGCCTCCTGGTGAGGACCCACCCTGAGCCCGAGGGAGGCGTGGAGCTGCTGGCCTGCCCCCCCCACCGAGCGGACGGCCCCGTGGACCCCGGCGAGAGCCCCCTGGCCTTTCTCAGCAGCAACCCAGGTACGGCTGCGATGTGGACCTTGCGGGGGTGTGTGCGTGTGTGTGTGTGTGTGTGTATGTGTGTGCGCCACTGGACTGGGGCCAGCAGGCATAAAGATGTGTGAGTGAGATGAGCTGGTTCCTCCTGAATTCATGCTTCCTGTTAATTTCCGCAGTTCAGGGCACTTGTGTTCTTGTGGAATACGTGTTTGGTCACCAGCCAGGCTGTCCCACATGGAGAGCTTCAGCGAGCCTCTGCTGTTTGTCATTTTGGAGAAAGTCGAATGGGTAGAGGCCACCGTCTCTTGGCTGTGGATAGAGATAACAGAGCTACAGAAGGGCCAGGACTCACTGGGGCTCTGGGTCCTAGCTCTGCCGTCCACGTCACCATCCCCCAGACCACCCAGCCCTGGCTTTCCCTTCCGTGTGAGAGAGGGCATAAGCTGCCCAGAGTGGAAATGCACTCAGAGCTCTCATTTGGTCAGTTTCTCTTGGGCTCCCCCAATCTTGCGTGTGAGCCATGCCCTGCCCCATCTGCTCACAGCTTTTCTCCCTGTCCCTTTGCAACCTCGTGCTCCTCCCAAAAGAAGGAACCAGAATGCTACCTGCCCCCTTGAAGCCTTCCTGGGTGGGACCCAGCAGAGCTAGCTCCCTCCTCCGGGTCCCTAGGACCCTCCAAAAACATCTTTCACGTGGGCCCCAATCATGTGATACTCTTCTTACTGGCTTGTCTCTCTTTGTCCTGAGTTTGTTTCCTGGGACTGAGCTTATGTCTTCTTCCTGTGGCTCCACAGGTACCCCATTCTCGTTCCGCGAGAGTCGGTGAATGAGTGCACCCGTCAACAGCATTATGTCACTTATTCCCGACCTCATGACCTGATTCTAGAATTGGGGTTGATTTTAGTAAGTTGGGGTTTTGGATTTATTTTGTTTTTAAAACTTGAGTTAAATTAAAATTTAAAAAAAAGTCTTTGGTTTCAAAATCTGAGGGTAGGTACTTTGAGTATTCTTGCCCTGTCATTGTTTTTCAAATTCCCTTCTGAAGTTTGGCTTGATGAGAGTAGATCACCGGCAGAACCCTTGTGAGAGTTCATTCTTTTGCTCAGCGGCTGTTGCAAGAATTTGGCAAGTTGAGGCTTCAGCAAACTGAAGGCGCCTATTGCCGTTGACTTCCTTGAGTCATTATGTCATTGCAGTATCCACACCCCCATCAGATTTTTAGAACAGGACTCAAGTGAGCCATGTACCCTTAACAGAGAATGGAGACCATGAAGGCTGTTCTTTTGTATGACCACAAGATGGCAGCATCGAGCCCATAAAACTCAGTTCACAGAGCGCGGTTTCTGTAATACGACTTTGAATGAGGCATGTTGTGGTAGGTTAGGTTATTTAAAGGATTTTTACAAGATCTGAATGTACACGCTATGACCAACAGTGTGTGCACAACTTTTTTTGAATTTTTTTTTTTTCCGTCTGAGCCCTTCCTGTGGGTTGCGGATATAAAGCCGGGGTTGGCAAACTACACCCCACCAGTCAAATGCAGCCCACAGCCTGTTTTTGTAAATAAAGTTTTATTGGAACACAGTCATGCCCATCATTTACATCTTATCTCTGGCTACTGTCTCATTGCAAAGGCAGAGTTGAGTAGTAGTGACATGGACTTGTGGTCTATAAAGCTGAAAATATTCACCATCTGACCCTTTACAGATAGTTTCCCTGAGAGAATGTGACTGGAATTGCTCACAATTTGCCCCTTTAAAGGTAGTCACTATTTTAGGGGTGTTTCTTCATTAAAAATGATTGTGCGTGTATGTGTGCATTTTGCAAACTTTCATTAAAATTGTTTTAATTAAAATGTATTTGCATACAAGTATTTTAGAAATACTTGAGTATAGAATATAGAGTATACGTATATATATAGTAAGTGTCCCATCTTTTATATGATGGGGTTTTAAACTTACCAACTGACCTTTACCTACTACATATTACCTCCTTTAGGCCAGTCACCTTTGAAGGCTGAGTGCTAAACCCACTGAACCTACCGGTGTTCAAAGATTCATTGACTCCTTTGCTTTTTTTCTGGTTGAACGATACATTGGGTCTGACATTTGTTGAGTGAGGTGCTCAAAGTCATTTTGACGACTGGGCCATGACTGTGTTCTCAAACTTAAATTTTAGCAAATGTTCCGGTTTTTAATCAGTTCCCCTTCCAATATTTTGCAATGATTGAAAATCCTTCAGAACAAAGTCTTCTTCAGTCCAGGTCAGATCACCAAACTGGTTCAAGATGAAAGCAAGAAAGTCAGGTCACCGTGTTAGTTTGCTTGTGAGGTCTCTAGGCCATCTTCAATATTAATAAGTTCCAGAAGAATTCTCAAATGCTCTGGGCAGTCGCAGCCCAGTTAGTGGGGCTGAGGGGGGGGGAGCCTGAGTCTCTGCCTCTCTGCCTTCTGGTTTGCTACCGCTTCCTAGTCCCCATTTAACCGTGAAGAATAAAAGAGGCAAGTAAACAGGATAAAATAACCTGAAAGATTGCTCCATAATGAGGCAGAGATAAAGCAGTGTCTAAGGTCAGCTGCGGTTAAAATAGCAAAGAAAACAACTAGCAAAATGGTACAATGGGGAGGCTGGACTATCGCCTTAGTCTAAATTTAGAAGTAGCTAAAAATAAGCATCCTGAGCGGCAGGTTTGAGGTCTGATGCAGGGACCATCTTAATGGTGGTCACAGTGCGTGGTTGGCAGCCTGGGTGGAGGGCCTGGCAGTGTCTCAGGGACCTGGGGGTCCACGTGAGCCTTGGCGGGTGCCCGTCCATGGGAGGCTGGCCCGGCTGCTCACCCTATCCTACGAGCCCAAGTAGGCAGGCTTGGTCCAATCCTGCCCTCAGAACCCTGACTGAAATATGGAATGAACTTGCAGGGCTGGATTATTTCTGAGCCCCCTTTTCTCATGGAAAGGTTTGTTTCCTCTCTGAAAACATCACACCCTAGTGGCTAAGAATGGGCTCTGGGACCAGGTTTCTCGGGACTAAGTCCTGTTTCTGTGTTTATTAGCTTCATCTCCCCAAGCCCCGGTGTCCTCATGCATAAAATGGGGATATTACCACAGTACTATCTCACTAAATTGCTGTGAGGATGAACTGAGTTATAAAAGTAAAGTGTTTAGAATAGGTCTTAGGAAGTGCTCGATAAATGTTACGTATTCGAAGCACAATCTCTTATGGGGACATGAAGATTTTCTGGCTTGGAACCAGCGGCTGCTCATTTCTGATCTCACTGGTCTCTACTCCATCCACCTCAATCTGCAACAGGTGAATTGTCTGATAACTATGTTTATGAATACCTTACTTAAGTATTTTCCTCTCCTGGGTGGAAAGAAATGAGAGACATCTGGGCCCCTTTTCAGAGATCATGATTCACATGGTCCGGACTGGGGCCTCGGGTGCATTTGTTGTGGTTTTGCTTAAAACGCAGGGGATTCTAACGTGCAGCTAGGATTGGGATCCACCACGTTGGGATACCAACTGTCCTTTGGTTGTTGATCCCCTTTTTGTTGTCTTGGTGTAATGTTATGGTCACATGCAAACCATCTGTAGTGGTATTTGTTGATACCATATCATGGTCTGAGATTTTGTTCTTTTAAAGATTTACTTATTTATTTAAGTAATCTCTACACCCCACGCGGGGCTGGAGTTCAGGACCTGGAAATCAAGAGTCACATGCTCCATTGACTGAGCCAGCCAGGCGCCCCTGAGATTTTTGTAATGAAAATCTGTTAGGCAGTCTGGAATGCATCTCCAGACTCCTCTCCTTGTAGAGCAAGAAAGTGTGGTTGAATGTTTTGCTGTGTTGGCTTAGAAAACCAGGGACCTCATCCTGAGTGTTCTCTCTTAAGACCCAGTTTCCCATTCTCAGTCACTGACCATCCATGGGTCCTTGTTGAAATCTTTCTTGAGCTACTTTCAACCTTTTTTTTTTGTAATATTTGCTTACTGGCACACTGGTAAGAAAATGGAGGAAGGATGTCTAGACAAAAAGACAGTCCCTTGAGTGACTGTTATTATAGAAAGAACCTTGGAGCAAAGGGGAAGCTGGGGTAGGAAGTTGCAAAACTGTTTGTGTGAGGTTTCCAAAAAGCCTCTTGAATGTTCCTGTGTGATTTATTTTGAATACTGGTCTCATCTGGAGCTACTAACGTTTTGGGCCAGATAATTCTTCGTTGTGGGGGGGCCCGTCCTAGGCACTGATGTTTACCAGCGTTACTACAAACCACTGTAAGTTAGTAGTAAGGAGCCCCTTCCCCCAAGTGGGGCCAATCACAATATCTTCCGATGTTGCCAAATGTCCCCTGAGCAGCAAAATCTCCCCCTTTTGAGAGCCACTGGCCTGATTTATCAGAAGGTGAACCTACTTCACCCAGTTAGGGAACAATTCACAGCGAACATCAATATAGGAAAGCAAATCTGGATGTAAAATAATTTTTAAAGGTTTTATAAAACATTTATCGAGGGAATTCTAACACAAATACCCTTTTCTGGCATCTCCCTCCCACTCCCTGCCCCCCCTTGAGTCAAGGGAAGAGCAAAGAACGAATAAATGCTTAGTTTGAGGCCTTTCTCCCAAATGTGAGTGGAACTGTTCTGGCAGAAGATATTTATCACTGAGATTAACTCCTGAAACAAAGGTATTTCAGTTAGTCATGATGCAAAAGCCCACATTTTCTGCAAGTTCTAAGAATCATACCAGTGGCATCGATGGTATCTTTCCAAGGTTGCAGAATATCTGTGTGTCTTACATTTTATTTTATTTTATTTTTTTTTAAAGATTTTATTTATTTGACAGAGAGAGACACAGCGAGAGAGGGAACACAAGCAGGGGGAGTGGGAGAGGGAGAAGCAGGCTTCCCGCGGAGCAGGGAGCCCGATGCGGGGCTCGATCCCAGGACCCTGGGATCATGACCTGAGCCGAAGGCAGACGCGTAACGACTGAGCCACCCAGGCGCCCAACTGAGCCACCCAGGCGCCCATGTGTGTCTTACATTTTAAATTCTGCCATCAAGGCTCACAGCCATGCCATTTTTATGGTGACTGCAGCTCTGCTTTATCTTCCCTAAAATTCCACCTGACCTGTGGGGGCAAAGCAGATGCCCTCATTCAGCTCAGTATTCCAATAAAGATGCCAGGGCTCAGCAAACTGAAGTTGGTTCTTGTTTGAAAGATGGTCGTTCCAGAAACTGAGCCTGGGAGAGCCGGGCGTGTGCAGCTAACTCTGGTCCATTGGAGTTCAAGACAACTGGGGCCATCGTTGGGTTTGGAGAGTCAGCCCCCTCTTGATAGACCTCAGGCACATCTGTCTGATGCCCAGTGGAAGAGTGGAGTCTGTTTCGAGTACAGAGATCCCTCCTGCAGGAAGAAGACCAGGCAGTGTGTTGTAACGGGAAAAGCTTCCGTGACAGCAGGGAAAGTCGAAGGCACCTTGGTCAGAGAAGGAATGGTTGGGCGCCCCACGTGGACAGCGTTTTGATCGGCGGGCAGAGCATGCTTCCCTAGAGTGCCTGTGAAGTGGAAGAGTCTATTCCAGAGTGCTGTTCCGTGCAGATTGTCTGGAGCTTGATTCTGATGATAAGACAATCAGGCCTCTGGGAGAGGCAACAAAGAAAGAGGAACCGCACAGATTTATCTCCCTACAAACAAATATGGCCCCGTCCTTCAGAGGCTCTAACATAGATACCAGGAGCGCGTGGTCCTCTGTTTGTTGATAAAATGTGGAGCCATGTGCGTTTTGTAAACTGTCTGGGTTCTGTGATTTTGTCACACAGAACCTGGCCTGCTTCCTGAGGCCCTGCTGGGGCCAAACCCCTAGTCTCGATTTCCGGCTGGAATGGGTTGATGACTCCTGTCAAATCCTGTGAAGGGGGGGATGGTTGAGAACTTAAGAGCCTCCATTTGTATATTTTTAAAGAACATGAATGAACCTTGTATTATTTCACTTTCACAACCAATTAACCGAATCAGTAATGCTTGTATCTACAGTTTTCGTGGATTTAAAAATTTCTCTCCATAGAGAAACAGATGCTGAGATTTTGTGAAATTTGGCTGGAAAGAAGTTATTTTTCTGCTAAGTTAAAGTTGGAGGGTTTTTTTCATAATCCATATTAAGCTCTCTGTAATTCTTTTTTTTTTTTATAATTATTTTTGTTTCTTAGCTTTGTGGTAGAGAGGGTGTTTATGCTGATCTTATATATATTATGAGTGTTTCTATGGAATTCTTATATGACAGTCAAAGACTGAAAAGCAAAATAAAATCCTGGCCTAGTGACTAAATTTCATTTCAGCTGAATGTTTTTATTGGTAATATCTAACCTTTTCTTGCCCCCTGGCCCTCAAATCATTTTTTCCTCACAGAGATTTAAACGCAAGCATTAATCTAAGGCTTTCAGAAAATCAACGTTATAATTGGTTCTTCTTTGGAAATGTTTGAATTAGAGGATCCGCTTATTTAATAACCATTGTTAATGTATCTCGTGAGTGGAAGAGTTTTATCTTCTTTCTTTAAATTTAAGTCCTGAGTGGACTTGAATGAAGTCAGAGTGAATGTGTCTCCACTGAATCAATGAAAGAGAAATCTAAATGTAAAATGTCTGTCCTGCTGATGGCGAGTGGGACGTGCTAGTTCAAAGGTTTCTCGGTCCCAAGAACGTTATTATGACGTGAAAACCATTCTGAAAAGTGAAGAAACGATCAGACCTGTTTACAACAATGCATGTTATTCATGGTGCCTGTGGATATAGCCAGTAGGTTCCATCCTGCCCAGCCTCAGCCCTGCTCTGTGCGTCCTCATCCCCCGGGGCTGTCCAGCCCCCTGTCCATCCTTTGTCTCTTCCGATTTGGCCCCACTTCTCTGTGCTGCCAGAATGGCGGCCGGGCACTTCCTCTATGCTGGACATTATGCTAAATGTGGGGATGGAGTGGAGGTGAGGGCGGTTCCCTTGCTCTGACCACTTCTTCAGCCAACTGTCAGCCTTGTCCTTGGCTTTCCCATCTCTCTGATGGTGAGCAGAGCCACCTGTTTGTGTGTGCGCACTGGTGAGTAAACGGGGACAGCTACCTCCCGGACAAAGGGGAATTCCTTCAGTGTCTGTTGTTAGAGGAAAGTGTCTTGTAGTGAAGGGCGTGGGGAGCTGCGGTAGGATGTTGCAAAACTGTTGGCATTGGGGTTGCCAAAAAAGTCAGTGGTGTTGTTCCACTAGATTCTTAGGCTAGGGGGCCTTCAGAGAAGCTGTCAATTCCTGCCTCTCTGGCTCTGGCTTTCTTTGATGGCTAAATCCCCCTTACCTGTTTATTGGTTATCTTCTGCTAGGTGCACCCCAGGACCATCATTTTATTTGCTCATTCTTTTGGGCTGGGCTCAGCTGAGTGCTTGTTCTGCTGTGCTTGCCTGGAGTCACTCATGTGGCTGTGTCATCTGGCGGCTTGACCGGGGCTGGAGGATTGAGCTGGCTTCACTTGCATGTTTGGTGGTTGGTTGACTGGACGCCCCCCCTTGCCTGAGGCCTGTCATCCTCAAGAGGCTGGTTTGTGGTTTCTCTGTATGGTGAGCGCAGAGACCCTGGAGGCAAAACCAGAAACTGTAGGGACACTTGAGGTCTTAGCCTGGAGTTCATGTATCATCATCTATCTATGTCACATTTTGTTGATTGAAGCAAGTCACAAGGCCAGCCGCAATTCATGGGATGGAGAAAAAGTAACACAAAAATCTGTGCTCAAAGGGATGGATAGAATCATCACTTTGCAAACTCTCTTTCACAAGCTACATTGCTTTTTCTCTTCTTATTTTATTAATTTTTATCTTCAGCTAAGGGCAGAAGCATGGCATATTGGAGTAAAAAAAGAATACATGCTTTAGAATTGTATATAATGGGGCGCCTGGGTGGCTCAGTCGGTTGAGTGTCTGACTTTGGCTCAGGTCATGATCTCAGGGTCCTGGGATCGAGCCCCGAGTGGGGCTCCCTGCTCAGTGGGGGGCCTGCTTCCCCCCTCCTTCTGCCCCTCCCCCTGCTCATGCTCTTTCTGTCTGTCTCCGATGAATAAATAAAATCTTTTTTTAAGATTTTGTTTATGATTTTGACAGAGAGAGACACAGTGAGAGAGGGAACACAAGCAGGGGTAGAGGGAGAGGGAGAAGCAGGCTTCCCGCGGAGCAGGGAACCCAATGCGGGGCTCGATCCCAGGACCCTGGGATCATGACCTGAGCCGAAGGCAGACGCTTAACGACTGAGCCACCCAGGGGCCCCTGAATAAATAAAATCCTAAAAAAAAGAATCATATATACTTACAAGATACTGATTCATAGGAATTCCTTTATATTCTAGATATTAACATTTTTGCCAGTTATATGTTGAAGATAACTTTTCTCAGTATGTGTCTTGTGGCTTTTGACAAAGAAGAGTTTTTAATTTTAATAAAATCTGATTTTCTGTCTCATATGATTTGTGCTTTTTATATCTTATTTAAGAAACCCTTCTCTTGCCTAAGGTAACAAACATTGTCTTCTGTATTTTCTTGTAAAAGATTTTATACTCTGGGCTATTCACATGCTTCTGATTTATATCTCCCTGATGCTGATTTTTGTGAATGGTGTATGTTAGGGTGCAACTGTATATTTTTCCGTCTGAGTAATCTACTGTCATAACAATGTCTATCAGATACGCCATTCCTTTCCCCAGGATCTGCAATGGCATATCTGCTGCATATCATGCCTCTGTATGCAGGAAGGCTGTTTCCGGGCTTTTTTTTTTTTTTTTTTAAATTCTATTTATTTATTTGACAGAGAGCGAGAGCACAAGCAGGGGGACCGGCAGAGGGAGAGGGAGAAGCAGGCTCCCTGCCGAGCAAGGAGCCTGATGCGGGGCTTGATCCCAGGACTCTGGGATCATGACCTGAGCTGAAGGCAGATGCTTAACCAACTGAGCCACCCAGGCGCCCCACATCTTTTTTTTCTTTAATTTTTTATTGTTGTGTTAATCACCATACATTACATCATTAGTTTTTGATGTAGTGTTCCATGATTCATTGTTTGTGCATAACACCCGGTGCTCCATGCAGAACGTGCCATCTTTAATACCCATCACCAGGCTAATCCATCCCCCCACCCCCCTCCCCTCTAGAACCCTCAGTTTGTTTTTCAGAGCCCATCGTCTCTCATGGTTCGTCTCCCCCTCCGACTCCCCCCCTTCATTCTTCCTGTCCTGCTATCTTCTTTTTTTTTTTTCTTAATATATATTGC
>NC_138369.1:181153429-181183396 GCF_054177405.1 Leptonychotes weddellii | reverse complement strand
TGTATATATATACCACATCTTTATCCATTCATCTGTTGATGGACATCTTGGCTCTTTCCACAGTTTGGCTATTGTGGACATTGCTGCTATAAACATCGGGGTGCAGGTGCCCCTTCGGATCCCTACATTTGTATCTTTGGGGTAAATACCCAGTAGTGCAATTCCTGGTTCGTATGGTAGCTCTATTTTCAACTTTTTGAGGAACCTCCGTACTGTTTTCCAGAGTGGTTGCATCAGCTTGCATTCCCACCAACAGTGTAGGAGGGTTCCCCTCTCTCCGCATCCTTGCCAACATCTTTCGTTTCCTGACTTGTTAATTTTAGCCATTCTGACTGGTGTGAGGTGGTATCTCATCGAGGTTTTGATTTGGATTTCCCTGATGCCGAGCGATGTTGAGCACTTTTTCATGTGTCTGTTGCAGGCGCCCCACATCTTGTATTTTTAAACCTACAAATGCTCTCCCTTTTTTGGGAATGTGTGGGGTGTTGTTTTATAAACTAAGACTTGCACGTGTGTATATCAGCTCTTTATTACTTTATTGTATATCAGATTGTGTGTGTGTGTGTCTCCATTTGAAGTACAAGCATACCCTATTTTATTGGGCTTTGCTGTGTTGCGCTTTGCAGATACCGTGTTCTACAAATTGAGAATCTGTGGCAACCCTGCCCTGAGGAAGGGTGTTGGCACATTTCCAACAGCATTTGCTCACTTTGTGTCTCTGTCACATTTTGGTAATTCTTGCAATATTTTAGGCTTTTTCATTATTACTATTTGTATGGTGATCAGTGATCAGTGATTATGATTTGCTGAAAGCTCAGGTGATTAGTATTTTTTTAGCAATAAAGTGTTTTTAAATAAAGATATGTACTTTTGGGGGGTGCTTGGCTGGCTGAGTCAATGGAGCATGCAACTCTTGATCTCAGGGTTATACATTAGAGCCGCATGTTGGGTGTAGAGATTACTTAAAAATAAAATCTAGGCGCCTGGGTGGCTCACATGGTTAGGCGTCTGCCTTTGGCTCAGGTCATGACCCTGGAGTCCTGGGATCGAGTCCCGCATCGGGCTCCCGGCTCGGCGGGAAGCCTGCTTCTCCCTCTACCTCTCTCTCTGTCTCTTATGAATAAATAAATAAAATCTAAAAATAATAAATAAATAAATAAAATCTTTTAAAAAAAGTGCATTTGTTAGACCTAATGCTATTGCGCATTTATTAGACTGCAATGTAGCATAAACATAACGTTTACATGCACTGGGAAACCAAAAATTTCATTTGACTTGCTTTGCTGTGATATTCACTGCATTGCAGTGGTCTGGAACCAAACTCACAGTATCTCCTAAGTATGCCTATACATCCTTTTAGAGAGTTTTTTAGCGAGGTTCTGTTTATAGCAAGCTTTCTCACTCTTTGTTTCTCAGAGAACATTATAGTCTTCTTATTGAATAATATTTTAGCTGGAAATACAATTCTATATGATAGTTTTAGCATTTGAAGACTTCTGTGCTTTAGGGAGGTCATGTCTTCAGATCTTTTATTCTTTCTTGAACTTTTATTTTTATCTTTTTTTATTTTTTTATTTTTATATTTTTATCTTTTATCTATTGAGTGCTTTTTAATGTTTTTATTTATTTATTTATTTATTTGAGAGAGAGGACACGAGCAGGGCAGAGGGAGAGAGGGAGAGGGAGAAGCAGACTCCCTACCGAGCAGGGAGCCTGACATGGGGCTTGATCCCAGGACCCTGAGATCATGACCAGAGCTAAAAGCAGACACTTAACCACCTGAGCCACCCAGGTGCCCCTTGAGTGTTTTTGTTTGGTTTTGTTTTGTTTTTTTTATCTGAGGCACCTGGATGTCTCAGTCAGTTAAGCATCCGCCTTCAGCTCAGGTCTTGATCCCAGAGTCCTGGGATTGAGTCCCATTTCGGCCTATCTCTCTCTCTCTCAAATAAATAAATAAAATCTTAAAAAAAAGATTGATTTATTTATTTGAGAGAGAGACAGAGAGAACAGGTGGAGGGGCAGAAGGAAAGGGAGAGAGGGAATCTCAAGCAGACTCCATGCTCAATGCAGACCCTGATGTAGGACTTGATCTCACGACCCTGAGATTATGACCTGTGCCGAAATCAACGGTCAGACACTTAACTGACTGAACCACTTAGGCGCCCCTCTCTTGAGTGTTTTATTTGAGTGGTTATAGTTCTCATTTTTAAAATTCTGTTAATTTACCTGATCTTTTTTGAAGTTATCTCTTTTTTTGTTCCTTCTTAAAAAAATTTTTTTTTAAATGTACTTGACATTCTATATCTGATGATTGCAGTATCATTCCTTGGGAATCTTATTCTGTTGCTGATTGTGTCTCTTGCGTCTCACTCATGGGGACCTGGTTCTTCCTGGGTTTTATGATAATGAATTATGGGTTTTTATTTGATCAAGCTTTAACTGGGCATTATATGATACCGTCATTCAGTGTGGTTTTGATTAAGAGGGATTTTGATTATGTCTTTGCTGGAGTGCTTGGAATACAAATATACAACAATTTTAAGGCAGTTTTTCATCTTGAGTGTCATGGACGAAATATTTGTGTCCTGCCAAAATTCATATATTGAAGCCTTGAGCCCCGATGTGATTGTTCTTTGGAGTTGGGGCCTTTGGGAGGTAATTAGGTTTAGATAAAGTTGTGAGAGTAGGCCCCCATGATGGGATTAGTGTCCTTGTAAGGAGACAAAGAGAGCAGAGCTCACTTTTTTCCTTACACACACAAGGAAAAAGTCATGCGAGCGCATAGGGAGATGGTGGCCTTCCACCAGTCCTCACCAAGAACTGAATCTGCAAGCCCCTTGACCTTGGACTTCCATCCTTCAGAACTGAGAGAAATAAGTGTGTGTCATTTAAGCCACTACATCTGTGGTCTTTTGTTATAGCAGCCCAAGCTGACGAAGACATGGAGTCTCCTGGGTGCAGTACATGGTGTAAATTTGAGTCTCAAGCACCCATGGGGCCAGCCTGTGGTTATCATCTTTGGAGAACCCCCCCACACCCCCACCCCTTGCTCCCTCCCTGCTCTTCTGTCCTGGAGTGTAGGCAGAATCAGACAAGCTTCCTTTCCTTTGTTTGCTCCTTCCTCCTTCTTTCCCTTCCCTTCGCTTCCCTCCCCCTCCCTTCCTTCCCTTCTGCAAGTGAATACTTTTTTCTTTTATCTTTTTACATCTTTTTAGACCAAGGGTATAGCCCTTCAGGGGAACCATATGAATGTGGAAGATTCAGTTCTAATTCTCCAACTCGTACAGATCTGACACCTGTTTTCTTTTTTTTTTTTTAAAGATTGTATTTATTATTTATTTGACAGAGAGAGAGAGAGACAGCAAGAGAGGGAACACAAGCAGGGGGAGTGGGAGAGGGAGAAGCAGGCTTCCCGCTGAGTAGGGAGCCCGATGGGAGGCCCGATCCCAGGACCCTGGGATCATGACCTGAGCCGAAGGCAGACGCTCAACCGACTGAGCCATCCAGGTGCCCCATGACACTTTTTTCAGTATCATGTCTTTATAGAGTTGAAACCAGAGTCTCCAGGGCATTGGTTCCCAGGCTGGGATGGTACTGCTGTTGGGAAATGTGTGGGTGCATTTTTATTGGCACAGAGACCAGGGAGTGCTAATTGTATTTACTGCCCAGGAGCAAGGGAGACTCAAGTGTCCCTGCCAACTATGTGATTTTGCGCCCCCCTCCCAAATTGTTCATCTCCTACCACCAAAAGATTTCTCTCTCTCTTTGGGAAACACCGCACTAGGGTTTGGGGACTGATGGATTTCTTCAACATTGCTTTCAGACTTGCCCACCAGCTCATTTTATTGTCTTCATTTGGGGCTCTGGGATTTCTTGGAGCTCAGTTCTGTGTTTAAAAGGATTTTGTTATGTTTTATTTAACATTCCTAAATGTTTTGTAGAGGTAAGTTTTCTCCTTCCTTCCTTCCTTCCTTTTTCAGGATACCTAGCCCCCCAGTATCATTACCAATGAAAATCCTTTAGTTCGTTTTCCCACTATTTGGTGAGCATCAGCTATACCCCAGGCAACGTGTCACATGTGAGATATGCAGGTTCACAGCATTTGGCTGTGCTGTCTGGGGGTTGCTGTTCTGCAGACTACAGTGGGGATGGTGCCCCTGCATGGCGTGCAGCCTGGCTGCTCTGGATCCTGCTGAGGGAGCCGTGGTTCCTGTGAGCCAAGAGCCTAGTGCTCTAAGCAAAGTGTTTCTAATTGAGCTTATCCACTGCTCCTTTTTGGGGATCAACTCTTGCCGTTTTTCCTGGCTCCAGCATCTAGGTTATTGCCCCCATACAAAGTGTTCAATCAGCTTTTTTCCCATGGAGGCAACAATATGACATAGTTGATAGCCACCAAGTTACCTGAGCTTCATTCTTTGACTGCTACCACCATATGATAGAGGGAGCAAGTAATCAGAAAATCCTAGAGCCAGGGGCACCTGGGTGGCACAGTTGGTTGGGCGTCCGACTGTTGGTTGCCGCTCAGGTCATGATCTCAGGGTCGCGGGATTAAGCTCCGTGTTGGGCTCTGCTCAGCACGGGAGTCTGCTTGGGATTCTTTCTTTCCCTCTCCCTCTTCCCCTCTCCACTGTGTATGCACCCTCTCTCAAATAAATAAAACTCAAAAGAAAAAGAAAGGAAGAAAGAAAGAAAATTCTAGAGCCAGAGCAAAAAGGAGGACACAGACGGAAACTTCCATTGAGGTTGTGTTCACTTCATTGGTACTTCATCACAGAGGAGGACAGGGGACCAAAAGATGGAGCCTTGGAGCTTAAGTGTTTGCTTAGAGGTCGGCTTCCTCCCTGTTTGGCGGCCAACTTTGAATTTGAACAGAAAGTGATGCCAAGCAGATGATGACTCTGATAGTGTCACTGGATAAAACAGCCTGTTTGCAAATAGAGGCTTTCATCCAAAGGGTCAGAAGGTGGCTCCTTCACTCTCGTTTTCTGTCTTGCCCATTTGTAGTCATAGTGCTGTTGTCCCTGATCCAGGTGTCTAAATGTCTTAGAGCCTTACTACTCCAAGTGTGGTCCATGGACAGTATTGATTGGTGTCCTCTTGGGGCTTGTAAGAAATGCAAAAGTTGCGGTCCAACCCCAGCCTATTGAATCTGATCTGCAGAGCATGATCCCCTGGGGGTTCAGATATTCTTTAAATTTGAGAAGCCTATCAGAGGACGGTGATTGTAATGTTCTTTTCCTTCACCTTTGCATAGAATATGGCAGGAAGTATGGAAGTATGTTGTTATGTTTATAGTTTGCCAGACTTTTGCAAAAACAGACATCACACATACTACGGACTGAATGTTTATTGTCCTTGGGTCCACCTCCAAATACCATCATGTGGGGGGTTAGGGCTTCAACATACGATACGATTATGTGTTATAAAATTTTTTTAAAAATGGGGTGCCTGGGGGCGCCTGGGTGGCTCAGTTGGTTAAGCGACTGCCTTCGGCTCAGGTCATGATCCTGGAGTCCCGGGATCGAGTCCCGCATCGGGCTCCCTGCTCGGCGGGGGGTCTGCTTCTCCCTCTGACCCTCCTCCCTCTCATGCTCTCTGTCTCTCATTCTCTCTCTCGCAAATAAATAAAATCTTAAAAAAAAAAATGGGGTGCCTGGGTGGCTCAGTTGGTTAAGCGACTGCCTTCGGCTCAGGTCATGATCCTGGAGTCCCCGGATTGAGTCCCGCATCGGGCTCCCTGCTCAGCGGGGGGTCTGCTTCTCCCTCTGACCCTCTTCCCTCTTGTGCTGTCTGTCTCTCATTCTCTCTCTCTCAAATAAATAAAATCTTTAAAAAAAAAATTTTTTTTAAATGTGTGTATATATATATATATGTATATATATATATATAGTCATGTAAAAATAATAGTAGTAAGAATAAACACAACAGAACACACTTACTGAACCAAGATCGTGGAGCTCATAGTTGGAGGGTCTTAACAACGTATGTACGTATGTGTCGCGGGGCCTGACCCTGCCCTTGCACAGGCCTGACTTGTAGCAGTTGCTCTCCATGCTGACCCACGTTTTCTTCTGATTTCATCTTGCAGGACACGGCCTCTGCAGCGAGCAAGGCAACAGTGCCGAGACCGCTCCAGAGGAGACCGAAGGGCCGGGCTTGGAATCCTCAGATGAAACTGATCACAGCAGCAAGGTGAGAGATTTTCATTTTCACGTCCCACGTGTCGAACCACCGAAGAATCACAGCTGACACATCACCTTTGCAGCTGTATGTGGTTAGAAGTCCTCTCCACGGGACCGAGTGTTTTTACCTCTGAGATGTCGCTGAGATACGAAATCCCAATTACAGCCTCGATAACAAACCTATACGTGCGAACACAGGGCAGAAATCAGTTTTAAGAGCTCCCATCTCATTTCACCTGTTTCCCTCTCACATTTACATTTGTGTTTGAAGAAGTAGCATCCAAAATGTGTGTGGCTGGGCCAGATAGACTTTCTTGCTGTGCGTGGTTTCTGCAACAAGCTCTTTTTGCATGATCTGTCTGGTTCTTGTTAAACGTGAGCAGTTTTTACATGAAAGAGAAAGAAACGCTCTTTTTCTTTATTCATATAGCATGTCCCTCAGTTGTTCAAGGCCTGTGAGAAAGCCCTTATTCTGACTCTTTGGTGGAAGACCGTGAATTTGTTTTCCATAGTTCATCATGCTTTTATCCCACTTCACAAAGGGTTCTGTGGATCAGTAGCCTGTTCTTGGCACACTGTCCAAAGTACAACAATTTAAAAACTTGGTGTTACCTCTGTCCAAAGGCCCTTCCCTAGCAAAAGTAATTGTACGTGATTCTGTTTCTTTTTTTTTTTTTTAAGATTTTATTTATTTATGAGCGAGAGAGAGAGAGAGAGAGAGCGCATGAGCAGGGGGGAGGGGCGGAGGAAGAAGCAGGCTCCATCCCAGGACCTTCAGGATCATGACCAGAGCCGAAGGCAGAGGTTTAACCGACTGAGCCACCCAGGGGCCCCACGTGATTCTGTTTCTGTATTTATTCACCTTTTATAGTGTTGTTGACATATGTATGTGGATCCCTCCACCCACCTTTCTTTGGTTTGACATTTACCAGTCACTCTCTGATCAAATCACGTAACTTTAGATTATACCTTTGTTTTCCCTTTTGCAATGTCAGGGTGATTCTTGCCTTTGCTCAGTGATTGGATGATGGGGGCGGGTGGGGGGCTGTCAAATAATATATTTGTAGGAGAGCATGATAATATAACTGTAGGAGAGCATGTTGGTCATGGAAATATGCTATTCAAATATGAACCATTATTTTATTTTATTTTTTTTATTTATTTTATTTTTTTTAAAGATTTTATTTATTTATTTGAGAGAGAGAGAATGAGAGACAGAGAGCATGAGAGGGAGGAAGGTCAGAGGGAGAAGCAGACTCCCCGCCGAGCAGGGAGCCCGATGCGGGACTCGATCCAGGGACTCCAGGATCATGACCTGAGCCGAAGGCAGTCGCTTAACCAACTGAGCCACCCAGGCGCCCTGAACCATTATTTTAAAAAACTACATTTCTCTGCATGTGTGTGCCTATGTTTGAGTAGTCAGCATCACTTTTACCCCATGTGTGTTTCTTTGATCATCATAGGTAAGATCACCATTCTCCATGTCCTAAGTTGAGCACAGTATAAAATTTAATATTTGAAAGTAATTCTGATCATTAAAAAGGCTTTATGTTGTTGGCTATTAGTTAAAACACAGATGAATGGAAATATGTGCATTTCATTTAAAGCCAAAAAAGACAAACAAAAACTTGCTTAAAGTTGCCTTTTAGGTGTGTGGCCCTTACTTTACTTTTAGGCACTTGGGGGAAGGAGGAGGGACAGAGAAATGGATTATTTCCAAACCGAGGTAAGATATTTGGAAGAGTATTTATTAAGTCATTTTGTTATTGAACTTAGAAATGTTAATTCTCAGTTTCTAATTTGATTTAGAATACAGCTATTTTTCCTATATCTAAAACATTTATTTCTGAATACTTTTTAACTTGGATCATTTCTACCTCACTGTAATAGGCCAATGTTCTCATTCCTTGTGGAATTTTGAGATTGTTTTCATTTGAAATTTTGTGAGTCATGAGGTCCTAAACAGGGTCCTCTCTAATATTCGGTCTGGCAATAGAGAGGAAGGAAGGGGCCCCAGGGTTTTGTTGAACTGCCCTGGATGCCTGTCTGTCTATGATTCTTTCTCCAGAGGATAGGTCTAAAACTCACCTGGCACAGACAGGGTTAGATGCAGGAACAGAACACCCCAACCCCAGATTTCACTGCAGAAATGCATGGTGGGCTCTCGTAGAAGAGAATGTCTTCAAAATTGTCAGTGACAAGTTTGGGTGATGATCAGTATTTTTAAAGCTAGTACAGTGACCTGTGCTAAAACCTTAAGTTTGTATTCCTTTTTACTAGGTTGGGGAGCACTGTGTGATTCCGTACCCAAAAATACTTCCTGGTTTTGGTTCGATTCACATTTTATCTTCTTTATTTGAACTGCTTTGTCATGTAACCCAAGTTGGCTATTAGTTAAAAGTTAATTAACTAAATTGGGGCCTTTAATGAGTTAATATCTCACTTTGGATATTTTAGAAGCAAAAAAATTAAATTGAGCAAATGGTTCTTGGAGTCTGGGTCCTACTGTGTATTTTTTTTTTTTTTTAAGATTTTATTTATTTGAGAGAGAGAGAGTGCATAGCTGGGGTTGGGGAGGGGCAGAGGCAGAAGGAGAAGCAGACTCCCTGCTGAGCAGGGAACCCGACATGGGGCTGGATCTCAGGGCCGTGGGATCATGACCTGAGCTAAAGGGAGGTGCTTAATGGACTGAGCCACCCAGGCACCCACACCCCCACCACTGTGTATTCTTAATAGTAAATGAGAGCTAACATTTATTTCGTATGTTGTATATATTGGGCACCATTCATATTAACTTATCTCATCCTCACAACACCTCTGAGAGAGAAATACTGTTATTCCCTCTGTTTCATAGGTAATGACATTGGAACAGAGAGGTTAGCAACTCAGTGAAGGTCACACAGCTCTGAGATGGCAAAACCAGGCCTTGTGTTGTTACCTGCCATGCTGAAACTACCTTCTGGCCAGATTGGTTAAAGTCTGCTGTTATATACCAGGTTTTGGGAAAAGAAGGAATTAATTAATTAGTGTGCTATGTCAGTCAATTAGATATGTACTCATGAACCACTTACATATTTTCTTAATGCATAACCTTTCTGGGTGTATTTTTTTTATGATTTAAAGTAAGAGCAAGCACATATCTTGAGTTTCTTGATCAAGATTAAATATTCTTTTGACACGTCTCCTAGATCAGTAATTTTTTTGAGACTAAACTGCACATTAATTTTTAAGTCGTAAGCTGCCTTTAGCCGTGGAAGGATGACTTAGCCTTACCTTGAATGCACCAGGCTGTAAAAGTAAATAAATAAGCAAACACATCAAGGAATGAAATGAAACAAGCAATCCTTTTTTATTCCTGCTGCATCTGTGAGGGCTCTTGATTTTTTTGTTTAATATTTTTGCTGTTCTTCCTAAATGAATTGCTTTACAAAATAATGGGCAGAATTAAGAGAACACAGGTTGGAGCATCATGTGTTTTTTGATTTTTTTTTTTTTTTTTTTTTTAAATAACAGTTTTTGCTCCTCACGGCCTTTTGGGGTTCCGCAAGTAAGTATTTGCAGGCTTGCAGAAAGAGCATTGGCGGCCCTGGAAAGTGACATCCACAGGGTGGGGGTGGGGCTCCCACACTGCAGGGGCAGTCTAGCGGCCTTTCTCTTTGTGAGCCTCCTCCTTCCTTTTGTGACGGTGGGTGACAGCCTCCAAGGGGCCTCCTCCACTGGTCACTTGTTTCTCTGCTTCTAATGGAAAAAACTCTTGTCTCTGGAAATGAATGCTAATGAGCTCCCGGCTGTCCTGTTCTGCATTCCAGGCCCCCTGGCAGCTGTGATTGTGTTTTCCACTTAGCAAATGTATTAGAATAATTTTCAGAACATTTCCATTCCGAAAGCCATCTTTTTTTCTCTTTTTAATCCAAACTGGGATTGTCTCAGAAATGTCTGCTTTAGTAACAACGCATTAGCGGAAAATGTGAAAACAAAAACTGTTCAAAAAAAAAAATACATAGCGTGTTTTTATTTTATTTTTCTTAGTGCCTGCTCCCGACTCCTCGAGGGGTGTCTTCAAAGTTGTTTGAGCTGGCCGGGTTTAATATCCCTGTGCAGAGCATGACGCTCGCCAATCAGCTGATCGTGGTCCGCAGAGCAGAGAGACGCTCACATCCTGGGCAGGCTTTTTCTGCTTTGTGTCTGGTCTCTTTTGGTTCTCCCTTTCTGGAACTTTTGTTGGTGAGCCAGGTGAAATGAAAGCATGAATTCTTGTCCACGAGTTAGCCTTTGACACCATCCCAGAGGCCACTGCCGAGCAGCAGGGGCTGCAGGGCTTCTGTCCAGTCTGTTGAGATGCAGCGGTAGGTTTCCCGGGCGCGCCGGTGTGGGCCGTCTATACGAGAGGATGCTCCCTTGGGAACTGGAAGGCGTTTGGCGCTCTCGGGGTATTTTAAGAAACTTCTGTTTCTGTGCGGAACACGTCAGGTGGTAGAATTACCATGAGAATACATTCCTGATGATGTCTGCACTGTGGAAAATAAAGCGCAAGCCCAGGATTGAAAACAATGACAAGTCCGGTGACTCTATGTATCGGACCCTTCATCTGGTGAGCATGTTTGAATTCTCTCTTGCTAACCTTGTTTATGTGACGACTTCCCAGCTAAATTGCTTTCCAGTCCAGATGATGGTGATTATTCTTGTCCCGTTTCCCCATGACTGCATCCTTTTACCTTCCGGATCCCCTTGTTGATAAAGAATATATAGTTGAGCATGGGGGAGGGGGGGGCATCGGTAGTTGGTGTGAAATCGAATTTGCCTAGAATCTTCACATTTGTCTATTTGTTCATTCTGAAATGGCATAAAGATATAGTCTGTATTTTTGAAACAGTGTCATTTGAGTTCTTCTCCTTTCTTTTGGTTGTTGAGATTTTGAGTGTGTTTGTATGATGTGTATGGCAAATCTCCCCGATCCCCGCCTCAGACTGGGTCGTCTGAGTGCTCATCAAGCATTTCTGGGAGAAGGGAGTTCACCTTGGCCTCCTATAAAGTTTGAAGTGTTTTTGACTTTATTTCTGCCTACTTGAGAAGGAGATGGTGATAGAAGCTTTGACTCAGGGATTGTGTTAATGCTTTAACGTCCACTGACTGAGATTGTACACGGCAGTCCCTCCAGTAAATGTTGAGTCCCTGGTAAGAAAATCTAGTAGGTTAATGACAAGGGACAATTTAACCAAATCCAATAAAACTTTTTAGTAGCTCAGTATAAATACTGGAGTCTGTCCACCATTTGATTTTGTGTCATTTAAGGAAACTTGAAATTTGGCAGTGAGTCCACCTGATGGACCCAGCTAAGCCTTCGTCCTCCTTGGATGTTTCTTCTTCAGTGTCTGTTCAAAAGGAGACCAAGAAGGTGATGGAAAACCATAGGGACTACCACTGTAGATAGTGGTCTCTGAAATTACAGAGAATATGACTTTGGTGTTTGTCTCCAAAAAAGCTTAAGTAAAGGTTTTAAGAATTGAGGCCACTCTGGCCCCTTTTAAATCTGTGGGATGTGTTAAATCGGTCAGACTTAAAGGACAGTTTTAGAACCTGAACTCATCTAGAGATAGAAATTGCCTTTAGTGGTTGCATAACAGGAAGACTTTAAACAGCTGGGTAGCTTGAGTCAATAGTATGTACTTAAAAGCCTCCCCCCCTCTTTTTGTACTTTCTTTTCATCTTCCACAGGAAGAAAGCGATATTATAAACATTGAGCTTCATGCTGGCCTCGGTAAAGTGGCCCATTTCCTCCTTCAATTGTGTACTCTTCTCTGCATGTTGGTTGGATCATTCTTAGGCCTGACAGTGGAAGGCCTCCGCTACCTTGAACAGTTTTAAACTGGCAGCCTGAAGGGCCCAAAAGTGCTTTTCTGTTTCCAGGGTGACTGACCGCAGTCCTCCAGGGGGGAGAGGTTTGCACTTCTCCCATTACAGAAGCCTCGACCATCTCCTTCTGAACAGTATTTCATGGTCTGTCCCAGTTCCAGGAAACTTGGCTTTGAGGAGTGTGTGGAGAACCTCCCACGGCAGCTACCTTTCTAGGCATCTCTGGCTGCAGAGCTTGGTGTAGAATAAAGAGGACAGCACAGAATGCTCAGTAACCGAGCGGGGAGAGCCCTGCGCCCCTCGTACACCCTACGCTGTGGCTAAGCTGCCCAGAGAAGGTCTCCATGGATCTTGATGCAAAAAAGTCTGGCCACAGTATAGGGCCAGGGGGACTTACAAGTTGGGCTACAACATATAAAATCTCTGCATTAGAGTTATTCTGGAAAAGACCTGCATCTCATACTTCCTTCCAAGGATGTTTTTGGGGTAATATTTTAGTGAAACAGAATTCTCAAACTTGATGACATCATTTTAATGGTTTCCAAGTAAAAATTTCATTAAGAGCCTTGCAAAACATGCTGTGACAGTATGCATTGTAACTTGGAATTCTATCTTTTTATTCTTTATTTAAATAACATGTAATTGAAAGTGAAGAGATTACATCCCTGCTGAGATTCTATGCATGCTCCCTGGAGCGTTTATACCTTGAATCAGAGAACAGGGTTGCCCATGTTGAGACTGCTTTGCCCCGCCTCCATGTAAGAGAGCACCTGGCTAAATTTATCCTAAGTTTAGGATTGTGTCTAATAAGGAAGGGATGCCTAAGGCTTTGAACTCTCAGAAGAGGATTTCAGGGAATTTGGGGGTGTACCTGGGATGCTCAATTAGAGGATGCTTTTTCCCTACACTCCAGAACTTGGCTCAGAGGGGGAGAAAGGTGAGCAGGCTGGGGGTTTGGGAATGAGGTTGGGTAGGACATGGCTTTAGGTCTGTGGCATATGTTTTGAGCACTAAAGCCCTAGCCCACATCCCACTAACCTTTAGCTCTCCCCTTGGGCCTGCTTAACATAAGGATGCCAGACCTTAGAAGTGGTGAACTTCATACAAAGTCAGAAACTCACACTCTTAAAAATGGAAACCTCAGAGCCCTAGTGGTGAAACAGAGGGAATGAAAACCTAGAAAGTCCATCCCATACCTTCCACTATTATACACAGATATAGGTGGGAATGGCAACAGGTCAGTCTGATGAGTATTAGCACAAAGAGAAGCATCTTGTGGAATTTCCTGCCTTTGCTATGTGCCTGAGTCCCCAGGTTGTAACTTTGGCCCATCCTGGAAGTATGGGGCACCCTCTGTGTACTCCACGAGGACATTGGATTTCCCATGGCAACTTGTCGAAATGATAAAATCGTAGAAAGGCGTATTGCGTCACTGATAGGAATGAAGCGATAGATTTACTTATCATGAGGAGTCGCTTTGAGGTTAATCTGCAGATTCATGACAGACAGCTGTGGTTCCTGTTGGGCCAATGAGAAGAGCATTGTGTGAGGGAAGGTGCCTGTTAGACGTTTGTTGTGTTGGGTTCCTTTGCAGGATGCCGAATCGAAGCAATAAAGGACAGTCGGACAAAGCTGGGGGGCAGGGCCGTTAGTTGTCAGTCGTTCTCATCGGCTGTCCACAGGATTTTAGTTCTGGTGAGGGTGACCCCCCCACCATCGTGTCTGTGTTATAATGCAGTGACCTATTATAGTTATCACTGGGTCATTTAAAAGATGTGTGAGCATTTTTGTTATGACGGGTCACGGGTCTTTCGTTCCTGTGGAATTTGTAAGACAAAGCCATATTTAACTGGATGTTTAAGAATGACAAACTAGTGAAATACAAACATAACGAAATAAAACTGTTTAGTTGATTCCTACAGAAACAAGCTTTGATGGAATTCTTTCTTAACAGCCTTATTGAGATATAATTCACATATCATACAGTTCCGCCCATTTTGGTGAGCGTTTTTGTTAGCCACTGAAGGGAGAACTCTTTGTGGGGATATACAACGTCTGGAACACTGAATCCATGGACAACGGTGAACAGTGCCCCTGAGAGGTGACTAATATCTTCTGGAACATAAGACTAGCACCTCATAAGGTGTGGTCATTGTAAGAGAATTGAAATAGGGGCGCCTGGGTGGCGCAGTTGGTTGAGTGTCCTACTGTTGGTTTTGGCTCCAGTCGTGATCTCAGGGTCCTGGGAATGAGCCCCCCATCAGACTCCACGCTGCTTGAGATTCTCTCTCCCTCTCTCTGCCCCTCCTCCCAAAATAAATAAATCTTAAAAAAAAAAAACAAAACCCAAAGAAATAATCATTATGTGGATTTGGGTCCTGGCTCTCCTCCTTGCTGTCATGGCATTGTTGTGAATGCATCCTTGTTAAGTTCTGATTTTCCATGTCCTTGTACTGCCTTTGTTCCAGGCTCCCTTCCCTTTGGGATAATGCCAGTGAGGGGAAGGCATGTTAATGTTGGCTGCCTTTTCCCTCTATGTTTAAGGGATTGTCCCCATGGAATACCCTTGGTTTTAGCTCCTCTGCCCAGCACCAAATGCCAGCCTTGAGTTTCAGTTCTGGGCAGCAACTGCTGTTTTGGGGAGGATGTTCTTCTCATGTTCTTCCTGGGTAGGTGGGTGATAGAAGTAATTCTTTATTTGCACCCGTGTTTGCTGGGAATACTCTGTGCCTAGGGATGAATTAGATGGTGGAAGCCAGGGAGAGGAGGATGGGCAGGCAGCTTACCTTCAAGGAGCTATCCAGCGAACATTCGTAGAGTGGTACATTTGGGCAAATATTAATAAACTAGATTTTGTGCTACAAAATAGCCTCTGGAGGCATTCCAGCAAGAGCTTTAAATAATACGCTGGCTCATCCCATCCTGGAGGTCCTGATTGAATTGATCTGGAGGGTGCGCTGGGCATGCTCGTCAGGTGATTGCTATATGCAGCTCAAGTACTCAAGCTCAAGTACTAATTCCATGGGGTTTTCAGCAGCCCGCCTGCCACCCATTCTTTGGAGAACTCTTTTGCATAACTGGAAACATTGCAATTTTAGAATCCTAGAACCCTAAACTTCTACCTGAATCATCCTGGACAGAGATTAGGTGGAGGCTGAGCTCCCCCACTGAAGCCTTGTTTAGGGCCCAACAGCCTTTATTTCGAAAGAGAGGAGAGGTGTCTTTCTGCTTGGAGAAGCCGGAGAGACGAACTTTTTTTTTTTTCTTTCTTAAAATACATGGGTATCTATCATTATCTAGAAAGTTGCCTTAGGGCCAGTTTTTAACAGCGCCAGAAAGAATCTTAGCTTATAAAATCATCTTCCGCCATTGCAAAGTAAGTATAGTTTACTTAAGTGGGGGCTGTGATAATTAGCCTTGTATTTGGGGTGAAATGCGTTTAATTTTTCTGTATCTCCGTGTCCTTATTTGTAAGCTTCTTGCAGAGTAGTTATGAACACAGGCTTTGATCCACTCTGCCTGGTTCAAATCCCAGCTGTGCCGTTTTTGAGCTGTGCAATCTCAGATGAATTACTTAACCTCTCTGGGCCTCCTTTGTGTCACCTGTTTCATAGGAATGCTAACAGCCCTTACTTACCATGTAGGAGGATTAAATACATCAGACCAATGCCTGGCATGTGGTGAGCCCTTGGAATATGTTAGCAATTGTCGTTATGGGTGTTTTGAGCATTCAGTGAGCTCTCCTATGTGTAGAGCAGTCGGGGGAAGGAGAAATGTAATTCACCTGTGGCAGTTCATTAACCAGGAAGGACACCTTTAGGTGGAACAGGTATCAGACAGGTCTCTCTTGTGAGAGGTAACTTCATCTGCCTTGCCTTTTAAACTGTGCTCCAAAGAGCACGGAACAGGTGGCCGCATTTTGCCGCAGTCTGCATGAGATGAACCCCTCCGAGCCGAGCCCATCTCCTCAAGACGCCACTGGGCCTCAGCTGGCCACCATGAGGCAGCTCACGGACGCTGACAAGCTGCGCAAAGTGATCTGCGAGCTCTTGGAGACAGAGCGCACCTACGTGAAAGTACGTCTTGCTGGTCTACCCTCCCTTCCCGCCTGGCATGCCTTCCCTCCTTGTTTTGAAGGAGGGGTTTTGTTTGGTCTCCTGTGGAATCTGGCCCTTCTTCTGAATGTTCAGATCTCCTGCATCTTAAGGAAGCACCTCAATTCTTAGAGCAGTTCATTGACATCTGTAATTGATCGATCGAGAAAGGAGATGATGGTGAATATTCAGTGAGCCTTCTGACGTTTCTAAATCTGTTGTTGAGCTAATACTAAAATTGAATTTAGTTTTTGAAGGATTTAAAGGTATTGTTTTCGGTATCTAATTTGAGTCTAGGCAGAAGGGTATCTGTTTTCTTTTTAGTCTCACTTGTGTTCGGACATTTAGTTATATTTCTGTAATTATATAATTTATTCCTATATAATTCTTAATGTCTATGTAATACATATAACAATGTATGCACTGTACATACGTTACAATACATACATTGTAATACACTCCTATGACTGTAGTAATTATCTATTCCTGTAACTATATAATTAGTTAAATATCACAACAGTGTGATCTGTTTTTAATGACCTATTTTAGTCTTCTTTAACTCAGGGGTCAGCAAATCATGGCCCTTAGGCCAAATCCAGCCCTCTGCCTGTTTTGACAAATAAAGTTTTATTGGAACACAGCCACACACATTCATTTACATGTTGTCTGTGCTGCTGTAACAGGAAGCAGCTTTCCTGTTACAGCAGCAGAGTTACGTAGTTGTGAGAGAGACCACATGGCCTGCAGAGTCGAAAATACTACCGAAGAGGTTGGCTCACTCCTGCTTTAAGGGAACTTAATGACCTCGAGACTGTAATGTTAGCATTTGCGACATAATCTGTTTTTTTCTCCTTTAGATTCCTTCTAGGCTTTTAGATGTGCTAATGAGATATCCTTTCAACCCTTAGGACTTAAACTGTCTCATGGAGAGATACCTAAAACCTCTTCAAAAAGAAACTTTCCTCACCCAAGATGAGGTATGGTGGACATTGTCTTAACTTTGTGAGGGTTTTCCTGCAGCTTGACTTGAAGAGGAAGGAGCGAGGCGCACATTTAGTACCGAAAACATTTGGAACGAGTTAAATGATTGCGAGTTAACGCTCTTGGCTTGCACCCAGAGAGTGAGGAGCGGCCCCACTCCCTGCCCCGACCCCCCCACCTCATGGTGGGCTCATGATCTTAATTGATAAGTATTGATAGAAGTACTCTGAAATCAGAAGCAGATAAAGTTTCTGAACACCAATGAAATATGGGTGGCTTAAATTCTTTTTCATTTTCCAGCTTGATGTGCTCTTTGGAAATCTAACCGAAATGGTAGAGTTTCAAGTAGAATTTCTGAGAACTCTAGAAGATGGAGTGAGACTGGTACCCGATTTGGAAAAGCTTGAGAAAGTCGATCAATTCAAGGTAAGTCCACCAATGATGTCAGGCTGCCTCCTCCTGTCATGGGTGGGTTATTCCGTAGGTTAAGTGGAACCTCTTGAGAACACGTCGCAGGAGGCGTAGGCTCTCTTTGGTACATTCTTGTGCTCGTGGTGTTGAGTCTTCATTGGACCTCCAGTGGGGTCAGTCCCTAAGGGGATTCTGGGAGGGGGAACCTTGTCTGGCTAAGGTGACGCCAGTGTCATCAACTTGTATGAAACTGGTGCCCCTGCGGGCTTCCGCTCTGGAGGATAGACCAGCCTTGACCTTTTGTTCTGTTGACGTGGGGCCCTTTAATACTTGCTATTAGCAAATGAGACTAGCACCCTTGGCTTCCCAGTAAACAAGTTAATTTATCATGTTCTGGAAAACTTTGCTTAATGGAAATGCTCATCATGATCCAGGAGGAAGACAGTCTTCCAGCACACAGTGTCCTTATAGCCTTAATGAGGATTTATGACCAGTACCTCAGTGAGGATGCTTACAGCTTCTTTCCCCCTCCTTGGCTGGCTCTTCTCCATTACAGATACTTCCTGTGCTGCATCTCCAGCCGACAGAGCTCCTCGATGCACGCACGGTGGTGTCGGCTTCTCGTAAAGTTAAAAAAAATACCAACAGATTAATTCAGGTGTAATTGACATACAATGCCCTGCATCTATTCACATTGTACAGTGTGATGGATCTTGCCATATGTGTACACCTGCGAAACCATCACCACAGTCAGGATAATGAGCATCAGCAGGAGCCCTTGAAGGTTTTTCCCTGCTCTTTGT
This sequence comes from Leptonychotes weddellii, assembly GCF_054177405.1. Classification (NCBI taxonomy): domain Eukaryota; kingdom Metazoa; phylum Chordata; class Mammalia; order Carnivora; family Phocidae; genus Leptonychotes; species Leptonychotes weddellii. The sequence goes on along the minus strand of NC_138369.1, from coordinate 181,165,072 downwards.
TACCATAGATTAGTTAGATTCGTTTGCAATCTGGAATTTTATACAGCATGTACTCTTTTCTTTTTTAATGTGGCATCCTTTACTTGGAATAATCATGTCACGTTCCATGCACGTGGCTGCAGATATCAATCTATGGCTCTGTGGTATCCCACTGTACTGTGGCACCTCATTGTAGCTTTCATTTCAGTTTCCCTTATGACACGACAACGAGCATCTTCTAATGTGCTAATTTGCCTTTAATAGATCCTCTCTGGTGAAACATCTGTTCAGATCATTTGCCCATTGATTGTATTGGTTGGTGGTTTTCTTTTTTTTTTAAATTATGTTATGTTAATCACCATACATTACCTCATTAGTTTTTTTTGTTTTTTTGTTTTTATTTTTTTTATTGTTATGTTGATCACCATACATTACATCATTAGTTTTTGATGTAGTGTTCCATGATTCATTGTTTGCGTATAACACCCAGTGCTCCATGCAGAACGTACCCTCTTTAATACCCATCACCGGGCTAACCCATCTTCCCACCCCCCCTCCCCTCTAGAACCCTCAGTTTGGTTGGTTGTTTTCTTACTATGAGACCTGAGAGTTCTTTGTATATTCTAACTATAAGTCCTTTACCAGAACCAGGATTTGTAAATATCTTCTTGTCGTACAGTGTCTCTCAAAGAGCCGAAATTTTAAATTTTGATGAAGTCCAGTTTTTCAAGTCTTTTCTTTTTTGGGTCATGCTTTTTTGTGTCACGTCTGTGAAATTTTTGCCTAAACTTGGGTCCTAATGATTTTCTCCTTTTTTCTCCCAGAAGCTTTGTAGGTTGGGCATGTGCATTTTGGTCTCTGATCTGTTGTGCATTAAATTCGTTAGGGTGTGAAGTCGGAATCAAAGTCATCTTTTTTCCATACGGATGTCTGATTTTTCTAGTGCTATTTGCTGAAATGACTATCCTTCTATCCTCCTCCACCGTATTAATTTCACAATGATGTTGGACTCAGGTTCAATTGTCTATATATGCGGGGCCCCCATATACTTCGACCTCTTCTAGAGCTTACAGAAATCTGGCTGAGTGCTGTTAGCATACACGTTTAGGGACTGGGGTGAAGGCTGCTCTTTCTATATATGTTTTTGTATGTCACTGCTTCTCTGCAACAGAAGTTATTCAGTATACACACCCACGTTCATACACTTAGCATAAGAATATATATTTATATATACTTATATATTTTTATTTGGAGATAATTTGAGACTTATGGAAAGGTTGCAAGAATAGCCTGAAGAATTTCTGGATATCCTTCACCCAGATTTCCCAAACGTGAACATTTGACCACGTTTTCTTTATTCTTTATCTTCCTGTCTCCGATGTGTGTGTGTGTGTGTGTGTGTGTGTGTGTGTAATATAATTCTTTTCCTCGAACCGTTGAAGAGTTTAGTTGCAGGCATAATACCCCTTTAACCCTAATTACTGCATACAGTTCATTTTTTGTGGGTTCAAATGCTGCTTAGATGAGTTAATTTTCTCCCCTTCTCATCTTCAAGGTGGTCATGCGGTCCATTTGAAATACAGGTTTGTTTGTTTGTGTTTGTAATGATAACATGTATTTTCTAAATTAGTACATTCATTAGGACAGTTAGAACTCATGACAAGGGCCAGTAATTTGTTAGTTACTCAGAAAATTGCTTAATGAGGATCATAGTTAAAATGGACACAGACATTCCTTAAAACACTTGTTTTTTTGTTTGTTTTTTAAGATTTTATTTGAGAGAGAGAGAGAGAGAGAGAGAACCCAAGCAGGGGGAGGGGAAAGGGAGGGGAAGAAGCAGACTCTCCACCGATGGGGCTCGATCCCAGGACCCTGAGATCATGACCCGAGCCGAAGGCAGACGCTTAACTGACTGAGCCACCCAGGTGCCCAACAACACTTGGCTTTACTGTAAGACATCTAACATTGATTACATTCACTTGGTCTCTTGCTATGGGGCCAGTTGTGTGGGTTTAGGTCTGGTTAATCGCTTGAGGAGAGGTAGGTGGACAGAACTTGATGTGGACATGGCTGCATTATGAGCAGAGTTGTTCTAGGAGGGATTGGTGCGTGGATTCTTTCAGTGAGCTGTTGCTAAATGGTCACAGTTCTAAATTCCATTCAAGTGGGACTCTCTTCCCTGACCTTCACTGTCCTGGTTTATGGCCACACTTGACCATCTCCATTCTGTCAGTAGAGCAAGACAACCTATGCATACTGAATATTCATGGCCCAGGGGCTTGTTTCTAGCACCTCTGAGTTGGCTTCTGGATTGTCTGTGTTTTCTCCCAAAACTGTGGCTGTCAGTTGCACCGTGGCTACTTGGTTTAAATTCTGATTGTATATTTGGCCAAAAATATGAAAAACTTGTTAAAATATTCAAACTGTGGGATGGCTGGGTGGCTCAGTCAGTTAAGCGTCTGCCTTCAACTCAGGTCATGATCTCAGGGTCCTGGGATCAAGACCGGTGTCGGGCTCCTTGCTCAGTGGGGAGCCTGCTTCTCTCTCTGTCTGCCTCTTTCTCTCTCTCCCTCTCTCTGACAAATAAATAAAAATATTAAAAAAAAATATTCAAACTGCATTGCCTAGAACACTAGTCCTAAGGCAGTATTAGAAAAAATTTAGTTCTGAGGTCAAACAAGCTTTGATAAAATATCCTCTTGGAAATTTGCAATGTCCGTCAGTGGGAGGCTCTGTGACCTTCTCTGGAAGGGCAGCTTTGGGGAAATGCAGTCTTTGTGTATAAAGCCCTCATACCTGTGCACACCTTGTGCCCTGAGATCATTTGTTAAGGCCAGAAGAATAAATGAATACCTTAATGTTTTATCTGTGGCTGCCTGTATGGTAAGTTAAACGAATGACCTAATATGGTTAATGTGAGGGGTTACAGTTAGAACTTTTTCTTCCTCATCTTTTCTTGTCTAATTATTGAGTATGTCTCGAAGGATAACTGCACTTGCAGAGTCAGACTGTGCCTGCTGGGACCCTCTCAGCCGGGGTGGTGAGGTTGGGAGGAGGTGGGGCTTGAAAGGGAGAAGAGGAGAAGTAGAACGTGTAAGAAACTAATGTAGGTCTCTAGTTACCCATTCTGGGCGGTTCCAAATAAACTTTTTGTTGTTAGTAGACAGTCTATCAGAATTCTGTGCATTGTTTGTTAGATAAATTACACATTGAAATCCAAAACTTTTTTTTTTTCTTGGAACCTCACTTTTGATTCTAACCTTGAATTAAGCAGTCGCATGCTCCCTCTCTCTCTCAACAAGACTACATCAGTGTGGAACATATAGAAGATATTTTTCTTAGGCTTGTATATATATTTGGTATATATACATATATGCATGTAAAATGTTTAGGATACAGAGTATCCTTAGCCATGGGTTTTTTAATTTTTTAAATTTTTAAAAATTCTGTTGTTTTTTAAGATTTATTTTTTTTATTTGAGAGAGAAAGAGAAAGAGAGCAAGTGCAAACAGGGACAGAGGGAGAGGGAGAGAGAGAATCTCAAGCAGACTTTGCACTGAGCAGGAAGCCTGATGCGGGGCTACATCCCAGGACCCTGAGATCATGACCTGAGCTGAAATCAAGAGTCAGCTGCTCAACTGACTGAGCCACCCAGGCATCCCCAAGGCGTATTAAATTCTAACAGGGAAGGCCTTCCCCCAATTTTGATCCTTTTGAGGCAGAGGGTGTGGGCTGGGCTAGGATACCGAACTCATTCCCAGAGTCCGGCGTGTTTCTTGCATCTTCACCTGCTCCGTGCTAGGAGAGGGAGCCGTGTTGCAGAGGATGGAGTTAGTGACCAGGGACGCATGTCTTCTACTTTTGGGGTGTATGCATTTCTTGCCTGTATTTGGTGTGTCACTTCGACCTCCCAACAGGAGCTAATGAGAGATTGCAGGAGCGGTCTGCCTTTTCCAAAATGCCATTGGTATTTTCTCATTAACATTCACACTTCCCAGCTGGGGCATTTAAAGACCCAAGGCTGGAAAAGCAGGGACATCGCCGGTGTAATTAGCAAGAGGGCCAGCTCAGGCATCGAGCACGCGAACACGTAAGCCCGTACCCTTTCCAATAGGCAGTTTCAGGCCATCGGTGAGCAGAGCGAGGGCTGTGACAGGTGTGACTGGTGCTGATTTGTGGGGAGGGTCATGCAGTTGTGAGCTCCCTCTGGGTCCTGCTGATCTTTCCAGATGAGGATGAACGTGAACTAACTGAGGTTTTTCTCGTTAAATCCAGAAAGTGCTGTTCTCTCTGGGGGGATCCTTTCTGTATTATGCTGACCGCTTCAAGCTCTACAGTGCCTTCTGCGCCAGCCACACGAAGGTTCCCAAGGTCCTGGTGAAAGGTAGGCGGGTGACGGCTGGTGGCAGGTGGGCACATCTGTTGTAGGTTCACACTGGTATGGCTGGCGGCGGTCGGGGCGTTTGGACAGAAATCCAAGAGTCACTAATGTGCCAGATAGATGTTCCTCAAATAAGGGTACTGAGAAGTGAAATGCGTGCCTGTCTTTTTTTTTTTTTTTTTAATTAAACTGCCCAACGTGGGGCTCAAACTCATAATCCCCGAGATCAAGAGGCACATGCTGTACTGACTGGGCCAGCCAGGCAGCCTGAGATCTTGAATTAACCGTCTTGTCAGTTTTCTTATTTATTTATATATTTATTTTTAAAGATTTTATTTATTTGAGAGACAGAGCACAAACAGGGGGAGGGGCAGAGGCAGTGGGAGAAGCAGACTCCCTGCTGAGCAGGGAGCCCGATGCGGGACTCGGTCCCAGGACCCTGGGATCATGACCTGAGCCCAAGGCAGACGCTTAACCGACTGAGCCACCCAGGCGCCCCTTGTTAGTTTTCTTATAATGCAAGTTTTGACTCAGCTATTTGGGGCCAGAATTAAGGGGTCATTTTGTAATTATGCAGAAAGGGGGGGGCTTTAGAAATTCCCTGCTTTATTCCTAATTTTCACTCATTTCCTTATAACCTCGCACGCTTCATATACCTTTTGGTGGCATTCCATCTCCCCCTCACCTGTTTTCATTCCTGGGCGTGTGATAATAACCACCCCCAGCACTACAAAAGTTGTTTCCATTGTTCACGAGAATCCCTCGACTCGCGGTTATATTTTGCATGGAACAGGGTGGAGTTTTAAATTGGCAGGCTCCTTTCCCTCAGTGTTCTGGGCAGCTGATGGATCATTCTGAGAGTCTCCAGAAAGCTGTTTCGCTTCCCTGGTTCGGCATGTGATGTTGGTGATAGGTAAAAGGATTTAAAAAAACAACAGCAACAATTTTCCTGGGGAACAGTATAACCAGTAGAAAGTTCGATTACAGAGAATCTCTGGAAAACAGGCTGCTCAGTCTTTTTTTTAAAGATTTTATTTATTTATTTATTTATTTGAGAGAGAGAGAGAGAGAAACAGCATGAGAGGGGATAGGGTCAGAGGGAGAAGCAGGCTCCCCGCCGAGCTGGGAGCCCGATGCGGGACTTGATCCCAGGACTCCGGGATCATGACCTGAGCCGAAGGCAGTCGCTTAACCAACTGAGCCACCCAGGCGCCCCAGGCTGCTCAGTCTTAACATTTCCCCGTGGCTGTCATGTTCACAGCTGCTGATCCAGTATCTGGATACATAATTTGTACATGTTATGCTTTCCTGCCAGAGAGAATGAGCTTGACTTAATTTAAAACCTGTTAAGGAAATATTAGTACAATGCAGGTCTCTGGGTAACGGAAGAGCCTGCCCCAGATAATGACATACTTAATGGCAGAGATAGTTCATGCAACAGAATCTACTTCAGCCCAGAAATTTAAAGGGCACCTGGGAATCTCCTTGTCTCATTGCCTGGCCTGGACGGCGTCTTCTCATGTGCTGTATTGGTCCTATCACTCTGCATACGCATATCTTTTTTTAACTTTAACTGAATGCCAGTTGTTATGAGATCGTTAATGTAACCACTTCAGAGCACTTTGCTCTACTGTAAAATTATATACACGTTCCAGTCCTTAGAGTTGTGGTATTTTTAATCACTCAATTAGATTAAAGTCTGCCCCTGTAGGTTTTCCTTAGTTCAATAACATTGTTTTTTTGCACCTGAAAATTATTATCGTGTCTTTCCAAACGATCCCTGATGAGGCATGACCTACATTTTTCTAATGGCCAGATGTGCCAAGAGGGTGAAGAGAACTCTTAGAGAACAGAAAGTACCCGTCTCTGACTCTTAACAGGCTCACGGAGAGGCTGGATGGGAGGGGGACACTCCTTTAGCTCACAAGGAGCCGAGAACCATGCCCTCTTTAGTTCTGACGTGAAATATAGCTGATGGATTAAATGCCCATGGCCGTATTTTGGGGCTTGCGGATTGTGGGTGGATTTCTATGCTCCTGGTAGATGTGGATGTGTACTTGGGATGTCCTGCGGAAGCCACGGCGTCCCCGTGCATCGGCCTCGCTTCCCTGACGCATAGGCCATTCATTCCCAGTGTCCTTTCTCTTTACAGATTTCTTCTTTGAAAGGAAGAGAAATGGTGGCTGAACCCCTGGAGTCTGATTCCTCTGAATGGGGCTTAACGGGGATGAAACGATTGTGGTCTTTATGAAGCCACCTTCACATGATTGCTGTTTTAAAGATAGAATAGTCATTTTACAATTCATGATGTCCTTTTACCACATCTTCTGGTCTTTCCCCGGATATGGAAATAATACGTTTTTATCAGAAGCTTTTTAAAACACGTAGGCCCACCGTTCACTCACTTTGATATAATGTCCTTCCCCCCCACCCCATTTTTTGCGCTCACTCTCTTCTCCACCATTTCTTTGCACCTGGAAGGCATTAATTAGCCTTGTCTTCCTAATTACCCACTGGTGGGTACCTCTCTGCTTGTCTGGGGACCCAGAACTCCCCAGGGCTGCTTTTCAGCCCAGCTGGGACACAGAAAAAAACCAGGCTGGTGAGGAGGGAGCTCCCTGAGTTATATGAGGTCAGATGTACATTTCTCTGGGCAAGAACTCTGCAGTCCGGGGCAGGAGGGCCTGCCCTACAGATGCTAATGGCTGGTAGTACTGAATTAACATAGAACAGATCTGAAAAGGCATTCGCTGGGGGAGATGCAGCCCTGCCCCACTTCCCAGAGCTGCAGAACAGTGCTGCTTCTGGTTTATGCTTTCCGCCCCACCCCCCACCCCGTCTTTTCTCAAAAAAAGGCCCCACCAGCAATGAAAGGCTTGAAAGGCAGAGAAAGCCAGGGTAAAGAGTGTTTTAAAATGCACGCTTTCCGATGATTCAGATATGGCAACGCCAACAGATCAGAAGACAATTGCCATTGAAAAGACAGTTTTTTCCTCGCAGCTCCCAAGAGGAAGGGGCATGACGTGGTGCCTCACGGGGCCCCACGGGGAAGTGCCAGGGCCAGTCAGGAAGCAGAAGGAGCCAGGGGGAGATGGGGGCAACTTTATTGTGGTTGCTGCCAGGAGGCAGGAGCAGGGCAGGGTAAGCAGACTTTTAGGATTGGGTCATTTCAATGGACTCTGGGATATCGGGGCTGGCCCAGGTTGTCTGGTACCTGGCCCTGAGGCGAGTAGGGCAGGGGACAGTGGCCCAGAGTGAGAGAGCCCTCTAGAAGGGGTAGCTACGGCTGTAGGGGGCTCCAGATTGGTTGGTTTGCATATGAAAGTGTGCTTCCAGGTGAGTCCTTTACCATCTCTAGAAATTGGCTAGCCCTGGGAGGGACAGTCCCCAGGGTCTGTAAGGTCCCAGATGTCAAAATAGCAGAATACAAAGACGCTCTTAGCACAATGAGGATTAACAGCAACCCCTGAGAACCCCAGTGTGTAGGATTTACAAACCCTGTTATCCCTTTACTCAAACCCCCGTTATTGCCCCCAAATTAATACCACGGGCCCTTCCAGTTGTCTGTCTGGGGCCCCCACCTTCCTTCTTCCTCTCAGTTCTGGGGAAGGGCGCCTTGGAATAAGTGAGGGGAATTGTGAGGAGGGGGGCATTTCGGGATTTCGCCCTGACAGTCTGTGTTTCTTACTCTCTCCCAGCCAAGACGGACCCGGCTTTCAAGGCGTTCTTAGACGCCCAGAACCCGAAACAACAGCACTCCGCCACTCTCGAGTCTTACCTCATCAAGCCCATCCAGAGGATCCTCAAGTACCCACTTCTGCTAAAGGAGCTCTTTGCCCTGACAGACGCAGAGAGCGAGGAACACTACCATCTGGATGGTGAGCCCCGGGCCCCGAAATCTGCCCCCCTTGCGCGCGTCTCCACAAGAGCCTCCAAACAGCCTTTCCATTTCCTGCCCGTTGTCTTCCAGTGGCTATCAAGACTATGAACAAGGTTGCAAGTCATATCAATGAAATGCAGAAAATTCATGAAGAATTTGGGGCTGTGTTTGACCAGCTCATTGCGGAGCAGACTGGTGAGAAAAAAGAGGTAAGGATGCCAACTTCTCAGGACACTGGGCAGCGAAGCTGGGTTGGTTTTATTGTTTTTTGAAGGTGGTATTTATAAGTAAAATAGTTACAAAGCTATTATTTCTGTTGGTGGAACTTTTATCCTTTATCCAAGGCTGCAGGTGAATTTTCTTCCTCAGCTGAGTTATTTCCTAATATAGGAACAGTGTTTTCTGAGTCTCACCCCATCCCCCTTGGGACTTCTGGTTTTGTTCTGTTCAGTTTGAGCCTGACCTTCCAAACATAGCTTAGGCAGCTTCTGTAAGCACCATAAAAGGTCAGAGCTACATCCCTGGAAATCAGAATAACGCTTGGCATGTAGTAGGTGCTCAGTCAATATTTGCTGAATGAATGAAAGTTTCGAATGACTCTAATAAATATATATATTTTTAAGTCTACCTAAAAAACCTCCTTAGAAGAAAGAGTGACAGGAACAGATACACCTGAGAAAAACTTAGAGCAAACTCTAAGTAGTGCCCGAGTCATTGAGAAGAGCTTTTGCGAATAAAAATTCTGATAATACTGAGATGAGTCAGAGGGCTATAGGTGCATGATAACATTCATCACTGCCTCTGGACATTAAACTGGAATATTCTCCTCGGTTTTGCTTTCTGCCTTAAAAAAAAAAAATAAATAAATAAAGGGGAAAAGCCAGGAGGGAACCAGGCGGAAAAATCACTCTTGCTGGGGTGAAGGGGAGAGTTCAAGGCAAGGAGGCGGGGAAGCTTGGTTGTTGAGTCTCGCTGAGAGAAAACTAGCCTCATCTTCGAGGTATACAGAGTTCCTGTCCAGGTTCAGTGTTATGTCCTCAGGGAAACGAAGCAAGTTTTCAGACTGCTAAAAGGTAACTTTCAGAAAGAGCTAAAATCTTGGCATCTCCTATAGACGTAAAAGCAAACACATACTGAGAAATCTATTTTACTCACATGATCGGAGGGAGGCAGGCAGATGTCGTCAGGGTTTGTTGGAAAGGTCGGAATGGCACAAGTGTGTATGTGAAGTGAAGAAATGTTGCGAGGCTTTACAAATGGAGGCACTCTGGTTTCTCCAAAATGGGGGCAAGTTGGTCAGGTCGGTGCCTGACAGGACACCTGCTGTCTGCACCTTCCAGAGAGTTACAGAGGCGCTCAGAGACCTCCACGTGGTCTGGAGTCTCACGGCCTGGGAGCATCGTTTTCCGCTGAAACACGATTTATTTTTTCTACTGGGGTGGCAAGCAAAGCATGAACATGCTCTCAATCTACCTGGCAGATAATTCAGTCAGTCAAGAGCGTAGGAGAGGTGGGCGCTGCGACTCTGGATTTAGTTCTCATTTTTTTTTCATAAAACTTTTGTGAGAAGAAGAGCATGGTATGCTTATGAAAGGGCAAAACAACAGAAAAAGGCAAGAAGAAAAACCATTCTCCATCTCAAAGAACTTACCACTCTTGATGTCTGGGTGTTTATTTTGATTGAAAAAGTTATATATCTGCACATGCTTGAATAATTATATTTTGAAAGTTATAGTATGCCTTGCTTTTTATGTTATTTTAAATTATTCAAAAGAATCATTTAAATTATTGTGTAATATTTCATTGTGTGGCTGAGTGATTTACTTAATTCCTATCATTGGACAATTCTCTTGGCTTCATTTATTGACTACTGTGAGTAATCCTGTAGACATTTTTTGTCATAACACTTCTCCCTCCTGTATTTTAGTTTATTTCATTTTGACAAAAGTGAATTTTATTGAGTCTTGGAAATGAACATTTTCATTAAATTTCATTATATTGTTCGTTATCTGCCAAACTAGTTTCTGGATTTTAATGACCTTGGGAGCAAAGGACCATTATGCTAAAGACTAGAAGATGACGTGCATGGTGGATTGCAAAGCATTTAGAAAAAAAGACGAATATGATTCAAAAGTCAGGGACCGTACAAAGGGACAGGGCTTTGGTGAAACTGCCCGTCCTCTGAAATGAAATTCTGACAATCAAGTGAGAAATCTTTCTAGCGAGGAACAAAGAGACAAAGTGCTGTACAAAATAGCCTCCTGTGAGCTGAGATTTTGTAAAGAGAAATGTGCAAAAAATGGAGGGAATGGGAGGAGGGACATTTGACTGCATACCAGTGTTAAAGAGAAGAGAATCCTATCTCAGTATTCCGACATCCAAAGCCCAGGAAGATCAAGGCTTAGAAAAGATGCCAGAGACAGCAACAAGAGATTGTGTTTTAACCTTGTAAGAAGAAGAAGAAGAAGGAAGAAACAGGCTCCCAAAGCGGGGCAGAGGTATCGTAGCCAAAGATGATTGATCACTCAGAGAGAAAGGACTCAATTTCCACAATTCTCACAAAAGTGATTCCTGGTCATTGTCATTCCCTTTTAATGCCAATATCCAGTAAAAACCTAGAATGGCTTTATTAACAATTTGTAAACAGTTACGAATAAGAATATTTTTCAGTATCTGTTGAGAAAGGTAGGCCACTGTTGAAATGGTAACATTCCAGGGACACGGGGTACCTGATCCTGTTATCAGCCAACTTTCCTGCAAGTAGATATGTTCACAGAGAACAAAGCTGGTTAGGAAACACTGTATGATGAAGCTGGGCCTTCAACCTCCTACTCCATGTTAAACCCTAGGGAGCTGGGCTGGACCACCTAGATCATTCCTTTTGCTTAGGTAAGAGGAAGAAAAAGCCAAAGAGGGCATCTCCCCTTAGAAGAAGGGCTCAAAGGACCCGAAGTGGTAGGACATCCCAGACCCCAAAGCAGAACTTAGTGTTGTGGTTTGGGCAGAAGATTCAGAAGTCAACCAGTGGAAGGCCAAGGGAGGTACTGTTGGCCGAAGGGGCAGCCCTACCCCCTTATTCCATTTGCCATATGGAAACTTGAGGGAAACCATGTGGGCTGGACTGGATCAGTACATTGTTATAATGTAACAAACAACTCAACATCTTCGAGTTTGCTACCACAAACACAGGTGTGTGGGCTAGCTGAGCTTTGGCTTCTCTTGGTGAGCTCCAGAGCGTAAGGCTCAGGTGTGTTCTTGTTGAACACAGCTAGGTTCAGGCATGCACTTTCCATGCCTGGAAGCGGGGAGCTCAGGAGGCCTGGTGGAAACTTGTTATGCCAAGTCCATGGCCCAGGGCACATGGCCAAGCCCAGAGTCATCAGGGATTTGCCTGGTCTAGTGG
>NC_138369.1:181132606-181152929 GCF_054177405.1 Leptonychotes weddellii | reverse complement strand
GCAGTGGTGGTAGAGACTATATGGTTTCCTTGGCTGATCCTGTCCTGGGAGGTTGGTTGGCTCGTTACTCGATATGTCCAGACAAGCTAATCTGATGGCTGACATTTTTTTTTACCCTTGCCTATACTGCTAATAACACAGGTCAATAATAGAGTAATTATTATTCTAACGAACCCCCAGTCACAACAGTGGCAGCAACACCACTGTATTTTTTCTGCTGGATCCACATTGCCAGCATCGTAGTCTGGCTTGGTGACTCAGGAAGAGCAATGCCAGATGGCCCTGGGTTCAGCAGAGGGTTGCTCAGTCGCCGCTGCATCTAGAGACCCTGTCAGAGCATAAGCAACAGAACATGTGTCTTTGAGAAGCTCAACAGCAACGTTTTATTTATTTATTTAGTTAGTTAGTTAGTTAGTTATTTTTTAAAGATTTTATTTATTTATTTGACAGAGAGAGAGACAGCAAGAGGGAACACAAGCAGGGGGAGTGGGAGAGGGAGAAGCAGGCTTCCCGCCGAGCAGGGAGCCCGATGCGGGGCTCGATCCCAGGACCCTGGGGTCATGACCCGAGCCGAAGGCAGACGCTTAACGACTGAGGCACCCAGGCGCCCCTACATCAACGTTTTAAATATCTGAAATGCTGCCTTGAGCTTGATTTCTGCGGGTGCAGAGCCTGCCGACAGCTTACGGTATTTATCGGGGGTGGACTGTGGTCTCTGATTGTTACGAAGCCTTTTTCTCTGATGTGGTTGCCCTGAGAGCAGGTCGAGACACCAGATGATCCTCCCACCGATGAATGTGCTGCTGAGAGGGTAGGAGGAGACTCGGGTGGGCTCGCATGAGGGCCCCGGACTCCGGTGAGAAAGGCAGACAGGGCTGTCGAGAGGCGTAGGCCCCGGATTACTGCAGAACCGTGTCTGGTGCTCTCCAGAACTCACCGGGATGGGCTGGCACTTGACCTTCCCAGCTGTGCGACTGGACCTCACGGCGTCTGCGAATCCCAGAGCTCATGCTGCACACCCTTCCAGAGCGCTCTTCAAACTCCTCGGTTGGCTTCTCCCTCCTCGAAAGCGAAATGAAATCTTCACAAAGAGCTAGAAGAAGAAAAAATAATTGATTCCACTGTTTCCTGGAAAAAACCTTGGCTCCAAGGGGGCTTAAACTCACAGGTGGAAAGGCCTAGTTTTCTGGGGCGGATCTCTGTGATGATGGCCATTCGTCTCTCCTTGGGCACCTGTCTCCATTTGAACACAGACCTTTGCCAATTCTGGAGATAGTTTTGACAGATTTACTGTGTGTGAATTTGGAGGGGCCCCAGTTTCTACCTTTTGCCACTTTATTCTTGAAATTCTTGTAGACAAACGTGGGATAAAGGGAGAAAAAAAAGTGACCAGATGTTTTTAAAGACAATATTTTCATGAGGTAAGATTGACATCAGCCTGCCAGATTTTAAAATGTGAAAATCTGTATGTTTATAACACCACCCGCTAAGGTTTGCTCTGTCCCTGCTTTTCAGGTTGCAGATCTGAGCATGGGGGACCTGCTTTTGCACACCACGGTGATGTGGCCAAACCCGCCAGCCTCCCTGGGAAAGTGGAAAAAGGAGCCAGAATTGGCAGCCTTTGGTATGTATCAGAACAGGGTTGGGGCGCCTGGGTGGCTCATCAGTTAAGCATCTGACTCTTGATTTTAGCTCAGATCATGATCTCAGGGTTGTGAGCTCAAGCCCCGTGTTAGGTGTGGAGCCTGCTTAAGATTCTCTCCCTCTCTCTCTCTCTGCCCCACCCTGCTTGCTCTCTCTCTAAAAAAAATAATAATAACAGTGTTGGTAGGGGGTAGCACAGAGAGGGGAGCTGGGCTTATTTTTCAAAATAAGAATATTTCTTTCTCAAGACCCAGTTTATTAACGTTAAGTTCATTACAGTTACCTGAGTCGGTCTCCCTGCCCCAGCCACCAACATGTCCCAAATAGTAAACTAAACCTTCCAGGTCCATCTGGCCAGTGGCACCACCCCGTTACGTGGGAGAGAGAGGATGCCCTTACCCGGGCTGCCCCATGTATCAGCACACAGGCAGGGAAAGATTTTGTTGTTGTTGTCACTGCTCTGAATATCTTTTGAAAAGAACATGTTGGGGCGCCTGGGTGGCTCAGTCGGTTAAGCATCTGCCTTCAGCTCAGGTCCATGATCCCAGGGTTCTGGGATCGAGCCCCGCGTCGGGATCTCTGCTCAGCGGGAAGCCTGCTTCTCCCTCTTCCTCTGCTGCTTCCCCTGCTTGTGCTCTCTCACTCTCTGTCAAATAAAGTAAGTAAAATCTTTAAAACAAAACAAAACAAAGAACGGGTTAATAATACGCCAAGGAAAACTCATGTGAAAAATGAAGACAACACTGCCTTGTTCTGAGACCTCAAATCTGAGCTCTCTCCTCGTCTCTCTGACTCCATTGCTGTGGGTGGTGCTAGGATTCAGGACATTGGTTCACAGCTGACCTTTTGGGACCACACTGGGGTGCCTTGATCAGTTGTGAGGTGCTTCTCAGTCGCGTGACTAATACTAGCCAAAGCAGAGATGCTTGCGAATGATTTATTTTTTAATAAACTAGTTCGGATGGATCCAGTTGCTGCAATCAGAACTCTCACTTGGTTGTATCGGGATAGGCATTTTGAGAGAGAAAACTATGGGAATTGCGTGTAATTCAGGAACTATGGCTCTTGGTTGCAGGAAAATTGTTGTTCGACATCCAGTGCTGTTCTGAGTATAAAACAACCAACAGCGCATGTGTTTGTTTTATGTTGTATCTTTTCCAAGCCCCCACAGGAGAGTCATGGGTAGGCACACAATATAAAAGAAATCTAGTATTTTCCATTCTCTTACCTTACCTCGTGTTTCTAGGGGAAAGGCGTGGTCGCTTATTGCTTCTTTAACTGAACACTTTTTTTTTTCTTTCCCCCACGATGTGAACAGAGTATCCCCAAATGGAACATCCTAGTGGTATTAAAATCAGAGCATTGAACATAAAGACTGTCGAACTTCCTGCCTAGATCACTCAGCCTTCACTGAAAAACTTAGTGACGTTACTAATATTTTCAAAGAGTAACTAGAGCTGTTGATACCGTTTCCTTAAAAATAACAAAGATGGGTAGAAGTGTGCAAGGAAAATGTGTGACCAGATATGACAGACAAGAAAGTATTGGGATACTGTAACATGTTGGTAGTTTTTGATGAGCTGCTGCTTTGGGCAGGGGTGGGGATAATTTTACCAGTTGTGTCTCTTATACTGTAATTTCTTCTTGGAAGGGCTGGGAGCTTTCGGGTGCTTCTTGGTAGGTCGCTTCTGGGAGGTAGGATTCCAAAGTAGATGACCCACACCATCTACCTGTTTCTGATTCTGGGCTACAGATGAATGGTTCCAGAGTTCCACACTGGGATTTTTCATGACTATCTCCTAAATTGTACAGATTTCCTATGGTTAGAAATCAACAGATTTAGGGGCGCCTGGGTGGCTCATTCGGCTGAGCGTCTGCCTTTGGCTCAGGTCATGATCTCAGGGTCCTGGGATCAAGCCCCGCGTCGGGCTCCCTGCTCAGCGGGGAGTCTGCTTCTCCCTCTGCCCCTCCCCCTCCTCATGCTCTCTCTCTGTCTCTCAAATAAATAAAATCTTAAAAAAAAAAAAAAAAGAAAGAAAGAAACAGATTTAAAAGAAGAAAATAATTTGGGAGAAAGGAGGGGTCGACCAACTTTCTCTGTAAAAGGCCACATAGTAAATACTTTAGGCTTCAAGGGCCAAGAGGCCATATGTCGTCAAAGGCAGTCATAGACAATATGTAACCAAATGGGCATCTGTATTCACAGGCTGTACTGAGTACTCAGGGCCGCGGGCCCCAGTCTGCCATCCAGTGGTATAAAGGGTTCTGGAAAATGCTGGTTTTGAGGTTTGGGGTTTTTACTTGCCCCTCGCTGCACAGTCTCAGATGGAGAACAGTGTGTGTTTCACTCTGCGTCACTCTGTTCCCTGCCCCGTGGGTTGCTTCCTGGGGCTAGGAGGGGGGGTGGCTCCCCAGAAGGGAGCCCCCAGCCCATCATCAGTGATCACACTGCCAGTGGATCCCACAGGCGCCAGAGTTAGCAAGGGGAGATGCGCCCGAGGCTCTAGGGGAGGCAAGCTTTTTCAGAGTTGTCTCCAGGGTAATAGTAAAGAGAAGCAGGAAGGATTAAAGCCAGGGTTATGAGTAAAGGCAGACTGTCGTCACCATAAGGAGATTATTTATGGATTCCCAGTCTGTAAAGGTGCCACGTTGGGCCGTTTTGGTGGCATGAACAGAGCCTTGGAAATGCCTTTCAAAATCAGGAGGCGTTGTTGTAAAGGGAAGCAGAGTGATTACCACGGAACTGGCAGCTTTGGGGTTAAGACATGGTTGTCTCTTGTCTTGATTTAAATCTCTAATCTCAGGAAACAGTGCAGCTTTCTTCTGAAACTGAAATCGATGTACTGCCAACCTAGTACCTTGATATTTTGCTCACAGGACAGCTAATCTGTACTGCATGTTGATGATCCTCACCTCAAAAAAAAAAAGAAGAAAAAGAAATAATTTGTCTAGGCTTCCGCCTTTGGGGTATTAGATGATCAGCTCTGGGGGAGTGGAGGGAGTGCTTGGGGCTGGCAGGGGTAGCTAGGAGTTTTGATTGAGGTCGTGTCTATGAGATTGGGCAGCACTTGGAGTCAGTTGAGTGAAAATAGCCCCAGGGGATCAGGGAGAGCTTAAGGAGGAGGTGGCCATAGCCCCAGCTGAGGACCACGCTGCCCCACCACTGTGATCCAAGATGGCTGAGGTCAAGGTAAACTGAGGCAGACCAGTAGCCTTTTTAGAACCATGGCAACTACCCCCACTGAGATGTGGTCCCAGGAACGTGGTGGGTCTTCTGAGACTCAGGTCACTGGACACCCTCTCCTGGAGTGGAGCTCCCTCAGTTTTAAAGGACCCGGTTATCCTGGCCACTGTGAGTTCTGGAGGCTTCATGGTGGGCACACAGGGCCCCTTCAGGTGCCAGCCTCAGCCTCTGTGCAGAGCTGGTGCAGCTTCCTTGGCCAGTGGGAACTTTGGAGAGGGAGCCTCTCAGTCCATCCTCTGGGATTCTTGAGGGGGGCCGGATGCTGTGAGTGTGCAGGGCCAGGAGCAGTCCAGACCCAGTGGCTAGAGTTGGTTTCTTTATGCCTTCAGGCTCTTTTCTTCAAGGAAGGTGAGAGCCATCCTGCACAAAGGGGAGGCGGGATGGAAATAGGATGGAAAATGAACCAGACACTTTGGGTTGGTCTCCATAGGGCCTGGGAGCCTACCCCCACCCCACCCCAGTGAAGAATTTTCGGAACATCCATTCCCTTTGTAATTCTGGGTCTGGTACACCAGGCGTGCCCCCTCCGGCTGCCGTGGGACTGACGGGGCCTCGGCTCTGCCTTGGGGCCAGGGCATGCAGGGGGATGGAGTCCCTGCCACCCAGAACCAAGGATGGGCTCGCTCCGCTTCCGGCCCTCTGGGCGCCGCTTCTTCCTCCCCTGCAGGAGGGGTCAGAGTCGCCGAGTGGTCACCATGCTTGGCATTGTTCAAGGAATTCTATGGACTGTGCATAACTATTGTGTCTCCCCACCCCTCAAAGACTGGAAGAATAAACCGGCCTACTCCCTGTTTCTAAATGCTTCCTGTGATTCAGCCTTTTGGGAGGAAGTGCAAATGCATTCTGCTTCATAAACTAATTTTCATTTCTTCGGGTCAGAAAGATGAATTCTGTGTCCCAAACTCTGAACACTCTGTGCGTGTATGTGTACTATTAGGCTGGTTGGCATAAGTCTAAATCGCCGTAAGCGATATTGTTATTATCACTGACCTAGTACATTTCTGTTAACATGTGTATCGCTGGTGTTTTAAACTTGAGATGACACCATAGTTAAACGGTGTTTAACCCAAAAGTTTCCAGTGGGGCGGAAGGGTTTATTTCCATTTATTTGGGCTTTCTGTGTTTTTATGGAACCTGGAAAGCATTGCTTCAATAGGCTGGGTGAACAGGCGGAAGGTGAAGTCGGCTCTGGCTCATCTCGCTGCCTTCTTCCGAGCTGTAGTGTCGATAACTCCACGTTAGTGGGGTTCAGGGGAAAGCTCCACACGTTATGTGCTGTAACCGCCTGTGTCTTATTTTATTTTTTTTTTCCAGTCTTCAAAACTGCTGTGGTCCTTGTATATAAAGATGGCTCCAAACAGAAGAAGAAACTTGTAAGAATCTTATTTCTACCCCTTGGCCAGACACCAGCCTCTTAGGATTTTCTTGCCTTTTGTTTTTTTTTAAACTTTTTAAACACATTTGAAGTGTTGCTAAGGACTGGAGGAAATTGCCTATCCTGCCTTCTCTCTGGCAGGCTCACATTGAGAGCATGAAAGCGAATAGCTATCGGGCCTGCCGTAGCCAGAACCTTCCCCACACTTGTTTGCTTTTTCTGTTCTCCTTCTGGGGGTCTCTCTTCTCCGCCTTCCCGTGTCTCTCTTTTACCTGGATCTGGTCAGTGAACTCATTTGCACACCCCGTGCTTGTTTATCACACGGCCTCTCGCTTTCCGCTGGACGAACCAAAGTGCCAGTAGGGCTGATGTCCCTCCAGACGAGCGTGGGGGTTCCAGACTCACTGATCTTCTGGGGGCGGGGCGGGTGCGCTCGAGGCTAGAGCAGACTATTCTCAGGCACCTGGTTCCTTCTCTTCCTACAGGTAGGATCTCACAGGCTTTCAATTTATGAGGACTGGGACCCCTTCCGATTTCGGCACATGATCCCTACCGAAGCTCTGCAGGTTCGAGCTTTGGCGAGCGCAGGTAAACCCTGAAACGTGCTGGGTGCACGTGTTTGACGTGTGTGTGAATTGTTGGTCTGAACCCATGCTCTTGGTCGAACCACCCTACTACCCTTTTTTTCTCCTATATTTAACTCTCTTTTCCCCCAGTCTCTCCCCTGCCTCGTTTACCCAGCCATTTATTAACTATTTGAATGAATGAATGACCCAAGTGAATGGATGTGATGTCTTCAATATCGTTCCGAGGAATTCCAGTCGTTTTGTTGTATATATTAATATTACAGTGCCTGATGTCGGAGTAGCAGTGAGTCTTGTACTTCTGGACAGAATCCTTGAGACCATGAGCAGATAAAGCCCATGTAAAATAACTCACTTGGTTTTTAACCGGGAGACTGGAAAAGACCACCAAAAGCACAAAAAAGCCATCAAATACATTTGTGTGTGTGTGTGAAGCATTACAAACTTTGTATTAGTGTGGAGGCCTTTGAAATGTCGGGCCTTTTTCTGTGATCCAAATAGCAGTGAAGCGAGTTGTCGGATAGCAAGGAATATACTTGTTAATATGAATTAGATGGTGCTGTAAGCTCAAGAGAAGAGCCGTGAACGCCAGCAGGGTATTGACCAAGAGGACTATTTCTGTCACTCGGAGGCCCCATCCAGAGCCTAATTTGAGGCCATTCTAGGGAAGACCTGTCAGCAGTGGCTCTCCTGAGCACACCCCAGAGGGGGCACCTTGGGGGTCAGGTAGAAACTCTCAGGCCAGCGGGTGCAGCCATCTGGTTAGACAGGGGGGCCATGGAAGGGACCTCCACACATACACGGTAGATCCCTCTTTCTTTATCCTCTCTGGCATCCGATATGTCCACTGCGTATTGCTCATCTTTCCCCCACCTCTACCTGTCACCTCCATGAGCAAGAATATTGGCTGTGATCCTCATAAAACCACGTCTCCTTAGTCCAATGTCATGTGGTATTTAGGAAACCTTCAATTATTCACCCAAATTCAACTAGATATAGCTTCCTACACTTTTGTGATCCCTTGCAGTAGAAAATGTCAAATGCAAAACCCACATCAGACAAATGAATACATTTGCCTTAAGAAGGTTTCTTCCTGATCTTCCAGCACAGAGATTTACTCTGGTGCCTTTTTACTTAACAATTTGACTTGCGAGACCCTGTACATTGTAGATCTAACACAGCTGTAATGGCATTCTGAGGTTTGGGCACTTAAACACTATTCTTGTCCTATTTTGCAATCTTAGGTTGCAGATTATCTAGTTTGTGTTTCCTTGTGCCTGGTTTATAAGATGGAACGCTTATGTTTATAGAAAACTGCAGGCTTCTGAGCCAGAAATTTTCCCTTCATTGAGGACTAAATACACAAAGAATTTAAATTTTGAAAACAGAGCCATCTTTGTGATATGCCATTCCATTCTCACTCTGCTTTTCATTCAAATCAAGCTTAAAACAATCAAGATAAAAGCTTATTCTAACAGAGTTATAAAGACCAGCCAACATGTTTCTCATTATGAGATATGTTCCAGTGGATCTGAGAAATCAGAACGTGCAGTTGCTTGATGTTTATCTTCATTTGGGAAGATTTGTGGAAATTTTGACAGATGAGCCCTGGTTGGGGTTAAATAATGTGGGCACAGTGAGGGTTTGTGACCAGGGCTCTGACCCACTGGAGAAGGCCGAGACCTCACCGTGTGCAGTCTCGATGTTTAGAGTGATTGTTCCTTTCACAAACGGTCTGTTCAGGACCTAAAAGGGTATGGTACTGTAAGCATTGTAAGGCTTAGAAATTAAAGCCTAACTGTTCCCCACCTTCTCAGCATCCCATTTTTGCTTCCCTCAGAGTGGGCGCCCTGGGGGTGCCGAGAAAGCAGAACCCCATTTGTCCAGGGCCCTAGGCCTGGTCACTCGCAGGGAGGGCGCCCGCCACGGACACGAGGACTTGCGTCTTTAGCACTGGCCTGATGGAATCTGCCTTTACAGCTCCTCACTCAGCTGAAACAGGTCCGCCAAACAGGCCGTGCATCGAAAGGGGGCAGTTCTGGAATCAATATGGTGGACTGATTGCCCTTCTAGACCATCCAGCAGGAGAGTTCAGCAACTGGAAATTTTCCAAGTGTTCTTTTCCTTCACACCCATTAAGGCTTTCCCTCTGTCTCTTTAAGATGACAAGGATGGCAGTGAGGTGCCTTTGGCCTTTGGAGGCTCTGCACTCTGGAATCTTAGAGCAAGGCGTAGAAAATGCTTTTGTAAAAACGCAAATAAATCTCTGAGACACACCCTAATTCGTTCTCGTTTTAATTTGTCTAGATGCAGAAGCAAACGCTGTGTGTGAAATTGTCCATGTGAAATCTGAATCTGAAGGGAGGCCGGAGAGGGTCTTCCATCTGTGCTGCAGGTGAGCCTGGGGCCGGGAGGGATGTGACGGCTCAATGTCCCTCCCCGCTCCGGGGTCTGCACGTCAGCCTATGCGTCCCTAGACGCTGCATGCTTTTTCTTGTACATTTCAGAAATGAGCAACACTTATTATTAAATAACACTAATTGGGGGGCACCTAGGTGGCTCAGTCAGTTAGGCGTCTGCCTTCGGCTCTGGTCATGATCTCAGAGTTCTGGGATCGGGCCCTGTGTCAGGCTCACTGCTCAGTGGGGAGTTGGCTTCTCCCTCTGCCCCTCCCCCCACTCATGCTTGCTCTCTCTCTCTCTCTCAAATAAATAAATAAAATCTTTAAAAAGAAATAACACTAATTGGACACGTTAAACTGATTTTATCAGAACATAGACAATAACCTCATTAACTCCATATCTTTCTAAAAGGAAGTAGGAATTTTCTTGTATATGCGATGTTCAAATGAGGGCTTTCTTCCCATAGTTACATTTGATTAGAAGTAGATTAGAAGGACGTGGCTGTCTTGTACTATTTTGTTTTGGTGTTTAGACACATTGTTTGTACTGTGGCATGTCTGAGATGAGGCAGATGGAGAACCAGCTGGGACGAGGTGAGAGGGTGTGCGGGCGCTACCCGGGTCCTGGTCGTGTCGAGAAATTTCGGATAGGGAGGTTGCCACAGGTTGCTCAGGTTCACCTACAGATCTCAGGAGGAAGCTGCACTTAGAAGGGCTTCTACTGATTTCTTCTTGTTCTCTTCCTTCCCCCCTTGTCCTTCCCTCTCCTCCTCCTCCTCCTCCATGAGACTTTAAGACCTTTTTCAAATGCAGCCAGTTCTCCCTCTCTTTGTTTTTTTGCCTAAAAAAATGTCACAATGAATGGTCCCGATGGCCAGTGTTCCGGTGTATTTTGCTTGACATATGATCTGTACTCAGTTAGGCTTTAACCTAATCGTGAGTACTTAGTGATTTACTCAGTTCTTCCCCAGTACCCCACACCTCGGGTAGTAATATGCTGTAATTTCCCTACAAAGAAATCTGACAGAGTTGGAATGCCTGGGTGGCTCAGTTGGTTAAGCATCTGCCTTTGGCTCAGGTCATGATCTTGGGATCCTGGGATTGAGTTCTGCATCAGGCTCCTTGCTCAGCGGGGAGTCTGCTTCTCCCTCTGCCTCTCCCTCTGCTTGTGCATGCGTGTTCTCGCTCTCTATCTCTCACAAATAAATAAAATCTTTTTTTTAAAAAAAAAGATCTGAGAGAATCAATGTTGTTATGATTATTAGCAGTATTTTTTCATGTTATTGCTAGCATCATAAGAAGGCACATTAACCAAGCATGAACTATGCTAAGCCCCTTGTATGCATTATTTCAGTTAGCCAGACTGAGGTACATTCTTCCATTTTACATATGGGGAGCCAAGGCTCTTGGAGGGTACTTTGCCTAAAATATTATAGCAAATGAACACTGAGTTCAAACTCAGGTAGGTTTGACTTCAAAGCCCCTGTTTTGTGTATCTGCATCACCTCTCTGTGTTGAGTGAGAAATCAATAAAAGGCAGAATGTGGGAGGCTCCTGGGATGAGAATTGACATTTTTTTTCAAATGATCCACATGTGGTTTGGGTGCCATATTTACCATTTGTGGTTTTGTTGGTAAGGTCCATGGGGTCTGGTGAGCCTGCTCCTAGAGATGCCATATTCGTCATTAATAAGGAATACCAGGGGACACTTACCTGGGTAAAAATACTGAGAACCTAATGAGAAAAATGACTCTTACCTAGGAAGTACTTTTTTACTGTGGGAATTAGGACTTGGGAAGATTGTTCGGTTCTCTACAATGTAGCATTAACTTGTTGAAATGTGTCATGGGAGTAGTTGGTATTTAACAGAAGGCCAGCTCAAGAGGGAACTAACGATGTTGGTTGGGACATCAGACTTCGGGTGCTCTGCAGAGCTGAGAATCCTGTGGTTCAATTGCCTGCAAAAGCATTTTAGAATGAAAGGCTTTGCCGTTAAGTATCAAGAGCAGAATCTGGCAACGTCTGGGTGCAGGATCAATCTATTCATTAATCGGCTGTCTGTCCCACATTAGCTGCAGATGAATCACAAAGCGTAAAGGGAAAGAAGTATGCGTTCTCTATCACCAGCGATGAAAACATGGCTCAGCCTAGAAATTGGAGTTGTGGCCTCAGTCTTTATAACCTTTGGCCCTCGGGGATGTTTGTTGGGCTGCACCCGAGAATATTAGAAGTTCCCCACGTGTTAAGTACTTTTCCCCTAACACGTGTCAATCTTCTTTTCTTTTCATAGCTCTCCAGAGAGCAGGAAAGATTTCCTGAAGGCTGTGCATTCAATCCTGCGTGATAAGCACAGAAGACAGCTCCTCAAAACCGAAAGCCTTCCCTCATCCCAGCAATATGTACCTTTTGGAGGAAAAAGATTGTGTGCGCTCAAAGGGGCCAGGCCAGCCATGAGCAGGGCAGGTACTGTGGGGATTCCGACGTTCAAGATCCCCGTCACCCCCGCTCCACTGTAGAACTCCAGTGAGCTTGACGTTTTTATTGAGCAAGAATTAGACGTGGCCTTGTGGGGGCTAACGTTGGAGCACAGCTCTTCCCTGGTGTGAGCTTCCTTGCCCTTGCCTCCTTCCCAGCAACTCCCTGGGGATCCGCCCTTCGTTTACTCCTCTTGCCCTCCCTCCAGCTTCCCTTTGCTGCCCTCCTCCTTTTGGCTGGGGACTCCTCTCTCATTCGCCAAGCCAGGAAGTGAGCGCATTCTCTTTCTGGAGGGGCTCTCTCAGCCTGCTTGTGGAATGAGAGTCGCTACTTTGCATGACAGCTTCTAGCCAAAAGCAGTGTGTCATGTCTCAGCAGGGTCATGGCCCACCATTCTGAGAACATGGTGGCCTTGTAATCTGGAAACACGGCAATGCCTGTTCTCAGTAAGGAGTCCATGTTTGGTAGACCAGATGACACATCAGATTTTTACCCTTGCCTTATGCCTGCAACTTTATTTTTAGCTTCAGTGTTAGTTTGGGGAAGCCTTGTGCTGCTATTGGTAAAGAGGAATGTAGAGTTTAAATGGTCCCAGAGTAAATAGTCTTTCAGGACTAGAATTGTCACTGTGGAGCGGGGAGGAAGGAAGACCTATGCTACCATCTATAACCAGCAGTAAAATATATCTAGGAAGAAAGATGTTTTCATAATGTAGATATATTGATGACATCAAGATATTAACACTTTTATCACTCCTTTCTTAAGAGGCAGCCCCGAGTTTTTCGGGGAAGATTCCAATAAAAGAGCCTTCCTTTGCATTTGCTAAAAGGTTCTGACCTTTGTCTCGATGACCTTTCCGCCTATTCTCAGTTGTGTCGAAGAGGCATGGATAAAATTTATTGTGAATGGTTGGAGGTTTTTGCAGACATAGCCTACAAAGCTTGACATGGGATATTACATGCTTTAAGCTCTTGAGTTGGACTAATGTTGGGGGTTAGTTATCTTGAATCTATTCTCCAATCAGTTGATAAGTGTTTATTGAAAACCTGGTGCAGTGAACCCCCAGTGTTCTATTGGGTTCTCCAAGGTATCTTAAGAGTCTTGCATACCTCTGTATCCACAATTTCTCATGGAGTCCTCAGGTTAAGAAAGCTTTGTGGATCCCTTTATAAGCTCACAACAGAGCATTTCTCCTGAGACTTGTCTCACCTAATCCTTTTACTTGCCAGGGGATGCTTAAATTAGGATTGAGGATTCATGTCCCAACCTTAGGAAACCCGCCTGTCATTGACCAGGTTTCGACTGTTATTCAAGGGACTTCAATTCCGAGCTGCATTTACTTTGAAACCTAAGCCCCTGTACCCTGTAGGACCCTCAGAAGTTTTCCTGCTGAGACCCCTTTGGAAAGAAAACAAAACCAACCCACACCTTACACTGTCATGATACCCAAGAGAAACCCTCCATGTCAGCCTGTTGGCTTTGGCTAATTGAAAGATTTTCTGCCCGATGGCTCATTTTCGGCTATTCTGCTTTTGAAATTCCTCACTATCATCAGGACCTTCACATTAGATAATTTTAAAGATGGTGCTTGAGTGGGTCAGCTACAGTTTTAACAATGCACTGGAAATACTCAAGTCAGAGATTGTCTCCCTGAACCCCAGAAGGCTGGCTGGGCTATTACGTATCCTTTTAATAAAGGATAAATACTCATGCTTCATTATGCATTGTCATGTATACCCAGGTAGTTTATTTCTCTGTTCTTTTGGAAAAGGACAGTAAAGCCAAATATCCTGCCTCAGTACTCAAGTCTGAAAGTACTGTATGTCTGCCCAATTAAAAAATTTTTTTGTTTCAACATTTTCTTATGAAAAATTTCAGATACAACAGCTGAAAGAATGATACACATACAGAACCTACCATCTATTCTTATAATTGATCTTTTTCTGTATTTTCCTTATCACATATCTATCCATCTATCCATCGTTAGTTTTGACACATTTCAAAAATACAGACATCAACACATTTTACCCCTAAATACTTTAGCATGCAGGTCATTAGTGAATATTTCCAAGAGCCCAGTTTTGAACTGAGGTAGTTCTAGTAAGGTGATTGGAGAGAGCCAGTCTCCACTACAGGGTGTTGGGATAAAACTGACCAGGACATCTGCTTCTTTCCAGTGGAGGAGACACCGTGGGTGGTTTTTTTCTTTTTTTCTTTTTTCCATTTTTTTCTGGAAACCTTTTTTCAGTTGCCCTCCTTGATCAAGAGGGATGTCCATTTGTTCTGTATTTTAAGATGGTAGAACACCTCGGAACCATAATGGGAACACAGGAGTCTGAGGCAGAGGATGGCCCGCTCACTGGCCTGGGACCTGCTGTGTTTGGTAGTCACTGGGGATGGTCCTCTCACTTCCAGCAGCACTGAAGCAGTTTAATGGTTTTTAGGGCTTAGGTTTCAGGAATGCTGGTCCTAATTGGTGTCCAGGCTCTCCCCCTCCATTGGAAAGCCCACGTTGCATTTCACCTCCTCGGGTCTCACACAGTAGCCACTTGACTAGCGAGGGGCAGCATTTGCCGGCGTGCGCGTGCGCGCGTGTGTGTGTGTGTGTGTGTGTGTGTGTGGTGGGAATGTTCGTTTGCCTGACTGGGTGGTGTCTTGTGTGTTTGTCTGGAATAATTCTGGCTTCCCAGAAGGCAGTAGGGTGAACGAATGAATTCTGATATTTGTTTTCTCTTGTTAGTCACTTCCTAGAGCACTTGGAGGCCCAATGGCATGGGTGTCATATATTATTTATTTCTCATGCCACTCAGGCACCGATATTTTAATTGCTTTGTAGGAGAGAAATCAGTGATACACAGAACATAGTCAGCGGGGGCTACGGCTCCCATTTGTGTAGCTTCACAGTGGATGTGGGGCTTTGGCAGAACGAGGGCAGGGCGGCCACCGGAGAGTTGGTATGTCCGAGAGTAGCTCTGCTCTAGGCTCTGTGTGAGGGACGCCATGCCCTCTTGGTTTCCCAGAAAGCAGTATAGCTTGGCCCAGTGCTTCTGCCTCCTTGGCACATCACGGTGATGGGAACTCTAGAAGCATCCCCCACCCTTACTAAAGACCCATTCCAGCTAGATGTCTCTGGGACAGCCCTTGGGGACCCCCAGAGCTCTGTGCCATGTGACAGTGTCAGGGTTGAGAGCACTAACTAATCCCAAGGTCGGTGGTCTCCTTGGGTGCAGCACAGGACAGAGAAGTGGATTGTCTCAGAGGGAGGTGAATCCCCTTTTCCCCATAACCAACACCCCTCCCCGTGTCCCTCTGTCCACCCCCCTCCTTTGCCCTTCGGTCAGTTGCTGTAACATCCTTCAAGTCCAGACATCCATGCGGAGTAAAGACTCTAAGACAGACTGATGAAATCTGGACTTTAAGCCCCGAACGACAGCAAGGCACTAAATAAATCCCATGTAGTTTTTCCTTTCTTTGCTTTCCTGTCTGGATTGTCATCGCATGTAAAGCATGTGGGGGTTTGATTTTTATATTTTTGTGTGTGTGTGCAGTGTCCGCCCCAAGCAAGT
The DNA here is from genome assembly GCF_054177405.1 of Leptonychotes weddellii. Lineage (NCBI taxonomy): Eukaryota > Metazoa > Chordata > Mammalia > Carnivora > Phocidae > Leptonychotes > Leptonychotes weddellii. The sequence goes on along the minus strand of NC_138369.1, from coordinate 181,137,640 downwards.
CTCTTGGGAGAAGGAGGCGGCGCCTGGCTCGAAACAGGTTTACCATTGACTCTGATGCCATCTCTACCAGCAGCCCGGAGAAAGAGTCCCAGCAGCCCCCCGGTGGCGGGGACACTGACCGGTGGGTGGAGGAACAGTTTGATCTTGCTCAGTACGAAGAGCAGGACGACATCAAGGAGACAGACATCCTCAGTGACGATGATGAGTTCTGCGAGTCCGTGAAGGGCGCCGCAGTGGACACAGAGCTCCAGGAGCAGCTACAGGCTGCCTCCATCAGTCAGCAGGAGAGAGGCCGGAGAGCCCTGGATAGTCACGCGTCCCGCATGACGCAGCTCAAGAAGCAAGCCGCCCTCTCGGGCATCAATGGAGGCCTGGAGAGCCCGGGTGAGGAAGTCATTTGGGTTAGGCGTGAAGACTTTGCCCCGTCCAGGAAACTGAACACGGAGATCTGACTGTCCCTTTCCCCCCTAGAGAGTGTGTGTAGATAACCCCCCCCGCCCCCGCCGCCCTGCCCTCACTCTGCCCCCCCTCCTGTCCCCCTCCTGTCCCCGCGAGGAGGAGAATGTTCCCTTAGGTCGCACTCTTGCACACACGGTCTTGGTGGCTGACTTTTTTTCCGAAGCCACGTAGCCACCCAACTTCGTCATTTCTAACGACATCGGAAAGAATTGTTCAGAATCCCAAATAAGCTCGAGTCCCATCTTCTGTATATTACTAAGGGCTTTTATTTATTTCTCAACTAATCAGGGCTGGAAGAATTAAAAAACTGAAAAAAAAAAAAAAAAAGATCCTACAGCACTGGAAAGCGAGTGACCCCCAGGAGTTTGAAGTATGTACAACAGATTAGTTGAAGGGATAGCACAAAAAAAAAAAAAAAAAAAAAAATTAAAAGTCACTCTATCTGAAATCAGTCCAGAAGCCATCTCTTAGTTGGGGAAACCACCTTCAAACACAAAATGCCACAAAGCAACTGTACAGCTTAACAGTGTTCTCACTCCTTTCCCTCTTCAATGTCTGAGAATATCTGTGTATTTTAAGAATGTGTGAGGAGACGGTGGAGGTGTATGTTTTGATGAGCCGTTGGCGTTTTTTTTTTTCCTCTCTCTCTTCTGTTTTGGTCTATGGCTGGTCTTACTCCATGTCCGTGTCGGAAGTTCTAGTTTTGCATAGAATTGTAAAGATGCCAAACTCTTCGAGAAGAGATCCAAATTTATCTCTTGAAAAAAAAAAAAACCCACTATTTTTTCTATTTTACCTGAGATGCAGGGGCACAAACAGATGAGAATTTTACAGTGTTAGTGTAACTGAGTCTAAAAAAAAAAATGAGGATTTTACCTTTTACAGAGAGAGTGAGGCATGGTGATTTATATTTATATACGAAAGGCCAACAAGATGCTTAGGAGAAACTTTTTTTCCAAGAAGAAGATTTCTTTTTGTTTTCTTTGTTTTTTTTTTTATGTTTGAATCTCTGAGATGGGAGTTTGGCTGGATTAAACATGACACCCGATGGGCGTGTGTGTGTCTGTTGCACATGGCGGGGGAGGGGAGACTCCTTCTCAAGGGGTTGCCATGGTGATCATTGGTTTTCCCATCAGAGTTGCATCTTCATCCATAGATTACCTATCCCTTCCCCGACAGTCCATACCAAATCTCTTAACACAACAGCCTCTTCAAAAACATACCTTGTGTTTCATACTTTGTACATGCCAACAAAACAGGGTAAACATGCTAAAAAGCTAAAGTTCTAAACAGATTTCCAAATAGGAAGAACAAAAACAAGTTAAAGCACTTTCGATTTTTTTTAAACGGTTTATAGCTTTTTTTTTTTTTCCTTCTTCCCATTTCACAATGTCCACTTCCTAAGAAGGGTTTAAATAATATGAAAACTTTCTTTTTGGGGAAAATATCTATTTGGTGTTTGACACATCAGTAGGTACTTTAAAGACCTGAATTTTATAGTAGCTTTAGGAATTATATTTTATAAAAATCAGTTATGACTTTATATTTCCAGACAATAGAGAGTTCAGAACATCATGCTCCTATGCCCCTGCTTGCTTTACCCGCTTCCCCACCCTGTATCCTTCCCCTTTTTGGGTTTCCAGGGCTTTGAGCTTGATCTTTTGAAAGTTTTATTCTATTAAATTTTTGCTATATCTTCTGATTTTCTTAAAAAGCTTTAGAATGGTTTCTATACCCTTTGTACCACTGCATTGTTCCATATCACCTCCAGTTCGATTGTGTCCAGATGGAAAAGTGAAGCAGAGGCTTCTGATAAAGTCACACTTACTAATCCCAGTGCAACAGTTGTGTCTGAAAATGCTGGAAAGTCAGGTGCTTGGAGAGGGTGCCATTCTCTTCTTGTACATAAGGTCATGACGTGTCTATGTCAGAAGTTCTTATATATTTCTTTTATAAGCTGAAAGAAGGTCTATTTTTATGTTTTTAGGTCTACGAATGGAACGTTGTAAATGCCTGTCAAACAATAAAAATACTGAAAAGTATCTGGACAGTCCTGTGCCTTTTTGGGCGGGAGGATGGATACGGACTGTTGGCTGGAAAGAGTTCTGTGAGAGGAAATTCTTGGGAATGCCCGTTTTTTCCTCTCTCTCTCAATAATTATGAGCATCAAGGGAAAGCTGACTTGGTAGAGCTTAAAGGTCTTTTGACTGATTTTTTTCCAAATCGAGGTATAATTGACCTATTGTGTTACTTTCAGGTGGACGACATAACGATTCGGTATTTGTATATGTTGCAAAAGGGCCACCACAGTAATCCGCTGAACATCTGTCCCCACACAGAGCTATAAATTTTTTTTTTTTCTTGTGATGAGAAACTTCAAAGTCCACTCTCCTAGCTACTTTCAAATATGCAGTATGGCGTTTTCACTGTAGTCACCATGATGTAAATTACTTCCCCAGGACTTCTCATTTTAGAACTGGAAATTTGTACCTTTTGCCCCCTTTGACCCATTTTGTCCGGTCTCCCATCTCGGGCAACCACCGGTCTGTTCTCTGTGTCCATGGGCTTGGTTTTGGTTGGTATTGGTTGGTTTTGGTTGGGGGGAGTTGTTTTTAGATTCCCCATATAAGTGAGGTCATATGGTATTTATCTTTTTCTGTCTGTAGAGCTTGAAGTTTTTGGGGTTTTTTTAAAGATTTTATTTATTTATTTGAGAGTGAGAGAGAGAGCAGAAGTGGGGAGAGGGGTACGGAAGGGGCAGAGGGAGAAGGAGAAGCAGGGAGCCCGATGAGGAACTTGATCCCAGGACCCTGAGATCTTGACCTGAGCCAAGGGCAGGTGCTCAACTGACTGAGCTACCTAGGCGCCCCAAGCTTGAAGTTTTAACCAAAAAATAAATAAATAAATAAAGCAATTGCTCAGCATCTTGGCCTTTTTTTTTTTTTAAAGATTTATTTATTTATTTTTAGAGAGAAAGAGTAAGCAGGGGGAGGGGCAGAGGGAGAAGGAGAGAGAGAATCTCAACCAGACTCCCTGCTGAGTGCGGAGCCCAACTCGGGGCTCAATCCCACAATCCCGAGATCGTGACCTGAGCCAAAATCAGGAGTTGGATACTTAACCGACTGAGCCACCCAGGCGCCCCAGCATCTAGGTCTATTGATTTGAAGACTAGGAAATAGCACAGTTCTGTATCTATATCCACACTGAGCACTTTCCCAGTCTCCTGTCCCCTCCCGGAAGGGCAGGCTGAGGGGTGCCTGGGGAAGTATTGGGGTAGAGTGCAGAGCTTAGACTGGCCTGGGTGGGTGAGCTCTTGAGCCCGCAATCTGCCACCACATTTTGTCACTGTCTGGGTCTTCCACAGAATCACAGGAAAAGTAAATGCGGTCTTGGGCATTCCCTTCCCTTTCAGAGTCCTGATCTTACCATTCCTCAGTCCCTTATGAACCTTACCCAATCAGAGTTTACCCCACCGACACCTGCCCTCCAGGCGAACACGTTTTCTCCTGCCTGCCTTGTGCGAACTAGAATACTCCCTCCCCACATGAGCAGGTGAGAACCTGCTCTGCAGTGTGGTTTGTGGAGCAGCCACATTGGCCCTGAACCATGGGAGCCTGGGAGAAGCACAGAAACTACCCCATCCGGACCTACTGAGCCAGAACATGCATTTTAACAAGATCCCCAGGTGATCCCTATGCGTGTTCAAGTTTGAGAAGTGTTGGTTTGGCTATATCCAAACGTTTTGATGTTGAACAATGATTCGAAGCACATCATACTTCTTAAAGTATATTCAGGCTCTGCTGTATCCCTCAATTTTTGAAAGTTTGAATTCCACCACATAGCTTTCTTTTTCTTTTTTTAAAGATTTTATTTATTTGAGAGAGAGAGAGCGCACAAGCAGGGGGAGCAGGCTCCCCGCTGAGCAGGGAGCCCAGTGCCGGGCTCGATCCCAGGACCCTGGGACCATGACCTGAGCCGAAGGCAGATGCTTAACCCACTGAGCCACCCAGGTGCCCCAGAAACATTTCTCTCTGCACCCATTGTATTCCTTTTAGGGGATGACTGAAGCCAGCTTGGCGCTTGACAGGATTATTCTAACAGTTTGCTCGTGGTATTGGTGAGACTGGAGTTGGGGCTGCCCTCCTGTCCAGTCTCTGAGGCCATCAGCGTGGAGCCGGAGAGCGTTCCAAGTCAGGTACGCAGACATAACCATGCCTTTTTCACCCTAACTTAGTTTCTTTCTCAGGCTCGTATCCCGCCGGGCTGGCAGGAAACTCCCTCAGTTCCCTGCTCTCTCCAGTCCTCCAGCCACGGAGGTGACAATGGCCATGACGACTCTCCTTGCCCACAGGCTTTTTCACGTTTGGTGGCCGACTGGTGTTTCCGTTAGCCCGACTCCGGTTCCCCGCGCAGGGCACCTCTGCAAGCAGGGCCCCCAGCATTTTGTGTCCCGCTGGGATGTTGCCCAAGTTCTTCCCACTTAAGTGGATATGCCTTAATGCTGGTGTGTGGGGTTATGGGGGGTTGAGGCTGTGGGGGTGCTGTGGGGCTGGGGGGGGCTATGTGTGTGGGGGG
>NC_138369.1:181112555-181132106 GCF_054177405.1 Leptonychotes weddellii | reverse complement strand
ATTTTTTTCCAGACTCTTTGTTGACACTTCTCCTTTCCATCTTGACGCAAACCTGTCCTGGAGTAGGGAATCCCTGTAACAATCCCTGTAACAATCGCTCCGAAGAGATTTAAAAAACTTTTCTCCCTGTATTTTCATTTCTCCTTCTTCCCTACCTGCCCAGTTCCTCTCTTCATTTATATATATTCCAATTCCCAGCTGATGGTCATTAAGGATTCTGGTTTTTATTATTAAAAAATACTGTGAATATCTGTATCGCATAATCTTTGAGCACGGGTTCACTTATTTCCTTAGTACAATCATAAAAATAGCTTTGAGTGTATTTATATGCATTTTTAAAGATTCTGATGTACATTTCTACATTGTAGGGAGACATACTCCTGTTCTGTTTGGCTTCTGGTAAGTGGTCAAGATCCAATATCCTGTCTGGTATCTTCACTTTTCTTTTTTTTTTTTTAAGATTTGTTTATTTGAGAGAGAGAGAGCACAGGTGGGGGGCAGAGGGAGAGAGAGAGACTCTCAAGCAGATGCCCCGATGAGTGCAGAGCCTGACGCAGGGCTCGGTCTCACGACCCTGAGACCATGACCTGAGCAGAAACCAAGAGTCGGATGCTTAACCGACTGAGCCTCCCAGGTGCCCCTGGTATCTTCATTTTGCCACAGAAATGCCTGTGGCCTTGCTGTGGAGGCTGGCCATTTCACCTGCATTTATATTTAGATATTTGGGTCCGATATGCCTACTGAGCTGGATCTCCTCCCAGTCCTGTCCTCCATTCCACCCTCAGTTTTGCTGGAACGTTTGGCCATTAGGCTCAGGATTCGGGTACTTCGCGTGCCACGAGCTGAACATCCTTGCACAGTCTCCCTTTCAGAACTCCAGGGATTTTTAAATAGCCTCAGTCCTTACATGCTGCTTCTGGTTTCACCCCCAGATTTCAATGAGGGATGAGCTCTTACAGTAGCGATCAAATAATTTCAAATCACAGACATGTTTGGGCAATCCACTCCTCTTCCCAATGTCCTCTTACAACTAATGAATAAAATGGTCTTTTGAAACAAAAATAAAGGTTTATAGATTCTTTTATTTTTTATTTTTTGCTAAAATATCAGAGAAAGTCAAGGTGGGGATAAGTGGTTGGGATGAAATTTATGTTTGAAACAAATCCTGATGTCTTTTACTAAAAGCTGTTTTGAGAAAAGAAAGATTTTTGTAGAACAAAGAAAGGGACAATGACTGGTAGATTTTCAATAAACCCGTAAAGTCTCGGGGAGTTTCTCAACACTAGTGAAAGGAAGATGAACCAGACTCAACAGAATAATGATCCTTGAGCCAAAATGTGACTTTGCAGGAGGCTCAAGGTGCAGATAGTGAAGAGGAATCCACCTTCAAATTTCTTTCCTCGCCTTCATCTGCCTGGGAACATGCTTATGAGGGAAATGTAAGTTTTCTCCCACCCTCCTCAGAATCCTCTCCCTCTTTATGGAAGAGAGACAGACTATTCTTATCCATTGCAGAACATGCTCGGGAGCATGAACCTCTGGGACCTCAAATAGAAACAGAAAAACAGGGTGCTGAGAAAGCAAATGACTCTACTGACCAGGAAGCTAATCCTTCTGCAAGTCAGGTGGTTTCAAATTTGTCTCCAATCACTGTGAAGGAGGACTGACTGAATCACATTGTCGGGTGATAAATCATTGCGAACAATTATCAATGATATCGCTGATTTTTGGCATACGACTCAAGAGGTCAAGGAATTGACTGGCACTGCCATAATTGGACTATGCTCACTCCCATCCAGTCTGCAAACTAGGCTTCTCTGTGCTTGCATCTATAAAAACGAAAAACAGAAATAGAATTGGTGCTGAAGTCTACATGCAGCTAAAAGTAGGATCCCTTCTGGACACATGAACTAATTGAGAAAAGCACCCAAACACTTCCATGTCATTCGGAGATCATTTCCAGCGAAATGTTACCTTTTACATCTAATAATTTTTTATCTATGTATTTTTTCATATTGATCAATTGTACCAATAACAATCATAATCCTAACTCAATCCAAAACTGATTTCTAAATAAATAGTTGGAGTCTTATGATCATAGGAAATGCCAAAACTTTTTTTAAAAAAGATTTTATTTATTTATTTGAGAGAGAGGGAGAGAGAGCACATGAGCAGGGGCGAGGGGTAGAGGGAGAGGGAGAAGTAGACTCCCTGCCAAGCAGGGAGCCTGAAGGGGGCTCCATCCCAGGACCCTGGGATCATGACCCGAGCCGAAGGCAGACGCTTAACGGACTGAGTCACCCAGGCAGCCTGGAAAGGCCAAAACTTTTTACAAATAAATTCATATAGATATTTTTATTGTAAAGCAGTATATTAGGGTGATAGGGGATTAGAAAAATAAATTTAAAGGAAAAGAAATGATGTGAAATTTTTGAGTTTTAAAATGTATTTTTAGGGGCGCCTGGGTGGCCCAGTCGCTTGAGCGTCTGCCTTCGGCTCAGGTCATGATCCCAGGGTCCTGGGATGGAGCCTGTGTGGGGCTCCCTGCTCGGGGCTGGGGGGAGTCTGCTCCTCCCCGTGCCCCTCCCCCTGCCCTTATTTTCTTTTGCTCATTTTTCTTTAATAATTTAGAAAAGCTGGTGTGGGTTTTTATTTCTAAAGAGCTGTCTTATGAAGACAGCCAGTCCAAGAGCATTTCTCGTGTTTCCATCTACACATTCTAGCCGTATCCCCAGTCCGGGGAGCGGGGTCACTAGACCGCCACGTCCCTCTCGCGGAGCTGGGGTGCGGCAAGCTTGCTCTCTGCCGTAGAGCTTGTTTTCATAAGTGAATAAACGGTAACAGCTTTCTTCAAGGAAATGTCCCTGCCGGACCTTCGTGGACATGTGTGTGAGAAATTTTGACATTATAAAAATAAAATTCCCTCTGGGAGGTGGTAGCAAAGCATGCATGTCAAGTTGGAAAAGGCCAAGTCGTTTGTCAGGCTCTGGAAAGACAAACCATTCTGCTTTATTGCTTCACTGAGAACTGGATGAGACGAGGAATTGGGGGAGGGGGGCGTTGCTCAGAGAGGGAGAGGGATGTTTTAAAAAATGACTTTTAAAACTGAGGTATAACATATATATATATATATATATATATATACATGGGGCGCCTGGGTGGCTCAGTTGATAAGTGTCTGCCTTCCACTCAGGTCATGATTCCAGGGTCCTAGGATCGAGTCCCGAGTCGGGCTCCCTGCTCAGCGAGGAATCTGCTTCTCCCTCTGCCTCTCCTGCTCCCCCTGCTTATGCTCACTCTGTCTCTCTGACAAATAAATAAATAAAAATCTTAAAAAAAAACCCACCATATATATATATATATATAATATACCATAAAGTGCACTACATAAGTGAATACCTTGGTGATTGTTCTATGTGTACACCCCATATAACCACCACTCCGAGTAGGGTTTTGAACACTTCCAGCACCCCATAAGGGACCCTGTATCTCTGCCAGTCAATGCCCACCCCCCTCCATCACTGCTATGGGCGGAATGTTTGTGTTCCCCTCCACACCTTCAGGTCCTACGCTGAAGCCCGAAGCCCCAGGGTGATGGTACTAGGAGGTGGGCCTTCGGGAGGTGACTAGGTTGTGACCAGGTTCCACCCTCATGAAGAGGATTAGTGCCCTTATAAGAGACAAGGGAGCGGGGCGCCTGGGTGGCTCAAACGTTAGGCGTCTGCCTTCGGCTCAGGTCTTGGTCCCAGGGTCCTGGGTTCAAGCCCCACACCGGGTTCCCAGCCCCGCGGGAAGCCTGCTTCTCCCTCTCCCACTCCCCCTGCGTGTGTTCCCTCTCCCGCTGTGTCTCTCTCTGTCAAATAAAGAAATAAATAATCTTAAAAGAAAAAAAGAGATAAGGGAGAGATGACTTCTCTCCACCACGCGAGGACACAGCAAGAAGGTGGCCATCTGTAAACCAGGAAGGGGGCTTTCCCCAAGCACCAAATCTTCTGTCACCTTAATCTCGGGCTTCCTCGCCTCCAGAACTGTGAGAAGTAATAAATAAATAAATTTCTATATTTTGTGTGGTAACTATAGTTAACGAAACTGTATTGTATATTTGAAAGATGCTAAGAGAAAAACTGGAACTGTGCGAAGGGCACAGTTTAGTTACTATACATATTAGTTATAGTAAGTAACTAAACTTACTCTAGTAATCCATAAAATATACATGTAGCAAATCATTATATTGCACACCTTAAACTAAAACAACATTATATGACAATCATATATCAATAAAACTAAGGGAAAAAGAATTTTATATAATTCTCACATGTCAGGAAATAGCCCTTTAATCTTCTCCATTCATTAAAACAATACAAAAACAACAAAAAAGGTCTCTTGTTTAAACCACCTAGAAAAAAAATAAGCTACCTCGTCTATATTTTGTTATATCTTAGCATGGACTAAATCATCACCAATTAGCTCTGCCTGCTTTTGAACCTGACATAAATGGGATCAGGTAGTATGCACTTTTTTTGTGGCCAGCTTCTTTCCCTCCTAAATCTGTGAGATTCACCTCCTAGTAGTACATTATTTTTCTTGCTGTATTTTTTTAGTATGAATAATGCAAAATTTGTCTATCCGTTGGATGATGGGTCTTAAAACAAGCTGCGCAAGTTCAGAGCTGTTGCTTGCCTGAGGTTATTCATTTATTCAACAAATACATATTGAACACCTACTCTGTGTATGAAGCCCCAGGCACTGTTCTCTGTGCTGGAGGAGTGAAGGAAGTGCACGACAAAGTCCTTAGCTTCATGGAACTGACGTCATAGAGGGAAGGGATGGGTAGAGATGCTGAGCCTCATGTATGCCAAATCAGTCTTAGCGACTGATGGAGACTGATGGAGACCACAGGAGGAGGGCTTCCCGGGGAAGGCTGACACTTTCTGGGATTAGTGTCATGCGGACTTCTTCGAGGGGAGACGGCCACCTCCCCAAAGTCAGGAGAGATACACCTGAAACCACACAGGGAGCACATTCTGAAGAGCCTTCTTCCTCCTTTCTTAGATGCAGACTGCAAAGGAGCCCAGCTCAAAAAGGAGCTGGAGTTTCCATCAGTCCTGGCAGAGTTTTGATCTGTTCCGTGTGCAGACAAGCTTAGCTCCCGGGGACAAGAACTGGAGGGAATTCCCAGGATTGTTTCAGATGGAGTCACAGGTCCAATCTATGCAAAGGTCAAAACAGAACACAGACAGGGGTTTGAAAATCAGGCTTCATGGTTTTTTTAACCTCCCCTATTTGTTATTTTTTATTCTGTTTCCTCATAGAAATTTTAACCAAAAAAGAAAAAAAAAAAAAAAGCTCAGTTGCATTTGATTTCTGGGGCAGCAAGGAAGCGAGGTATAGTTCCACAGATACTCAGCATCTCACTGCTCATACCTGAGAGCTGAACGTGGGATGTGACCGCTATGAAGGAGAGGGTCAAGTGGGCAGAATCCCTTGGGTCCTTCGGAAGAAGGAGTCAGTGGTGATGCCCAGACAGTGACCGGACTCAGCAGGTGGGAGCCCCCCCACCCAGCCACCCTGCCGTGCTCTGTGGGACACTTTCACTTGGGCGTTCCTGCAATTCTGGAAGAGGCCAGCCCTTCCTCCAAGGGAAGCACATGATAGCTTAATGTGCATGCAGGTTATCTTCTGGTGCTACCAAGGAGACATGTAATTAGAAAATCTTAACGCATCAGCAGTACTCAAACCTGAGAAGCTTTGAAAATACGTTGATGCTGGGACCCACCTCTGACCTCAGAATTACAATCTCTGGGATGGCATCAGTGTATTTTTTTTTTTTATGCTAGACTATGGGAAGCCCAGCTTTTATTCACTTTATATGAGTAAGTAGAGAAGCCCAGAGCTTTTGTCAATTTTTAAAATAGCCTAATGAAATGATCCATCCGCCTTCAAATAGGGTCTGAGACAGACTCAAATGCTACAATTCCTGATTTTGAACTGGACTCACAGTAACTAAAGCAATCACACTTACACACACGCTGGGCAGAATGACGGGTATAGTTCTCCACCTGAGATAAATATTTATAAAATCATATGTATTGATTAACAAAATGCTCTTTGGTGGCCAAAGAAAATCCTCTGAATTCTGAGGTGTCCATAGTAAGAAAAGATACACAAAGAGGGGGCTGGGTATTGGTGAGAGAGAAGTTTGGATCCATGCAGCTTTGTGGTTTAAACCCCATGGCTCATGATGGAACAGGTTAGTAAATTAAGAAGCATAGAATCTGGGGGCGCCTGGGTGGCTCAGTCGTTAAGCGTCTGCCTTCGGCTCAGGTCATGGTCCCAGGTCCTGGGATCGAGCCCCGCATCGGGCTCCCCGCTCCGCGGGAAGCCTGCTTCTCCCTCTCCCACTCCCCCTGCTTGTGTTCCTTCTCTCGCTGTATCTCTCTCTGTCAAATAAATAAAATCTTTAAAAAAAAAAAAAAAGAAGCATAGAATCTGGCTGTTTGGTTCTGTTTCTGTGTTTTCCATAAAAAGGATGTCCCCCCTGCAACCAGGGAGACCCTCCTAAAAGCCAAACAGCAGAGGAGATACCCAGACCAATAAATATTGAAGCCAGAGCGGATCCCTTCAGGCAAAGAGAATTGGTAAGTCTCACTCGGCAGACCACTATCTCAGGCGTCAACCTCACATCCAGTTGGAAAAATGAAAGCGTGGGCCCAATATTAACTATTATAACCCCATTATGGACTAAAGCTCTAGGTAACAATATCTAATCTATTTCTAATTTGTTTCTTTATATAAACCTTTGCTTTAGAAAATAGGTGTTTGACATTCTCATCCAAGCAAACAGCTGTGTGCATGTGTTACAGGATTTACAATAGCAGCAAATGTTAAAACAGATGAGAGAGAGAGGTAATGGAAAAGTTCAATAAACGATTCATACTAGAGAATTTTACCAGCAGTTAAAAAAAAATAGGGTACTGCTACCAGGACTGACTTCAGTTTATTTGGAAGCATTCAGGTGATTCTAATGTGCCCATAGAGCTGTGAACTACGGGACTCCATCAATCACAGGCAATACTCCTCTGGCTCTGGGTCTTGTAATTGGATTGAAAACTATTGGATCTAATTTAGCTTGGAATTTGAAAGTCCATACATCTAATTAACATTTATTGAGCACCTATGATATAATAAGAGATTGGGGGAACGAGGCGGAGAAGCATAATTCTCGACCCACGAAGCTCACAATTTGGCAAAATGAATGCATGAAATGCCCCTGATATACACACCATATAGAATTTTTGTTCACGGAGAACCATTTTCTCTTCCTTCCCATGCACTTCCCAGGAAGGAACTCAGTATTTGAAACGGGAATAGGGAAGCAACACGCTACCTGAGGATGTTCAAGGATGTGAAATCTAAAAATCCTCGCATTGACTGAAATACAATTCACTTGGATTCGTTTTTGTGTATTTATTTTTTAAATTCACTAAATTAATGGAAGTTCAAATGTATAAAATTTAATCTATGTTAAGATACATTCATACTAAATTAAAATAAAGGGAAATCCACGGAGTCATCCCATTAGCTCATTTCTCTTTCTTCAGTCTGAAAAATGACTCAAGAAGGCAGCCAAACGCAGTGGGTCTACTTTGTCCAGACATAGCCATTGCTTCCATGGGGTATTGGCCTCCGTTTCCCCCTGTTTTTATATGCATATGCATATCTAAGTAATACACAGATATAAATACATGCGTATTTAAAGGGAGTCATATTGTACCTTACTATACTGTAGTCTGCTGAATTTCACCTACACATAATGAACAGCTCCCCGCGCCATTAAGCATCCTTTTTTTTTTTTTTAACAATTTCTTCTTTTTTGGTTAGATTTTATTTATTTCAGACAGAGAGCGAGCGAGCGAGAGCACCAACGGGGGGGAGGGGCAGAGGGAGAAGCAGACTCCTTGCTGAGCTGGGAGCCCCGTGAGGCTCGATACCAGGACCCCGGGATTATGACCTGAGCGAAGGAAGATGCCTTAACCGACTGAGCCCCCCAGACATCCCTTTACTAAGTTTCTAACCGTTACAAAGATTTCGTTTTAGTGGACACATGGCAGACCCTCAAATACTTGCGGACAAATGCGGGTCTCAACTTAAATTCGAAAATTTTGGATTTTTCATATTTTGGGCTAATTGTAAATAAAATAGTGCCAAGCGACCCCTCACCTCTAAATGCGTTTCACCTGGCATTTGCAGCCCTTTACACGCAAAGCACCGTGTTATACATACGCGGTCTGACCCTCACGAGATCCGTGAGATGGGTTGCGCTGCTATCCTAACCTCCATAGTAGAGGTGGGAAAAGAAGCCTCAAAGGAAGTGTGACTTGCACCTTGGCAGCTTTTCTGTTAGGTGTTAATGACCAGGATTGGACCCCACACCGGGAGACAGTCTGGCGAAGGCCAGTATCTCCGGCTAGAAAATTCACTGATGGACTATAATGACAGAATGCTAGAATTACAAGGATCAAGACACTGTCCCTGCTTCTTTAAACAAGAACAAACGTAATGTTCTAGTATTTTCTCTATGAGTTTTTGCCGTTGGTCAGGATGGTAAGAGAACCACTCTGCGTTAACCACCACGGTCCCGCTTTTCGCCAGAGCGGCTTCGAAGGCACCACGTGTACACGAGTGTCCCCTGCTGGACACCTGTCGGATGGTCTCAAGCTTTTCTTTCTCAGGGTCGACACCGAGGGGAGCCGAGTTTGCGGGAGCTGGGGGGAGGTGAGCGGAAGCAGGAATCTGTCCCAAGCTCGTTTCTTAGCTGAAGGGAGATCTGTGGCTTCTCACTTGGCTCTGGGCTGGGGTCAGTATCTTGAAAAGCATGCAGGAGATTTTAATGAGCCAGTAGAGCCGTGAACTACAGGTCTGTATCAATCATGGGCAAGAAAATCCTCTTCTCCTTGTCTGTCTTATAATTGGACTGAAAATTATTGGATCTAATTTACTTTGAAAATTCATACATCTGTCTGCAGTTCTGGCAGTGAAAAGCAAGCAGTAGGATGCTTTCTACCTTAATAAAGTGGTGAAGAATATAAAGTTGCCTGCTACGTATTGAACGGTTTTTTCATACTTAAGGATCTGCCGGAGTAAGGAGGATTTGGAAGGATCGAGTCCCACCTCTTTTATCTTCTCGGTCGCGGCGCCCCGCATAGGTCCCCGGGTTGGCCGCGGGCACTTCCCCTGCAGCCCCGGAGAAGGCGCCTCTCTGGTGTCGCCTGGTGGTGGATCAGCGAAGTGCCGCGTCTTATTTAGAACCAGAGCCCAGTGCACACGAAGGACCCTTAGAGGTTATCTTTTCTAACCCTCTCATTGTACAGATGAGGAACTGAGGCCCTGAACGGTGAAGTGGACTTCCCAGGCTTTTACATGTTAGTGATGAAGTATGTTTCGCAGGCTCATTCATGTTAGTAACTGGGGTCTAGCTGGGGGGTGGTGTGCAGGGATAGGAGAGAAGAGTCTTCAGAGGAGGTCAGCCTGAGCAAAGCTTGGAGATGAGAATCAGCTGATGGTAGGCAGAGTTAGAACAGCTGCTAGTGCCACATGCAAGGCCCCCGGGTGACTGTTGGTGCCACTACCTGAGCCTGAGCATCTGGAAACTTCTTTGAGCTTATAGACTTATAAGTCCCTCAAGCTAAGTGTCTCCAAAACTGGACTTACCATTTCCACCCCTCCTTTTTCTTCCTCCATCATGTTTCATCCATCTCAGTCACTGGCATCACCTCCTGGGTTGAGCAAGCTGGACAACTAGTCACCCCTGTCATCTACATCCAATCCATCACAGAGCCCTTCTCTTGAACCCTCTACCTCTTGCTTCCTCTTGCCTTTGACTGGAGAAGCCTTGGTAGTGGACATCTGCCAACCATGGCTGCAGTATGAATCGAACATTCTGGTTGTAACTAGATAGTGTCCCCCCATGGCAGTCTTGTCCTGCCTTCTCAAGGTAGAATTTGGTACTCTTCCTTTCCCAGCCCTTGCCCACCTCCCTTCCAACCGGAAGGCAGACATGTGTCCCAGATTTCACCAATCCAGGGCAAACTCAGCAGGTTGCAACATGAAAGTGAGCAATGTGATGGGGGCTGAGGATGGAGCTGGCTGTTCATCAAAGCTTGAGCATCCTTCAGGACATGATGGGAGGATTTGGGAGGAAGATGGGGCAGGGGGCACAGAAGGAACATGAAGAGAGAGGGGATGTTAGATGATTTGAGGGGGCTTAAATTTGGGGCCATGACCTAGTGTGACCCTAAGTGACGCATGGTGATAAATTACTCAGGTTGTCATTTGCTGACTTGTAAACATAGTTGCGTTGTTGTAGAATGAGCTCGGACTCCAAGTAGAACTGATGAGCTATGGCATGGAAGTTCAGGAATGTGGGTGCTGAAGACCTGGGCAGGAGCAGAGTCTGGTTGGAAGCAGATCCTCACATGTAAGACACTGAGGCAGACGCAGCGAGTGGTCATCATGTAAGTAGAATGGTTATTTTTTTCACCCCAAAACAAGGTATCGCCAAATTGGGCAAAATGGACAAATTGGACAAGAAGAAACAGATAAGCTGGGTTTCATCAACATTAAAAACTTTCATGCATCAAAAGATACCATTGGGGACACCTGGGTGGCTGTCGGTTAAGGGTCTGCTTTTGGCGCAGGTCATGATCCCAGAGTCCTGGGATCAAGTCCGAAATCAGGCTCCCTGCTCAGCGGGGAGTCTGCTTCTGCCCCTCCCCCTGTGCACGCTCTCTCTCTCTCAAATAAATAAATAAAATCTTAAAAAAAAAGACACCATTGGGGAAGTGAAAAGACAACCCACAGAATGGGGGAGAATATTTGCAAATCATATATTTGATAAGTATTTAATATCCAGAATATAAATAAACACCAACAACTCAACAACAAAAAGACAACCCAGTTAAAAAAATGGGCAAAGGGCTTGAACAGACATCTCTCCAAGAAAGGTATACAGATGGCCAATTAGCACATGAAAAGATGCTCAACATCTTTAGTCATGGGGCAATGCAAGTCAAAACCGTAAAGAGATACTACTTCACACCCAGGATGGTGATAACAGAAAAAAAAAAAAAACCCAACCCAGAAAATAACAAGTGTTTGTGAGGATATAAATACATTGCAACTTGTATGTCGAGCATAGGAATGTAGAACGGTGAGGATGCTCTGGGGACTAACTTGGCAGCTCCTTAGAAAGTTAAGCATAGAATTACCGTATGACCCAGCAATGCCTCTGCTAGGAAGAATTGAAAACAGGGACTCAAACAGATGTACACTAATGTTCACAGCAGAATTATTCACAATAGTCCAAAGGTGGAAGCAACTCAAGTGTCCATCAGCAGATGAGTGGATAAGCGAAATTCAGGTACATACAATGGAATATTATTCAGTCATAAAAAGGAAAATGGTTTTGATATATGCAGCAACATGGATGAACCCCGAAAACAGAATGTTAAGTGAAATAAACCAGATGCAAAAGGACAAATATTGTATGATTCCACTATGTGAAAAATCCAGAATAGGCAAATTCATAAAGACAGAAGGATCAGGGTTGGTGGTGGTGGTGGGGGGGCGTTGAGGAGAAGGGGAACAGGGAATTATTGTTTAATGGGTATGAAGTTTCTGTTCGAGGTGATGAAAATATTTTGGAAATAGTGGTGGTGGTTGCCCAAAGCTGGCAATGTAATTAACGCACTTACACATGGTTAAAATGGTTTATGTTATGTATATTTTACCACAATAAAAAAATGTAAAAGAAATTATCTTGTTTTTTAAAAGAGTATAGATGTAAAAGTAGAAGAGCTAATACGCAAATGTTGGATGTGCAGTTTAATGAGAAGCTGTGCTGTGCTCAGAGATAAGCGTCCCACGCAGGGGGAGGCGCGAGGTTGCCATGCTTTCCCCGCCTGCTTTGTGCTTCATGCTCTCTCGTGGACTCCTTGGGAAAACCCTGAGAAAAGCTGTTCCCATGCTCATTTTCCAGTTGGGAAAACAGACTGTTCGGTCTTGGCCCAAAGTTACCTATTTATACAAGCCCAGCTTTCAAATCTAAGTCTATCCTGCTCCAAATGGAGCCCAGGTGGGGCGAGTGTGGCCTCACGGGGACCTCCTCGTATGTCCTGCCACTTCCAGTTCCTTTAGGATCGTGAGTCTAATCTTTGCTCCTGACATATTTCGGAGAAGTCGCTTCACCATAAGAGGATACATTTGAGCTGCTTTTAACTGGGGAAGGATAAATCCGGAGGAAGAACATTATCCAAGTCTAATTTCTCACTGGATTTGCTGGAACTCGGGACACTGTCCCTGAGTTGAGTTTGCTAGTTTGTGGGGTTCATTTTAGTGCACAATGGCAGGTTTAGTAAACTTTGAATGCAGTTCTTTTTCAATGTAGTAACTCATCCATCTTTGAAGTTCCGCGGACTTTGGTGAGAAAGAGAAGTTCCTGCGTTTCCTCCGTATGACCAGTAGAGGTCGCTCTTTCACTACGAATATTTTTTAAGACTCTACGGCGAGTTCCAGAATATTGCTCGGGTCAAAAATTATCGTTCTTACTGCCCTCGTTCTCTGTCTCCTTTTCCTTCCTTCTGTTCCTCCCTCCGCTTTTCCTTTTTTTAAATTTCTCCCTTCTTTATTCCAGTCAGCGTAAGATATGACAACAGGGGAGTGATGTTTTTGCTTAGCACGTTCTGGCAACATTCATTCACCGCTTGCCTGCTGAATACTACGATCCCCACTAATGACAAACTCCCCGAGTACAGACCAAATGGGAAAGATAGTTAAACTTCCCCTTTACAGCTTTTACCAGATGGAAATGGACTTTCGTTTTTGTGTGTAGATAAAGTCTGGTCACCTAGCTGGGGTTCTGTGTTCCTTTTCCCAACTATTCATTTTCTGAGTCTTAACCTGTCCTGGCCCCAGAGAGGACAATGGGAGTTGTTCAGAAAAATCCATTGTCAAATCTGGGAAGCACTGAGATTTTGACATTTGATAGTTAAAACTCATTTTCTGCACGGAGACTATATAGCTTTCCAGAAGTTCTCTTATTAAGCCATTGACAGGAACTTGAGATTTTATTATTTTCTTGATTGATCACTAATAAATTATTTCAGAAAAAGTATTTCTTTTTAGTGTTTTCAACCAGGTTTTCGTCTTCTCTGTTCCATATCTTCACCTGTGTTATTCGAGAGAGGTATCCACGGAAGGCTTTTAACTGGGAGAGTTAATTAAAATCAGAAAAAAATTGATCAAATATATATTTCTAAAGATTTTATTTATTTATTTGATAGAGAGCACAAGCAGAGGGAGTGGCAGGGAGAGGGAGAAGCAGGCTCTCCGCTGAGCAGGGAGCCCGATGCGGGACTTGACCCCAGGACCCTGACCTGAGCTGAAGGCAGACGCTTAACCGACTGAGCCACCCAGGTGTCCCTGATCAAATATTTTAAAACAACTCTGTAGCCTGAGAGACATGGGAAACAGGTGTGTGTGTGATGAGGGGTGGGAAAGGTGTGTTGCAAATACAGATGTCTTCTCTATTTTAAATCACTTTGGTGTGGATAGAATTCTTTAAGTGTGGGGTGATTTAGACCCCCAAAGAAAGGGCGCCCGTCTGCAGAAGTGCCTCATCTCACAGCTTGGTTAGTGATAAGTTTGACAGAACTTGGTGTTTGTGTCTTGGGCTCCACAGTTTTTAAGGACCTGAAATGTCCCTGGCTGGTAGGGAGGGCCATAACCTGCCCTGTTCTCATTTGTATTACCTCTGCTTTTCCTTCTCAGGCAGGCTATTCAAACTGGCGGGAGGAAGGTGACATGATCTTCCCCACTGAACTGGTTTCGACTGAATGTTCTGTTGCTTGTGTGACCTTGAGCCAGTTTCTTACTCTGTCCAGGTGTTGGCTGTCCTGGTCACAAAATAAGATGTAGAATTATGTTTATCTGCTAGGTGTTTCAAATGCCATTTTAGGATTCTTCCTGCTTTTAGTCTTTGAGCCTCTGATTTAAGATTTTATTTTTAAGTAATCTCTGCACCCAACATGGGGCTCGAATTATACAACCCTGAGATCAAGAGTCGCGTACTCTACCGACTGAGCCGGCTACGCACTTCCTCCCCCTTCACCGCCCCCCCCCGCCCAGTTCTGATTTATTATTCCAGTTGTATTGGTCACGGTTCTCTAGAGAAACAGAACTAACAGGATATGTGTGTGTGTCTGTGTGTGTATGTATATATGTTTACATATATATAAAATCTGACGAGATTTATTGTAAGGAATTGGCTCACGTGATGAAGGAGGCTGGGAAGTCCTATGAGCTGCTGTCTATAGGTTGGAGATCCAGGGAAGTCGGTGGTGTAATTCAGTCTGAGTCGGGAGGCTTGAGAACTAGGAGTGCCTGGGTCCAAGGTCAGGAGAAGGATGTCCAGCCCAAGCAGAGAGTGAATTTGCCCTTCCTTTGCCTCTGTGTTCAATACAGACCCTCAGAGGATTGAATGATGCCTACCTATGTGGGGGAGGGCCAACTACTTCACTCGGCTCACCAATACACGTGGTAATCAATTCTAGAAACACCCTCAGACACATCCAGAAATAGTGTTTCACCAGCTGTCTCTAGGTATCCCTGACCCACTCAAATTGACACATAAAATTAACCAGCACACCAAGCAACTGTCTCACATCACAGTAAAGGTAGAGATAATCAGTAATTACAATATTTGTATTTGTTTTTCTTTTGGTTCTGACAAACCCTCTGACACTACTCCAAGCCTTTATTTGGCCAGGAATAGAAAAAAGGGAAAGTGAACCAAGAAAATGAAGGATGAAGCCTTTGGAGCCCACCTTTCTGGGCTTCAGTCCCAACTCGGCCGCTTACTAGCTAAGAGGACAAGCTTTGGACATGCTTTTTGTCACCATTTTCTCCTCTCAAAAGCTGGGATAAAAATAGTACCTGCCTCGTGGGATTGTTGAGAAGAGTAAATTATTTATTTATATTATATTATATTGTATTATTTATTTATTTGAGAGAGAGAGAATGAGAGAGAACACATAAGAGGGGGGAGGGTCAGAGGGAGAAGCAGACTCCCTGCCGAGCAGGGAGCCCGATCTGGGACTCGATCCAGGGACTCCAGGATCATGACCCGAGCCGAAGGCAGCCGCCCAACCAACTGAGCCACCCAGGCGCCCAAGAAGAGTAAATTATTTAAATATGTATGTTTGTGTCTAATAAATGACAGCTATCACTATATTAATTATTGTTCCTGCCAACTTTCAGTTATGTTTTCTAGGAGATCAGCTTCATTCCTTTCCTCCTTGTGACCCACCGACAAATGTGAAGGGCACTGATTTTTGTGAAAAACACTGTCCCGGGGGGGCGCCTGGGTGGCTTAGTTGTTAAGCGCCTGCCTTCGGCTCAGGTCATGATCCCGGCGTCCTGGGATCAAGCCCCGCATCAGGCTCCCTGCTCGGCGGGAAGCCTGCTTCTCTCACTCCCCCTGCTTGTGTTCCTGCTCTCGCTCTCGCTATCTTTCTCTCTGTCAAATAAATAAATAAAATCTAAAAAGAAAGAAAGAAAGAAAAAGATAGAAAAACACTGTTTGGGGCCCAGGTTCCTGCCCTCCTGGTATTTACCATCACATTGAAAGGTAAACCCAACATACCAGTAAAATCTAAATGGTTAGTCTGACAGGTGGTTGTTGGAGGAAGGTGCTTCAGAGGTCACAGGTCACATTTGGGGTCTCCCCTTGTGGTCTTTTTGCCGACACCCCTTCAGAGAGCAAGAACTGTCCTGTTGGTGTGAAGAAGGGCTGGGATAATCCAATACACCTGTATTATAGGCTGAAAACCACATGCCAAGATGGGGAAGGATCATTATAATATATGTATATAATATAATTATAATAGATATCATAATATATTACATAATATATATTATAAATATACATATGATAAAGGATTATTATCTGTGATATACAAATCAGTAAGAAGAAAAACTCAAAACAGAAAGAGGACAAAATTTCCAACAGGTAATTCACAAAGGATGAAAGTTAAATGTGTAGCAAACATGAAACCTCACTAGGAATCAGAGTTTAAAGTTAATACCACAGAGAGATCATGTTTTACACCATCAATGGAGCAAAAAAAGAAGACAGATACCAGGCGTTGGACCCAAGGGTCTGGAGAAATGGGAATTATCAGTCGTGACTGGGAGGATTCTGTCAATACAGTAACCTCAGAGAGAAATTCGTCACCACTTAGTGAAGCTAAAGATCCTCATGCTCTTGACCCAGTAATTCCACTTCTAGGCAGGAATGATATTTGATATATTTAACATCCCATGGGGAAAGCTACCCACCAATCAGAACCCACACCTTCTCCAATTAGAGTGGAGGCTTCTCATACCCAGCAGGTGCATGTGTGTTGCTGAAAACATGCTGAATATCAGCCCTGCTTCTAGCAAGATTCCTAGAAATGTCACACATTGGATAGGCAGGAGGAGAAGTGTATAAGAATGTTTATTGCAACATTGTTTGTAAGAAAAAAAGGTAATGACAAAGCAATCTAACTCTTCAGAAAAAAGTGGATAAATACATTTTGGTTTATTAGCCAATAGAATAATATACAGCAGTGAAAAGGGATGAAATTGAACCACATGTACCAAGTGGATAAGTCTTGGAAATCTAAAGTTCAGGGAAACAGCAATGGCAAAGATTATGTACTATAAGATGCCACTTATGTCTAATCTCTATACCCAATGTGGGACTCGAACTCATGACCCGAAGATCAAGCGTCGCGTGCTCTCCTGACTGAGCCCTCCGGGCACCCCTGGAAGATGCCATTTAAAAAAATTTGAAAACAAAGCAATACTACAGTTACATGTAATAATGGTGTGAAGCATCATGGGAATGACCATCCCCATTCAGTATATTGGTTATTTCTGGGGAAGGGAAGAAGAGGAGGGGTTTCAACTTGACTCCTTGTTTCTTATCAAAGATGGGAAGCAAGGATGGGAGGCTATTAGGGTTTGATTGACCTGGTGATGGGTCCTAGACGTTCAGTGTGTCATTCTTTCTATTTCTATATGATGGAAATATTTTACAAGGCAAATTAAAAATCAACATGGGATTATGAGCCGAGGGTCAGTTTTCATTGGTTTGTAGACATTTGGCTGCTGCATTGCTGACTTCTTCCTCGCTTCTAACCCCGTTCCCGGTGCCCTTCAGGAAAGAGTCTTCTCCTTCTGCCCTCACTTCCAGGGCCTCTCAGGGCTGAGCCCCTTTCCCTTTGCTGGGTTCACCTGGAGGGTGAGGCTGGAATGCCATTCCGTGGCTCTTCTATCTCCCAGTCTGTCTCTCTGTCTCTCCTGTCCCACGCAGAGTCACCAGGTATCAGACGGCCCCGTGCCTGAACTTGAGACATCATTGCAGATGGTTCCAAAATGTTGGTTATCCCAGCATTCTTCATTAATCTGAAGCCTCAGCCTTTCCTCCTCAGCCAGCCTTCGCAAAGCTGCCCTGAAAGCAAATGATAAGTGTTTCCTGAGCAGCTCATCTGGGGGGCTCTGCGATGCCCGTAGGCTGACCTCTGACTGACAGATGTCGCCCAGGTAAGATATATGACTCTCCTTTAAAGCCTGCGGCTCTGGAGGTCGGGACTGAACACAGGGGCTTCAGGTGAAAAAGGCAATTACATCTGACGAGGCATATTCAGCAGCTCTAAGATGTTGCTTAAGCACACTAATTTCTTCCAGAGATAACCCTTTGCACCCCACTTCTAGTGTATCACTTAATCTGTTCTGTCCTTTCCTTGGAATCCGGTTAGACTTAGCTGTGCTCCCGACCAAACAGCAAAGACCGACCGGAGTCCGTTTCTTGAATTACTATAATTTAGGGATGGTAGCTTCTGGGTGATTGGGTACAACTCAGTCACGGAATTTCTGACTGGAGGTGGCAAATCTGAAGAACTGGTTATTTGTATTTGGGAATTCTCTGGAACCCTTCCCAGCTCCTGGGGCAAGGGGAGGGAGCTGCATGTGTGTTTGGGGCAACGTGGTCTGGCAGACCAAACTTGGGCTCTGCAGTTAGTCAGACCTGCTTTTGAAGCTGGTTATGTGACCTTGGGTAATTTATTTTACCTCCCAGAGCTTTGATTTACTTCCTCAATGACAAAGTGAGGGAAGTGATGTCGGCCATTAAGGAGTTGGGGCAGCATTAAATAAGATGATGCAGAGGGCAGCTCGTGCAGTTCTGGGCACCCGGCTCATTCTCTCCTTTGCCCCATATGCACAAACACCCCCAAATTCTCTGAGTCCAGCAGCTTTTTTTTTTTAGAGAGCGGAGGGGCAGAAAGAGAGGGAGAGAGAATCTTAAGCTGAGCGGGGAGCCTGATGCGGGGCTTGATCTCACGACCCTGAGATCATGAACCGAGCTGAAATCAAGAGCTGGACACTCCACCGACTGAGGTTTTATTCTATTTCTCAGTCACATCCAAATCTGCTCTTAGGAAGGTTTTAATCTGAGGGCGGGTGGGCAGAGGTAAGGGAGGAGTGAAGCGGGAGGCTGCTGGGGAACCAGTGTGGGAGGTGGGTTTGGAAAGAAGGTTGTCAGGCTTTTTCACAGTAAGAATGAATTCCTGCTTAGTGTTTCTCTTCCCGTTTGTTTGTTTTTTTTTTTTTTTAAGTTAATCTTGAGTTACGAAATCCGAGGCTCTCTTGCTGCAATTTACAGTGGTGAGATTTGGGGTGGGAGGAGGTCTGAGGGCGGAGGTGTTTCCCAGCTCTGGATTCATACCCTAGACTTGCTTCCCTCCTCACCTACATCTGTAGTCAACCGCATCCTAAAAGAAAAGCCTCCCCAGGCCTTTCGTTAGCCACCCGGGGTGGGGGGTGGGGGGCAACAGCTGAAGGGATGCAAAGCTTCATTATTCTTCAATGGAGGCAAAAGAAGCAATTTGCAGATTTGCCAGAGTGTTGCAATGGTGTGGGTCCTGGACTTCCCTCTGGATTTCCCTGAGCCTCAGTTTACTCATTTGTAACAGACAATGTATCATTCTGTTCCTGTCTACCATTGGGGGTATTACATGTAAGCGTAAATGGAAAAGCACTTTATAAACCATAAAGTGCCGTACGAATCTCCAACATCATTAATGTCCCACCAGCAGTCTGGACAGATGCTGCCTTCAGGTAAGAGGAATGTGAATTGGCCATTTTTCCCAGCAGGACACGAAGCAAAATCCTTACCTAGTTAACCTGATGTTCAGTACATTCTGCTCCTGTTTTTTTTTTTTTTTTTTCATATCAACAAAGCTATTATTTTTTCCCCAGTTTTTTTTTTTAAAGATTTTATTTATTCATTTATTTGAGAGAGAGAGAGAGAGAGCACATGATAGGGGGGAAGGTCAGAGGGAGAAGCAGACTCCCTGCCGAGCAGGGAGCCCGATGCGGGACTCGATCCCGGGACTCCAGGATCGTGACCTGAGCCGAAGGCAGTCGCTTAACCAACTGAGCCACCCA
>NC_138369.1:181050113-181112055 GCF_054177405.1 Leptonychotes weddellii | reverse complement strand
TTTTTTTTTTTTTTTAAAGGTTCCCCATATAAATGAGATCATACAGTATTTGTCTTTCTCTGTCTAACTCATTTCACTTAACATAATGCCTTCAAAGTCTATCCATTATCACAAATGGTAGGATTTCCTTGCTTTTTTATGGCTGAGTGATATTCCATTGTGTATATGTACCTCAACTTCTTTATCCATTTATCTGTCATTGGACACCTAGGTTGTTTCCATGTCTTGGTTATTGTAAATAATGCTGTTTGAACAAGGAGGTACAGATATTTTTTTCAAGTTAGTGTTTTTTGTGAACTATTACCAGAAGTGCAATTGCTGGATCATATGGTAATTCTATTTTTGATTTTGTGAGGATGCTCTGTACTGTTTTCTGTAGCACCAATTTACAGTCCGATCAGTGGTGCTTAAGAATTCCCTTTCTCTACATCCTGGCCAACATTTGTTCTCTCTTGTCTTTTTGATGATGGCCCTTCTAACAGGTGTGAGATAATATCTCACTGTGGTTTTGATTTGCATTTCCCTAATGACTAGTGATGCTGAGCATCTTTTCACATACCTATTGGCCTTTTGTATATCTTCTTTGGAGAAATGTCTATTCAGGTACTTTGTCCATTTTTTAATTGGGCTGTTTTTTTTTTTTTTTTTTTTGCTCTTGAGTTGTATGAGTTCTTTATATGCTTTGTATATTAACTCTTTATCAGATAGATGGTTTGCAAATAGTTTTTTCCCATTCCGTAGGTTGTGTTTTCACTTTGTTGATGGTTTCTTTTGGTTTTTAGTTTGATGGAGCCACACTTGTTTATTTTTTTATTTTGTTCTTGTGCTTTAGGGGTCATATAAAAAAAATCATTACCAAGACCCATGTCAAGGAGCATTGTTCCTATGTTTTCTTCTAGGAGTTTCATGGTTTCAGGTCTTACATTTAAGACTTTAATCTATTTCAGGTTAATTTTTGTGAGTGGTGTACAATAGGGATCCAGGTTCATTCTTTTATGTGTAAATATCCAGTTATTCTAGCACCATTTGTTGAAGAGACTGTCTTTTCTTCATTGAGTATTTTTGGTCCCTTGTCAAAAATTAGTTAATTGTGTATGCATGGGTTTATTTCTGGGCTTTTGAATCTGTTCCACTGGTCTATTTGTCTGTTTTTATGCCAGTACCATACACTTTTTTAAAAGATTTATTTATTTATTTAATATATATATATATAGGGAGAGCACCAGCGGAGGCAGGGGCAGAGGGAAAGGGAGAGAAGCAGACTCCCTGCAGAGAATGGAACCTGACACAGGGTCCAATTTCACGACCCTGAGATCATGACCTGAGCTGAAATCAAGAGTCAGACGCTCAACAAACTGAGCCACCCATATAGCATTCTAGTATAATTTGAAATCAGGAAGTATAATACCTCTTGCTGTCTTTCCTAGGATTTCTTTGGCTCTTCAGGGTCTTTTGTAGTTTCATGTAAATTTTAGGAGTATTTTTGGAAAAAAAGGCCTTTGGAATCTTGATAGGTATTGCATTGAATCTATAGATGACTGTTAGTAGTATTGGCATTTTAGCAATATTAATTCTTCCAAGCCATGAACATGGGATACCTTTCCATTATTTGTGTCATCTTTGGTTTCTTTCATCAATGTGTTGTAGTTTTCAGTGTTGAGGCAAAGCTTTCAGCCTTTCACCACTGAGTATGAAGTTAGCTGTGGACTTATCATATATGGCCTTTATTATAAATGTTCCTTCTATCCCTAATTTGTTAAGAGTTTTTATCATGAACAGATGTTGAATTTTGTCAAATGCTTTTTCTGTGTCCATGATCATAAGATTCTTTTCTTTCATTCTATTAATGTGATGTATCACATTGATTGATTTGTATATGTTGAACCATCCTTGCATCCCAGGGATAACCCCACTTGGTCATGGTGGATGATCTTGTTAATGTCGTGTTGTATTCAGTTTCCTCATATTCTGTTGAGAATTTTTTCATCTATGTTCATCAGGGATATTGGCCTGTGGTTTTATTTTCTCGTGGTACACTTTTCTGGTCTTGGCATCAGAATAATGCTGGCCTTGTAAAGAGTTTGAGAGTGTTCCCTCCTCTTCAGTTTTTTGGAAGAAATTGAGAAGGATTGGTGTTAATTCTTTGTTTGGTAAAATTCACCAGTGAAGCCATTTGGTCTTGGGTTTTTCTTTGTGGTGAAATTTTTGATCACTGATTCAATCTCCTTACTAGTAATTGGTCTATTCAGATTTTCTATTTTTTCCCAATTCAGTCTCAGTAAGGTTCTAAGACTTTTTCTGTTTCTCTCTAGGTTGTCCAGTTTGTTGGAATATAATTGTTCAGAGTAACCTCTTATGATCATTTGAATATTTGTGATATTAGTTGTAATGTCTCCTTTTTATTAATAATTTTATTGATTTGGGTCTTTGGCTTTTTTTCTTGGTTAACCTAGCTAAGGGTTTGCCAATTTTATTTATCTTTTCAAAGAACCAATTCTTTGTTTGATTAATCTTTTCTATTGTTTTTCTGTTCTCTATTTCATTTATTTCTGCTCTAATCTTTATTAGTTCCTTTCTTCTGCTAACTTTGGGCTCAGTTTGTTCTTCTTTTTCTTGTTACTTAAGGTTGTTTATTTGGGATCTTTCTTGCTTCTTAGTGAGGCATTTATTGCTATGAACTTCCTTCTTAGAACTGCTTTTGCTGCATCCCATAAGTTCTGGTATGTGTGTTTTCATTTTCATTGTCTCAAGAGACTTCTTAATTGTCCCTTTAATTTTTAATTTGGTCCACTGGTTGCTCAGGAAAGTGTTGCTTAATTTTCATGTGTTTGTGAATTTCCCAGTTTTTCTCTTGTTACTGATTTCTGGTTTCATGCCATCACAGTCAGAGAAGATGCTTGGAATGATTGCAGTCTTCTTGAACTTGCTAAGACTTGTTTTGTGGCTTCATATATGGTCTATCCTAGAAAATGTCCCATGTGTACCTCAGAAGAATTTGTATTCTGCTGTTGTTGGATAGAATGTTCTGTATATGTTTGTTAGGTCCATTTGGTCTATAGTGTTGTTCAAATCCTCTGTGTCCTTATTGATTCTCTGTCTGGGTGATCTATCCATTGTTGAAAGTGGGGTATTAAAGTCCCTAACTATTATTGTATTACTGTTTATTTTTCCTTTTAGCTCTGTTAGTTTTCGCTTTATATATTTAGGTGCTCCAATGAACAAAGCTATTATTTTGTACAGCATTTCCCCGAAGGCTGGAAGAATGGTTTAGAGATACTGGTAGGAGGCAAGATTTAATCACCAACTCTGAGCTGAAAAGATGTGATAACTTAGTGCTTTAGGAGTCAGAACAGAGGCAAAGTCATAGAAAACTGTACCAAGTAAAATGAATGTATTTTTTGATTTGTTCTTTCATTTTTCTCTTGGTCTAATTTTAAAACCACAAAATGATAGGAATTATTATGAATATTGGTGTTCAGGTTATTCTCACAGAAAATCTCAGTTGTCATTTATGTTCTTGGGGGTCTGTGGTGTTTTGAGTCCAGAATTTGTCAGTTGTAAGTGAAAGAAAGTTAACTCAAAGTAATTAAAAAAAAAAAAAGGACATCTTTAGCTCACTTAACTGAAAAGTTCAGGCGTAGATTAGCTGGATTCAGGGGCTCCAACAATGTTTCAGGACTTGACACTTGACATCGTTCCCGTTACCCTCAGTTCTCCTCTTTTCTTCACTGCTTTGTCTCAGCATGATGTCCCTCTGTGGTCTCAAGATGGCTTTCAGATGACTTTTGCCTATCTAGGGGTGCCTGGCTGGCTCAGTTGGTAAAGCATGTGACTGTTGATCTTGGGGTTGTTAGTTCAAGCTCCACACTGGGTGTAGAGATTACTTAAAAAATAAAAGCTTTATAAAAAGAAAAAGAAGCCCTGTCTGGTCACTGATGGTATTGAAAGACTGACAATTGCTTCAGATACCACCTTGGACCATTCCTTATAACCCTGTCTCACAAATAGACTGACTGACAGACAATAAGAAACCATGTGTGATAACTCTTTAGAGTCTCCAGGGAAACTTAGGTTCCTGTAAAAGTGCAAAGCTCAGGGTGCCTG
Source organism: Leptonychotes weddellii (assembly GCF_054177405.1). Taxonomy (NCBI): domain Eukaryota; kingdom Metazoa; phylum Chordata; class Mammalia; order Carnivora; family Phocidae; genus Leptonychotes; species Leptonychotes weddellii. Next base: position 181,107,951 of record NC_138369.1, on the reverse strand, counting down.
GGTTGCTTAATTTGTTGGGCGTCTGACTCTTGGTTTCGGCTCAGGTCCGGGTCTCAGGGTTGTGGGATCAAGCCCCACGTCAGGCTCTGCGCTCAGTGGGGAATCTGCTTGTCTCTCTCCCTCTGCGTTCATGCTCTCTCTCTCTTTCTCTAGTATATTAGATAAATATATAAATTAAAAAAAATCTTAAAAAAAAGTGCAAAGCTCATAACCCTACTATTCCTATAAACATTTGCATGTCAAATTACATGTTTAATTTATGATAAATTTTATTTTCTCCCATCCCAGGCTGGTTACCATTTCTGAGAGTTGCTAATGTCACTGATGAAAAGATAATCCACCAGGTCACATGTTTACACTGGGTGGGGAGGGGGCGTAGTGCCACATTGCTGAGGAGTAGGTCACCTGCATTTTATTTTGATTCAGCCACTTGGGCTGGGCTCAGCTGCACTCCGATTATGGCTGTGATTACTGTTCCTGCTTCTCCCAGCACCCTGTGGTCTGTAGTAATTAGCAGGAGCACATGGAAGTTCTAGGAGCTCCTTGAAAACCGAAATGCCAAGGGATATTACTCTGTGACTAGAGAGACAGGGTGGAAAATAACCCTGATCCCTCATGCTCCTTCCATCTTGGGGAATTGGCCCCTTAGACAGCGAACTGAAAGTTTCACACTCGTCTGAATCATTGGGGTGAGTGAGGTCCCATGGCGAGGGCTTTGCAGAGTTGTGTGTGTGCACAGTCTGCTCAGAACAGTAAAGGAGGGACCAGGTTCCTCTGCTCAGTTGCGCTGGTCCATTGGTGATACGCTCCCAGAAGACCCCAGACTCTTCCTGTCATCTTGTTATCCGCTTGCAAGTTATCAAGTTATATTGTCCAGTTTCAAGCCATTGCTACTGCTTTTGGCACTTGGAAGACTGAAGTCTGACACTTTTCCCTTCTCTTGGTCTCTGCCTCTCTTCTTCACGCCACATAGGATTATCTTCTAAAAACATGTACGCATGTCATTCCTCAGTGGATAATCCTTCCCTGCTGGCCTCAGTGCCACTGAATAATGGCCCCACACTACAGCCTGGCTCTAAAGACCTTCCTGGGTTTGGGAGTTCCTGACCTCTTAAAAATACCCTTTCCTTTTCTCTTTAATGAACCCTCTACTCTTCCACATGTGCAGGCTCTTTGAATGACCTTTCCCAAACTGTGTGTCAGCTTCCTTAGTTGTGTAAAAGAGTAATAATACTTCTCTCTCCCAGACAGAGCAGGAGATTAAATGAAATATTTCAGGGAAAGAGTCTGAAGCATTTATGTGATCACAAAATGGTGGTTGTTATTATTATAGTCTTTCCTTCATGGCTTAGCCTGAGAGCTGTTTCCTTTCCGATGTCCTTGTCCTTGGCCTAGGGGATTTTTTTCTTCCCCTGATATCCCAAAGCACTCAGTCTCCTTATCATAATTTGGTATTATGTAAAAATTATTATGTCCTCGGAGTTTGTATCAAGTCCAACTTTATGTGCCTTTCTGATTTGCTAATCTTCATGTTCCCCAGTATTATACCTTTTCTTTCTCAGGGGCAAGGGTTCTTTGGACACCCGCCAACCAGCCTTATGGCCTCAGGCTTACCTCCTCCACATCACAAAGTATGGCTATGACAATGCAGTGTGACTGCTGTGACCACCATTGTGTTCATGGAAGCAAGAACCACAGCAGATCCAGTGTTTAAGGGGGAGTGTTTAAGGGATGCAGAGTCTTCGCCCTGTGGCCAAGAAGGGACAAGGTGGAGGCACAGCCTAATTTCCCTGGGGGTGAGTTGTCTTAGTTTACTGAAGTCCTGAATGCAGTCACCAGAGTGAGGCCAGGAAGGTTTAAGGCCCCAAGCCCCCACCAGGGTCTTTCCTGCAAAGGTGGCCCTAGAGACAGAGGCCCTTCCTTTCCCTTCCTTTCCCTTCCCTTTCCTTTCCTTCCCTTTCCTTTCCTTTCCTTCCCTTCCCTTCCCTTCCCTTCCCTTCCCTTGGGTTTGGTCAGTTGGATTTGGATTTGGAGCTGGCCAAGACTCAATGGGTCTCTGGCCTTTCTACTGCTTCAGAATTGAGTTAAAGGGCCATACCTAAGGTGTGAGCTCTGACTTCCTAGTGGCTTCCCGGGGGTGCCAGGTAATACAACTTGGGTGAACTTGGACCAGTGGGAGCTAGGAGACAGGAATGAGCTCACAGATAAATTTCTCTCCTTTCCTCCCCTATATGGTTCTTGGGCTCTGGTTTGTTTTCAGTTTCATTCGGAAATGGTCCACGCAACTGGGCAGAATGTACTTTATGCTGAAGGTGTGAGCAATGGGTACGACGCCACCTTTGATTTGCTATTTTCTACTCTACTATCCTTTCACCCCTCACTCTGGCTTTCAATACATTGCACCACCCAAGAAAACAGTATGAAAGCTTCACCTACATTTCTGTTTCCTAGGGAACCCTGACAAGAAAATCTTAATCTACATCTCCGTCTCCTGTCTGGACTCTCCTCTCCTCTGCTCTCCTCTCTCTATTTTGTTCCAAGCAAGATCATAGAGAGTAGAATTTCTGTGGAGGATTCCCAACATTTCTTCATCATTGAGGCTAATACCTTATGAAATCTTGGGGCAGTAACTTTCTGAGTGTGATTCAGGAAGCTAAGCTTTATAAAATAAATGTGGACGCACTCCAATTTTAAGTAATCCCTTGAATGAAAATTCTTATTTACTTAAAAGATTAATTGAAAGGGTGATTATTTTCTTTACAAAAGAGTTTCACATAAGTGTCTATCACATATAATGATTTGATTAATACATTTTCAATTGTCAATGAACATCGCAGTTGTAACCCAAGTGTAAGAGACTATGAGGAGGCTGGCTATTGCTTAAGACTTCAGTACTTCAAAAATACTTCGAAAACCCTCCACCTCAGCACTGCGGTGCTTCATAAATGCCTGACACGGCTACATAGCCGTGTGTGTGTGTGTGTGTGTGTGTGCGTGTGCATGCATATGTGCACACCCTGGGGGGCGGGTAGTAGATAGAATAATGACCTCCCCAAATGCCCATGTCCTAGTCCCTGAAACCTGCAGATACATTACCTTACATGGCAAAAGGGATTTTGCCCTTGTGATTAAGTTGAGGATCTTGTGATGGGAAGATTCTCTTGGATCACTCAGGTGGTTCCTAATGTCATCACAACTGTCCTTGTAAGGGGGAAGCAGGACTGTCAGAGTCTTGGAAATGTGAAGATGCTGCCTGGCTGATTTTGAAGACAGAGGAAGGGGCCATAAGCCAACAAATGTAAGACACTTTTAGGAACTAGGAAAGGCAAGGAAATGGATTCTCCTGCTGAGCCTCCAGAATGAACATGGCCCTCCTGATGCCATGATTTTAGCTCCATAAGATTTTGACCAACAGAAGTATAAGATAATAAATTTGTGTTGTTTTAAGCCACTAAGTTGGTGGTAATTTGTTACAACAGCCATAGGAAACTAATATAGGGGATAGAATCTTAATTTTTGAGTAACTCCTAGCTAATCATTTAAATAATTCTTAAGCTTCTCTGTGGTGTTAGGCACACTGGTCAATAACATAGGCATGGCCCCTTTCTTCTTAGAGCTTCCAGTCTAGGATGCCAACTATGCTAGCCTCCACTGTGTTCATAACTTCATCAAAATGCATGTTGTATTTGTTGGTTGGGATGTTTCTCTTTCTCCATGTGATTTTCGTTTTCATTAAGAAGTCATTTCTAATTTAAACCATCAAACATTTCACATTTACTACATAGAAGGCATGGTAGTTGGATACTAGGAAGATAAAAATTCTTTTCAAGAAATTTTTTTTTTTTTAATTTTATTTATTTATTTGAGACAGAGAGAATGAGAGAGAGAGAGCACATGAGAGGGGGGAGGGTCAGAGGGAGAAGCAAGCTCCTTGCTGAGCAGGGAGCCCGATGCGGGACTCGATCCAGGGACTCCAGGATCATGACCTGAGCCGAAGGCAGTCGCCCAACTGACTGAGCCACCCAGGCGCCCTTCAAGAAATTTCCAATCCATTTGTAAAACTGGAAAAAGTCCCAATTATACAACTAACTGTACAAGGCAATATATGATTTTTGGTAGAAGATATTTGGTCTGGAAGCAGAATTGAGGACTCCTTGATTCTCCCTCCAGTTGGTAGCTCTGTACTAGATAGCTACCATATTGTACTTGGCCTTGCAGGAGAGGAATGCCTATTGCCTTTGGACCTAGTTTCTTTCTTTCTTTCTTTCTTTTTAAAATAAAGATCAAGGTTCTTTTTTCTTTTTAAGATTTTATTTATTTTTTGACAAAGAGAGACACAGCGAGAGAGGGAACACAAGCAGGAGGAGTGGGGGAGGGAGAAGCAGGCTTCCCGCCGAGCAGGGAGCCCAATGTGGGGACCATGACCTGAGCCGAAGGCAGACCCCAACGACTGAGCCACCCAGGCGCCTCTCTCTCTCTTTCTATCCCTCTGCACTTCCCCCTGCTCTCTCTCTCTAAAATAAATAAATAAATCTTAAAAAAATACAATTCTTGGGGAACCTATGAAATATATATTTCATATATATGAAATATTTTATATATCTTCATATATAAATTTATATATATGAAAGATTTTTTTTTATTTATTTGAGAGAGATTTTATTTATTTATTTGACAGAGAGAGACACAGCGAGAGAGGGAACACAAGCAGGGGGAGTGGGAGAGGGAGAAGCAGGCTCCCCGCTGAGCAGGGAGCCCTATGCGGGGCTCGAACCCAGGACTCTGGGATCATGACCTGAGCTGAAGGCAGACACCTAACGACTGAGCCACCCAGGCGCCCCCATAGACCTAGTTTCTTTGGCGATCCCAACCCTGCTTGCTAATCTAAACTATACCCAGAACTCCCCATGTCCCTTTCAACGTAGACTTACTCTAGAGGCAGGTCAAGGTTGTACCAATTGCTAATATTGTCCTGATAGTTTTTTACCACACACAAGGGAAGGAAATTCTTTTAAAAGCAGACCATTCACCTCATTTTTATTCCTCCATCTAAATATGTCCCTCCTGTGCTCTATCAGCAGTGTGACCCCGTTGTGTGTCACGGCTTTATTGTATCCTTGGACCTTGCCAGGATCTAAATGGGAGGAGAAGGGCCTTGAGCTTTCCCAGAAGTCAGAGTATGTATGGCTAGCTATGCTAAGTGCCTCAAGAGACTCCTGGAATTTCTGGGCATGAATGGACCCCAGGGGAGGAATGCATCAGGAGGTCAGTGGGTCATAGACTCTTTCATGGAGGAAGGGAACCATCTGTGCCTCAAAGGACAGGGATGATTTAATAGAGCTGAGAGTGGGGAGTGTCGTCCAGCCAGGAGCCTGGAGTGAACAAAGCAGAAGAGTGGGACTCTAGTGTTTGGGGTCCGGATGTTACATTATTTTGACCTGATTTTGTAAATGCAATTTTAGTTGTCTGATTTGAGTCTTTCTCAAAATATAGCTGGTATTTATAGGATACTGCTGCAGCTGAGGTTCTTAGATGGAGTAAAGTGATAACGCTGAGAAATTGAGGAAGCTTAGGACATGGATTTGTTCTTAATCCTTTTTAATTGGAAGCCCCTGAGGAAACAGCAGTCTCTGGCCCTATATTCACCTGCAGATTAAATGAAACAGAAATTACTTGATAATTTCTCTTGTCCTTGTTTAAAAAGCCTATTTCAGAGAGGAACGTAATGAACAGTCAGCAAGATGGTGAGGATTGTTGTAGTTTCCTACAATTGCACTGTTGGTGTGCAAAGAACAGACCAGCAGCAAGAGATAATGCAGATGAACTTCAATCCCATGAATTTACTCTCTGAGTAGTCTGCAGTAAAACCTGCTCCTCGTAGTGAAAAGGGTAGATGATATCCTTTTTTTTTTAAGTAGATTTTTCTTTTTAAAATTTTAAATTAAACTCCAGTAAATCCGAGTGTGGAAGTAACCAAGCATAAATTGTCATGGTCTTAGGTACAATATTCAACAACTGGTTAATTAAGAATCTCTCAGATTCTCTAAGTGTAAGATTCCATAAATTATGGAATATTCTAGGGCAGAGGGTCCTGGATGACACTGTTTAGATAACATTAATTGTGATAGATTGTTCTAGAAGCCTGTTCTGGAACAATCTATCATAAATATATTACTTTTACTTTATTTTACTTAGCATATGTGTGATCTCATCATTGGAGTCTCACTCTTCTGTGTCTACAGCGTTTTCTAGGGTTTCCCACTGAATTAAAAATTTTTTTTTAAAGATTTTATTTATTTGACAGAGAGAGACACAGCGAGAGAGGGAACACAAGCAGGGGAAGTAGGAGAGGGAGAAGCAGGGTTCCCACAGAGCAGGGAGCCCAATGCAGGGCTCCATCCCAGGACCCTGGGATCATGACCGGAGCCAAAGGCAGACGCTTAACCCAGGTGCCCCTGAATTAAAATTTCTTTCAGTAGCTGATACAATTTGAGCTATTATCAGTCATGACTATTTTAGATGGGATTAGTTGCTTATAGCGAACTGATCATGCAAGAGCATATCCTACAAATATAGACATCCAGGAGAGAAGGATCCCTGGAGCCCAGTGTTACAATATGCCAAGGGCAACTTGGTTTATCATTTCAGGTATTTGGGTTGATGGCAACAGAAACTGATTCTAGTCAGTAAAGGGGGAAGAAATAAAGAAATATATGGAACTGAAGGAATAGATGAATGAATGAAATAAGAAGCACAAGAACCTGGGCAGAGCTAGAGAAATAATGACCAGAGTCTGTGTGACGTCTTTGGGATGTCGGTTATTTTCTCCTTTTCAATCTCTGCACAAAATCTGAATCTTGGGTGGGTGTGGGGAGCATCCAGCCTTGGTTTATCTCCCCTTGGTCAGGAGAGGGGAGGGCATATTGTTGTTCTTGTTTTTTTAAAGGTTTTTATTTATTTATTTATTGGGGTGGGGGGAGCAGAGGGAGAGGGAGAGAGAGAGAGAGAGAATCTCAAGTAGACTCTGTGCTGAGCCCAGAGCCCAACACAGGGCTCGATCCCACAACCCTGAGATCATGACCTGAGCTAAAATCAAGAGTCAGATGCTTAAACGACTGAGCCACCCAGGCGCCCCAGGGGAGGGTATCCTGAATGACAGACAGCTCTATCAAAACCATAAATCAGGAGGAGGGTGGTTCTAGGCGGGAAAGGCAAGGGGTTGTTTTCAAAATCAAGTGAGTTGGGTTTCAGGTCCTGAACAACAACAGACATCATCTCCAGAGAGCTAGAAAGTTCTCTAATGTTTTCAAAATGGGAGGACAGTTTTTTCTGTTCACTTTCATTATAAACTTCAGAGTTTCCAAACAAGTTTGTAAAGGCTTAAACACAAAGGTGCTTGTAAAATAGGTAATAAATACTAGAGCAGAGGGACAATTGGTAGAGGCTGCAATAACTCTGAAGTCTCCCTTTTGAGATTCATGACTTTATTTTCATTCTGAAGCATAAAAAGGTAAGTAATATCTTATATAACAAGTTCCATATTTCTAAAGGAAATTTCCATAATATTGTAGATAGCATCAATGTAATATGTTGGAAAAAGCCAGGACCCTGAGCTGGTGGGGTTTATAAACTTGAGTTTTGTTTTTGGCAATTCTTTTTTTTTTTTGTCATTGTTGTTGTAATAGAGAACTAGCAATATCTATCTCATAGGGTAGTTGAAAGGTATGTGAGCCTCTTGGTATATATTAAACCCTTAATAAATATTCGTTTCCTTCTTCCCACTGTGTGTTTGTGTATACATTTTGCTTTTTACATGAATCATGTTCTAATGTAGCTTACCTTTCCCTGTAATGAGCTGAAAACCATTTCTCCTTCCTTCAATTTTATTTTTCTGCTTTGGAGCTGATGTTGGTAACAAGAGTAAATAGCAGATAGGTCTGTCTCTATTCTGAGGTCCATTTTACAAAATATATTCATCTTTCCCTTAATTGCAGATGGGGCAATTTATATACCTGGTTGTCTTAAACATCTCATACAGCAATAGTCGGCTATAGTTTAAAGGCAAAATGAAATCCTCTGTGGATCTGAATCATAGCTTGAAGCAAAATCATCTAGTGATGAGTGCTTGGTTGAGCAAAGAAAAAGGAATATCCTACCACACTTAAATTGCCATGGACGCTAGTAGTATGTCATTCATTGCAATTTAAGGAGTCTAAAATATTTCCTTTTTCTCTGCTCAGCCAATTCCTCATATTGAAATGCTTTAATGGGAGTGAGTCTTCCTAATTTTTAAATGAGGCTGAAAGTAGAAACTGGTATAGGAATAAGCAAGAATCTGTTTTACAGACGCCTCTGGAGGGAGGAGAAGATGGATCTCAGGACGTGTAGAAGAAGGAACAAATCATCTTGGAAAATACACAGGATTCCCGCCCTTATCCAAAGTTTTGCTTTCTGCGGTTCCAGTTACCTTCAAGTAACTGAGGAAAGATGACCCTTTCTCTGACCGATTGTCAACAGGTCAATAGTAGCTTACTGCTATGTGACGGTGCCTACGTCACTCCCCTCACTTCATCTCTGGACATTTTATCATCTCACATCATTACAAGAAGAAGGGTGAGGACTCATTTAATACATTAAATAAAAAACATGTTCTAAACTGTATATTTAAAATATGCATTCATCAGGAATATACCTGAAAATTATGCTTTTATTTATGGTTGATAATCTTATTAATTCTCACATCCTAAGACTGAATTGTGATGCCATATAGCGTAAAAGAAAACACGGATTCTGGAGTCACACGGATTTTAGCCTCTTCTGCTGGGAAGCTGAGATGTTTGGGCAAGTCACTATAGCTTGCTGAATCTCAGTGTCTTCATCCACACAATGGGAAGAATACATTTTACCTCTTGGAGTTTTGGGAGCCGTATAAAACAACCAATGAAAATTGCCTGGCATGTATTAAGCTGCAAACACTAGTTCTATTCCCCTGTGGTATTATTCTGAGACTATCATAATCCTGTTACATCTCATAGTTGCTTCAGAATATGGGCAGAATAGAGAATCTTAGAATCTCACGAATGGTATATATTATAATGGGATCATAGAATATACAATTTGAAAGCGAACCTGGTGTGAATGAAGTTTCAATATTGGTCATTGATGTGTCAGTGCCTTCTGAAGCCTCCTGTTATTAAGTTGCTGGTTAATTTCTGTAGTAGCTAGTCCCTCACTGCCTTAGAATGGAGAGGCCATTCTATTTATAGGCAGCTTTAACTTTGTCAGAAAATTCTTTATGTTGAACTGAAGCTTCCTCCTGGCAATTTCCCCTCATTGGTCATAGTTCCAGATCTCCACGATCTTCCTATCACAGCCCTTTGTTAATTTCGAGTGTGCTCTCATAGAAGAGCACCTGGCCTGGAGTGGGCCCCTCACCAAATATTTCCTAAATGAATGGCAGAGTGAGTGAATAACCGGGACAAGAATGAGAACCATTTAATGGTATGAACGCTTTACTGTCTATGCTGAGAATGTTAGCACATTTTCATCTGTGCTAAATTATAACATATTATATCACACATGGTATAAGAGGAAACACAGAATCATTATGGGTTTTATAGAATAAAAGTCATTATAGGATCGCAGCCTTCCACAATTATGGAAGAAGCTGGAAAAGTCGGGGTTTGAAAGGAGTTGCAAGGTCAGGGAAGCATCACTAGCCAGCCCTTCTGTATGAGTAGTGCAAGTGGACTAGTGGGCAAGGAATATGGGAAGGCAGAGACATCACCTGAGGAGTAGGGCTGGGAAGGAACTGTGATTGGGGGGGGGTCTAAGGAAGCTGTGGGCACTGCATGTGGTAGTTGGCCTGGAATGGTGATCAGTGTATTAGTCAGGGTTCTCCAAAGAAACAGAACCAATGGGATCGATCTATCTATCTATCTATCTATCTATCTATCTATCATCTATCTATTATCTATCTATCTATCTATCTATCTATCTATCTATCTATCTATCATCTATCTATCTATCATCTATTATCTATATCTATCATCTATCTATCATCTGTCATCTATCTATCTGTATATCTATCTATCATCTATCTATCATCTATCTATCATCATCTAGCTATCCGTCCATCTGTCTGTCTGCCTGCCTGCCTGCCTGTCTATTATCTATGGAATTGACTTCCATGGTTATCGAGGCTGTTAAGTCTGAAATCTGCAGCCTGGGCCAATAGGCTTGGGACCCGGGATTGCTGATGGCGCATTTCCAAGTCTGCTGGAGAATTTTCTCTTGCTGCAGGAGGCCAGTCTTTTTCTCTCTGTTCAAGCCTGCAACTGATCGGATGAGGCCTGCCTACATTATGGAGGGCAATCCGCTTTACCCAGTATTTGCCAATTTAAATGTTAATTGCATTGAGAAAACACCATCTAGGTTGACACATAAAATTCACCATCACAGTCAGCAAGGCTGGCAGTCAAGGAAAGTTGGGTACAGAGGAGGGAAGAGCGAGGACGAAAGTTGGAATCTTCCAGCACTTCTGTCTCTATCCCTTATTGCATCTAGCCATGATACTCATCAAAGAATAAGGGCCCCCAGAAGGGGGTTCCGGGACTCTGTGCCAGTAGACAGGCTGACATAGTATAAAACTAGGATGTCCCGCTCTTTGTCACCTGGCATCAATATGCACCTTCTTTATCCACATTTAACTTCCTAACACAATGCCACTATCAGTCAAATAGCCTAAAACATGGTAGCTCTCTCTTCCAAAGTATACAAAGTCTCATTTGTCATTTCATCCATCTCCCGGTGATGTTGTTCCTCCCCAAGCTGCATCATGCTCTTCCTTTGATATCTTGTAACTTAAATACGGAGCTATAAGGCTAACCAACTATTAAAACGTCTGATGATAGATAGGGTAATGGGAGAGGGGGAAGAAAAGAAACATAATTGACTAGCATATACACAAATGTTCTCTGTCCCGGTGGGAGAGGGTAGGCAAATGTCCCAACATGACAAGTGGTGGACCTGGGACATGATTGCACAGCTCATGTACCTTCCACCCACCACAGTGCTTCTCTGGACTGTGAGGTCAGCTCAGTCTAACTTGTGTAGTCTGTGAAAGTGATCCAAGATGTCGACAAGACTATTATATTCCTGTTTGTGTTGGTTTGCTCAGGCTACCATAATAAAACAACCACAGACTTCAAGGAAAGAGATTTGTTTTCTCACAGCTCTAGAGCCTGGAATTCCAGGATCAAGGTGTTGGCAGATCTGGTTTCCCCTGAGGCCTCTCTCTTTGGCTTGTAGATGGCTGCCTTCTTGTTGTCCTTACATAGTCTTTCTTTTGTGGGTGTGTGCATCCCTGATGTCTTTCTGCATGTCTAACTTTTTTTTTTAAGATTTATTTATTTTAGAGAGAGAGAGAGTATGAGGAGGAAAGGCAGAGGGAGAGGGAGAGAGAATCCAAAACAACCTCTGCTCTGAGTGTGGAGCCTGGTACAGGGCTCGATCTTATGACCCTCAGATCACAACCTGAGCCGAAACCAAGAGCCGGACGCTTAACTGACTGAACCACCCAAGTGCCCTTAAGTTTGTTCTTCTTATAAGGGCATTAGTCAGATTGGGTTAAAGCCTACCCAAGCAGCTTCATTGAACTTACCTCTTTCAAGGCCACATCTCCAAATACAGTCACATTCTGATGTACTGGAGGTTATGTCTTCAACGAACGAATTTTGGGGGGAGACAACTCAGTCCATAACCATGTTCCTACTGCCAGAGTTGGGCTGTGGGCTTTGTAAGACCCACTTTGGAAGGCACAGTGGAATCCAAAGAAAATAAATTCCCTCTGCCTCCTTCCTTACATGTTTTTCACAGCCTTTCAGTTGATGAAAATTGACAAACAACGAAGAGTTGAAAGGTCCATTGAGAGAGGAGTAAATGTCATCTGATAGAACGACTTTCTCTTCTCCTCCACCCTCTGTTGCCTTTTGGAGATGCTTACTTACTGATTCCTCATTCATTCATTTGTTCCAACACCATTTATTAGGTCCCCTCCTCTGTGCTGAGGCACTGTGTTAGGCATTGAGGATATACCTCAATGTAGTATTGCCCCTGTTTGCATGGGACTTGTCCTCCTGTGGGGGAGACAGAAGGTAATGAACACAATGATTATACACAGGCACTGTGTAGGCACAAGCAACTGTAACAGGTGGGTGCAGAAGGGGTTTGAGGTCAGGTGGTTGATGGTGATATGTGGGCAGAGATCTGAACAATGAGAAGAAGCGACCTCATGAAAAGTTGAAGGAAGAGGTTTCTTTTTGCAAGTGCAAAGTTCTTCATCAGGAAGGAATGTTCTAGAAACCGAGAAGAGACCAGGGTGGCTATAGCAGAGTGAGGTGGGAGAGGAAAGCAGGACAGTGCCCAGAAATTGTTGGTTTGGCAAGAGAATCCCAAATGAGGGACTATGACCCTTTTATGAAACCCATGCAAGAAGCCAGCTTCAGGTAGAGCTGGCTCATTCTAAGGCAGATTAAACCTAGTGCAGTAAGATTTGGAGGAAGGACTGAGGTGTTGGGGGGCTGTCCTCACCGGAATTTCTAGCTTTCACAATCCTGAGCATCTGTTTATAGAGTGCCATTCTATGACTAAAGAATCCTATATCTTTCAAGTACCTTTGCTTTGCTTGGGAAGAGATGCCTGTTTAAAGGTAGTTAACCCTGGCAGCACATTGCATGAAACCTCTCAACAGTCTGACAGCTGGAGGGGAGCAGCTTATTGGAGAATGAGCTATTTTCCTGGGCTCTGCCTGTACCAGATCTGACTTTGAAACTTGCCTCTTTGACGACATCACCTCTTCTTTTCCTTGAGTATTTCTGACATTCTTTTCCCTGTCTCTCCACTCCACCTCTTCTCAGACTGCAGGCCCCTCTCTGTTGTCCCAGTCTGTCCCCACTCCCTCCTGCACACAGCCAGGACTCATCATGCCCACATCATGCCCTCCTTTCTGTCCCAGATTTCTCACTTTGGGAACTTCCACCACACCCATAATGCAGACTCCAAATCTTGGGCAATCAGATTATCTGCTTTCTCCATCCTGACTGGTTTCTAAGACTCATTGAAGAAAATCTCGTAACTTTGCTGATTGGCTGTGAGATTTCCCCCCATGACATCTTGGCCAGCTGGACCACTGTCCTTTTTCCAAACTTGATTTCATTGCTGAACTCATTTCTTAAGGCTTCTTAGTGATGTGCAGAGAAATAACGCATGCTTTGGAATCACAGCTCTGGGTTCAAAACCCCACTCTGCTCCTTTACTTACAGCTGTGTATTCTTGGTCATGTTATTTAGCTTCCCTGAGCTTTGGCTTCCTTACCTCCAAAATGAGTTTAATAAAAGCTATTTACTGTGCTGTTGTAAGTTTGAACAAGTATTGTACCCAGAGTGGTCATAGATGACAAGCAATGTTGATGAATTTCCTTTTTCCTTCTCAGTGTTCACAGAGCAGATACCACGTTGGTGTAAAATGTGGCAGCCTCTTCAGATGAAGCCAGGCCATGTCCTGGCTGTGGACCCCTTGTGATCGCCAATGTCAGAGGGAAGGTCACATGGGTTTCTTCCTTTTGGTGGCAGCCCTGCTCTCCAGAGTGGTGTCCCATCTCCAATCACAACAAATCATGTCACAGCCTCATAAATTCAAGCGACACCACTAAATTTGCCCCTCTTTTCATCCAAGGCCAATGTTCACATTGAATTTAATCAGGACTGAAGTGGCAACAGGAATAAGCAAACTGCAAGATATATGTGTGATAATGAATGAATGGCAGCCACAGGATAATGACAGCCATCAGAGAAGGAAAAATAATTAATGATCACAGCAAGAAACTGATTCCAAAGCAATCAGGTTGCTCATGATACGCAGGTTGGAAAAATTAGTTCAAAGGGCATTTCTCCATTTCTTATGAGAAGGTGTCAAAGATATAATACAATTAAAACAATATAAGACGTCTTTTATTATAGCTATAGAGTTGACCATTCAACTCTACTCTGATGCAAAGATGAAATACAATTAAAGCAATGTAGGTCATCTTACATTACAGCTACAGGGTCAACTCTAAATTTTTTTCTTTTGTGCAGGAAGGGAGGGGGTTGAAGAGAAAACAACTTGCCTTAAGCAAGTAAGTATTTAGGGCCAGCTATGTGCCTTGAGTAACCAAGTAACCTCTAGGTTATAGTATATGGAGAGATTGAAGGCAAAACCCTATTGAGGTAGAGAATGGGCGCCCTTGAGCTTAGTTGCTGCAATCAGGAAATGTTTGAAAGTGGGAACCAGGAAAGAGCTATGGTGACCAGGGAGAAATTAGTGAGAAGTTTGGAGCCAGGTTTCTGACTGGAGAGTGATTTTTGTTTTTTTCTCAAGCTAAGGAAGACTCCCAAGTCTTCTCTTGAGACAGAAAACATTGTAAGAAAGAGACTTTCAGGTAGCTTTTTTTTTTTAAGATTTTATTTATTTATTTGAGGGGAGGGGGGGAGAGACAGAAGCAGGCTCCTCACAGAACAGGAAGCACAACGTGGGGCTTGATCCCAGGACCCTGAGATCATGACCCGAGCGGAAGGCAGATGCTTAACCAACTGAGCCACTCAGGTGCCCCTTTCAGGTACCTTTGAACTGGAAGGCCATATACAGAGGGATCTCTTTAGCATTTTAGCCTTCTTAGTGCCAGAGCAATTTTGTTGCTAAAGTATTTATAATGAAGGAATACTACAGTAATAATAGTGATGAGGAGGACAATGTGAAAATAATAATTTCCATTTATTGAGCTCTTTCCTAGCTCTACGCACTTCTTAACATAATCCATTTCATCCTTACATGATTCTTAGTCTGAGGCCCTTAATCTCTTTATCTATAATTTCCACTTAACCTCATTAGCTCTCTGTTTCTCATCTGAAAAATGGGGGCATTATATGAGACAATGGACAGAAAGCCTTTGGCACAGTGTCTGTTACTGAGGAAGCATTCACTGTGAGTTGTATTCATTCTTGTGACTATTACAGGGAAATGTCTGTAGGGTCCCATGACCTGGCTCGCCCTGCATTCACTTGTGTCTGTCCCACCCTGCCACACCAGGTGTTTTCCTCAGCCTTACTCAATCTTTACCAGTACAGAGGCCCATTACCTAGAAGAATCCTGGAAGATTTTATTGACCCCCTGACACTTATCACACCACATGACTTGGTAGTACCCTAGTCTGTGCTTGAGGGAAGCCCCCAGATACTTCATAAGTCCTGGTATTATAATATCTCTTCCAACCTTGCCCTGCTTTCCCTTCCCTCGACCCTTTGGTGACCAACATCACAAAAGCAGGAAGAAGAATGGCTTCAGGTGCATTTCTGTTAAATCAGTGTTCTCCAGAGAAACAATTGGATATCTATCTATCTATCTATCTATCATCTATCTATCTATCTATCTATCTATCTATCTATCTATCTATTCTCTGTCCTTATTCTCTCTCTCTTTATATATATGTAAATATAATGAGATTTATTATTAGGAATTAGCTTACACAATTATGGAGTCTGAGAGTCCCAAGATCTTCAGGGTGAGTCAGGAAGCTGAAGTCCCAGGAGAGCCAATGGTGTAGCTCTTGTCCATAGACCAGCAGGCTCAAGACCCAGGAAGAACTAATGTTTCAGTTTGAGTCTGAAGATAGGGAAATCCAATGTCTCAGTTCAAATGCAGTCAGGTAGGAGTTTTTCTCTTTTATTTTAGGGAGAGTCAGCTTCTTCCTTCTATTCAGGCCTTCAGCTGATTAGATGAAGCCCCCTTCCTCCTGACTAAGGAGGACAATCTGCTTTATTCAATCTACCCATTAAAATCTTAATCTTATCCAAAACACCCTAACAGAAACACCCAGAATGACATTTGACAAAATATCCTTCACCCTGTGGCCCAACACATAAAATTAACCATCATAATTTCCATTCTCATCTTTCTTGAAGTCCCCTCCCTTGTCCTGCTAGTAAAATGGCCTTTTGCTCAAAGGTCCCAAGTAATATAGATTTTGCCCACAAATGGGGGTGAATTTTTATCTCAGGGACAAGAGACAGAGGGATGGGATGAGGACGGAATGGTGGGAGTAATTAAAAGTAAATTGCTTTGGGACGCTTGGGTGGCTCAGTCAGTTAAGCGTCTGCCTTCGGCTCAGGTCATGATCCCAGGGTCCTGGGATCAAGTCCCACATCGGGTCCTTGCTCGGCGGGGAGCCTGCTTCTCCCTCTGGCTGCCACTCCCCCTGCTTGTACTGTCACTCTCCCTCTCTCTCTCTCTCTCTAGCAAATAAACAAATAAAATCTTAAAAAAAAAAAAAAGTAAATTGCTTTTTGTTACACCCAACTAATTGGCAAGAAGTAACTAGGTGGAGGTCATTAATGATGTAAATGTGTGGCTACTCTGTTCTGCTGGAGGTAGAGATATCAGAGCAGAGGATGGGTACCTCTCCACTGGTTAGTTTCTTGAGGGTCTGTTCATTATACTTTGTTCTTTTTTTTTTTTAAGTTTATTCATTATTTCTTTTAGTAATCTTACACCCAACGTGGGGCCGGAACTCAGGATCCTGAGATCAAGAGTCGCACACTCTTCCGACTGAGCCAGCCAGGCGCCCTTATACTTTCTTTTTTTTTTTAAGATTTTATTTATTTATTTGAGAGAGAGAATGAGAAACAGCACAAGAGGGAAGAGGGTCAGAGGGAGAAGCAGACCCCCCGCTGAGCAGGGAGCCCGATGCGGGACTCCAGGATCATGACCTGAGCCAAAGGCAGTCACTCAACCGACTGAGCCACCCAGGCGCCCCCCTATACTTTCTTATCAGTAACACTTGGCCCCCACAACACAGGTCTCTGCAATCTTAATTTATTAACTTTTCTCAGCCTACTCCAAACAGGCTGTATTCAGAGTGACCTCTGACCCTGAATTCATGTTGTTTGCCTCTCTGTCACTAACTACCTCCATCCTTTTGATGCATAGCTTGGGTCCCGTCTTCTCCTTGACACTGTTCAGTCCTCAATGTATTTCCTTTCCTCTGCTTTCTTTCTTCTAGCCTCTTCTGTACACTGATTGCTGCCATTTGGGAACATAAACCTGTATGACCTCAAGTTATTAATGACTTTTCCCTGCTATCTTCCCATCAGCAGACGGCAGAGAAAACAACCTCAAGATAAAGCTTTGGATCTTGTGTAGTTCCATTAGCATCTGCAGGAGTCCTGAGAATAAAGTCCCGCTAAATAGGTAGTCATCAGTTTTATAATAAGTGCCTCTAAAATGTAAGTCAGACCGCATCATTCCTCTGATTAAAACTCTCTAATGACTTTTTATCTCAATCACAGTGAAAGCCAAGCCCTACAACTGTTGACAAGGGGTAGCTCAGTCTAATCCCCAGTCCCCTCTGATCTTGTCTCCTGCACTTCTTCTTGTTCAGCGGAGCATCACCTAGAGAAACCTGTGTCAGGAAGGGACCTCAAGTGTTAGGTTTCCCTTGTACTGTAAAGGCAAAGACAAATACAAATAAGATGCTTAATTCTTTCTTTGAAAATAAGGGAAGAGACGTCCCCTTTCCTCAAGCATTTCCTTTAGAAAACTCCTAATTGTAAATTCTTTCTCTCTTTGAAATATATGTAAATCTTTTTAAAAGCTAAATAAGCCTCTTGTCGCGTTTATGACCCAGAAGTGTCTTTCTCAAGTGCCCCATCTCCCAATTTCTGTGAGAGGATAGGGACCTAACTTTGGCAGGTGCCTCACTCCAAACCCACCTCCTGTCATAAAGATGTGAGAGGTTTATTTTTCCTTTGGATAAAGCCAATTAGCAAACACACATGGCAACCTCAGTTACCAGGTGAATCTGGGATGATCTATGTGTGACAAATGGTGCTGTCAGGTCCTGTTATAGAGGAGTGGTTATTGTTTATCTTGAGCACATGCATGTAATAGGTTGTATCTGCTTGGCTCTATAAAATAGTAAGATTTTTTCCCCTCTTTGCAATCTCTTTGCGGATTGCCTATGATACACACCGCATTCTGATTTAATGACTATTCAATGATAGAATCGTTTTATTTCTCTTCTATCTTTGTGAAGAGGTTTTCTGGGTTCGGAGAGATTTTGTTAATTACATTGCCCCAACAGTCCCTGCCTGGATGTGTCCCTCACACTTCAACACTATGGCTCCAATTTCTACCTCCACCCTTTCCTCTTATACTTCATTGCACCAAACAGTGGGGTTTCCACTTTCTTTTCCTTCTTGGAAAGGATTGCCCTATATTATACTTTTCTCCCCACAGCACTGATCTCCACAGACCAGCCTTAATGGAAGAAACTCCATCATCCGAGTCTACCAGGCTAGTTTTTGGCTATGGAAACTCTTTCCTTTGGATTCCCCCAGAAGTTCTTAGACGAAGACTTGAGTGCAAGTAGTTTATTTGGGACGGGAAAGGAACACTGGTTGAGGAGTAGGGAAGTGAGCAAGGAAAAAGAAGGCCAATAATGGGTGAGTTATTAAGACAATTATTGCAGTGGGTGACAGGAGCTTAATCTCACATGGAAACTTGGAGAAGTGTCAAACAGGCACATAGGAATTGTATCACGGAAGGGCCAGGAAGCTGGGGTATTGATGCACTCCCGAGAGTCAAGGCTGGGTGGTTATTCATTCCCTGGCACATCCAACCTGTCTTGCTTGTGGGCAAAGTGGCCCTCGGTGGCTCAGCAAGAAGCCGGCAGGCATAGCGATGTGGATTCTGTCTGAAAGAGGACTGCCCACATTGGAGGTCAGGGCAGTAAAGGGCAGGGCACAGTAGCATCTGCAATAGGAACCTGCAGCAGGCTGCCGCGTGGACACCAGAATGCACAGCCCGGATGCCTTCAGTGCTGGACTTGGACCCCGCTGCTGAGAGTAGGGTGCCCATATGGCCTTCAGCTGTCATTTCTTTAGGATCAGTGTAGCCTCGGAGCTGTGCCCAAGGTCATGCTCATATCTAATGACTGATCTGTATGGGAGTATAAAGGCTGGGCCACGTTGGCCCTACTTGGCACAGGGCCAGAGGGCTCTTCCAGCTGTGGCGGCCACATGGGTCAGCTTAGGCTATGTCCTGACAGTATCATGGCCCTGCTTCTCCTTCTGCCCAGCTCTGCTCCCTGCTGCTCCCTCCCTTAGGGCTGGTCCTAGGGCTCTGCTTAACAAACATCCTGCACTCGACACCCCTTCCCAAGTCTGCATCCCACACAACCCCACCCGCTTTAATGTGGAAGCAGCAGTTCCCAAGGATGAAAGCACATTGGCTCGATATCCTAAGATTATCATCCCCTGCTAAGCAACTGTAAAGGATCTACATATCCTAGTTCCTCCACAGTAAGTAACAGTGGGTCCTTATAAGGGCGATGATCATTTTTAATAAATGATTATCTCCATTCTTCTCAGGGAAAATTCTCTTCCAGTTTGGCCGTCTTCTTTGTGCTTTGCAAGGTTTTTGCATTGAGATCTCTTTTTCTTGCTTCAGGGACTCCAATTCTCTGTCTTTCAAGGCGGTTCTGGTCAACCATTCCATCTTCATCAACTGATTTCTAAGGAAATATTTATTTCGCTGCAGTATCTGCCCAAAGCTGACTGCCACCTTAAAAGAAACATTGGCCTGAGGTTGCAGCTCTGGGTTTCACTCAGCTGAGTGCTGGGAATCTGTGTTCTTCCTTCACTTGCTGCATTGACTTTCCCTGCAAAGGCAATAGGAGCAGAGTTTGAATTCCTTTCAACAAAGAAGCTCTTCTTCCTCAGTGTCCAGGCTGAAGACACACTCCCCACTGTAGAACACCAGGGCATGTTCTGTGTTATTGTGAGCCAGCCCTTTGGCAGATACAGCTCAAAGATCATATAATATCCACTATTTAGGATTTTACCCCCTAAAACTTAAGTATGGCCCATCAATGGAGAGAAAAGCAAAAGAGAAATCAGAATTTTTGTAAAAACACAAAAATGTTGCTTGTTTACATTTACAAATAGTCTGCTTTCACAATTTGTTCATGTTTTCTTATAATATAGAGCTATTTTTAAAAAGATTTATTTATTTATTTGAGGGAGAGAAAGAGCACGTGCGAGCCGGGGAGGCAAAGTAGTGGTTAGAGGGAGAGGGAGACTAGGAGACTCCGAGCCGGGGAGCCCTACACAGCGCTTGATCCCAGGACCCTGGGATCATGACCTGAGCTGAAATCAAGAGTCAGGCACTCAACCAATTGAACCACACAGGTGC
The DNA here is from genome assembly GCF_054177405.1 of Leptonychotes weddellii. Taxonomy (NCBI): domain Eukaryota; kingdom Metazoa; phylum Chordata; class Mammalia; order Carnivora; family Phocidae; genus Leptonychotes; species Leptonychotes weddellii. The sequence goes on along the minus strand of NC_138369.1, from coordinate 181,087,665 downwards.
CCCAGAGCCATTTTTAATTCACCTAATAAGTATCTGAAAGCTCATCCTAATTTTGGAATCATGGTGTTTTTCTACACACCCCACTTATACACAGGAACTTGAACACACACACACACACACACTTTGGGTTAGCATCTCTACCCCTGGGTACAATTGCTATTTGTCCCAGGAGCTCAAAAATACCTCAACAGTCCCATAGCTGAGAAGCACTCTATATGTACCCACTTACAGAGTCAGGCATAATACCTTGCAATTTGCCAAGAAACATTAGTTAAAATTGTTTGCTGTCAAGGCAAGCCACAGGGTGGGAAAAGATATTTGCAACATATACAACTGGCAAATGTGTGCTCATGGGGACTACTAGAAACAACCCAAATGTCTATCAACAATAGAATGGAAAAGTAAATGGTAGTACATTCTTGCAAAATAATACCACACAGTAACAACAAGGACCAAACTATAGCTTCAAAAGACACCCTGGATAAGCCTCATAATCATAATGTTGGGTGTCAGAACCAAGCATAAGAGAATACAGCATGAGCCTATTTACTTAAGATCCTAGACAGGAGAAACTAGATTACAGGGTTAGAAATCAGGATAGTGATTCCCTTCGGGAGCTACTATTAGGGAGAGGGTCTGAGGTGGAGTCTGAGGCTCCTGGAGTGCTGGCAATTCTCCATTTTACTTGGACTTGGGGGGTGGTCAAATGCTCTCTGTGATAAGTCATTGAACTGTTAACTTACTTTTGTGTGTGTATTTTCTGCATACTTGTTATATTCCAATTGAGAACACTCCATGATTTAAAAAAAGTCAGCTAAAACCAGAATTTACCAAACATTTTTTTGAGTACCTACCATGTGTTCTTTAACAGGAGAGGACATATGTGGGTTTCAAATGAATAAACACATTGTTTTTAGTGTTAAGAAACTCAAAAGCCAGTAATTTATAATAGGGGCATATTTGGGGGAGGGGTTGATGAGTCCCTGTTCTTCTAAGATCGAAGACAGAGTCAGGGAAATTTTTCCTAATGCACCCATGCTCCAACTTTAGGATATCTATACATTATTAGCATCTTTACTTTAGTCATGGGGCTAATCATACCTGAAAGAATATAACAGAAATTTCAACAGTAACCACAAAGAAAATCAAATGAAGAACCTGAATTAAGAAACTTGCTTACCTGTTGGTTTTGCTTTTTAGCTTGTGCAGAGAATGTATCCTGCTCAATGAATATTGAGTGTATTTGTTATATAAAGGCAGGCATCAATATTCCACTGGTGATATAAGTAGGAAATGGGTATTGTTTGCAGAGAATATAATCTTGCTAAACATTAATCAGAACTTCAATGGTAATTTTGATGCCTGAAAGTTGTTCTAGAATTTTTGAAAATTCTATACTGGCTAAATTATTCCTTGGGATATTATGTGAGAAAATTTGTTATGTAACATGAAATATATTAAGGAAAATAGTGTTTGCCATTTCTTGAATTAATTTATTTACTCTATTAAAGATGTTTGGAAAAAATAAAGACGTAAAGTTAATGTTCTTTGTGTTACTAAAAAATATTTTAGTTGGGCAACAGTACTAATGATTTTCACATAGAGCCTTCAGTATTTCAATAGTCTGCCTGATGGGTTTGGGATAGCTGATCAGAGCTTTAACAAAACTGACGTGACTATCAAACATTCCTTAGGCTATTAAATATGTCTGAAAAAAGTATATAGGAAAACAATGATATGGTAACCAGGAGTTACTCATGAGGGCTGTTGAACTTGGAGATTGGCATGAATCTTGGCTAGGCAGTTGCTTTTATGACCCCACTGCTGACTAGTATCTTCTACTTGACAGAAATAATATACCACACATGGGCCTCTCACTAAATTCAGCTTTCCCTGAATGTTCACTAAGATTTATCTCACATGAGATGGATTGAACTTTCAAGGCTTAGGAAAAACTGTACATTTGTTTCCAACTCACCAGCTAAAAAGTATGCCAAGCTCATGTCACACTTGAAAGGAAGACCTCAAGGATCATTCTGATGTCCCAGGCAGGAACAGCATTCCATGTCACTACCCAACATCTTAAGACTGAGGCTTTTAAAAACACGCTTTTGTGCTGAAACCCAAATTAGCATTAATCATCTGGGCTGTAAGTTTCCGACCACCTTTTAAGAATAACTTTTCAGTGCTACTTGAGAATTAGAATTTTTCATTAAGCTTTGGGTGAGTACTATCTGGAAGTCACTTAGAAGTACAGTTTGCCCTTGGACAACGTGGGGATTGGGACGTCAACCCCCATGCCACCAAAACTCCACATATAGCTTTGACCCCTCAAAAAAGTAACTACTAATAGCCTACTGTTGATTAGAAGCCTTACTTGTAACATAAAGTCATATTTTGTATGTTATATGTATTATGTCCTATATTCTTACAATAGTAAGCTAGAGAAAAGAAAATGTTATTAAAGGAATCATAAGGAAGAGAAAATATATTGACAGAACTGTATCTATCAAAAAAAAAAAAACCTGCACATATAAGTGGACCTGTGCGTTCTAAACCCATGTGGTTCAAGGGTCAACTGTGGTTTAAAAAAGAAAAAAAAAGGGCGCCTGGGTGGCTCAGTTGGTTAATTGGCTGCCTTCGGCTCAGGTCATGATCCCGGGGTCCTGGGATCGAGTCCCGCATCGGGCTCCCTGCTCCGCGGGGAGCCTGCTTCTCCTTCTCCCTCTGCCTGCCTCTCTGCCTACTTGTGCTCTCTATCTCTCTGTCAAATAAATAAATAAAATCTTAAAAAAAAATCTCTGTATATTTTGTAAAAGTTTTCGATTTATTGGTTATTTTCTTATCTATTATAAATGGGCTATCGATGATAAATATCTAAAATAAAAAAGCAAGCTTTTGCTAACTCCTGTATAGGTCTAATTTGTTGTAGAACAGTTGAATCCCAGTTGCCTTCAGACCGAGGAATATTTGTATTTATGGCTTGAAATAGTGTTTTCGTATTAGGATAGCTAGACTATGCTGTGGTAACAAATACACTCTCAGATCTCAGCAGTTTAATCCAGGAAGGTTTATTTCTGACCCTGTCTCCGTCTCACTCAGGTCAGGCACCTCTCCTCGGGGAGGCTGTGGCTCAGGGATCTCAGCCAGGAATGTATTGTTTTGCACATCTCAGGGGCTCTTTGCTCCTTTCTGCCCCCACCGGCCCCAGTATTTGTTGGTTTAACCCAAATGTAAATATGATGGAGAAATGGAAAGATCAAGTGTGAACTTCCTTCATTTGACATAGGACATTTTTTTCAGGCTAACATATTTTCTTGTCACTTTAAAATGGCACAAGCTGGGGGTACCTAGGTGGCTTAGTGGTTTAAGCATCTGCTGCTGACTCAGGTCATGATCCCAGGGTCCTGGGATAGAGCCCACATCAGGCTCCCTACTTGGCAGGAAGTCTGCTTCTCCCTCTCCCACTCCCCCTCTCTCCTGTCTCTCTCTCTCTGTCAAATAAATAAAATCTTTAAAAAAAATGGTACAAGCTGTCTTTTGGCATTCCAAGATCAAATAAATATGTAAATTCATGTATCTATCTACCTCTCTATAAATGTTATAGGCATAAAAATCTACAAAATATTTTTAATTTGTTTTCTTATAAGGATAAACAAAAAGATGTTTATATTTTCTTACAGTATTTTTAAGGGGATTTTAAGGGATTATAGGCATTTGAAGGGATTAAATCTTATCTAATAATTATTAGTTAATTTATTTAATCAGGACCTCATTTGGGGTCTTATTGTGCCTCAGAAATTCTGATAATTCTGGTATTAGAATAGTTCAAAGTGTCTTTTTCCCTTACTTCCATCTCTGTCTACTCAACTAAGTCTCTATAATCTTCTTTCCCCACCTGGTCTTTATTATCTGCACACACACACACACACACACACACACATCCACGTACACAATAGCATTTTGACAGATTAGAGCCTTAACTGAAGTTTTAAGTGCAGAAGGGAGGCATAGAGAAGTGATCATATGAGATAAGGTAAATAAATACCTTTACCATCTTGCCTAGGAGCTCATTCATACAATCTAGCCTTGCCCACACTCATGCTCTCTATATGTGACCCATTCATCATGGGAATCTCTGAGAGAGTAGTCTTGTATCTCAGTCCAGGGGCTCTCTGAGAGAACAGTCCCCTCCTGCTCTTCATTATCCAAAGAAAATCTGCTTGTCTTTAGGTCTCCTGGATTTTGGCACATAAAATTTTCTCCTTCTTGTTACACATTGTTCTATCCTACCTACTTCTTAACAAACTTTTAGGTGATTTACAGTAAAAACCAGTTAAAATAAATCTATGAAGCGTGAGAGTCAAAGGACAAGACTTGAATAATGAAGAGGGACAATGATGCCAGTTAGCCCAGACTGAGAAAAAACTATCGTGATTAACTTGGAAACCTAGCACCAAGGTAAGATCAATGACCTAGGCTGGAGGCTAAGGTCATTAAGGAAACTCATTAATTTTCATCTCACTTGATTTGGTAAGTTTTTTTTTTCAGTTTGCCATGATTCTTCTTGATTTGGGCTCTGTCATCCAATGTATGGCCCACCTTTGTTTCACTTCTTTCTTTTTTTTTTATTATTATGTTATGTTAATCACCATACATCATTAGTTTTTGATGTAGTGTTCCATGATTCATTGTTTGTGTATAACACCCAGTGCTCCATGCAGAACATGCCCTTTTTAATACCCATCACCAGGCTAACCCATCCCCCCACCCCCCTCCCCTCTAGAACCCTCAGTTTGTTTCTCAGAGTCCATCGTCTCTCATGGTTCGTCTCCCCCTCCGATTTCCCCCCCTTCATTCTTCCCCTCCTGCTATCTTCTTCTTTTTTTTTTTTTTTTAACATATAATGTATTATTTGTTTCAGAGGTACAGGTCTGTGATTCAACAGTCTTACACAATTCACAGCGCTCACCATAGCACATCGTTTATTGCTTTAACGTGTATTCCTTGTATGTCCTCATTCATTGATCCAAGTCAGTTTGGGTCAATTCAAATTCACTAAGTTGGTGAAAAAAATATTAGCAAAACAGGGCCAAATAAAGCTTTGTGATACATTTTGGAAATAACTTTCAGTGTTAACTCCCATTCATTCATTCATTTGTTCTCTCAAATATTACCAAATGCTGACATGTTCCAGACACTGTGCAATGCATATGGGAAATAGTTATTAGTTCTCCCTGCTCCTAAGTAGATTGCAATCTAAAGAAAGTAAAGCTTAGAGGGGTTTAGCAACTTAGATCTGAGTTTAAACAGAGATCCAGTCAAATTACAGAGCTGGAATTTGAAACTAAGTCAGTCTTTATCAAAACCCATGCTCTTAACTTTTATCCCCCTACTTCCTCCATGGTAGGCAGAATTTTTACAATTCCCTCCACAAAAATGTCCTTCGCTGATCCATAGAAGCTGGGAATATGATGAAATATCACTCGTATGGTCTCATTATGTTATCTGGCAGAGTTAACTTTACAATTATTTGGGTGGGCCTGTCTGATCACATGATTCCTTAAAAGCAGAGAGCTTTCTCAACTAGTAGCAGATGAGGAAGTCTGAGATTCAAATCATGAGGGAGATTCAGTATACTGTTGCTGGCTTTGAAGATGAAGGGGGCCACATGTGAATGAATGAGGGTGCCCTCTAGGAGCAGAGAGCCCCTACTAGCTAACAGCCAGGAAGGAATTGGGTGCCTCAGACCTATAGCCATAACCTAAATGAACTTAAGGTTAAACTCATCTCTAGAGCCTCCAGTGAATAGCCCAGCCTGGCTGACCCCTTGACTTTGGTCTTGTGAAACCCTAAGTAGAGAACCCAGTCAAGCTTACTGGATTTCTGACCTACAGAATTGTGAGATCATGCATTGTTTAAGCTGCTAGATTTGGGGTGATTTGTTACACAGCAATAGAAAACAAATACGCCTTCTTAGATTAAAAAAAGAAAAATCAGTCCACCTTCTTTGGTAATTGATCAGCCCACTGTGAATCAAAACGGATGTGTCTTATCTTCTACAAGAACTTCTTAATATTTTCTTAAATTATGAGAAAATTCCATGAAACCCAATTGTAGCTGCACATCAGATACATACTTTGAGTGGCTCTTTATATTCAGTGAGGTGCTTTCCTATATATTTCTCTTTGGGGAACCAGGAATGGTAGGTGTGTCTGGGCACATTTGCCCAGTGGGGAAACAGAGTCTCTGATGTTAGAAGACTTGTGTAATGTCACGTAGAAAATTGGTGATGGATCTGGATTTTTTAAATGTGTTTTTCTTTATTTAAAAAATTTTTCTTTCCTTCTGGAAGCAAGATTTCTAAATCTGACTCTGGGCCCAAATTACCTCTAAAGGTGGATTTAATGTCTAATGCAGTTGTGACATTTACATAGGGAAATATTTTATAGTTGGTCTTTCTCTTCTCATTTTTAGACATATTTCATTACCATAGTGTCTTGAGTTTTTCCAGCAAAATGTCTTTTAGTGACCTTAATGATATGCTTTTGATTTGTTTAAACCATGCCATTTCCATTTCAGTAGTGATCCAACTGGTTGGCATTTGATAGAACCTCACATCCATTGTTATATGAATAGACACCGAAAATCATTTTGATGCAGAAAAAGAAAGCAACTAAGTTTAGGTTACTAAAGAAAAGTCAGACTGAGCTCTTCGACCCTGAGCCCCAAAGAGCACAGTATAAATGCTGGGCAAACTATTTTTGTCCTCTGCTTTATAAATGAGTTCTTTTCTTTTTCTGTTGACTACTGTCTGGCACAGCTGCTGTTTTCAGAGCATAAAAGAGATGGGAATCGTGAAAGCATGGAAATAAAACCTTGCCTGAAACACATTGGCCGGTGAATCATGGCCTGTCTCCTCCATAGCCTGTGTATAGCCTCTAAGTCATTTGTGAATGAAGGAGCATAGGTTAGTGATGGCATCAACAAAAGGAGTTAAGACTGATGGATTCTATTTCTGGGTCTAAATTGATGATAAAATGACTTTATAGAAGTCATATTAACTTTTTGCAGGGCTCCTACCTGTGAAATAAGAAGAAAACCTTTTTTCCTTGAAGATGATATAAAGACCTTGTTCTCACAGCTGGATTCTCTTAAGCTTGTCCCTTGCATTCAACCCTGCACACTAGCTCTGTGACCTATGCTTTTTCTTGGTAGGGGGGAGTCCCAGGACAATAACTTAAATGACTCAGTTTTGATGTTGGTTCGCTTGGAGTTTTGAGCTCTGGTTGGGTTCTGGCTTTAGTTCTCTACTCAGAGGAAACCACTCCGCTGAAATTTATGTTTATTATTTTCCACCCCCCTTTTTCTCTCTTTTTTTCACTTTTCCCAGATGGTACTTCCCTAAATGATATATTGTTCAGTGTTATGTGTTCTTGAATTTAATATAGACAAAATTAAAGTGTATGTCTTATGATACTTCCTTTTTTAGTTGCACATTATATGCCTGAGGTTCATCCCTGTTTTTACAAATATCTGTAATTCATTAATTTTCACAAGAACACAGTGTTTCATTGTATGACTCTCATGCAGTTTATCTCTTTTACAGGCGATGAACATTTGGATTGTTCCCATTTTTCTTTCTCTTACAAAAAGTGCTGTTATGAATATGCAGTTGTCTTCTAGATGTACTTGCTGGGTGATACAGTTTTCAAAGGTGCTTGTCTTAATTTACAATTTCATAGACGAGCAACTCCAGATCCTTGCCAACGTCAGATTTTGCCAGAATTTTTAACTTTTGCCAGTTTGGTAGTTGTAATGTGTACCTCATTGTGGTTTGAATTTTTATTTTCTTGGTGATTAATATGGCTGAGAATCTCATTTGTATTTTTTTGGCCATTTGGCTTTACTCTCCTCTGAAGACCTATTCAATCTGTTGTTTCAGTTTTCTATCAGTTGCTTGCTTTTTTACTTAATGATTCATTGAAGTTCTTTATATATCCTAGATAGTATTCCTTTGTCAGTAATACATATGGCAGAAGTTTTACAAGTTTGTGGTTTGTATTTTTATTTTCTCTTCAATATCCTTTGGTGAACAAAAGTTCTTTTTTTTTTTTTTAAGATTTATTATTTATTTTAGAGAGAGATAGAGTGAGCAAGCAGGGTGAGGGGTAAGGCAGAGGGAGAGGATCTCAAGCAGACTTCCTGCTGAGCCTGGAGCCTGACGTTGGGCTCCATCTCATGGTCCTGAGGTCATGACATGAACCAAAATCAAGAGTCAGACGTTTAACCAACTGAGCCACCCAGGTGCCCCAAAAGTTCTTACTTTAATTTATTTTTATTTTTTAAGATTTTATTTATTCATGAGAAACAGAGAGAGAGAGAGAGAGGCCGAGGCAGAGGCTGAGGGAGAAGCAAGCTCCCTGTGGAGCAGGAAGCCCAACATGGGACTCGATCCCAGGACCCTGGGATCATGACCTGAGCCAAAGGCAGATGCTTAGCCACTGAGCCACTCAGGCGCCCAAGTTCTTACTTTTAATTTAGTTAATTTACCCATATCTTCCTTCATGATTTACATTTTTTTGCGTCTTGTTTTAGAAAAAATATCCCCTGTCCTTAATGTCACAAAAATGTTGTTCTATGCTGTGCCTTAAAATTTTATAGTGTTGCCTTTTGTATTTAAGTCTTTAGTCCATTTGGAATTGGTTTTTGTGCATGAGGTAAAGGAGGGCTTTGATTTCATTTTTTCCAAACAATAATAATTGTTCCAGTCATGTTTATTAAAAGCCTATCTTTTCCCCACTCTTGACATATCAAGTTTCAACTCTGTTTTTATTTCCAAGTTTTTATTTAAATTCCAGTTAGTTGACATATGGTATAATATTGGTTTCAGGTATAGGATTTAGTGATTCATCACTTCATACAACAGCAGTGCTCATCATAGTAAGTGCCCTCCTTGATACTGATTACCCATTAACTTCAACTATTTCAACCTCTAATCTGTTTCGTTTATCTATTTGCCTTTCCCTATGATAATAGTGTCCTACTTGTCAAAGCTTTATAAGAATGCTTTTTTTTAAATTAATAAGTACCTTAATCCATTTCACCGACCCCTTGACTTCACCTCTGGCAACCACTAATCTTTTTTTTTTTTTTTAAGATTTTTTAAAATTTATTTGACAGAGAGAGACACAGCGAGGAGAGGGAACACAAGCAGGGGGAGTGGGAGAGGGAGAAGCAGGCTTCCCGAGGAGCAGGGAGCCCGATGCGGGGCTGGATCCCAGGGCCCCAGGATCATGACCTGAGCCAAAGGCAGACGCTTAATGACTGAGCCACCCAGGTGCCCCTAATCTGTTCTTTGTATCAGTTTGGTTGTTTCTTTTTTGTTTGGTTGTTTCTTTTTAGAGTCCACATATAACGTGAGATTCCATGATTTTTATCTTCCCCTGTCTGACTTGCTTCTCTTAGAATAACATCTTCAAGTTCCATCCATGTTGTTGCAAATGGTAAGACTTCACTTTTTTTTTTAATGGTTAAACATTGTTTCATTGTATATAGATATCACAACTTCTTTATCCATTCATCTATCAGTGGACGCTTGGGTTGTTTCCATATCTTGGCTATTGTAAATAATGCTACAGTGAACATGGAGGTGAAGATATCTTTTTGAACTAGTGTTTTTGTTCTCTTCAGGTAAATACCCAGAATTGGAATTGCTGGATCATATTTTTGATTTTTTGAGGAAACTTCATACTGGTTTCCATAGTGGCTGCATGAATTTACATTCCTACCAATGGTGCACAAAGGTTCCCTTTTTTCCACATCCTCACCAACACTTGATATTTCTTATCTTTTTGATAATAGTCATTCCAACAGGTATGAGGTAATATCTCATTGTGGTTTTGATTTGCATTTCCCTGATAACTAGTGATGTTGAGCATCTTTTCATGTACCTGTTGGCCATCTGTATATCTTCTTAGGAAAAATGTCTATTTAGATCCTCAGCCAATTTTTTGATTCAATTGTTTATTTGTTTGGTTTTTATTTGTTATTGAGTTGTATGAGTTCTTTACATATTTTGGATATTAACACTTTATCAGATATATGATTTACAAATATTTTCTCCCATTCAGTAGGTTGCCTTTTCATTTTGTTGATGATTTCTCTGCTATGCAGAGCTTTTTAGTTTGATGTAGTCTCACTTGTTTATTTTTGCTTTTATTGTCTTTGCTTTGGGAATCAAATCCAAAAAATCATCACCACGACTGATGTCAAGGAGATTACCACCTATGTTTTCTTCTAGAAGTTATGGTTTAAGGTCTTATGTTTAAGTCTTTATTTTGAGTTAATTTTTGTGTATGGTGTCAGTAGTACAGTTTCATTCTTTTGCAAGCAGCTGTTCAGTTTTCTGAACATCATTTGTTGAAGAGATTGTCATTTACTCATTGTATATTGTTGGCTCTTCTGTTGTAAATTAATTGACCATATATGCATGGGTTTATTTCTGGTCTCTCTATTCTGTTCCATTAATGTATGTGTCTGTTTTTATGCCAATACCATACTGTTTTGAATACTACAGCTTTGTAATAGAGTTTGAATCAAGGGTTATAATGTCTCCAGCTTTTTCTTTCTCAAGATTGCTTTGGCTATTTTAGGTCTTTTGTGGTTTTATACAAATTTTAGGATTGTTTTTTTCTAGTTCTGTGAGAAATTCCTTTGGAATTTTGATAGGAAAAATTCCACTGGAATCTTGAATCTATAGATTGCTTTGGATAATATTGGTAATGCTGGCCTTGTAAAATGAGCTTGGAATTATTTCCTCCACTCTTTTTTTTTTTTTTTAAAGATTTTATTTTTATTTATTTATTAGAGAGCGAGCGAGAGAGAAACAGCATGAGAGAGGAGAGGGTCAGAGGGAGAAGCAGGCTCCCCGCTGAGCCAGGAGCCCGATGTGGGACTCGATCCCAGGACCCTGGGATCATGACCTGAGCCGAAGGCAGTCGCCCAACCAACTGAGCCACCCAGGAGCCCTCCTCCGCTCTTATTTTTTGAAAGAGTTTGGGAAGGATTGGTATTAAATCTTCTTTGAATATTTGGTAAATTTAAATATTATATATATGTATATACACACATACACATATGTATGTGTATACATATGTAAAATTTTTATTATATATATAATTATTTTTACATTGTAACCATGAATAAGATTGACCTATAATTTTCCATTTTCATAGTGCTCTTATCAGTTTTTGATGCAAGGTTATGCTAGTTTTATAAAATTACTATGTCTCTACTTTGTTTTGTTTTGTTTTTAAGTAAGCTCTAGGTCCAACTTTGGGCTTGAACTCATGACCCCAAGATCAAGAATCACACGCTGTAGTGACTAAGGTAGGCAGGTGCCCTTGTTTTTGCTTTTCTGTTTGTTTGTTTCTACTTTTATTTATTTATTTATTTATTTATTTATTTATTTATTTTATTTATTTGCGAGAGAGAGAATGAGAGACAGAGAGCATGAGAGGGAGGAGGGTTAGAGGGAGAAGCAGACTCCCCGCTGAGCAGGGAGCCCGACGTGGGACTGGATCCCGGGACTCCAGGATCATGACCTGAGCCGAAGGCAGTCGCTTAACCAACTGAGCCACCCAGGCGCCCTGTTTGTTTCTACTTTTTAAAGGAAGACTTTTGACTGATTAATTTTTTAAAAATGTAAATCGACATATTTGTTGTTTTCTTATTGCTTTTGGAGGCAATTTTGTAAATTATATTTTTCAAGGATCTGTCCATGTCATCTAACTTTTCACATTTATTGGCATAAATTTGTTATTATCTTTTTAATATTTGTATTTGCATCTGGAACTTTGTTCCATTTTCATTCCAATATTATTCATTCAGTCTTTTTTCTTGAGCAGACTTGTCAAACATTTGTCAATTTTACTATTCTTTCAAATAATCTAGTTTTCACATTACCATTCCCCTCCACTGGGTGTTTGCTCTCCATTATTTCATGTTCTTATCTTTATTTTTTCATCCTTTAATGTTCTCTGAGTAGTTATATAAATTTTCAGCCTTTTCACTTTTCTATTATAATCACATTACATTATACATTCCACTATAAACACTATTTTGCCTTTCTTTTACAGGGTTTGTGACACATGTACTATTTTTGTTGTTATTCCAATTCTAAATATTTTATAATTTCCCTTGTGAGTTGATCTGTGAGTTATTAAATTTGTGCTTTTAAATTTTCAAACATATGGGGGATTTTCACTTATAGTTTTGTTTTTATAAGTAATAATCACATAACTGCTTTGTAGTTAAAAATGTGATCTACATGATACCAATTCTTTGACATTTTTGAGTTACTTTAACTTTAGAATTGGTCCATTTTTATAAATATTTTTCACGTACTTGAAAAGAATGTATATTCTGAGGACATAGTGTTCAATATATGTGCATTAGATAATGCTTTTGCATATTATTCAAATCTATATCCTTACCAGTTTATTTTGTGTTTGGCCTATTATTGGGAAAAATATGTTTAAGTATTGCACCATAACGGAGGAATTGCCTTTTTGGGGGTACTTTTGTTTATTTTTGCCTCAAGTATTTTGAAACTATGTTACATGGTATCTTGTTGCATCCTAATACCTTCTTTTGACACTGATGTCTAGGGGGATTGAGTAAATACATCTGGTTAGATTAGGGTTAATTTTCAAAGAACATTCCTCAGCTCTGCTGAAGATCTTTCCTATGTCTGAGAATTTATATCAATATGCATTTTAGATGTACAAATAAAAGAAAGCATTAGATTAGTGGACTGTATAAATAACACCAGCAGGATCTGTGCAAATTATTGCTTTTTGGGAGTGTTGGGAAAGCTGGGTTTGTATTTCTCTTGTCAGATTCATTAAATAGGTTTGCTATCACTTCTTTTGATAGCTGTTACGTTAACTTCTTCATGACTTTCTGAGTCTATTAGTCCCCTGAGAGGAAAAATATGATGCTGAAGGCCATGAATCAGTGATGGAAGAAAAACGAGGGAAGGAGCCACAGAAAAGGCCCCAGTCAGTTAATATCTATCTATCTAGAGTCCTCTCAGTATCTTCCTTCTCCTTTATAGTGTCTAGGCTCCTCGAGGAGGCAGGAAGGAGATGGGCTTTTAGAATCTGCTGTCCCAGTTTCAACTGTCACACAAGAAATCATTAAAGAACATTATACAGAGTGTGGATATGGATAACATTAAACATTGGACACCTAGAGCAGCATTTTTGAAATCTTAGTTTCATGGAACCATTTAAAAAAGTCCAAGTTATCTTTAATCCTAAACATATTCAGAGGATGATAGCAATTACCCATAATTTTGAGAGATATGCAAGAACAATACATTTTTGAACTGTATAGTTTTGACATAGTATAGTTCCTTTTGAAGTGCTTTATCAGGAATGAAAATGATGAAGTGTGCTGAGAATATGCAAATACATTCAAGTGCACACAATTAAAACCCTGAGATGCACTGATGATAAATCACTTCACTGTGGTTACAAGTATTCGCAATAGGAATTCAAATTGATAATTATGATTATATGATTCTTAGAATAGCTAACAGTTTTCCATTTTCATCTGCTCTTTGAAATAAAAGGAGGTATATAATAACAAAAACCCATCTATAAGAGGCAGATTGCATTTCAAATATATGGGAACTCTTTCTTCTCTCTGGCAGTCTTGTATAGAAGTGCCTTGAGAAAACAAGTAGAAAAAAAAAGGCTGGTCCTATTCCCAGGATCTCACTCCCAAACTCAGAACAAATCTCAAAAGTTCTAGTTCCAAAATTATGTCCAATATAGGCCTTAAAGAATGAGAGTAGGTGCTCTGTGCACCCATTAGAATGCAGATGTGTAGTACTGGAATTTAAGCCACCTTCCAACCAATCCCTTTGCCACGCAAGCCCTGACTGATGGAATGACCTTATGATGGGAGTGTACATGAGGGTGTGTTAGTGGAGGACTACCGTGGTTTCTTATCAACTGTGCCATTTCTTCTCTGCTTTTTGTTGCTTTTTCAGATAGAGGGATGAGTCAAGCTGAGCTGACATTCTTCCAATTCTGAACCTACACTGATTGCATATGGGATGGCTTTGTGGAGGAACAGGAGGGCAAACTTGGATGGATGCTGCGATCACTGGCTCTTGCTGGAGAGCTGGCTGGGTGCAGCGAAATCAGCTCATTTCCTTTTGGCACAGGATCTCTCCTGGAAAGGAGACTGTTCTGCCATTCACTCTCATCTTTGGTCTGCCTGGCCCCAGCTTATTTCAATATTTAATTTTCAAATGTGCTGATTTTAAAATGTAGGTTTTATTATTATTCAGGTATGATGAGGCCAACAGATCAGGAGATGACTGCCATTGAAAAGACAGTATGTGACTCATGAACTGTTTTCCAGGGTTTGGAGGGGGGCATGCCACCCCCAAAAGGGCCACACGGGGAAGCACCAGGGCCAGTAAGGAGGCAGAGGAAGTGAGAGGAAAACATGGGCAAGAACCTGTGCTGGGGTTTCTACAGGAAGGAATGGGTGAGGCAGGGTAAGCTGGCTTGGGATGGGCCATTTTGAGTGATTTCAGTGGGCTCTGGGGCACATGGCTGTCCTTAGCTGTCTGGTACCCTGGGGGCGATTAGGGCAGGGGAATAGTGGCCCCAGAATGTAAAGGCCTGATAGAGGAGGTGTTTGGGGGGTATGGGCATCATCAGATTGGTTGGTTTGCATATGAAAGGTAGGCTTGGAGGTGGCGGGGAGGGGCAGTCCCCAGCGTTAGCAAGCCCTCAAGATGTCAAAGCATCAGAATCTCATAGTTTTATATAATGCTGCAATGACAAGTGCCCCCCTTCCCATGGGTTCCTCTCAAGGCTTTGCACAATTTTCTAATAGTGACTGGACTCTGGGTAGTCCCATGACCCGGCTGACAGAGCCTGCATGCACTGACAGGACATTCTGTCTGAGTTAATGTTCACCTTCCTGCCTCCCACACCTACCTTGGGGTGGCGGATTCGGCGGTGGACTTTGACTAAGACATCACTGAACCTCTCTGAGTTTCATCTGGGAACTGTGGACAAGAGCAGTCTTATCTGTTGAGAATGAATCAGAAAAACAGACATGAAAGGGATTTAAAGCACAACATGCTCTACTGTACAAGAATGATTCATGATTACTTGGTAGGGAAAAGAAGGAGATACCTTGAAAGAAGCATACACTAAAATAGAAATAACAGGGGCGCCTGGGTGGCTCAGATGGTTAAGCATCTGCCTTCGACTCAGGTCATGATCCCAGGGTCCTGGGATCGAGTCCCACATCGGGCTCCCCGCTCAGCGGGGAGCCTGCTTCTCCCTCTGACCCTCTCCCCTCTCATGCTGTTTCTCTCTCGCTCACTCTCTAAAAAAATAAATAAAATCTTAAAATAGAAATAACATAACATACTACCAACAATGCGGTAAAGTTCATCTTTTTTAGTTTGATTTAAAGCTGACATAGTAAGCATGAGCTCCATTTGGCACTCCTAAACTCAGAGTTTTGGCTCTGAGTTGAGGTAATTTATAGAATTTGGCAGCTCTCTAACTCACCGTGGAGATGTTGGCCAAGTCTGTTGCAGTTCTTAATCGAATCATCACAGCGCAGTAGTTGTGTGCTCTTGTCTATTTCTTTTGAAGTAAGGTTTGGGCAATTTCCCTGTATGCCCTTAAGCATTTCAGGTTTCCTCAAAACAGTTTCCACCAAACCTGTTTTCCTTAATGTCTGTGACAAAGTCCTAGAGAGGCTTTGATTATACTGTTTGCCAATTCAGTTAAAAAAATGCTTTCTCTTGACTCTCTGGGGATCCTGCCTGTAAGCTTGGTTTATTTCCTTACATGCCCGGTGTGTATTAGTTAGTAGCTGCTTAGTGTCCCAGATTTTAAAATAGAAGGTGGTGAGGCTTCCTGTAGATTATGGCAGTTCTGAAGAAGCAAACATAAAGAAGGCAGAGGGAAGGTGATTACATTTGTGTTTTGAGGACCTCAGCAAACAGACGCAATTGAAATATACCATCAACGGAGAAGAGAGAGAGATGTGTGAGTTTATGGAGCAGGATTAGAAACTGAGTTACCCGAATGACATGCAGGAAGCTGGGGACTAGGGTGCAAATGCCAGCTCTGTTGATGAGACACCTGTTGTTTCCATTTATTATCTGAAAAGTAGGATGAGCCATCTCATCCTATAAGAAGGCCACAGGCACCAGCTGATGATACTGAAGCCCACAGAAGCTTTGAATTTCTCTGGAAATGCAAAAGAGTGCTTCTTAATGCAGCCGATAAAATACTTATGATTGCCAGTGCACAGACTTTAAAAATACATTATAAACTTCCATTTCTGGAACAATGTCTCTCAGTGGAAGGTGTTATTCTTGATAAATAGGAAAGCTTAAAATGTAAAAAACAGTGATAAGATTTACCTTGCTTAATGAGGAGAAAAAAATCACTTGTAAAATGAAGATTAAAAACCTCATGGCCTCAGGGTGCCTGGGTGGTGCAGTTGGTTGAGAGGTCAACTCTTGGTTTTGGCTCATGTCATGATCTCAGTGTCGTGGGATGGAGCTCTACTTCAGGCTCCACACTCAGACGGGAGTCTGCTTAAGACTCTCTCTCCCTCTCCCTCTGCCCACACTCCCGCCCCATGCCCTCATTCTCTCTCTGTCTCTCTCTTTCTCTGTCTAAAAATAAATAAATAAATAAATAAATTAAATCTTAAAAAAATAAAGAACAACAACAACAAAAAACCCCACATGCTCTCTTTCTGGAAATAACCACCAGCTCCCACACAGTAGATCTTAGGCTGATTGACGTAACTCTTTCCCTTCATGTCCGTGTATAGTCTTAGCCCTGGTTTTCATAAGACTTTGGAAATTGTGAAGTTAGCAAATATTTGGTGGAGACAGTTTCAGGCCCCTTGAGGGATTCTGGCCCCCCCTTACTTTCAGAGACCCCCTGGAAGCTCATATAGTTCAGGTCCCAGGGTGGGGGAGGGGGGCTGGCAGAGAGTAGGTATCTCTGGGTTTAATATCAGATCTGGCTCTCAG
Organism: Leptonychotes weddellii; assembly: GCF_054177405.1. Classification (NCBI taxonomy): domain Eukaryota; kingdom Metazoa; phylum Chordata; class Mammalia; order Carnivora; family Phocidae; genus Leptonychotes; species Leptonychotes weddellii. Next base: position 181,070,564 of record NC_138369.1, on the reverse strand, counting down.
CAGATGTGGGCACATGGGCTCTCCAGCGATATCTTTCCCATCTCCCAGGGCCTCCCAGACCTGGAATTTGGGACTTTCTCCTTTCCCGACACCTCATATTCTTCCTGCTGGGCTGGCTCCCCATCCTCACAGGAACACCTGCTCCCACAGTTCCTCTCTGTTGTCAGAGTTTTTGCTCCATTCCATCTCCTTTGCTTCTCTGTTCGACCTGGACCCTAGGGCCCAGGGTGTACAAATTCCTCATTCACACTTTAGCACCCCTCAGCCCATATAGTCTTGCACCGTTCCCACTTGTCACATCCATGCCTGGATAGGGACACTTTCTCCTGCTATTCCCAGGTCCCAAGAACTGATAGAGGAAGGCGAGGAACTTCTGAGCTGTCAATCCTCAGCTCTCTTCTTCCCCCAGGAAATTCTCCACTCTTACTTTGCTCAGAGGATCAAATCTGTCTAACAGGGACCCCTTCATTTCCCCTTATATCACTTCTAAGGTTCTCTGAGTGCGGGGAGGATATTTTTGAGATATTAACCTATGTCAACTTTATTTCTCCCCGCATTTCTTGTTTTTTCTTCCCATGCATAGAAGCAGTGAATTGGCTCCATGTTTATGGTCTCAGCAGGGGATAGGACCGGGGGTGGGGGGGTAGGGGGGAAGGGGTCTTAGGGGCTTTGGTTGCAGAGAAGCCCTGAGCTCTTAGGAGAAAGGGAGAACTGAGAATTGACATAATGTTTGGATGAAACAAGAAAGGAGGATTCTCATCTCCACCCCAGCCTAGTCCTTCCCCAAACTAGAAGATTTCTCTGGGATGGTGGGGAATACAGAGACTCTGAGGCCTGGAGAGAGGGAACCCACTGCCTTCTTGCTCAACAGAATTGCAGGGAGAAAATGGAGTCATGGTGTTTAGCAGATGGGTCCTTAGTGTGGCAGAGATTGCTGCACCCCTGGCATGGCACAAAGGCCACAGCAAGAGTCCCCTGCCACTGGAATGATGTAGAAATGGCAGAGAGAGCCTCCAGACTGAAGGCATGTCTTAGTGGAAATCCCTGACCACGTTTTAGTGCTCTGAGTACCCTGGAACCTTGACAGAGCTGTGGGAAAGGAAGTACGGCGGGGAGAATCAACTGGGATAAAATTTCTACCAACCCAGTGGGTTGAGGGCTTATGATGCAGATTAAGCTGAGGTACAGAAAAGACCATTTATATTTATTGCACACTTGAGTGAAAGACTGAGATTCACTGAAGGGGCACCTGCACCCCAGTGTTTATAGCAGCAATGTCCACAGTAGCCAAACTGTGGAAGGAGCCCAGATGTCCATTGACAGATGAAATGATAAAGATGATGTGGTATATATATACAGTGTAATAATACTCAGCCATCAAAAAAATGAAATCTTGCCATTTGCAATGACATGGATGGAACTAGAGGGTATTATGCTAAGCGAAATAAGTCAATCAGAGAAAGACAATTATCATATGATCTCACTCATATGTGGAATTTAAGAAACAAAACAGAGGACCATAGGGCAGGGAGGGAAACATGAAACAAGAGGAAACCAGAGAGGGAGACAAACCATAAGAGACTCTTAATCATAAGAAACAAACTGAGGGTTGCTGAAGAGGAGGTGGGTGGGGGGATGGGGTAACTGGGTGATGGGCATTAAGGAGGGCACGTGATGTAATGAGCACTGGGTGTTACATGCAACTGATGAATCACTGACCTCTACCTCTGAAACTAATAATACACTATGTTAATTAATTGAATTTAAATTAAAAAAATAAATAAAATGGGGGAAAAAAGACTGAGATTCAGGCCCACTTCATTGCCTTCTGTTCCATTTTCACTGCAAGCGCACCATGCCACCATCTTGAACTATTGTTTAACATTTTCCAGCATCTACTAAACCTTTGCTGCAATATATAGCCCTTCTCATATTAGGTAATTTTAAGTCGCAAGGGACAGATGTCAGAGTGCCTAAGACAAGAAGGTGAGTCTATTGGTTCATGGGATCCAAGGACATGTTGAATGGGAAAACCACTGGAAAGGCAGTACTCTAGCCGTGCCTCAGAAATAATTGGAACTTGGGTCTAGTTGCCCTTAGGATTCTTTCTCTCCATTTCTTCCAACCACTTCTCTCTGAAAACTGGAATTATCATCTTTCTTTGCAGACTGACTGGTTTATTCTAGCAGGGAAGAAATATGATTGCTGACAGCACCAAAGTTTTTCATGTTAAAATTTCTGCTCTGGGGAAAAGACTGACTCATGCTTTCTCTTTGGTACCACATTTAGAAATCCACACATTCCTTATGTCAGCTGCAAGGTTCGAGGTGGGGGTAGAAATAGTTTACAGAAAGGGCTGGGCAAGGGGTGAACAGAAAGAACATCCATGACCCATCTTGAAGAGCGGTAAACTGTTAGTAGTTACTGGCTGTCATTTAGGTGGGCTATGAGCACACACATTCAGTCACAGCAAGTAAATACTCACAAAGGAATGGGAGTATATTACCTGTATATTTCCACTTCCTTACTGCTCACCCTCCTCACTTTCTTGCAGTCTGCTTCCTGCTTTGAGCACCATGAAGAAATTCTCTTAAAGGTCGCTGTGAGTGACTTCATAATTCTCCAATTCAACTACCTCCTCTCTCTCTTTTTTTTAATAACCACCCTCCTTTATCTTTCTATAGTAGTTCAATCTATTCATGGCCTCATTCTGCCAAAACACTTTTTTTCCCAGCTCGAATTCATGTGCCCACTTTTACCTGGCTTACTTCCTGCCTCCCAGATGGTGCCTTCTGTGCCCTTTGCTGATTTTTCCTTTCTCTTTCTGCTCCTTAATTGTAGGCAACCATCATTTTTCTGACCTCTGTCCCATTTTTCTCTGCTCTCTTGCCTACTGTGGTTCGAAGGCTCCAGTAGCTTTTTATTTTCCACAGCATAAAACCAAAAGCACTAACATCCTCAAAAAGCAAAAGCAAAGTTAACATTCCATAATAATAATGTGATGAATGATAATAATAACAGCAAGAATTGACAATTATTGAGCATTGATCACTGCTCTAAGCACTTCACTTGAATTAAGCCATTTGATGTTCATTCTGTAAGATGAATACTTTTTTTAACAGATAAGAAAAAGGGCATGTGCAGGAATTGAATACTTGTCCAATGTCAAATGATGAGAAAGACAATGTTCATACTTGGGCAGTCTCCTAAACATGCCTACAGCTTCCTGGCATTCTTACTTTTGCTCCCTGTGATTGGCTTCCATACCATCATTCAACATTCTGCCCCTCCTTAAAGAAAGAAGTCCCCAGATTACCCCTTCTCAGTGCCCAAATGATTCTTTCCCTCCTTTGAACTCCCATGGTATCTTGTATGTGCCTTGCTTATAAATTTGTGATCTTATATTCTACTCAATGATTTAAAATATGTCATCTTGTTTAATAGACCATACGCACCCGTAGGTTTGTGTGCCTCCCACCATTTCCAGTTTTCCCAACACCATTTGTTGAAGAGACTTTTTTCCATTGGATATTCTTTCCTGTTTTGTTGAAGATTAGTTGACCATATAGTTGCGGGTTCATTGCTGCGTTCTCTCAGTGCTTTGTTTTATCATGGATGCTCAATTAATGCTTATTAAATGAATAGATAAGCCGTTTGTCAAATAATAAATACTGAGAATCTTTTGTAAGGCTCTATCGACCAAAGCTGCCTGCAGGTTCTACTCTTCCTGGAACTATTTGTTATGGTGAAGTAAGGAGCATGTATCAGAGTGTAAATCAACCTATAGTTTCTTCACTAAGAAAGTCCTGCTAAGGATATAAAATCAATGTGCAGAAGTCTGTTGTATTTCTATACATCAATAACAAAGCAGCAGAAAAAGAAATCAAGGAATCAATCCCAGTTGCAATTACTCCAAAAACAATAAGACACCTAGGAATAAACCTAACTGAAGGGTAAAGGATCTGTACTCTGAAAACTATAGAACACTTATGAAAGAAATTGATGAGGACACAAAGAAATGGAAAAGCATTCCATGCTCATGGATTGGAGGAGCAAACATTGTTAAAATGTCTATAACTATCCAAAGCAATCTACACATTTAATGCAATCCCTATCAAAATACCACCAGCATTTTTCACAGAGCTAGAACAAACAATCCTAAAGTTAGCATGGGACCACAAAAGATTCAGAATAACCAAAGCAATTCTGAAAAAGAAAAATGAAATTGGAGGCATTGCAATTCTGGATTTCAAGCTGTATTATAAAGCAGTAGTCATCAAGACAGAATGGTACTGGCACAAAAACAGACACATAGATCAATGGAACAGAATAGAGAACCCAGAAATGGACCCACAACTTTATGGTCAACTAATCTTCGAAAAAGCAGGAAAGAATATCCAATGGAAAAAAGATAGTCTCTTCAACAAATAGTGTTGGGAAAACTGGACAGCCACATGCAGAAGACTGAAACTGGACTACTTTCTTAAACCACACACAAAAATAAATTCAAAATGGATGAAAGACCTAAATGTGAGACAGAAAATCATCAAAATCCTGGAGAAGAACACAGGCAGTTACCTCTTTGACCTCGGCTGTAGCTAACTTCTTACTAGACATGTCATTGGAGGCAAGGGAAACAAAAGCAAAAATGAAGTATTGGGACTTCATCAAGATAAAAAGCTTCTGCACAATGAAGGAAACAACCAACAAAACTAAAAGGCAGCCTACAGAATGGGAGAAGATATTTGCAAATGGCATACCTGATAAAGGGTTAGTATCCAAAATCTATAAAGAACTTATCAAACTCAACACCCAAAAACCAAATAATCCAGTTAAGAAATGGTCAGAAGACATGAATAGACACTTCTCCAAAGAAGACATTGAGATAGCTTACAGACATATGAAAAGGTGCTCAACATCAGTCATCATCAGGGAAATACAAATCAATACCATGATGATATACCACTTCACACCTGTCAGAATGGCTGAAATTAACAACACAAGAAACAACAGGTATTGGAGGGGATGTGGAGAAAGGGGAACCCTCTTGCACTGTTGGTGGGAATGCAAACTGCTGCAGCCACTCTGGAGAACAGTTTGGAGCTTCCTCAAAGCGTTAAAAATAGAATTACCCTAAATCCAGCAAGTGCATTACTAGGTATTTACCCAAAGGATACAAGAATATAGATTCGAAGGGATACATGAGCCCTGATGTTTATAGCAGCATTATCAACAGTATCCAAACTATGGAGAGAGCCCAAAGGTCCATCAACAGATGAATGGATAAAGAAAATGTGCTATATATATATATATATATATATATATATATAATGAAATATTACTCAGCCATCAAAAGGAATGAAATCTTGCCATTTACAATGACATGGATGGAGCTAGAGTGTGTTATGCTAAGTGAAATAAGTCAGTCAGAGAAAGACAAATACCATATGATTTCATTCATTTGTGGAATTTAAGAAACAAAACAGCGGAACACATGGGAAGGGGGGGGGGAAAGAAAAAAAGGAAATAGGGAAACAAGCCATAGGAGTCTCTTAACAATAGAGAACAAACTGAGGGTTGATGAAAGGAGAGGTGGGTGGGGGATGGGCTCGATGGGTGATGGGCAGTAAGGAGGGCACTTGATATGATGAGCACTGGGTGTTGTATGTAAGTGATGAATCACTGAATTCTACTCCAGAAACCAATATTGCACTGTATGTTAACTAACTAAAATTTAAATTAAAAAAAAAAAAGTCCTGCTAAGAAAAAATGTTGGTTGAACTAAACAGTATGCAAATAAAACAGTAAATAAAAAATAGTTGGAAGACCTGTATTTTGAGTAGCTCTGCTCTAGGGGATAGAAAGCAGGCATGATATGACTTCTGCTCCTGGGGACTTACATTCTAGTTGAAAATATATAATATGATATTTTAAAATAAGAACAGCAACAGCTAAATCACAAGATGATAAGCATGCAGGTGAGTAAAAAGAAAAAAGGAATTAAAATGAGTCCAAACTTTTGGCCCAACTCTCTGTTTATTGCAGATCAAGAAACAAAGTCTCAGGCTATTATAGGCAGGTTTTTTTTTTTTTTTTAAGATTTTATTTATTCATTTGACAGAGAGAGACACAGCGAGAGAGGGAACACAAGCAGAGGGAGTGGGAGAGGGAGAAGCAGGCTTCCCATGGAGCAGGGAGCCTGATATGGGGCTTGATCCCAGCACCCTGGGATCATGACCCCAGGTGAAGGCAGACGCTTATTATAGGCACCCCTATTATAGGCAAGTCTTAATAATGCAAAAATGCTTCCATGGAAGCAAAAAATGAGAAACGACAAGATGTTAACTGTAATATGAACATTCATAACAGTTACAGGTGATGTGGGTACCACAAGAAAATTCTCTGATCTTTATCTGTAGATACAATAAAAACCCAAAGTCTGCATGATGAAATACGACAATTAGGATGTAAATGATTTAAAAATGTATTTTTGCAGTCTTTATGTCTTTGCTCTACTTAAAAATTCATCTTGTTAAAAAATGTAAATATTTAAGAAAGCACTTTGTGAGTGGCTGTATTTTCTTTGAAGGCCTTTTAAATGTAGATGTATGCAGCCAGGCTTTCAAACATTTGTTTGTTGGTCACAAATACAATTTTAAGTAGTCTGACAATCATCATTTTGGGGGGAAATATTATCAACAAGCATAGACTTTACTGAACCAGTCATTATGCCCAAAGTAGAACTGATTACAAATATTGGGTTGAATGTGCCAGATTTCTTGAACAGTCACTTCCTAGAGACATGTGGGTTAAATCAGCAGATTGCTACGGAAATAGAAAAAGAAATGAACATACCTTTAGGAACGAAATATATAATCTGACAGTAGAAATTTATGCTGTTGCAGGTAAAGGAGAAAGAAAAAGTCACTACTGTTGTGGTTCATGTGTTTCCTGACAAAATATTTCATCTGCCTGGGCACACACGAGAGGGGGCGCAGCCAGCAGGAGGTAGAGACAGATTCTAGCACAAATAGGCCAGCACACGCTTATGAAGGGGTTATAAAGACCATCTGACTTACATTCTCTATTAGCTCCATCCCCATCACTGAACTAGGGAACACACACATGGGATTTCATTTAGATGAAAAATGAAATACCAAGGAAGTTGAAGCAACATATAAACAGAAAAAAAAAACAAAACCCCAAAACCCTGAAAAAAGATAGAAGTCCAGTGTCACAGTGAAGAATTGTTGAGTAATTTTGTTTAAAACCTATTTAAAGATAAACAGAGTAGATGAAGAAGGAGGAAAATCAAGATGGAGAGACTTTCAAGCTTGGTCATGAAGGGTTCTTCATTGATTAGGGATGAACTGCAGGTACATGAGCCCTGGGTGTAAGTGACATTTTCGTTTGGCACTTTTTCTTCCCCTCCAAGATGAGAGAGAATCCAGAGGCTGTTTTCTTCAGACTCTTACAAGGCTCAGATTGAGAAGTACTGCAGAAACCTGTATGAGCTTTATTCTTGTTATGGACTGAACTGTGTCCTACATTCACATATTGGAAGCCTAACCCCCAAAGTGACTGTATTTGGAGACAGGGTGTTTAAGAAGGTAATTAAAGTTAAATGGGATCACAGAGTGGGGTCCCAATCCAATAGGACTGGTGTCCTTATAAGAAGAGAGAGAGAGAGAGAGAGACATCAGAGGTACTCGCACACAGAGAAAAGACCATGTGAGGACAGAGCAAGAGAGCAGCCATATGCAAGCCAAGCCAAGAGGCCTCAGGAGAAACCAAACCCACTGACATCTTGATCTTGGACTTCTAGCCTCCAAAACTGTGAGAAAATAAATTTCTGTTGTTTAAGCCACTCAATGTATGACACTTTATACAGTAATCGTAGCAGACTAAGACATTCTAGATGTGTTCTACTCAGTGTGGCTTGTGGACAAGCCAGTCTATGAAGTGTTTGTTCATAGATCATGGTAGGTTAAGTACTGAACTTGACAGTAAGATTTAGGAAACTTAAAAAAAACCAATTTGACAGATTTGTTTTACGTCTCTTCAATCAAATAGCACAATATTGAGATGAGTGATACGTATTCTTCTGAAAAATTTCACTTTCTAATAATTTATTTCTGCTGTATTTGACAAAAGTAGCACTTTGTGATGGATTGGAAAAATAATCTGGTCCCTCAGCATAGGGACAAGGCTTGTAAGGATACTAGTTCCCTCATTTCCCATCTGTGTTTTGAATCTAAGACAGCTGATTAAATTCTGTGATCTCTGAACTGATGTAGGTCCCAGGAATCAGAGAGAGATTGACTTCCATCTTCCCCACTCAGATTCTCACTGAGAAATGGCCCAGATTTTTTTTTGGTGGAGGGGAATGAAGACAATATAAACTGAAGAGTAGGGCCCAAAGAACATGGTTCTTACTGTCAGAACTTACCAAGAGCTCCATGTTGCTTCCTCAGATAACTTAAGAATACAAGAAGTGCCACACACGGCCCAAACGTCCTAGAAGTTGCTTTATTGTGAGAATTCTGGAGATGGATTATGGGAGGGCATCTGCCCCCCAAAAGGCTCTCAATGTCCAGCATGAGTATCTCTAAGAGCAAAGTCTCCATAACTCAGAAGAGCCCTTCTGCAGTATGGCCTGAGACGAAGAAAAGGAAGTGGGAAAGAAAACCAGTGTTTGTGGAAAATCTATTTTGTAACAAGGCCTTGTAATAGGTGCTTTTATGTTGAGCACTTTCGATGCTCTCAACAACCTTATGAATTTCTAATGAGGCAATTGAGAATTGGAAAGGTCAGGGACTGTGCCAAGGTCACATCACTAATAAGGGGTAGAATGGAGTTACTCTCTCTCCTCCACTGTGTTCAACTTATAGCTAAATCCTATTGGTTCTGCCTCTTAAGTGAGTTTCAAATCAGTCTTGTCTCGGCCAGTCTTATTACTATGAGTTTACTTCCAACTGGACCATTGCAGTGAACACTTAACTGGTCTCCCTCCTTGTCTTCCTACCCATCTAATGGTCCAGATTTGATGATCATATATCCTGTGTTAAACTGTCTCTTCCTTATGTTGAAAGGGTATCATGTGAGAATAAGTTGCTGATTGGTTTCCTCTTAGGTCAGATATTCTGAGGCTTCCCTTAACCTCAAAGTAGCAACAAGCTAAACCCAACAGAAGAATTCCTTACCCAATTGTTTCAAGCCCCAAGGAGAGGGAAACACTAACAGGGATTCGCTTCAGATGCATCAATCAAATTGATCCAAATAATAGTGACTTGTGTAAGTCACTCTTGAATGACAATGAAGTCTTGGTAGGTAGCCCATAGTTGGTGGAGCAGCTCAAGGATGTCAAGATCAATTTCTTTAATTCTTTAGATTCTCTCACTGTCAGTTGTGATATACTATTGCAGTTCCAGCCACCATAGCTGCTTTTCATGTGGGGAGAAAGAGGGAAGCACAAAGGTAAAAGTTGCCCTGTGCCAACTGATTCTACCCCACTGAAGTGCTTGCTGGAGGCTCCAAGTAAGAATTTCCATTTGTCGTTGGCTAGAACTATGTCACATGGTTATTTCTAGCTACATTAGATGCTGGGAAAGGAGGGGTTTTTGTCTTTGTATTTAGGTTCATTGAGTTCTGTTTGTAAAGAACATCCATCTAGAAGGCAGCCAGCACTCTCTGCCACAGATTAATGCAAATACTCTAAGGGTGCATCTTCTAATTCAGGAAGTGAGCAGCTTGGCTGAGTTGCTAAAGGGAGAAATTCTCTGGACCTGGTTACCTTACTGCCCACTAAATAGGGTGATTGGGGAGCAAGGGAGGAGGGCCAATATACATCTTTTCATAGAGACCAGCCTATAGCAGGAAAAGTCTTTCAGAAATTCCATACTTCTATGTAAGAATTTCCCCCCCCCACCCGGCTTTATCTTTGGTTTTTAGTAGCTTTTACCGTAATGTGACTAAGTGTGGTTTTGTTTGTGTTTGTCTTACACAGAGAGCATTTTGAGTGCATGGCTTAGTGTTTTTCATCGGTGTTAGAAAATTCTCATTCATAATCTCTTCAGATATTTCATTCTCTTTTCCCTTTCTTTTTGGGAGCCCACTTACACATGGTTTAGGCTTTTCTTACCTTGTTCCAGAGAGTCGTTCTGCTCTTAAGCATTTTCCTTCCCCACCCCTCATGCTTCATTATGGCTATTTTTCTAACTAGCAGTATTTTTCAGTTCATTAATCCTTTCTTCTATTTATCTAATGTGGTGTTAATCCTATTTATTTAGTTATTAATTTCAGCGAGTGCATTTTTTTATTTTAAAAATTTACATTTTTTTTTCTTAATAAATTTCAGATCTCTGATGAAATTTACCATGTTGCCATCTATATATATATTTTTTTAATTTATTTATTTGAGACAGAGAGATACAGAGAGAGAGAGAGAGAGTAGGAGCAGTGGGGAGAGGCAGAGGGAGAAGGAGAAGCAGACTCCCCGCTGAGCAGGGAGCCTGATGCGGGGCTCGATCCCAGGACCTGGAGATCATGACCTGAGCCGAAGGCAGACGCTTAACGACTGAGCCACCCAGGCGCCCCGCTATCTATATTCTTGACCATATCAGTCACATTTATTTTAAAGACATAATGAGCTGTGGGTATGTTTCTATTATCTAGTTTCTCTTCCTCTCTCTCTCTCTCTTTTTTTTTATAATCACTTGGCCCTATTTCTTGACATGCCTGCCAGTTTTGATTAAATGTCAGATATTACATATAAAATATTATGGAGGATTTAGATGATGTTATCTTTCTACAGAGAGGATTTAGCTTTCTTCCAGAAGGCAGGTGCAGTAGAAACAGGTCATCTTGATCCAGTCAGTCTTTGGAAGTTCCGGTCTCATTCTTGTCACCTTTACTCCTAGGGTGTGGCCTGTCAGGGTCTTACAGACTTGAACTCCAACTTTTGTCTTTCAGGCACTTCAAGCCTGACAAAGCTCTGCTTAGCGTTTTGGGCCCTCAGCTCCCAGTTTTACCTTGCTTTTTAGTCCTCTTCCTCGCAACTGAGAAATTGGTAAACAGCCGGAGGAGAAATGTAGCCGAGAATAAAAAGATCACACCAGTGTATTTCCTTTCTATCTTGCTTTTGGCCCATCAAGACTTGGCTGCCTTCTTGATCTCTCATGGTTTCAAACAGCTACTTTGAACAAAATTTCAGCTCTTACAGTTTATTCAAGGGGAGATTGGTTTGATATAAGCTATCATTGCCAGAAGTTGAAATTTCACAATTTTATTTTGCTTTGTGTGAGGGGAGACTCGCCCCACATCAGAAAACACACTTTAAAGCATCGTGAGAGTACGAAGAAGCCCTCTCATCAGGCTTGAGATGGGGAAGGCAGCACACCACAATCCTCTCCCCTTGGGGGGGGGCAGCACTCCGCTAAAACATGGCAGCAGGTCTTGGCAAAGAAATCTTCCTGCTAAATTGCTCCCTCTTACACTTTTCTACTCTTGGAATTGGTGAGGAGAGTCAAGAGTCTTGGAATAGGTCTTCAACTCTCATTGTAAATGTTCTCTGTGGAGGTCTGGGTGTCACAGTCACCCCGGTACTGTTCCGTGGCGCCCATGTCAACACTGAGGCGGGAAAGCCACATCCTAAAACCCTGCTGCACTTTAATATACAAACACTTGCTTCTGCCTGGCACGGAAAGAAAAATGAGAACTAAGAGAGTTTTTAAAAATTATTTTCCCTTTTGAAGTACATGAACCCTTGTTCCCAGGACCTCAAATTCAGCTTTCTCTTTTGAGAATGGGCAGTTCAGTGACGTTAGGGATGAAATAGTTTTGTTTGTAAAACAAACCTAGGATTTCTGTCTAGGATATTGACTTTCATTCATAATATTATTTCTACAGGAAAATGCTGCATCATGTAGCCAATTTATAAATAGTCCACAGAATATAATCCATATGGAAGGTGTGGACTGCCTTTGTTAAACCTATTAATTCAGAAAGTTAAAGATTTGGAAAAGGGAAATGGGCCCCTCTGAAGAAAACTGTGCATTTTCTGAAGTCATTTTCTTCATAACAATTTGAATACGGCATTATTTGTGCCTTCTTTTAGCTATAGCTATATAAGTGAAATAAAAGGAAAAGTACATTTTAAAACCTGGTTCATACAAACTTCTGGATCCCACACAGAGAAGCAGAAACTATGTTCTGGAGTATGATGGCTAATTGTGTGTGTCACCTCGACTGACCACGGAGGCTCCAGACTAACATGATCTCTGGGTGTGTCTGGGAGGGGCCTTCCAGAGGAGATGAGCATCTGAATGAGCAGATGCAGGAAGGCAGATGGCCCTCCTCAGTGTCAGTGGGCATCATCCAATCCATGGATGGCCTGCATAGAACAAAAGGTGGAGGAAGGAGGAATTCATTCCTTTTTTTTCTGCCTCACTGTTTGAGTTGGGACATTTCATCTCCTCTTCTCTTGCTCCCCGACTGAGATTTAAACCACAGGCTCCTTTGGTTTTCAGGTTTTGACACTTGGACTGAATTATACCCAATGCTTTCTTGGGTCTCCACTTACAGAGGGCAGATTGTGGGACTTCTCATCCTCCATAATTGCGTGAGCCAGTTTCTCATAATAAATCTCTGTCTATCTTTATACATATAAAGTTCCATATGTAAATGGATATATATAGTATATATATAAAATGAATATCTATACAGACACATAGGTATACGTAAAGGAGATATATATAATATATATCTAGTTAAAGATTTATTTATTTGAGAGAGAGAGAATGTGCATGGGCTAGTGGGGGGAGGGGCAGAAGGAAAGCCTCTCAAGCAGACTCCCCGCTGAGTGTGGAGCCAGACTCAGGGCTCCATCTCACTACCCCAAGATTATGACCTGAGCTGAAACAAGAGTCAGACACTTAACCGACTAGGTGTCTAGCCACCTAGACACCCCACGGAGATTATATTTATATAAAGGATATATAACATGGAGATATATATATCTATATTATGTGTATTATATGGTATTATATAATAGATAGATAATATTGATAGATCCCCTGTTGGATCTGTTTCCCTGAAGAACCCTGACTAATACACGTAGTAGCGAGCTGTGAGTGCCAATGGTTTTGAGATTAGCTACATAAACAATCTTGGCTGAAAGTTGGAAATTTCAGAGCAGGGAAGCGACAGAGTTCCTAAGGCTTCTGGGTTTTGATGGGACTGTAGATGAGTGAGTTTTGGAACTGCACTCCCCCTTTAAAAGTAATTTACTCTGATGTTGTTTGCTTGAGTCTAGGGGGAGATCTTATTGTAGCCATGTCAGTCTGAGAGAAGATCATTTTGCCACATGTCTTGAATAAGGCAGGACAGGGGTAAATTAGAGCAGAGGTATGTGTAGGTTTCTTTAATTAGCTTGCTAGAGCTGCTGTAACAGAGTCCTACAGACATTTATTGTCTCACAGTTCTGGAGGCTAGAAGTCCAAGATCTAGATGTAGGCAAAATTTGTTCTTTTGAGGGCTGCAAGGAAAATCAGTTCCGTGCCTCTCTTTCAGCTTCTGGTGGATTGCTGGCAATCTTTGGTGCTCCTGGGCTTGTAGACACATGACCTCAATCTCTGCCTTCATCTTCATATGGTGTTCTCCCTGTGTGCATATTTGTGTCCAAATTTCCTGTTTTTATAAGGATGCCAATCGTGTTGGATTAGGAACCTCCCTACTTCAGTATGACCTCATCTTAACTAATTGTCCATGCAAAGATAAACTCTACTCCCACATCATGTCACTTTTTGAGGTACTGGGGGCTAGGACTTCAACATAAGAATTTGGGGGGACACATTCAAGCTGTAACATTTGTGTTGGCTTGAGATTCCCAGACACTTGATCCTAGCTTCCAAGCACCTTGCCAATGAGAATTAAGAATCTATGATACAGCACTTCACTTAATTAGCTATTATGATTCACTCTGGGAGGGACACATTAGTTCCAGACTTTTCTGGTAGTAGGAGGGTTAATCTGTAGTGCAGTGAAATTGTCCTGAAGGCTACTGTTTCCTGGAATCAGGAACCTGCTGCTGGAAACTTTTATCAGGTGTGCACAATTGTGTTGATTGATCTCCTGTTTTTAGAAACTAGCATTTTGCAGCCATTCATTTTCAATCTGGTAATCAGGCTGATTAAACTTTGACAGGCATAAAGGGGGAAAAAAAAGGAAATAATAACTCTTCTGCTAAATTTTAACTGGAGAAGAAGGCTGACAGCCCTAGGAGGGAGGAATGATGGGTATTTAAAAAATAAAATTCGAAAAAACAATTGGCCTCTGGAGGGTCCTTGTTAAAATACTTGTTAAAATAACTAATGAGATAAAGCTTTGAATCTCAAATCCCATCCAATTTTTTTTTTTTTTTTAGCTTGATTAACACAGGTAAAGTGTCTGGAAGTGAGTCATGAGATTTTAGGTGTTTTCTTTTTTTTTGCCTCAGCTCCTCATCTCTGAGCTTGGATGACTTTCTAATCACTTCACTTTTTTCCAGTGATTCCCAACTGGGGGCAGTTTTGCCCTCCAGGGGATATCTGACAATATCTGGAGACGGTTTTGGTTGTCACAGTTTGGGCGGGGACTGCTACAGGCATCTAGGGGATGGAGGCCAGGACTGCTGCTTAATCCCCCAAGATGTAGGGATGACACTAATCCCATCTTCCCTTCTACTTTTTTTTTTTTAATTAAGTAAACTCTACACCCAACATGGGGCTCGAACTCACAACTCTCACAACCTGGAGATCAAGAGTCGAGTGCTCTACCAGCTGAGCCTGCCAGGTGCCCCTTCCCTTCCACTGTTATTCTCTCTCTGTTCCCCACTCCAAACCAGACGTGGAAGTTGACCTCCCTGCTTTTTTATATTCATGAAAACCTTCTTATGGAAGGCATTAGTGTAACAGACTTTGCTGACTTTTTCTTTTTCTTTTTTTTTTGGCATGTGTGTGTGTGGCAGGGTAATATCTTGGAGGAGGGAATTTATTTTTTGTAGTCACAAAAGAACAGTCTTAAAATTTCTTTAGTTATCCCTACATGTTGCTTGGCCATCTTTCTTCTTTTCCATAATCCCCCGCCTATAGTTTTACAGATCCTCAACCCACAGTTTCCCCGGTCCCCTGGACTGGACTGAGCACAGTAACTTCATATTCCAGGGCCAGTTTATCTCCAGACCTCCCTCTGCATACCTGGGATTCATTGCTGAGCATCGCTCTGCAGGGGGCCATCCCCTCTAGGTCCTGCTTTACCTTACACAGAGATCAGATGAAGGTGTTGACCTTCTGACTTCTTCCTTTCTTGGTCTCAGACCGGTTTGTAAAGGAGACAGAAGAAATAAGGAGAACTGTGTGCCCCACTCCAGCAGACTCCTCTTAGAAGTTAGACTTGACTTTTCAGCTCCTCCCACATTTTCCCCTTTGTTTGTAGAACTATTTGACCCTGGGAAAATCACACAACTAGAGTCATAGAAAGTATAGCCTAAAGAAACCCTAGAACACACCCATTGTAAGCCTTTCAGTTCAGAAGTAGGGGGATTGTTTCGGATTAACCCAAGGCTAATTAGTGGTATTTGGTACCTGAATGCACGCACCTGTTTCCTGACACTGTCTCATCATGATGACTGGGAGGAAAAGACCCAAATCCCAGTTTCCAAGGAAATCTCTATATCACCCTGAGCTTCAGTGTCCTTGCTGAAAAAACCAGGAAGGGGTGGGATTAGAGGATCTCTCAGGTCCTTCTCAATACAAGCAATCAAATAATTACCAAATGTTGCTTGGAGATTCTCTGAACATCCCCCAAATTAGCAAAACCAACAAAAATGTTTTCCCAGTCATGATGAAAAGCTTAACTTTTCACCTGTGTGACAATTTAAAAGAGATTTAACAGTATAAATGGATAAGAGCACCGACACTAAACCTAAAATATCTGGTGGGAATCCAGGCTCAGCCTCTTACTAGACAAGCTGTGTGATCTTGGGAAAGTCCCTTAACCTCTCTGTGCCCTTGTTTCATAATCTTTAAAAGGGGGATGAAAATCACAAGGTCTATCCAAAGATAGCTGTGGGGATTAGATGAGTTTATGAAGGCACTTAAAATAGTGACCAGCACATTGTAAGTACCATGTAAGTGCTAACTCTTATTATTTCAGACACCTGCAATTGGTAGGCTATAGATCATGAAATAAAATAATTAGGTTAGAACAGGAAGATTACAGGGATACACTCTTCACTTTACATATACTTCTTTTCTTGCATTTTAAGAGCCAAAGAGCAACTGCATCAATTTATAAGAGGCTCTTACGGTATTTTTAGACCCGAGAGGAGAAAGTTTTAATCATACTCGCACTTGAGAAGACAAATTATTCATGTCATGACAATATATCAGTTATTGAGGGTGGGCTGAAAGCATCAGGATTGTGCTATGTAAGCACTTTGGCTTGTGCTGTTGGGTGAGGCTCTTTGGAATGTGTTACAGACAATTTATATCTCCTGCAAAAATCCAGAGGAAAGCCAAATGTTTTGCAAACTGGGGTTTGATAGCATTGGTTTTTGAATGCAATTTTTCTAATCCTTGCAGTCGGAAGAGATGTGTTTTACCTGGGGAACCCCACCTGCATTTAAGTTAAATTATTTTTAATTAGTTTCAAATTATTTTCCTGGAAGGTCTTAGACCTGAAAATTCCTGCTCGCTCACTCTCTCAATTATATCATTCAGAAGCATCCAGTCAGACCTACCCACCCAACCTTGGGCAAGAGTTTATCCCAAAGTCATTTGGTCTTAGAATATTTGCCAAATGAGATCCAAAGGTGATAACAGCTTGGGGATGGTTCTGGAACAGAAGTACCCCAGTGAGGGCCCTGCCTGATCCAACACCTGGGGACTGCTTCCGTCAGATGTGATGATGGAGGTGCCCGTCTCTTGCCTTCCTCCTTCTGCATTTTGGAGAGGAGACCCGAGAGCTGCAGAGGTGGGGAGGTGAGCCTCTGCCAGCAAGTCGAGGGGTGAGCGAGCAGGCACCGTGAATCACAGGTGCAGAGTCACCAGGCAGGCAAGAGAGAAATGTTTCGGGTTTTACTTGGGTCCTCTGTTGACAATGAAGGACAGCCAAGTCACAGGGTGTCACTTGTTATGCTGAGACAATTTATTCATAAATCAGGCCCCATTAGGGGTGAATATCAGATGGAAAATGTGCCAGGCCACTGAGTCTGCTCATTGCTGTGCCAGGTACGAATCTGTGGCTTAAAAAGAAAAATTGAAGCAGGCAGAGAAATGTTAAAGCAAGAACAAGGTGGCTCAGAGGGAGGGCAGGGCTTCCTAAATCTGAAGACTCTTCAAATGTTCTTTTCGGTGTGTTAACTTCTGGAATTCCTGTCTTTCTCTCAGAGGCCAGTGGCTTCATCTCCTCAGTATATCCAGATGTTTGTTCTCTTCCATAGTGATTGAGTGGCTGCACATCCCAGGCCCCTTTGCTCTTAATGCTCACGTTCTATGTGGGACCCTGATTTTGATGCTAGACCCTCTTTTGCAAGGGCATTAGAAGACCACTGTGGCTCTGTGGAAAAGTCATCAAGGCCCAAAAGGTAAGCCACTGGTCTAGCATGACCTCTGAGGACGCTTTTAGAAAGAAATTGCTTTTCTAAACTTGGATCCTAGGGGAGTTTCCAAGGCTTTTCTGGGAAGAGGCATCAGGAATCTGGTCTCAGTATCAAGGAGAGCCATGGAACACAATGAAAAGCACAGGGACTGCAGGAAATGGAGTCCAGAGACAGAAGAACAGGAAGCTGAGCAGGGCAGGAAGTTGATCTGAAGACTTGCTGGAGATCCGTGGGTGGTGAACAAACTTGAAAGAGTTCAGATGTTTCTGGACCTTTGATTCTCCAGCAGATGATATCACTTAATCCTGAATTTAATATATGGGAATTATTTGCACTGTTTTATAAATCAAAGAGAAACTCAAGAGTAGATGTGACGTACCCAAGAGTGTTCTACTCCCTGGGTCCCTTGGCTGGTGAACATGATGATGGTAGACTCCCTCCCTTCTGAAGAACCTGGCATGTGATTCTCATTGACTCCGCCCCTGCCTCACTGACAGCTCCCGATGCTCCAGGCCCTCCATCTCTGTAGAGCCTCCCTCAGTGCTCCTAGGTGGTCAGCCACCGCTCTGAGGGCACCAGCCATGCTCAGCTGCCCCTGGTACTGTGTGTACTTGCTTTTCTTAGAACCACCACGTGTGGCAAGGCTTTGCTCTGCTCCTCTGTCTGCCACTAGATGGTAAATCCTCATGAACTAGAATTGTGCTGTAGCCTTCTCTATGTTTATTCTTATGCCCCATATGGTACCTGACATGAAGTAGGCACCATTTGTCTGTTCCATAAAAACAAAGCTATTCCTCATTTTCCAGGAAAGCTGAGATCTAACCAGCATTAATTAATTAATGCAATTCACTTTAAAGTTAACATTTACTTTGAAACTCTGATCATTTTTTAGGGGCTAGGGAGGGTAGAATAGATTAATATTGTGCTGAATGCCCGATACTGGGTAAATTGCTTTCTAGACAGTATCTTATTTAATCCTGAATTTAATATGTGAGAATTATTTTCACCATTTTATAACTCAAGAAACAGAAACAAAATAAAAGTGGCACATTCTAGTAAGTTATAGGGTTCAGTTTCAAAGCTAGTTCCTGCTGACTCCAAAGACTGAGCTTCACTATTGCCGCATATGTGCAATGAAGAATTTTCAGTGTGTGATTTATTAAATCCTGAATCAGACTCTTCTCTCTAACAGGGCAAGTCCTCATTTCTAATTCTTTTAAGAACTGGTTTTAAGCATAAGAAACAGTATTTGTGCACAATATACTTAAAAAGGTAAGTGTGTCTACAGAAATTCATGCCTAAAATGCACAAAGCTAGGGCACTTCCTAAATGAAATTCTTTTCCCCCCTCTATTTAAAAAAAAAAAAAAAGACTTTTTTCTCTCAGCCAAGTTAAAAGCAGAGTAAAAGAGGATCGTAGTAGTAGACCATTCCATTGAGAAGAGTGATTCGTCTTCATTAGTATTCCACTTTTTGCATGCTTTTAGTATGCAAATTGTAGCTCTTTTTCTTTCTGTTATCTATACCAGTGGCAAATTATAATTCATCCCCCCTGAAGGAATGCCACTGAAAATGAAAAGAACCTAATCTTTAAAATTAGCCAGACTTTCTCTGATTTGGGTGGGACTATAGTGGACTGCCTGAATTCATGGGGTCAGCTAAAGGATTTTTCAAAGATTTTTTTCTAGTCTAAGAGCCATTTAATTATTCTGCCTCCCTGAATTTTTTCCCATTTCCCATTTTAATATTTATCAAATCAGGAGGCATCTTCTTATTGATATAGATGTTTAAAGTGTTGGTATTTCTTTATTTCCCCCCATTTCTTTGGCTGTGTCTCACAGTTGATGGCATCTTAGAATTGAGTGAATCTAGGAATCTGTATGGGTACATTCAGGAGCTGTTCTGAGTCTCTGTAACCTTCTCTGCCCCCAAGGAATGGAGGACTTCCTGGAATGAGGGCATATTTCCTTCCAAATTTTCTCCTGGCTCAGTAATGTCACAACCCTCTATCATCTGTTAGTTGCTTACCTATTAAATAATATATCGTGATAACCTGCTGTCCTTTATGTTTGAAGTACTCCTCCTTTGTTGAATATGTAGGATCTGTGTAATTTGAAATCTTTTCTGATCTATTGATGCTGAGCATGAAGAATCCAAATGCCAAGACTTAGAGGTGAGCAACACAAGATCCCTGGGACTCGGGAGAAGATAGGCCCCAAGCACCAACATCGCCAAATCTGGGCCAGCCCGACTCCTCCTGGTTGTCATGGTGGTGGGAGGGGGCTGATTCAGGAGACAGTCTGGGAATGGGTGGACACCGCATGGCCTCACTCAAGGGCCAGGCTTGCTCTGTGAAACCTGAGACTGAAGCTTACTTCAGATGAGTGAGTCAGGTCTGCGGGAATCATTTTATAAGACTGCTCTTCTTACTACTGAAACTGACCAGAAAGCTCTCTTGTTTGTCCGAGACACCATCAAGAAGTGGGAACAGAGCTCAGCCAAGGCATGCTGGAAGTAAGGGGCAGAGGAAAATAAAGCCTATTTCTGATGGAGTCTCATCAAAGTTAGCCATTCAATAAGCTGGTACTCAGCTGAGGTCACAGATGCAGAGGTTGGGGACAAGCTATCAACCCACACTGCATAGCTTTCCTGAGCTGCACCCACTGGTAAGGATTTGAGGGGCTGCGTCTTCATTCAGAGGCTCCTCACATTTGCTGCTAGGACATCATTAACCTTTCTTGGAGTGAGAAATAGAATTATGAAATAATTATGAGAAATTATGATAACATAAAACAAATATTAAGATACATTGTA
>NC_138369.1:181033376-181049613 GCF_054177405.1 Leptonychotes weddellii | reverse complement strand
AAGATACATTGTAATAAGAACTGATATCTGACAATATCAGGAGACATATTTGGTTGTCCACCGTGGGGTGGAGGGGAGCTTGGATTCTACCAGCATCTGGTGTATAGAAGCCAGGAATGCTGTTCATCCCACAAAGCACAGGACAGGCCCCTCAACGAAATGTAAGTAGTGCTGAGGCTGAGGGACCCTGTAGTCAACCCTCATACATTAATCTCAGGAATGTAGCAATATTGCTATATTTAAGATAACCTTTTAATTTTAGAATAATTTTAGATTAACAGAAGAGTTGCAGATTCAGTGCAGGAAGTTCCCTTATACTCTACATCCAGCATCCATATCTTATATGGTTTGGTACATTTATCTCAACTAATGAGCCAATATTAATACATTATTACTAACTAATGTCCATACTTCATATTTCCTTAGTTTTTACTAATATGCCTTTTCTGTTCCAGGATCCCATGTTACACTTAGTTGTCATGTCTCCTTAGGCCCTTTATTTAGACTGTGGCAGTTTTTCAGGCTTTTCTTGATTTTGATGACAGTGACAACTTCGAGGAGTCCTAGTTAGGTATATTGTAAAATGTCTTTCGTTTCAGTTTGTCTGATGCCTTTCTCGTGGCTAGAATGGGGTTATAGACTTTTCGGAGGAAGACCACAGAATTAAATATCATTCTCATCACATCATATCAGAGGTACCTGCTATTCACATGACTGGCCGCTGTTGATGTTAACCTTGATCACCTGGCTGAGATAGCATTTGTCAAGTTTCTTTGTAGCAGTTACTCTCTGCACCCCTTTCCATGCTGTATTCTTTGGAAGGAGTTCACTGCATGCAACCCACACTTAAGGAGAGGGGAATTATGTGCCACCTCTTTGCGGACAGAGTATTTATCTATATACATTATTTAAAATTTTAAGCTCTGAAAATTTGCCTACCCTCCCCCCCTTATTTACCTATGTATTCAACCATTTATTTATCAGTGCAGTGGATTGAATGGTGGCCCCTAAAAGGATATGTCTACATCTTAACCCCTGCAATCCATTTGGAAAAGGTTTTTGTGGATGTAATTAAATAAGAATCTTAGATGAGAATATCCTGGATTATTTGGGTGGGCCCTAAATCCAATGACAAGTATCCTCTAGCTGACATACAGTTTTATATTGTTTCAGGTGTGCAATGTAGTGATCTGACATTTATATACACTACAAAATCATCACCATGATAAAAAAAAAACAAGTATTTTTATAAAGAAAGAAGACACAGACACAGAGAAGAAGGCCATGCGAAGACAAAGGCAGAGGTTGGAGGGATGCGACCACAAGCCAAAGACTGTCTGGAGCCACCAGAAGCTGAAAGGGGCCAAGAATAGATTCTCCCAAAGATCCCACAATGGAGCACAGCTCCACTGACATCTTGATTTCCAACTTCTGGCCTTTAGAACTGTGAGAGAAGAAATTCCAATTGTTTTAGGCCATCCAGTTTGTGGTCATCGGTTATGGCAGCCACATTTTATTGCTCAAATTGTTTCAGCTTTGGCCATTGGGAGCTCTTTCCGTTGGCAGCGGAAGCTTTTCCCGGGCATCCCTACCTCCTGTCCTGGTGTTTGTTGTTGGTCCTCTGAGCACCACCTTCCGAGGTCGGAGGTCCAGGGCCTGACCCTCCTTGGCAGAGCCTCTGAGTTAGTTCTGCCTGGAACCTGGCCATCTCCAAATCCTAACCAGAAAGTGACCTTAATGCTTTATTACTCTTTAATCATTCTGCCACCTATCAGGGTACCCAGGAGTTTAAGCACCACTTTCCAGAAGGCTTGCCAGAGAAGGAAAGAATTTTAACTGATAGGTTTTCATTGAGAAGGCCAGGGGAAGGAAAAGTTTTCTGTTGGCAAATTCGAAATTTCAGGTACTTCAGGTCAGGTGCACGTATGTGTTAACTGAGGTGTCTTTAGCTAGCCTAAATGAAAGCCAGCAGCCCAGTTTCCCTGAGGAATTTCCTTGCAGATTTTAAGGATTATGATTGAAGTTGCTCTCCAGATGTAATATGAAAAAAAAAACAACCCCACACCCTTTTTTAATTTTAGACTTCCTCTCTTTGTAAGCTGGAGGGGTTTGGTATCTAGTTGCTACACATTTTGTAGAATTATTATGAATGTCTCCTTCACAGCAGACCGATTTGTTCTGAGAACTGAAAGTGATAGCAAGAGTGGAGATGGGATCTCTGTTCCCCCAAACCTGCACCCCTCGGAATTTCCCATGTTCCTAAATGCTCCTGGCTTATTAGCCTTGAACCTGGGCTGTCACCTTTGGCCATTTCCTTTCCCTGCTCCTCCTTCATTCTCCCCTGCCCCATCCACACACCAAGTACATGCAACTTTTCCTTCTTTAAGTCACCTCTACCTGTTTGGTAATTTTACTCCTCAGCACCATCACCCTAATCTAGACCCTTATCGCTTTATTTCTGTAATATAAAAAGACTTTTAATTTAATTACCCACTTTTAGACACTCTGGTATGTTCCCCTATGAGCACTAATGCATAATTGCATTTCCTAAACACAATCCTGTATCTTCTTATGCCTCAGCTCATTATTCTTCAATGCTTCATCAATGCCTGAGCAAGAAGGTGCACACTCTTTACAGTTACTTTGAAGTTCTCCCAGATCCCCAGCTTAGTACGCCTGTTGAACTGTAATTCTTGTAACAAAAATGGCATGAAATCTTAGTGCTCACCGAACTGATTACTGACCCTGGGAAGATGCCTATTCTTATAATTTTCTCTCATTCTTCCCTCTGTCTTGAATGCCTTTTCTTCTTCTTTTCACTCAGTAACCCATAATTTAGATGCCCTGTCCTAAACCTGTGCTCTTCTCTTAAGGGTCCACATGTTGTCCCAGCTTCAGGTGATGGCTTCCTCCTTTAAATTCTTGTGTTCTCACTCATTCCAATATTTTCCAAACTGAGCCCTGCAGAAGCATGCTATGGGGATGGTTCTCAAACTTTGGCATGCATTAGAATCACCTGGATGGCTTCTTAAACAGAGATTGCTGAGTCCCTGCCAGAATTTTTGGTTTCGTAGGTCTGTGGTAGGATAGAAAATGGGTATCTCTACACAAACCCAGGTCTTTTGGATGCTGCCAGTCTGGGGACCACACTCAGAGAACCACTATCCTATGGTTTTAAAATTTCTGTGTCCATCAACATCCCTTGGGGTGCTGGTAAAAAGGGTAGATTCCAGGGCACTCACCTTTATGGTCCTGATGTGGCAGGTCTGGGCTGGGTCAGATCTTTTTTTTAAATCAGACTCAGGATAATTCTGATTCAGGTGGTCTTCATGTCTGCCTGAGAAGTCTTGTTCTGGAAAATGCAGGAGTTCTCATTTCTGACAATAGTGGTGATCCCATTTGGCTTTTACTACTTAGTGTCTTTGAGTGTTTGGTCTATTGTTTCAATTAGAGCTAGTGTCTTGGGAAGGGTTTCTTTTTATTCTCAGGCTCTAGCACGATTATTCCCATGGGATAGATACTCAGGACAAATATTTTAGATTTCACTCAGTTAGAAAACATAAGTTTTGTGATTATTAATTCCTATGAATTCTTTTGATGTAAATAAGTAAGAATTAAATTGCTAGTGGGGTGGGTAGGAGAGCTGGGGCTGGGCTTTGTGCAAAAAATTGAGGCCATTTTGAATTCCCACGTGTGCCTCCGCTTTCCCTGCTGTAGGCACCTGAGGCCATGCCTCTAATCTCTTATCACTTGAGGTGAGAACCAAATCGCCATTTGCCTGTGTTTAAGGTACATTCTGATCTCAAAGTTCAAACCAAGCCATTTTGTCCTGTGCTTTCAGATAGTTTCTTACGAATGATAAACCTTAAAAAGTGAATCCAAACGTCACTTTCCTTTCAGCTTTTTTTTTTTTTTAAGATTTTATTTATTTATCTGAGACAGAGAGAATGGGAGAGACAGAGAGCACTTGAGAGGGGGGAGGGTCAGAGGGAGAAGCAGGCTCCCTGCTGAGCAGGGAGCCCGATGCGGGACTTGATCCCGGGACTCCAGGATCATGACCTGAGCCGGAGGCAGTCGCTTAACCAACTGAACCACCCAGGCGCCCAGTTCTTTTCAGCTTTAAAGGTAAGAAAGATTGAGGGCACAGGAGAAGTAAGGAGGATGAATTTTTACTTCTTTTTTTTTTTTTTTTAAAGATTTTATTTATTTACTTGACAGAGAGAGACAGTGAGAGAGGGAACACAAGCAGGCGGAGTGGGAGAGGGAGAAGCAGGCTCCGGCTGAGCAGGGAGCCCGATGCGGGGCTCGATCCCAGGACCCTGAGATCATGACCTGAGCCTAAGGCAGTCGCTTAACCGACTGAGCCACCCAGGCGCCCCCTGAATTTTTACTTCTATCTTGAGTGATGGTTTAATGTTTGATCAAGAAGGGGAGCCTGAAGAGGGAGGGACAGGAGAGCTGGTACCACTGCCCATATTTGCCCCATGATGCTGTGCGCATCATAGAAATGCGCACAGGCATTTCTATGACTTAATGGAGAAGGTAGGGGAAGACATTAGGAAGTAGTCACCTTAACAAGGAAAACAGAATTTAAAAAAATGATCTAGTTAGTTTTAAACAGAATTTTCCCAGGCTTACTTTGATCATTAGTAGCATTTCCCTGGACAGTCATCCCCAGAAGACCCTGTAGAAACTGTTTGTGTAAATGCACATAACGCCAACTGAATTTCTGTGTTACAGTAATGGGAGGGTGCTGACACTTTTAAGCCTTTATTTTAATTATTTTAAAGGAGTTAAAGAAGTGTGCGCATGCCCTGTTTCAAGAATAATTTTAGGACATCCTGGTGCTCCTCAGGAATTGCATGATGCTTTAAAGTTCAAATCCAAAGTAGTTTTAAGAAATTCAATTCAATAAATATTTATTAACTTGACCCAGAAAATAGTTTTTTTTTTTTTAAAGATTTTTTTTATTTATTTGACAGAGAAAGACACAGCGAGAGAGGGAACCCAAGCAGGGGGAGTGGGAGAGGGAGAAGCAGGCTTCCGGCGGAGCAGGGAGCCCGATGCGGGGCTCGATCCCAGGATGCTGGGATCATGACCTGAGCCGAAGGCAGACGCTTAACGACTGAGCCACCCAGGCGCCCCAGTTTTTTTTTTTTTTAAAGAACTGAATTTTATTTTAGGCTAATTCCAAATTTTAGAGTTGGAGGGAAGCTTCCAGTTGCAAACTGCGGTCCAAATGAGTGAAGTGGAAAAAGCTTGAATGCTCACCAGTAAGAAAAGGTGGGGGAAAAATAAGATAGCACACCCATGCAAGGGAATCTAACACATGTATTCAAAAGAAGGAGGAGGAATGAGAGGGTGGGGTGGCCTGAAGGCACGCTCCTTATGCATTTTTGAGTAAAAACGAAGCAAATTACAAAATAATATGCACAGTATGATCTCAACTTTGCAAAATAAAACAACACCAAAACCCCAAAACAAAACAAAAAGCAAAACCACATATGAATAAACATGTTTTGATATGTTTGAGCATCAGAAAAAGCACGAAAGAATGCTTCAGAATGTTGGTACTGGTTATCTAGGAAGGGGTGAGAAGGAGGTTTCAGTTTTTCCTTTAAATATTTCTGTGTTGTTTGCTCGGGGCACTGACTCTATATTGCTTTTGTAGATAAATGGAAAATTCAATACCATATTTCTTTTAAAGAACATTCAAGATAGGGAGGCCTCAAAGTGTTCCAAAATATTTTGTTAGAAAAACTACTGTTTTTTTTTTTTCCCTCCCGTTTAAGTGAGCCTTGGTGAGCCATCAACTATGAAGCAGACAAGAGCTCAGGAAGTTCTTGGGTGCACTTGGTTTGTCCTCAAGTGCGGAATGTTCTTCCCTGAGATGTTGAAATGGTTAACCTGCGTTGCGAAGCAGGGACTTTCAAGCAAAGGTGAAATTCACTTAAATGTCACACACATTATCTAAAAAATTGCTTGAAATGTTCTGAATATTGAGGTGGGGAATGTCTAATTAGAGGATTCCATGTTAGAGCAACTTCATAGCACGACGAATCTACTTAATGAGCATTACTGTGTTAGTCCCAGAGGGAACCCGAAGCAATGCCCTGAACCAATATTGTCCTTGGCCTCTAGGGGGTTTATCATGAAGATGAAAAGACTAAATACACATAAAAATTAGAGAATGTGGTGAGACAAAATGTAATCTATCTGTGTAGTGCTTACTTTCAGCGTTGTAGACATTCAAAAAATGGACAGATGAGTGAAGGCTGCTGGATTTGGATGAACACAACAATGCAAATTTTTTCATAACTAGAAATAGGTAAAATGAAAATCCGAGTCTCTGCAAAATGCCACAATTCCTTCAAGGAAAAGGATTCATTCAAAAAAACCAAGATATGAAGGAACTGGAAGTCCCTTTAAAATTGTGCTAGTGGACAACATCTACCATTTGACCTTCTCCAAGTCCTTCTTATTCACATTCATTGTGATTATGAAGGTGACTAGTTAAGTGGCTGAGCTTTTGGGATCATTTAAATATTTTTCAGTTTCTTCTTCTAGGGGCTCAGAAGGGGACCACTTCTGTAAATATACACATGAGATTGCTGCTGCCAATATTCATTAAGGAAGCTCCAGGATTTCCCTGGCAATGTTGGTGTCTTCTGCAGAACTCCCAGAAATCATCCCAAGAGTTTGTAGGCTTGCCTCCTATTCTGGGCAGGCATCCAGCCCGGGCAGGGATTTGAAACATTTAGTGCTTAGCTCTTCGGATGCTAGTGTTTTCTCTGCCAAAGCTCTGTATGTGTAAACTCCTTCCTGGATGTTGTGATTACCTAGAGCACCATTTGCAATGATAGGTACTCATGCAGTCTTCTCCATTTGCAAAGTGCTTTACCCTGGTATTCACTTATTATTTATTAGATGTTAATGCTTAATTACAGGATGCCTTTGCCAAGCCTTAGAAGGGTTGCCTGGGTGTGCTTGGCTTCCGGGGTGGGGTGCCCAGCCCCTTTCCCCCAGCTGGGCTGAATGAACGTGGACTCATCCAGGTCACTTCATCAGCACAGCATACCACCAGCCCCTTGTACGTATGTGCCTTGATGACAGGAGACTGGAGAACAAAGCAGAAAACCCGACCTGATCCTGGGCTGTGTTCAGTCCTTCGGTACAAGGTTACCAACTTCTACTGTGAAGATTGGGTACTTATGACTTTTCTCAGCAGCAAGGACCACCTCCTTCCCTTGGATCTGGCAAACACTTATGGTTGCAGTCACTAGGAAATAATTCTCCTGTCAAAGACATGGATAGTTTAAAGAGTATTTTTAATAATATAGTGGAGGTACTTACTATACTGCAATGTATATTTTGTTGATGAATGTATATCTTTACTAAAAGGGGGCCATTTTTCCTCCACATAAACAAAAGCCCTTCCTCCTGTCTTGCTACCTATCACTATTAGCAGTCAAGACTTTATAACCCAGTCGAGCAATTGAGTAAACAAAACATTCCTTGTCCAAAGAAGTTTAGAGTTTGAGTTTCTTTTCAATTATGAAACAGAAGCAAATCGGAACTGCTCTCAATTTTGATAAGCTCTGGGATTGTAAGCGTGTTTTATGTGTGTGGGTTGAGTGAGTCTGGGACCTTGTAGCCCAAGGCAAAAGTCAATGGGTTGACCTCACATAATGGTGTTATTGATTAGCCTTCCATATCCGAACCGGTGAGGAGTTGACAAGGAAATATTGTTGCTATGAACATCTGTAACTGTTCCATTGTTAGTTAGGGGTGCTCCAGTTCTGGATCACTTTCCCATTGCTGCAAAGTTGAAGCAAAAGGGCTCCACACACCTCTCTCCATACCCTTCATTATCAGGGTGAACATGGCCATTTAGGCCTTTCCCCCTTTCACTGAAGCCTAATCCTCGTGCTGTCCTCCACTGTTTTCCTATGCTACCCAAACTACCACAGCTCAGAGGGACCTGAGTTCCTGTGTCACGGTGCTGTGGAAGGGATGTCAGGAGATGATGTGGACCTCAATTTCCTCCTCACTGGTTTCCACTCTGAAATGTCTAAAAAAACATGAAGAAGTGAAGTGTTATTCCTCTATGAAATGGGATTGACCATGGGGCAGTTTATGGTATATAGTTCCTAGAATCATAATATTTCATTATGTATTTCCTCTCTAGTGTAATAGTGTTATCTGTATTTATTTTGCAATTCCTTGAGAAAGGGGAGGCACCTCCAAAATGGACATTAGTCTAGCACCTGAAAACCATCTCCAATTTGGGGAAAGCTTAAGATTAGTGGAAGCAGAGCCCTGATTCCTACTGAAGAAGTCTGTTCCAGGTGCTTTTCTCTCATTCCCTAGCATCTAGGAAACAGGTATTTGACTGGAGCTAAGCTTACTGTATTCTTACCTTAGACTTTGACTCTGGGGCAGTGGTGCAAAGAAACAGGTGTTGGGAGTGAAAGTTTTTTTTCTACCTTTTAAGGTTCTTCTAGCTGGTTTAAGAATTAAATTGACATGAGAAAGACTAACAGGAGAAAAACCCCCAAAGTTTAATTACATGCACATGGAATCCCAATAATAAAGTTGAGACCTAAAGAAATGACCAAAGCAGGCAGTTTTTATACTTCTTAGATGAAGAGACAATAAATCTATGAGGAATTGACGGGGAAGATAAAAGTTATATTTGGGAGCTTCAATTAGTGAGGAATTCTAAACAGAATTTGGGACGGGGTAGTAAATTAGTAGAAAGTAACAAGATTTGTTTGAACACCGTTCTCAGCTCTAAATTCCCTATCTCTATCCCCATGTCTCTTTACCTCCTGGTTCAGGGGAGGCACCTTCCACAAGGGAGATTTATTTCCTGTTTTCTGGAGACAAAGCTGGGGTCAAAGTGTTCTTTTTATACTGGCTGTTTCTTAAGTAAATTTTAATTAAAAAAATCAACATGCCAAAGTGGTACATTTTTGGGTGACCTGACCTGAGCTCCTTATAGGGGCATTTTAGAATTTGTCTTAGAGGGATGGTTGTGGCTTTTTGTGTCTAGTGGCAGCAT
Organism: Leptonychotes weddellii; assembly: GCF_054177405.1. Lineage (NCBI taxonomy): Eukaryota > Metazoa > Chordata > Mammalia > Carnivora > Phocidae > Leptonychotes > Leptonychotes weddellii. The sequence continues at coordinate 181,040,549 of NC_138369.1, read as the reverse complement.
TCCCTGTCCAGGGCCAGCATGAGGCTGGTAAAATGGGGCCACAGTAGGATCCTATGCAGAGTCTTCCATTGCCATGATTTTGGCTATGGCACTGGCTTTCCTATTTTGCCCACTTTCTGTGCCTGGTTGGCTAGCCTTTTTCTGAATCTTGTGATCTATGCCACATCCTTCAGATAAATTGCCTTATGCCTTCAAGTAATCAGAGTTAGTTTCCATTATGGAGCCAAGAATCCTGAACAACACCGTTGCTCTGGGCCCAGGATATTGACTACCAAGGTTGGTAGAATCTATCTGGCCCAGCATCTCTTTGTAACAATAAGAGAAAGTTTTCTTTGAACTTGAGAGTGAGACTCTGTGTCAGCTAATGTGTGTTCCAGGTTAAGTCTCTGAAGTAGAAAGGCCTTTAGCCACTGTGTTTTTATTATTTTAATGTTTGATGCTCTAGTGACTAATTGCATGTTGCACACAAATGCTGATGGCACAAAATTCCTCCAGATTCTTAACGTCATAGGTTCTGCTAAGGCCGCTTGTAGCTAACCCTGCTGCAGTTGCCTATGAACTCATGCTGTGATGAGAGAAATTCTACAAATATTCTTGGCTTTAGGAGGGAAAATAATACTTTCTAGTGGAGGGTTATCCAAAGAATATCTTTGCCATTGCTTTGGAGATGGATTCTTTGGTTTGTCTTACTCCCAAATGCTCATCCAGATTCAACAGTTGAAAATGGTGTATGTTGTTTCCCAAGGAATTTGATGTTTGCTTCATGCATATTGACTAATGGATTATATTTACTTATCATTTTTGGGAACTGTTTTCACAGTGCTCATTTCACATAACAGATTCTCACTTAGTGAATGGATATTATTTTGGTCCATGTGGCACAGTGTCTCTGGATCAGTCTTTAGGGACAGGCGGTAAGTCCATTGTATTTCATTCGTGTGTGTAGAATTCCTTTTGTATTGCATAGTGATGCAAATCCTCATTTAAATTAATATAACCATATTAAAATATATGAAAATATCTGAAATTATGTTATGAATTAACACACAATTGCAATAGGAATTGAAAAAAAACTCTCTGAATAAATAAAACATTTATTCAACCAGTATTTATGACAGCATCTTACCAGGTACCAGGCTCTTTGAGCTGAGCAGAAGCTAATGTGCATCCCACCTTTGAGGGAGTATTTATTTAACAGAGGGAATTTACAGTTTCAATGGGAAGCTTATACTCTCATGGCAATTATGGGTTGATAGTCAACCTACTAGTATGAACTCCTTGTTGGCTTACGTGTTCCCGACAAATCTTTGGAAGTGGGTATTTGGACACAGAAAGGTAATATCCTTTGAAGGTTTCAGGTCTCTACTACAAAAGTCCCTGGTATCTCAAACTAATATTCTATGGCTGAATTTTCATTTATTTTCATAAACAGGATAACAGTAAGGTTTTGAAAATCTGAGGCCTAATGAGAATAAAAATAGAGATGAAATCAGAGCTACTTTGACTAGTTTGGTTAGTAAAAAGCACAGGTAATCTTACTTGATCCCTTTGGTTTACCAGGGTTTCTGTTTTTTAAATCATTTGTATGTGAGAAATGACTAAGACAAATCTCTTGATTTTTTTTTTTTTTCTTTTTTGCTTCTAGTCCTTCTCCATACTCCATTTTATTCTTCTGGCATACTCAAACAGACTCCCTGGGGCTGTTTTAATTTAGAGTAGAAGGCAGAGATGCCAATGCTAATTTGGAGACATCTACCAAGGTTTAGGGAGTGAATTGGGACACAGACTACCTCTTCCGACTGATTCAGCCTCCTTGTCCATGGCATTCTTAATAATTATAGAGCAATATTTTCTTTCTCTGCAAAGGGACAGAAAAAATATTCTAGGTTTTGTGCACCATTTGGTCTCACTCGCGTCTACTCCACCCCGCCATTGTAGTGTGAAAGTAGCCATAGACAATGTGTAAACAAATAAGCATGGCTGGTGGCCAGTAAAACCATTTATAGAAACTGAAACTCGAATTTCACCTAGCTTTCACATGTCATGGTTCTTTTCAACCATTCAGAAACAAAGTCACTCTTGGCTCACAGGTTGTTCAAAAACAAGCAGCAGGCTGGATTCGGCTGGTGGCCAGGAATGTGCCTGTCTGTGTTGCAGGGAATCATTATGGAATGTTTCTTGTATGTACCCTGATGAATCTAGTTAGAATTGGTGCTTAAAGAAAACCAACATAATGAAGACATAATCATTTCAACACTAACTATGATCTCAGCATTTCTGGAATCCTTGTTTTTCACATTCCTATATTTAGAGATGATTGGTGGTGGCCCAGACACCTGCACAGTGTGACCCAGCTTCCTATGTCCTCCGTCAACCGCTCTCTTCTATGTTCATTCTGGTATCGAAAGCTGCTGAATTGTGCCCCATATTTATTTTTGCACTAAAAAAATTCTTCTCCTTATTTTTCTTTTTTCTCCTATTTGAGATTCTCCTTGGGTGATGTCCGCCAGCATTTGGGGAAGGCAGATGCCTGTTTGTCTAGTGGCTCCTCAATCATCAAGGAAGCTTCCCAGGGGAGAATTTTGGATGAAGCTCCATATAAAGAGGTGACGATGTAGTTGTTGGCAGGGCTTCAAACTGCTGAGTCATCGCTGTGTCATCCTTTATAGGTTGCTGTCTCTATTACAAGGCAAATATGAGGGTGTGTGAATTTACATACACTTTATAAGATCAAAATCATGATACATTTGCCCATAGCTTTATGCAGGGTGGATCAAAGGAAAAAGTCCAGAAGCCCAGAGACTGAAAAGAAAAATGAGATTAAGATTTCATCATGACCCCAGATTTTAGCTGTATTTCAAAGGTGTTTGTTCTGTTGGCTTGTTTTAAAAACATGCTTAAGTGGGTTATTATATAATTTATTTCCAAGATTGAGGATTATAAGTGCTGATAAACTAGAGACATTATGAGAAAACCAATTTTTTCTTTTGCATTTATCCTCAAATAAAAACATTACCAGGTAAATTTAAATGTTCGTGAGACCAATTGTATGCCTTTGACAAGGACTCTTTCTTTTCTTGTTTTTGGTTGAGACTCCAAGGTAATAAGTCTCAACTTCTCCCATATTTCAAAGTGAAACACTGGGCTTCCTCATCAGGACTTGCAAAGGAGGGAGGCGAAATCCCATGTTGTGGCCTTTAGCTGGCCACCTACCCCAGCCTATGAATGAGGTCATGGAATCTGAGAGAAGAACCAGGAATTTGGAGAGAATTAACTTGGGAAAAGCTGGGCTTTGCATTTCATGTTTTGCCCATGTTTTATATCCCTACTACCTTCTCACCTCCCAACATGAAAGGGATTTTTCTTTCTCAAGGCAAGAGAGAAGGCTTTAAGGAGCTCATTTGCAGAGTGTGAACTGCGAACTCTGTAGTTTATTACCTACAAAAAAGCCTGCATGGGTGAGAGGCTGGCTGGCCTGGCCTGTGGCAGCTAAGGACAGGGCTGTGTGTGGGAGGTCATGTATGCTCTCTGATGGCCAGTCAGAGGTTCTGGCCACCTGGAGCCCAGGTGAAGGCCACGTGTGACAGTACCAGCTTGGAGTTGTTTTAGATCTTGCCCTGAGGAGTTCAGGGAGAAGCAAGAAGTCATCACCAGAAAAGGTGGAGGTGAGGCACCAGATGGGGAGGTTGAAGGAGCAGTCCTCAACTTTCTGAGATGAGAAATTTACCCTCATCACAGCAACTGCAGGTGAGGGATCCCCAACTTGGAGATGTTGTCCAAAGAACCCACAAAGATCCCACAATAGAACCGGCTTTAAACACCAACTAGAACCAAAACTAAAGCTCACGGGTGTCAGTTAAGTGGTTTCTTCCCCGTCTCCTTACCTCTCCTCCCTTCTTTTGCTCCAGTCCAGGGGGAGGGAGCAGCTAGAGTGGAGAGGGCAGGGGAATTGAGGGTAGAGGTCCTTTCTCCCTTCACCTTCAAACAAACTCCAGAACCTCAGTCCTACCTCACTGCAGCAACCCCAGGGCTGTCATTGCACAAAGTGGTCAGAAAAATGGTTTTTAGGAAAAAAGTGATTCCATCAAAATAATGAGAAAAGAAAACAGTTAAAACAAGCAAGTAGAAACTGTATACATGAACAGAACTTTCTATTATATTGTTTTTAACTTTGCCTCACCAGAGTGTAAGGCAAGATTTTATGGGTGACAAGGAAGGCAGAAGCACGAAGGTGAGAGGACATCATGATGGGAAAAGTCTAACTGTGAATATTTTAGTATCGAAGTGTGAAAAATAACTTGGAAGCCTAAATACGGGATTATGATATTGAGAAAAGAAAGAACAAGTTCTTCTCGAGGGAACGAGCAGAAGCCTGGAGACAAATGAGACAGTGGGTAGGTGAGATAAACTTATTTCATGCTTCATCTTTAATTTTTCAGATTCAAACTGGAAATTTTAATAGAAAGATAAACATGCAATGAATTAAAACAAGGAAAAAAAGTATTAGAGCTGGGGTGCAGGGTGATTGGGGTGGAGTTACCTATACATTTTTAGCTACTGTACAAACATTTCTTTTAAAGATTTATTTATTTATCTCAGAGAGAGAGAGAGAGCATGAGCAGAGGGAGAGGGAGGGGAAGCAGACTCCCTGCTGAGCACAAGGCTCAATGCGGGGCTCTATCCCAGGGTTCTGAGAGCACGACCTGAACCAAAACCAAGAGTCAGTCGGCCGCTTAATCAACCTGAGCCACCCAGGCGCCTCTGTACAAAATTTCTATAATAAAAAACTGAGCATCTATGATGTGAGCTCAGATAGTTTCTGATTATTATGAATAATCAAACCTCCTAGAATCTACACAATTTAGTGTGTAATAAAAATCGAACCTATAATTTCAATGGACATCTTTGCTGTACTGTTCCTTGAACTCAGAAGGAATAATACTAACTAGTTAAATTTTATCTTGTCATTTTTCTGAATATAAAATTTCCCTCTCAGGACCTATCTGGATCTCCCTCAGTTCACCGGATTACTCTGAGTCTGCCAATCACCTGTACGATGGGCTGGCAATGTTTTCTCTTAAGAGCCAGATATCATAGGCTTTAGGCTTAGTGAGCTATTGGTTCTGTCACAACTAGTCAACCTTGCCTTGAGCCATTAAGAGGCCACAGACACTATGCAAATAAATGAATGGGCGCTGCTGGGCACCAGTTACACTTTACTTATAGACGCTGAAACTTGCATTTCATATAATTTCCATGTGTCATGAAATAGCATTCTTTTTTCCATTTTTTTCCCTTCCAACCGTTGAAAAATGGAAAAGCCATTCTTAGCATGCTGGTTGTACAAAAACAGGTAGTGGGTTAGATTTGGCCCACGGGCTGTACTTTGCTGAGCCCTGACTTGGAAACAGGAAGAGAAAAAATGAAAGTGATTTTTTATCATGGAACTGCTTTAAAAATTCTTTTCTGTCCTTGAAGGATCAAGAGGTAGAATTTTTGTTTTTAAGTTACTGTAATAGTAACAACAGTTAATACTTGCATAGCACTTTCTATGTGCCTGGTGCTTTTTGAGGTACTTTACCTCTATTTACTCAATTCTTAAGAGAAGGCAATGAGATAAATACTATTATTACCATGCCCATTTTACAGATAAGGAAACTGGAGGCACAGTGTTTAAATAATTTGCTCAAATTCTCAGTGTTAGTAAAAATAGTAGGGCCAGCATGGGAACCCAAGCTGTCTCGTTCCAGCATGGGTGCATTTAACTCCAATTGACCCTTGAACAATGTAGGGGTGAGGGGTGCCCCCCCCACGTCTGCTGACATTGTCAAAACTCTGTACATAACTTTTGACTCCTCAAAAACTTAACTACGAGAATCTACTCTTGACCAGAAGCCTTATTGATAACGTAAACAATTAACTCACAATTTGTATGTTTAGGCATTACGTACTGTATTCTTACCATAAAGTAAGCTAGAGAAAAGAAAATGTTATTAAGAAAATTATAAGGAAGAGAAAAATACATTGACAGTCCTGTATATCATTTATTGAAAAAAAAAAATCCCCATGTAAGTGGACCTGCACAGTTCAAGCCTATGTTGCTCAGGGGTCAACTGTACTCTGTTAATTTTTTACTTATTTTAGTCACATACCTGGTGAAGCCTGTGACGTGTTTCTCTGCTTGAGTATTCTCTGCAAGGTCTGGACAATTTAGTAGGGTGTTTTCATCTGGAACCTGTCTTTGAGGTGGTCTCTGAAGTCAGAGGGATAGAAAAGTGCTGAGCAACCTTTCATTTCAAGTCAATACGTATTTTAAAAAATTTTTGCATAAAAAATTCTTACAGTTTTAGCAGATAAAACAATCATCACAGGGAGGCTTCCAAAATTCTTGAAAAATGAAAATGAAAAAAGCAAGCTTTCTTTGATCAACTAATTAATTGATACTGAAGATAGGACAGGCTTCAAGGGTTTGTGTGTCTATTATTTGAATTAATAATAAAATGTGCTCTTGACATGGGGTCCACTGGGGACTTTGTGGCAATGGTTGTCCTTGGGGAACCAAACAGGTCCCTGACCAGCAGAATGTTTTAATTTCAATCAAGTTGCAAGCTGCTGAAAATCAAAACAAGGACTATAGGCTATAAGGAGAAAACTGATCATCAAAGACCCCAAGTCTGTGAAAATTTTCTCAAATATATGGCCAATTATAATCAATTTCTGAAACAAGCTGTGTCTTAGAGGGGTGTGTGTGTGTGTGTGCGTGTGTGTGTTTCTGCTCACTTGTGTGTGTTGGAGAAGGGCCACCTTTTGTTTATGTGGGGAAAGACTAGATGTGCCCTGTAGAAGCCTCTTGGTGCCACTGAATTCTAGCTACACCACTTTTGAGTTGGTAACATTTGGTCATTTCCTTTCCCTCTCTAGTGTCCAATTACTTCTCTGAAAAATGGGGATGATAATATTACAAAACTCACAGGCTTGCTGGAAAGATTGAATGAGATAATGTATGTGCATTGTAAACTATGAGAGAACAATACATATATTAATCTCTTTTATTTATTTATTTTTTTAAAGATTTTATTTATTTATTTGACAGAGAGAGACACAGCGAGAGAGGGAACACAAGCAGGGGGAGTGGGAGAGGGAGAAGCAGGCTCCCCGCAGAGCAGGGAGCCC
>NC_138369.1:181024113-181032876 GCF_054177405.1 Leptonychotes weddellii | reverse complement strand
ATGCGGGACTCGATCCCAGGACCCTGGGATCATGACCTGAGCTGAAGGCAGTCGCTTAACCAACTGAGCCACCCAGGCGCCCTATTAATCTCTTTTAATAAAGCCAGTGGGAAAAGACAAATCGAGCAGTACCTTTTGGTTTAAATACAAAGGAACTATATTGCTGCTTGCATCAGCAAATTCAGATAAAACATTTGCTATTATTTATTTTTCAACAAGAGCTGGGAGGCGGCTAATGATACAACCACTATCGCAGATGATTTTTCAGATCTGTGAAACTAGAGAGCTGGTGTTACCTCAGAAATGTCTTAGGGGATAGATTTTATTAAAATATTTGTTTTATATTCCTTTTGATGACAAGCATTTTTCCAGTTTTGCTCTAAACTTTTTATTTTTTAGAAGAAAACTCAACTACTCAAGTTAAAAATGTGCATGGTGGCCTCTTGGGAGAGATGGCATGCTATTTGCAAAAAATCGCAATACTTTAGGTAGTTCTTAACCTAGGGTTAGCATTCAAGAATAAATTGATGTTTGATCCTTCTGTCTGGTGTTCTTTAAAACTGTCATGTTTATTGCAGCATTATTTGCAATAGCCAAATTATGGAAGCAGCTCATGTACATCGATAGATGAATGGATAAAGAAGATGTGAGAGAGATATATATATATACAAATATTATTCATCCATCAAAAAGAATGAAATCTTGTCATTTGCAATGATGTGGATGGAGCTAAAGAGTATCATGCTAAGTGAAATAAGTCAGACAGAGAAGGACAAATACCATATGATTTGACTCATATGTGAAATTTAAGAAACAAAACATATGAACAAAGGGAAAAAATGAGATAAACCAAGAAATAGACTTAACTACAGAGAACAAACTCATGGTTACCAGAGGGGAGGTCAGAGGGGGGCTGGAGGAAATAGTGATGGGGATTAAGGAGGGCACTTATCTTGAGCACTGTGAAATGTATAAAATTGTTGGATCACTGTATTATACACCTGAAATTAATATAACACTGTATGTTAATGACACTGGAATTAAAATAAAACTGAAAAACTGCCAATGTTGTTTTTTTCCACGGTTAATCTTTATTTTTACTAGCCCAATCTAGCATCATCCAAAATGAAATTATTGGCTTTCTTTAAAATTATCTTATATTTAATTGAATAAAATCTGCTTTCCTGTGGTTTCAGGATGGATAGGGTATACATAGGATTTGGGGTGTGCATTGTTTAGAAGTGTAGCTCTTTGGGGGCAAGGATCATACTGAATGATTTCTGTCGCAAACACACACAGAGAAGAAAGAGAAATGCATCGCACATCCGTATGTTTTAGCTTAGACTGCCATAACAAAATACCATAGAATGGATGGTTTAAACAGCAGACATTTCTTTCTCATAGTTCTGGATGCTGTGAAGTCCAAGATCAAGGTGCGTGCTCATTTCTTTCCTGGTTAGGACTTGCTTGCTGGCTTGTATATAGCTGCTTTCTCTTTCTTATTGTGTCCTTGCATGATAGAGAGACAGGGGGAGAGAGAGAGAGAGAGAGAAAGGGAGAGAGAGGGAGAGAGAGAGAGAACGAGCACTATTTTTTTTCTTATAAGAGCACGAATTCGGTCATGGGACTCTACCTTTGTGACCTTATTATTTCCTAAGGGTCCCAGCTCCTAATACCATCACATTGGAGGGTTAGGGCTTCAACATACGAATTTTAGGGGGGCACAAATCAGTCCATAGGACTGTAGAGGCAGCTTCTTTGCAGCAGATCCTCAAATGGAGTTGTTCCTGCTTGCTTTGGAGACAGAACAAAAACAATTATTCTAAAGCTAGTTGAACAGTCACCACAAATTGAACTGATGTGGAGAAACCTCATAAAATTTCATCTACAACTTTTGAGCACAAGCTAAGTGGTCCTAGGACTCTCCTGGCACAAGGATGATTTGGGTAAAAGCAATAGCTCGTGAATCCAGGTAAAATCTCATTTTAATGAATTCAAGGGAGTTGCAAGTAGCTTTGTTACATTCCAATTATATTTAAATGGAACCCATTAAACAGAGCACAGAGGTGGTGTTATTTACTTGATTTAGTTTATCTGAATAAAGCAGACATTTCATTTCTAGGTCCTGGTTTTGCTATCTCTTTCTTTTTCTAAATAATACTTTTTAAAAAAATCTCCCTTCCTCTGTACCATTCCCGCCTTGGAGATATTCTATCCCTGACCCCCTAGTTCTGGCAATTTCCTTACTCTCATTCCTCCCCAACCTTCTTTCCTCCTCTGAGACCCTAATATAACAATACTGTAACGCTATAAAGCACTAATTCTGAACCATAGCTGTGTTTTCATTAAACAGATCAACTGCTATGTGGACAGGGACTTGTGAACACATCTGTTCTACAGGATTTTTCATTTAATATGATTTTCTGAAACCACATCAGCAAAGTACTATTATAATAAGCCATCCCCAAAGACATGGATATAGTTTTGCTAAACAGAACTCTAAATTAAAATGCTATATAATCATGGGATTCTGCTCATATTTACTTGCTGCCCTCCTTGTATGAAGGTAAACTCTGAGCCAGTGTTATTTAGATACAGATTCCATGTTTCGCTCTCATCCAGTTATGGGGCTGGGTCTCTGTGGAGTTGCTTGTTTTCTCTTGCAGGGCCCCTCTAGATCATTTGGCACACAATGGCAAGGCTTTTGGGCTTGGGTACAGACGATTATTTGTGGAAGAACAAGCTTATTTATGCCAAATTAACTATTAACCTGTCCTGTACAAATTGTACCTGTTTTAACCCCATTTAATAAAGTTATGATTGAGTTTATAAGAACTAGAGCCAAAAACATAAATAATATTGCTTCAGTAGTTTTCCATTGGTTGGCTTGACTAATAACATTACTTCTTGAGTAATACCCCTATTCCTTTCCCCAGGTCTTGTAAAGTGCATCTTAGATCAAAGACACAAGAAAACTGTCTCTCTGGCCCTGAATTTCAGATGAGTGAAACCCCAAAGATACTGTGGTATTTTATATTTGCCTGTAACAAAGTTTTCCCATGAGAAGAAATTTGACTCTAGGTGGGCAGTCCCTGAAGTCTTTAGGATGGGTTTTAGCCATGTCAGTTTAGATCCATGGTTCTTTATTGGGAGCAACTTTGTTCCACTCCTCCTCTGCAAGGAACATTTGGCAATGTCTGGAGACATTTTTGGTTTCTGGACTTTGGGGGTGGTGGTGTATCCGGTGAGCAGAGGCCAGGGATACTGCTAAACACCCTGTAATGCACAAGACAGTCTCCCACCATAAAGAATGGTATGACCCCAAATGCCCATAGTGCTGAGTTGGAGAAATCCTTGTTTTGAGAAGGAGTATGTTTGAACCTTAGCAGTCAAAAGGCTGAATAGCTCTGACAGTTCATACGATGGACTATAACGTAACGACTAAAGAGTGACTTAGATCCATATGTCTTAATTTGTAGAGCTGTGCATGATGTATGAAGTGAATAAAAAGCAAGTTACCAAGTGACAATAATAATTATTGTAGCCAATCTTTATTGAGATGTTTGTTACTCTTGGTCAGACATTGTGCTAAATGCTTTAATAACATCATCCCATTTAATTCTTCCAACAATATGGGAGAAGCATTATTAGTAATCCTGCCTTATAAATGAGGTCACTGAGGCATGGAGATGTTTGAGAAGTTACCTAAAATCACACAGATGGTAAGGTCTCCAGAGTTCATGTACCTTATCACCTCATCCATATGCATGGAGTCAATTAGATGGTACCAAAGATTTTCTAAAAAGCAATAGTCTCTCCCCTACCTCTCTCTAAGCAGGGGTTCCATTCCTCAGAGAAAGTCCTTTAATAATTTTTGTTTTACTTCTGTTTCTTAAGTCCAAAACTCAAAATAGTTACTTGATTAAAAAAATTTGGTGCACTTTATTGATTTATTTACCCCTACGATGAGAAAGGTTTAGCTCACTCAGACCATGTGAGCCCCTCCTTCTCCTCCATGTGAGCCCCTCCTTCCCCTCCTCTCAGTGTTTGTGCATATTATTTACTGCTATTGGTTATCGATGTAACCTTAAATTACAGTGCGGTACTTCATTTTTGCATTCCGTAAATCTTATTCCAACTCTCCTCTCTGTATATTCTGCATTTTAACACTCCAGGCTTTTCCCCAACTTGTTCTCTGGTCTGCTCACATCATTGCCAGGATCTTTAAATCTTATGTGGTTCTGCAAACATCATGTTCTACAGGTGTCTGGAAGTTGATGTGGAAAAGTAAAAACCACTAGCTGGAGTTTACATAGTTGGGGAAGGAGTTATTCTTGACCCCTGCTGAGGCTACATTACATTTCCCTCTGTGCTCAATTTCTCAAACCTGTGAGGAAAGGGGTGAGTAGGGTTTGGGTGCCAACAGGGGCTGTTCTGAGTAAAGACCATTCGAGAATCCCCAGTTTTCAGCCGTTTCTTACTCCTGTTCACTCAGCACTCATATGTGCAGCCCCCTGGATTCCAAAAAGCCGATCTTCTCCAAATGTGTGTGTGGTTTCTTCATGTGCTTAGTGCTTTCAAAAACTCTGTTGGAATATGTATTTTACTTTCTTTCACTAGCATTTTATTTCTTCACATTTAAATAATTTAATGGATAACAAAGTGTGTAGAAGACAGCCTAGATTATAGCCTCCCAGAGGGGAGTTCAGATGTCTTTTTTCCCTTTGATTTGTGAGCCCAGCATGGTCCCTTCTATTACTTTGGAGAGAATTCCTCAGGGTCCTTTGAACTTTGAAGAAGTCCCTATGGAGACTTGATAACCACACTTCTAAGATTGCTGCTCTTGGCAACCATTAGATTAAAAGCTGGAGTGTTCCCTTAAGATAGCAGCATGGTGCTTCAGAGGATTCCCAGGTGAAGGGGATTTGGCACTGTACAGGAAGTCTGTGCATGAAAGCTTTGGCATCCACTGTGCCTCAGTTCTGACCTTGGACCAGTCTCCATGGAAGCCATGTCGTGCCCTGTAAAGTGGGAGGAAATTACCCCAGGAGGAGACCCCTGGGGTTAGCTTTTCACAAGCTTCCCTCTCAAAAACAGACAAGGGGTCCAAAAGATTTCTGTAGGGCTCTGGGAAAGGAGGCTTGAGAGCCCACCTATTCTAGAGTGGATGATTGTAGGTGTGGGAGGAGACTGAAACTGATTGGGGAGATGTTTCTTTTTTCTTTTTTTTTTTTAAGATTTTATTTATTTGAGAGAGAGAGAGAATGAGAGAGAGCAAGCACATGAGAGGGGGGAGGGTCAGAGGGAGAAGCAGACTCCCTGCCGAGCAGGGAGCCTGATGTGGGACTCGATCCAGGGACTCCAGGATCATGACCCGAGCCGAAGACAGTCGCTTAACCAACTGAGCCACCCAGGCACCCCTGGGGAGATGTTTCTGTTCCTGCTCTTTCACCCCCTTGTACAGAATCCCCTGTAATGATTCATAGACATTCTATCACAACTCTCCTGACATCAGCAGACCTTGAATAAGAGCATTTTAATTTTTTAAAAAATATATATCTATTTGAGAGAGAGAGAGAGAAAGACAGAGCATGCAGGAGGAGAGGGGCTGAGGAAGAGGGAGTCCCAAGCAGACTCCACACTGAGTGTGGAGCCTGACGTGGGGCTTGATCTCATGACCCTGAGATCATGACCTGAGCTGAAATCAAGAGTCTGATGCTTAACCTACTGCACCACCCAGGTGCCCCAAATGCATTTAATTTCTATTCAGAAAGATTTTTCAAAAAGTTTCCTGATATATGGGAACTTTTTCCTCCCTATGGGGGGAATCTGACGATTCTCTCTAAAAGGAACTTTAGGATGAAGTAGTGGCTTACCTACCAGTTTATTTAGCTAGACAACACATAGTAAAATGTCACAAACACAAAAAAAGAGACTTGAGAAGAGAACACATACGATGCCCTGTGACCATGCACAGCTCTGGTCTCCTCTGAAGGGAGTCTCTCAGCCCTGGGAGCAGCAGAGGAGGAACTCTTGTTGAGTTCGTTGAAGAGAGCCAGCTACCATCTTGGAGGAGCTGGGAACCATCCAACAAGACTGACAGTTATGCAAGGACCAGGTCATCTGTGGAACTTTCCAGAGCGACATCCATGCACCAACATATCTCCTCTCACTTTCCCTTTACATTTTCTCTCTTTTGAATTTGTAATCTTTCAGAGGTGTTTGGGACACACTCTACAGTCATCAAAATTCCTCTAGTGAGAGGACCAGGGAAAAAAAGGAAAAACTCTTCCACCTTATAATTTTAAGTTTTAGCATCATGTAAATAAAAGACCTCTGACTTTGAAAAGCCATTTCTCCCATATTTGAGGTTAAAAGTCCTTTTCTTAGGCTCCTGGAAAAGGAATTTTGATGGCAGCTCAGAGTAGGTAGTTACCCTACCTAATCTGAGTGAACACGCCAAGGAGAATTTATAAACTTTCAGATTGACTCCTCCCGATTCTGCTTCCGGGTAAGACCACCCTGGCATGTCCCAGGGCAACAATTTTTTGACCTGGCTGCCTATCAGAATGACTTGTGACATTAACAGAATTCTCAGGTTGAGAATGCACCTGAGACCCAGACCTACCGAATCTGAATCTCCAGCTTGCGGGGCCCAGGAATCTGCACAATTTACAAAATCCCCAAATGATTCTGAAGTGGAGGTGTTTGTAGGTCACTGTCTTAATATATATTAATCCCAGCTAGCAATCTTTTTTTTTTTTTTTAAAGATTTTATTTATTTATTCATGAGAGAGAGAGAGAGAGGCAGAGGGAGAAGCAGACTCCCTGCAGAGCGGGAGCCCAATGCGGGACTCGATCCCAGGACTCCGGGATCATGACCTGAGCCGAAGGCAGACGCTTAACCATCTGAGCCACCCAGGCGCCCCCAGCTAGCAATCTTTTATAAGCCTTCCAAGATCAGGATACTATTTGATGAACTTTTGAATTTTATTTACTCTAAGCATCAGGACTGACTACATAATTTGCAGGGCCTGGTACAAAATGAACATATGGGGCCTCTTGTTTAAAAAGTTATTAAGAATTTCAAGATGGGGATAGCAGAGCATTAAACCAAGCATGGGGCTTGGGGCAACTCTACAGGTGGCAAGCCTATGAAACCAGCGTTGCTAAGCATCTATTAGCTGGCAATGATTATAGGAGACATGAAGGCTGGGATTAACAACACTTCCAAAATTCAATTAGCAGCGAATCTGGAAGGTGAAGACTATTTATCCATGGGCCATTTCACAGAAGACAGCTCCGTGTATGAGTGAGAAAAGAATTTGGCCAAATCAGGCTAGCAGGTAGAGCTGGGTAGGTCTGCTGTGTGCAGCTCTAGAGGACGTCAATCTGTGTGATGTGATCCCCTTGTGTATGCAGTGCTCAGCCTGCATGGCCACATATGACAACCCTAAGTAAAGATAAATACTGACCGGGGCGCCTGGGTGGCTCAGTCGTTAAGTGTCTGCCTTCGGCTCAGGTCATGATCCCAGCGTCATGGGATTGAGCCCCGCATTGGGCTCCCTGCTCGGCGGGAAGCCTGCTTCTCCCTCTCCCACTCCCCCTGCTTGTGTTCCCTCTCTCGTGGTCTCTCTGTCAGATAAATAAATAAAATCTTTAAAAAAAAAAAAAAAAAAGATAAATACTGACCAGTAAGGGACATGGCTGGGAAGAAAAATGCATGCGCATCTCTGGTAAAGGTTTAGCTTGATTGATTATTTAAATTATTTAAATTTAAAGTCCCTATTTCTTTACCTCTGTGAGAGAGAATTAACCAAGACTTCACTGAAAATGATGACATCCCCTTCAGACTTGTTCTTTTAAAGTCTGACCAAATGTCTAACAGGAGCCTGGAAACTATGCGGAGAAAGATGGAGCTAGAGACAAGACCTACAGTTTCTTTAGGAACGTTTTGAAATCTAAAGAAGGTCCAGCACTGCGCTCGAGGTGTTTTGGAAAGGGCTTCTGCACTAGTAATACCAATTACCATTCACATGAAACACTCAGGATGTTCTTCTCTTATACCATCTTATTTAATTATATCGATATTCAGATTTGCCATTATCTCCTTCTGATAGATGAACTAATGAAGGTTCAGAGAGGTAAGAGGTTAAGCAACATCTGGAGGGGCTCTGAAGCAAGCAGGTGGGAGATCTGGGGTAGGACCTGAGACCCCTCCCAATACCAGAACCACTCCCTTCCCTTTTATTTTTTAATTTTTTAATAAAATATTTTATTTATTTATTTGACAGAGAGAGACAGCGAGAGAGGGAACACAAGCAGGGAGAGTGGGAGAGGGAGAAGCTGGCTTTTCGCGGAGCCGATCATGACCAGAGCAAACGCTTAAGGACTGAGCCACCCAGGCGCACCCCCACTCCCTTCCCTTTTAAGGATTCTAGATTTCTTTTTGGCAAGGTTGTCTCATCCACCTTAAAATAGCAGATCAATCATAAGGAACTGGATAGGACCTCGGGAAAAATCTCTTGCCATAGAAAGAGATTATTTAGATCTTATCCAGGATGGTGGATTTTAATTCTTGCCAACTTAATTTATACTAATTTAGAAGCCCCCTGGCATAATCCTCTGGGACTATATACAATTGTACTTTACTTTATGTCTTAGTGCAGGCTGTTATAACAAAATACCATAGGTCTTGTGGCTTAAACAACAGACATTTATTTCTCACATTTCTAGGGGCTGGAAGTTCAAGATCGAGGTGCC
>NC_138369.1:180989453-181024013 GCF_054177405.1 Leptonychotes weddellii | reverse complement strand
ACAGTGCAATATTGCTTTCAGGAGTAGAATTCAATGATTCATCACTTACATACAAAACCTTGGGCTCATCACAAGTGCCCTCCTTAATGCTCATCCAGCCCATCCCCCACCCACCTTCTTCCATCAACCCTCAGTTTGTTCTCTATCCTTAAGAGTCTCTTATGGTTTGTTTCCCTCTCTCCTTTTCTCTACCCTCCCATATGTTCATCTGTTTTGTTTCTTAAATTCCACATGAGTGAAATCATGTGGTATTTGTCTTTCTCTGACTGACTTATTTTGCTTAGCAGAATACACTCTAGCTCCATCCATGTCATTCCAAATGGCAAGATTTCATTCTTTTTGATGACTGAGTAATCTATATATATGTACCACATTTTCTTTATCCATTCATCAGTCGATGGCCCTTTGGGTTCTCTCCATAGTTTGACTATTGTTGATAATGCTTCTATAAGCATGGGGGTGCATGTATCCCTTGGAATCTGTATTTTTGTATCCTTTGGGTAAATACCTAGTAGTAAAGTTTCTGGGTCATAGGGTAGTTCTATTTTTAACTTTTTGAGGAAGCTCCAAATTGTTCTCTAGAGCAGCTGCACCAGTTTACGTTCCCACCAACAGTGCAAGAGGTTCCCCATTCTCTGCATTCTCACCAACACCTGTTGTTTCTTGTGTTGTAAATTTTATTTTATTTTATTTTATTTTTTAAAGATTTTATTTATTTGACAGAGAGAGACACAGCGAGAGAGGGAACACAAGCAGGGGGAGTGGGAGAGGGAGAAGCAGGCTTTCCACTGAGCAGGGAGCCCGATGTGGGGCTCGATCCCAGGACCCCGGGATCATGACCTTAGCCGAAGGCAGACGCTTAACGACTGAGCCACCCAGGCGCCCCTCTTGTGTTGTAAATTTTAGTCATTCTGACAGGTGTGAGGTGATATCTCATCATGGTTTTGATTTCTATTTCCCTGAGGATGAGTGATATTGAGCAGATAGATGTTTTTCTTAAGTACTTCATGCACATAATTCATTTACTCCCCATGACAAGCTGTGAAGCAGTTACCATTATTATCCCCACTTCAGGGATGAGGAAATGGAGGCACACAGATTAAGTGACTTGCCCAAAGTCATACCGCTAGCAAGGGTTTGAAACCAGGATTGGTACTCAGGCAGCTTTTAAACGCATATATATATTAACACTACTTCAGAATCATTGTCAATAAAGACAATCTTTTAGCAAATCAATTTTCAGTTTTAAGGAGCAGAGAGTAGTGATTCTCAACATTGGCTGCACATTAGAATCCTCTCAAAGGCTATTAAAAAATACCTAGCTAGTGCCTCACCTGAGACTAAATCAGAATCTCTAGTGTCTTAACCTTCATTTTTAAAAATATGAAATTTAAATAATTAGAATAACTGCTGCTTTATTGGATGCATGCACACCTGCCATTTAATGTCCCATTTCATTCCCTTTAAGTGTACCTGGGCTGGTCACACAATCACACAGTGGAAGAATATAGAATCATCTGGAGGTAAATGTACTTTGTTTCCTGGATCCCTGTAAATTAGTACATATCTAACCTGAATATACAGATTGCCTGGGGATCTCATTAAGATTCATATTCTGATTAAGGAGATCTGCAATGGGGCCTGGGATCCTGCATTTCCTAGATGAATCTGATGCTGTTGGAATCCATAGCAAACTTGTAACCAGTTTTTGCTTTTCTACTTCTAGTCTTGCTTCCTCTGATTCATCAGCCCTCTTTCCACCTTTGTTTGGCTTCACACTTGAACTCCTCTAGCTGTTCTATTTTACTGATGAGCCTGTTTACACTTGATACCCCTGCAATATTTTCATAGCACATAAATTCTAATATTACCCTCTGGTTCTAACACCTCACCAGGCATATTATTAACCTAACCTCATGGTAACATGAGCAACATCTTGGACACTATTTAACTCCCTAGGCCTGCTTTCCATCAGTCCTCCCCAATAGGGAAGAATGGCCCAGCCAGAGCAAATAGGGATACAGACATATTTCTTCATGCTGGTGATCAGATTTTCATATCTTGATCTACATCAATGTTACTGACCCTGGCTGCACATTTGAAATCACCTGTAGAGCTTTAAAAATGCTTGAAGCCCAGCACACACTTCTAGACATTATGAAACAATTGGTCTGAGGTGGGGGTCTTGGTAGTAGTAGTTGTAAAAGCTGCCCAGGCAACTCTATTGTGCACTCAGGGTTGAGAATCACTGATCTGTGCAAAGGCTTAAGAAGCTACTGAATGTTTGGGCTTATTGAGAATGTATCAGTCAGCTACTGCTGTGTAACAGACAACCACAAAAATCCCACAACAATAAGCATTGTCTGCTCATGCATCTCTGAAGGTGACTGGGCAGCCCTCGTGATCCCAACATAGTTGATTGGGCTTGGCTTCAGGCCATGGGTTTAGTTTGTCTTGGGTTCATGTGACTCTCATTCTTTGGTGACCTGCAGGCTATCCAGGGCATACTCTCTTCATGGCAATAACAGCATTGCAAGGAAAGTGAGTAGAAAGCTGTGATGTCTCCTAAAGCTCATGCTCTGTACTGCCACACGTTCACTTCTGCCCATGTTCCACTGGCCAAAGTAAGTCATATGACCTAGCCCAAAACCAGTGGGCTCTGTAATCTAATAGGACCTTTAAAAAAAAAAAAGATTTATTTATTTGAGAGAGAAAGAGAGTGAGCACACACGAGTTGAGGGGAGGGGCAGAGGGAGAGAGAAAATCCCAGGCAGACTCCCTGCTGAGTGTGGAGCCCAACATGGGGCTCAATCCCATGACCCTGAGATCATGGCCTGAGCCAAAATCAAGAGTTGGAAGCCCAACCAACCGAGCCCCCCCCGGGGAGCCTCTAATAGTAATTTTAAACTACTTTCCTTGGCCATGGTTCTCACTTGAGGTATTTTGAGCAGAGTTACAACTGAGTTATTGTCTCATGCTGCAATTCCCTCCCAGGCTTAACAAGACTCCAGGAAGGTAATTATTGTTTCCTCCATCTAGTGAAACTTGTAATTTAAAAATAATCTCCCAAATCACCATCTTTCTACAGCCATGTATTCACCCTCCTTTTATTTTTTTAAATATTTATGTTAACTCTCCACTGGTCTTGTGCAAAACCATATTGGATCTTGAAGAAAAAGGAAAAAAAATTAGCATCACTAATTCTGTGTTTATTAAGCTTATGATATTTTATCATGAACTTATTTTTACCACTTTTTATTTTTTTAAGTCCTGCATTAAAAATGTTATTTATTTTATTCCTGAGTTTTTGGCTTCCCCTTAGTTTTGGCCCTGCTTTTCAGAAATGTATGTCTGGGTGAATTGTGGCTTCCAGGGATCTGGCCCCGCTCCCTCTCGGGAGGATACTGCTGAGTTTCCTAAGAGATTTCTTTCTACCCCAGCTTTTTACATAAACTGCTTCTCTAGAACAAAACCGTGAAGTCTTTTCATTTGACAAATAAATACATTCATGTGCTATGGCCTCCCTTTCTGTGTTAGGATTAGACAGGACACCCTCCCTCATTCACTGCAAGGCTGACCTCCAGAAGTTCTGGAGTCTGAACTCAGGAATCTGGAAAACTAAGCAGTTAGCTGAAAGACTTCTTCATAGGTCCCTCCATAGGGCACCAGGCCATATGGTATGTACAAATTAAACACAGTAGTAACCTGGATAGCTAATTATTCCCTGAGGCAAATATGTAGATCAAGCAAGCTGATAACTCTGGGTTATATACTTAAACCCTTTGCTATTAATTTTATGAAATATGTATAGAGAAAAGCTTCATCATTTTAATAACTCTCAGAAAGGTGACTCTCGGATAAATAAAGTCCTGTGGTATAATGACACAACATGGATTTTGGAGTCAGAAAGAGAAGAGTTTGTATCTTGCACCAACCAGGTATCAGATGTGTGACCCTGAGAAAAGTTCTTAACCTCTCTGAATCTCAATTTAGGGAAGATAATGCTCTTTCCTTTTGAGGTGGAGGTATATAGGTAAATAGCTCATGGCATATAACAGAGCTTAAGAAATGATAGTTATGGAGAAACTGAGTTTTTGACCTAGAAAAAATATTCTCGATTTAAGCATCAAAGCTGCTTAAAAGTGTAACATTTTAGATAAAAGTCCTTAAAAACTTATTACACATTCACTTTCCTCCTTACCTAGAATAGACTTGAGTTTCCTTTATCTCCATGCTCCAAGGCTGTTAATAAGCACAGCTGTTCTTGAGCTCTGATGAAATGCCCCAGGACCTATTGATTCATGAAGGCCAATTTGTCCTTGTGAACGTCGCTTACGATGTCAGTGTGTTTATCTGCTTTTTCTGCTCTTTGGTCTTCTCCCTTGCTGTCACAAGTCTGCTGTCACTTGTCCTTGCTACCCCGTTTGCCTCTTTTTACTTGCGAGTCCTAACTTGTGGTAGGTTTGTATGGCTCACTAAATACAATTGTGGGCACATAAAGAGCATTACTAGGCCATGAGTAAGGACCAAGGGAATCCTTATGGGTAGTGCATGCATTTTCTGGCATCTGTTTTGCAAGGAGTTTGCTTCTTGGCTGGGTCCTAAATAGATGAAGCTGTCGGGCATCTGGATTTGGGAGGGGAGAAGTGGAATTATAACATTTCATGTTGTTTTGAATGGACGGAAGGGTCCCAGTGAGGTGGATGGCTGCTTCGTGAGAGCCAGGACCCTGCTTTGTGTGACCTGCCATCCTTCACGCCACCCAGCATATTCTGTATTCATGTTAGTTGCTAAATAAATAGTTGCTGCCTTAAAGTCGTTTTAATATACTTGTCTAGAAAAAAGTAAGTGCCCTCAGATCATATTAACAAAGGGTTACAAAAAGCATAAATGTTTGAAAGGGACTTACTTCTTCTTTTGAAAAATTTAACAATGATTTAAGAGAAACCTTGTTTGGGAAATGGTGTTTATGGGTACAGAGATGCCACCTCTTAACCATGGTGTTCACTTTGTCACTAACTGTACTGATTGATATGGAACTGCCCCAGGCAAAACAAAGTTTCAACTAGAACAACATGGAGGTCAAATATCCTGGCCTTAAATTACTTCCTATATGTATCCTTAGAGGTGGGTGAAAGTGAGCTATTGAGCAGTCTTGGAATTCAGATGACATTCTGTGCCTAAGTATGCATCTAGAGAAACTCATACTCTTAGAAGAGATACATGTCTATGAATGTTCCCAAATGGAGATTACATAAATGTCCATCAATGGTGAAATGGATAAATCATGGTACATTCATCCAATGGCATGCCATGTAGTTATGAATATTACATACAACATGATTGACTTGCAAGATTGAATATTGGAAATTCACAGGAGAGCATTCACCATGCTTGCTTTTATGTAAAGCTAATGGACAGGCAAATAGAGCTGTATTTTACTGCAGGTGTACTCACTGGTGGTGAAGCTGTATTGAGAAGCCAGGGATTGCATCCGTCAGTGTACCCTTTTTTCTCCTACAGCCACCAACAATCTCAAAACTTCTGTGGCTTGAAATAAGTTTTATCTCTCTGCTCTCAACATTGTTAGTGTCTTCATTTTAGGACCCACGCTGATGGAGCAGCCACCATATAGACCATTGCCTGAGGCAGACAGAAAAAGAGAAGGTGGTGAAGCACACACTGACTTTCAAAGCTTCTACTCAGGCACTTCCGACCACATTTCACTTGCCAAAAAAGTGACATGGCCAAACCAAACTTCTCATGCGTGGGCAGGTGCAGTCCCACAAAGTGGCCAGAAGGAGAGAGCCAGAATAATTGTGAGCAGATCTGATGACTACCAAAGGGATGATTTACCTAAAAATCAACATACTTTTGAGAGGCTAGAAGGTAAACACAATTTGGGAAGGACATCTGAGGCCTTCTGATATAACCTGATGCTCTCTTTCTTGATCTGGTTGGTGAGTTTATAAAAATGAGGATTCTTTAAACTGTACATATATATTTTCTCATATTCCTTATTTCTATGCCATATTTCATAATACAAGATAAAATAAACTATAAAAGAAGAACCATTTAAGATATATAGATAATATATGTGGTAATATAGTTATAGAAAGTATTTGGAAGGATTTAAGAGATATTGTCAACTCAGAGAGAGGGAGGCGGTATTGGGAGATGAAATGGAAAATTTTGCATTTCATATCATACTCTTCTGTTTACATTTCTTTCTTATGGTGTATGTGGTTTGCTTATATAATGAAAGACTAATTTTTAAAAAAGAATGAAAAAATCAAGACATCGGATAAAAATATGTTCCTGGTGTCTGTGTGAGACATGTGTGTTTACTTCCCAACTCCAGGTAATGACCAGTGCTGGAAGAAGAGGGGTGAAGGTGCTGAAAATGTTTCTCAAAACAAAGAGGAAGGAGTGGACAGTCCTCACAGTGGATGGGAAGATGCACGTCAGCTGCAACAGCAGGAAGAGGCATGGATGTGATTTGACACAAAGCCACCCCAGACAGTGGACCTCCGAAGATCCATCCCTGGGGGTCACTGTCCAACAGTCCAGAGACTCGAAAGGCCCCAGGAAGCTGAAGCTGAAGGCCTTGGTCAGTTGTGAGGATGGGCGTCTGAAAGGACAGTCTCCCCCTGGCTCTGGTAGAACTGAACTGCATTGACTGGAAATTTCCCTACAGCTGGAGGAGCAGTGGATATATTATACTTGTAATTAGAAGTTAATTTGCATAAAAAATAGCATTGAGTCTGTCTTTGTTCTTGGTTGTTGTGTAAATCTGTCAGGAGGAAAATTAAAAACAAAACCTTCATTTAGACATTGAAATTCAAGCCCAAGTTGTGGAGAGCGTGACATCTGAGTTATTCTTTAAGGTCTGCATAGGGTTTATTTTAGAGAAATGGGGCGGGCAGAGTGTGCTAGTCAAGAAAATGTGGTGACATGTATGTGAGTTGTATGACAGGGACAGGGGCTCCACTGTGGCTGCCCTCAGGGGGCCTGAGGAAGAGTAGAGAAAGAAGGAGGGCTTGGGTCCCTGTATTAGTTTCCTGTGGCTTATGTAACCAATTGCCACAAACTGACAGAAGCCTACTTTCTCATGGTCCTAGAGGTCAGATGTGCAATCTTAGTTTAATCAGGCTAAGATTCAAGGTGTCTGCTGGGCCATGCTCCCTCGGGAGGCACTAGGAAAGAATCTGTTTCTTGTCTCTTCCAGCTTTTGGTGGCTGCCAAAATTCCTGTATCAAAGGTGATTCCTGCTTGTGCCTTTCCAAACTCTGCCTGTCTTCACACGGCCTCTTCTCTCCATGCCCAGTCTCCCTCTGCCTCCCTCTTAGAATGACACCTGTGATGGCATCTAGAGCCCAACTGGATCATCTCTCCATGTCCAGATCCTCAGTTTAATCACATCTGCAAAGATCCTTTTTCCTTATAACGTGACATTTATAGGTTCCAGGGATTAGGACCTGGTGCTTTGGGGACCATTATTCAGCCTAGTAGAATCCAGATCATGGAAGTGAGCCCTTGAGTTTTCTGTGCCTAGAAAATGAGGATTTGGACAGTGCAAGGATTTAGGAACATTATTATAATGTCATCTGGTAAACAAATCCTTCTGCATCCACCTTGGACAGGTACTTTTTATTGGCTTATTGTGCCTGCCTTGTGTCTTTGGGCAACAACAGGTATGTATGTGGCCCTTGGACCCTGTAACTCCTTCAAGTCACTCTATGCTTGGGAAAGAGTTTTTATTTTATAGCTCCTGGTACTATTATTATTTCTTTAGAAAACAGGGTGAGGGTCATTCGTTTTAGACTCATTTGGGAGCCAGCTGGTGTGAACATTTAAATGAAAGGGTACAAATCTTTTCGGAGTTCAGTTTCCTTGTAAGTGAACATAAAACATATTCATTTGGAATTATAATTGCATTCGTCGGCAGAACCACAAGAGCTGGTACGGGACGCTGGGGAGATCCTGGTATACATATTCCATTTATTTCTGTCCCAGTTGGGATCAGTAGTACAGATCACAAATAAGAAAAAAAAAAAAGCAATTTTGCTAAATGTGTTAGTATGGAAAGATAGTTAAGTGTTGAAAAAAAGAATAGAACAATTGTTTGTAAGTAGGGACAAGTGATATATTTCTCATTGTGATCAATTTTTGATTCAGTAAAAAGTTGCTGCCTCTTCCACTATTGTTTCTGATGCCTCAATCTTCATCCCTTCTAGAAATAATTTTGTTCATCTCTCAGTTGAAAGTCTTCTTTCAACTCCTAAAATACTATTGTTGGCAGTATTTTGTGTGTGTGTGTGTGTAGGGGGGGAAAAGATTAATAAGACAGAAATGAAATTGGTTCTTGTTTTCAGTGTTTCCTTGGTTACACTGGTTAAAAGTGCATTCCTTTTGCATTTTCAGGGCTTTCAAAGTGCACACCAAAGACTCCAGATGAGACATTGCCAGTTAATACCACAGACGTTGCTCTCATGCAGCCCATGAGTGAGTGAGCAAAGATAAGACCCCGTGGGATGTCATGTGGATAAAAGGCCAATGGAGTGGAATGCGCAGCTCTTGTAAAAATTACCAAGTCCTAGAAGGTGTTGCAAAAATATAAAATTAAAAAATGCTTCAATATCATGGGAAAATAATTTTATAAATCAGCAACGGGAAAGAATACATTTTATCATGTTACCCAGTTTACAAGTTTCTTTCATATATGTATGTGTAGTAATCTGAATATATACATTCATCTGAGTCTTCAAACAGTTTGGTGAGACAAGGTAGAACCCAGTGTGCTTTTCACTACACTACACTACCGTGATGGTTGACAAAACCTGTCTCAAAGGCTTAGCACTGTGTGACACACACAGACACACACACACACCCCTACCTTTGCATTTGTGGTTTAAATGCTTCTTTTAAAATAAACAATTTGTTTATTTATTTATTGGACAGAGAGAGAGAGAGCACAAGCAGGGGAAGCAGCAGAGGGAGAGGGAGAAGCAGGCTTCCCGCGGAGCGGGCAGCCCGATGCGGGACTTGATCCCAGGACCCTGGGATCATGACCTGAGCTGAAGGCAGACACATAACCAACTGAGCCACCCAGGTGACGCTGTTGTTTAAATGTTTTGACTGGAATGCACTACTTGCACTACTTGCCCTGGTAAGGATGGCATGCGGTGATAGGGAAATGATCTTTGTCCCTTAATCCAGAAAGATATCGGGGCAACATTGCATCACATGATAAATAAAAGTGACACTTTCTTCCTCTGGATAAGTACCCCTCAAGCATTAACTGGGATGCTTACTAAACATGAGGATTTTTCCTTCTCATCCCAGACCTCTGAAGCAGATGGTAATTAAGAACACTAATATTTGAATAGCGCTGTCCTTGACTGTCTTGCTCTTTGGTTGATATATATATATTCCTTCCCTGTTATCTACGATGTCCATTGGAGACACCGATGTTGCTATGGCAACGATCAACTGCAGACTTATTTTGCTGTGGGCATCCATCCCATAACTCCTTCATGTTTAACTGGTGATAGGAGAAGCAATTATAGTTTGATCTAAAAGACCTGTTGAGTGTGCTGGGTTATACCCTAGATATCCTTGTGGCAGCACTCCAGCAGAATACCAGCTCCTGAGTCCATTGCTTGGGTGCATTCCTCGTAGAGGGTGGAGGTCAGACTTTGATGGGAGGGACGGATAAGAGGGAGTCTCAGGGAGACTCTGGTAGTTATCTGGGGACTGAGGTCCATTTTGATTCCTATGTGTGCTTCTTGTAAGCAGTGTCCTTTTAGGCAAAAAAGATACATTTTCTTTTGTTTATGTGGTTTATGTTTGGGATTATCTTTTTTTTTTTTTCTGTTAGCAGTTCTGCTACTACCTCCATTTAAGATTACCCCCCACCTCTTGCCTCCCCTCTCCCTTGTTAACCAAACACTATTTTGCACAAGTTTCTGCTCTTTATGTGAGAACAAGATTTGGAATCAACCACAAGGAAGGAAAAATGGTTGGTCTAAGCCAATCAAGGGGGATCCGTGCTCCTTGCCAAAGAGTGGCCCAGGCGAGGTAACGTGACATCATTCTGGCCAATGCCATACAAAGGGATGTCTGTGGAGGGGGTTTCTGGAGAAATGTTTTCTTCATTCTCAAAAACAGATATTTATGAAGAAGCAGATATTTTCTGCTGCTGACATTTTTGTTCCTGCCTGTGATGCTTGGAACTGTGGCAGTCATCTTGGGATAATAAAAGGAACTAACCTGAGGAGACCATGCTAAGTGTGACTGAGAGGAAACACAGAAAGAACCCTAGGTCCTTGTCAAGCTCATGGGGCTGCCTGACTGACTAAGCCTACAAACTCCTCATCTCCAGACCTCTTGTCATATGAAAATCGATTCTGATTCATGATCTGAGTTGGAAAGAATATGGCACCTACTCACATTTGAACGTAATGGACATGGCTCAGAAGTTTGAGGAGACAACTTGTACTTTAGAATGGAGATTTCAGAGCAGTATTTTAAAAAATTTGATATGTATTTGAATCTGAGTAACTTGTTAAAATAGAGATATGATTGAAGAGTTCTGGGCCAGGACCATAAATTCTACGTTTCTTATGTGGTCCCAAAAGATATCACTGCTGTTGGTCTACAGACCATGATCCCAAACATCGGAGGCTAAAACCTCATACAACTCAAAACTCGTACAACTCCAAAGGTACCAGGGTACCTTTTGGATCAGGCCACCAAACTTTGAGCCAATTACTATTCTGGGGGAAAAAAAAAATCCTGTTTGTTTGTTTGTTTGGTTTTTTTGGTAGAAAGTTTGAGATTGAGTTTTCTAGGATACAATACCATGGAAATGCTATTTGACTCAGAGAATAGAAATCTGAGAAGTCTATGTGCCAGATACTGTGCTAGGTGTTATAAGAAGATATAAACAGATAAGGTCTCTATTCTTGAGGAATTTTAATGCAAACTGTGAGAAAGGCTGTGATGGAGGTATGTTATAGTAAGTTATAGTGAAGGAGGCATTCAAGGCTGTGGTAGGGGAGCAGAAAACAGTCCACAGGTTAGTAATGTTTGAACTGTGACTTGGAAATGATTAGAACATGGCAGGCAGGCTAGGGTAAGAAGAAAGTTAGAGGAAATCATTGTAGAAAAAGAGAAAATTGTGTACAATGGTGTATAGGTATGAAGAAGCTGTGTTCAGGCAACAGAAAGTAAAGAACAAGGAAATGAGAAATTTACATGAAACTCATGCAAATGCATAGTTTTTATTGTTTCTGTAGTTTCTATTACATGGCACCCAGAAAAATAAGTTTAGTGATAGAAGTTTTAAAAGTACATTTGAAACTAGCAGATTGGCCCATGGGGTGTTCATTGAATGTACAGTATGAACTCTTCTGGGGCAGACAGGAATTGTGACCTGTGGGATGGGTTGGTATAAGGCAATTTGAAGAGCTAGAGCCTGCGGGGTTCTGGAGAGTATTTGCCTCATCTAAAGGCACTCATGGAAATGAAAATTAAACTCTGTCTCTCCATCCCATACCACACAGCATATCTGCGGCAGGATTTGGCCTATAGGTGGCTTATGTTTTGGCTCCTCTTTTGGCTTAATATTATTTTAAGGAGGAATATTCTGAAATTAATCCCTATTTTGCTTGAGGCTAGGAGCATTAGGCGGCTTCAGTCGGAATATGGGGGGCATATTTTGGACTCTGATCAAATAGGAGTCTAGAGATAAAAGTTGAGTGATCAGAAATCTTTTTTTTTTTTTTAAGATTTTATTTATTTATTTGACAGAGAGAGAGACAGCGAGAGAGGGAACACAAGCAGGGGGAGCAGGAGAGGGAGAAGCAGACTTCCCGCCGAGCAGGGAGCCCGATGTGGGGCTTGATCCCAGGACCCCGGGACCATGACCTGAGCCGAAGGCAGACGCTTAACCGACTGAGCCACCCAGGTGCCCCGTGTGATCAGAAATCTTAAAACTACATTGGACTCAGCAAATTGGCAAATGGTATCATGGCTGTAACTGGGCTCTTCAAAATTTAAATTAACATTCTTACCCTGTACTTGCTTTGAAATAAATTTAATAACCAGAATCTCATCACCAGAGTCACTTGGTAAGGCAACAGCCAGCTTCTGTTGCAGAATGTTTTAGCATTCCCCCTGGTAATATGCAGGATTTCATGATTCTGGGTATCTGACTGTCTTGCTGATGCCAGTATGGAGAAGGGACCCAAATGCCAAAGGGGTCTAAATCCTTCAGTGCATTTGAGCAGTGTTAGGGAGAGATCATATGGAAAACGTAGGAATGAACCTCCTAGGAAACAGTCTTTGGATTAGGAGACACCTACAGTGTTAAATAGGTGATGGGGATTAAGGAGTGCACTTGTAGTGATGAGTACCAGGTGTTGTATGGAAGTGTTGAATTTCTGTATTGTACACCTGAAACTAATATCGCACTCTATGTTCCCTAACTGGAATTTAAATAAAAACTTAAAAAAAAAAAAAAGACACCTACAATGGCAATGTGATCTATTCATTCCACCACTTGCTACCCTTAGTCATGTGTCCTGAGGGACTTGAATCTGGGAGAAATTGTAAAACGTACTGGAAGAAATAATTTTTTTTCTTTCTTATGAACTTTGTTAAAACATCAGAATACAGTAATATCTGATCTCCTGTGCAGTTGTAGGCACTAGGGTATTAATCAAGTCCAGTAGGTTTTCACTATCCAAACCAGTCTTTGTTTTCTATGAAGTTATCCCAGAAACTCTCAGGGCCGTGAGCCAAAAAAAGAGGATCCATGCACTGCTGTAGAGTAGGGTTGCCAGATTTAGCAAATAAAAATATGAGATGGCCAGTTAAATTTGAATTCCAGAAAAATAATAATTTTGTAGCATAAGTAGGTTCTACATATTGCATAAAACCCCACTAGACATTGGGTCTTTGATTCCCCATGACATTCTTGTATTCTACAGAGTTCTACCTAAGAGAAATTGTACCAGAAAGCCATTTGGAAATTGACTTTCACCTAATGTGGGAACTAGCTATCAAGAGGTTCTTGGAATTATAATTACCCATTGCAAACTAGAGGGCTTTCCATCATTCATGTTCATAGAAGGAATAAACCTTTTATGCTACAGAGGGACCTTTATGAAGGAGAGTTGACCTGACTTGTAGAAAGTGTAGGAGTCAGTAAGTAGGATGGTTTTATGACCTCCTTTCTCAGGAAAGAAGAGCAGTTGACAATTTGGCTTCTGATCCCCATTTACACAAGATGTCAGAAGCTACTGTTTTGGGGTTTGTAGCATTAACAATTTTGTAAGATTTTCAGAATTTTTGTGATTTTCCATCTCTTTTATTTTAGTAATCTCAGTCTGATTTCCCAGAGTAACTGGCAGTGAAACCCTTAAAAAGATTAAAGAGTGGGTTTTTGGTCCAGGAAGCATGGCGAAGCAGATAAACTAAAATTTTGCTACTACAATGCTCAGAAGTGTGGGATAACATCTAATGCACACTATTCTAAATGCATAGCTGAGAAAAGCAAGAAAATAAAGTCTCAGGTGTTGGAGACTAAGCCAGAACTGAAAACCAGAGCAGAAAGAAGAAAACCACAGCAGAACTGCTGTGGCTGACTGAGCTGGGGCTGTCTGTCTTGATGTTACGGCATGGATTTTAACTCTTGTGAGGTGAAAGGAGATGAGTGTTGTCCCTTTGGGAGATGGGTCTTGGAACTTACACATCTGCCTTAAGTTGGAAACTTAAGTGACCCACCCATGGACTAGAAAATTATTGCCCCTGGGACAAGCAAAACACAAAGCATTCTTCCTGTTCACTGGGCTCTTGGTAAGAATTCAAAACTGTAGATGTCAGTCTCCATCATTTTGGGGTTTGAATTTTATAACTGGTATAGTTTGAGACTTCAATTCTCCCACTATAAAAGTGAACAAAACAGATTTGGTGGACATTTAACCAATCTTCCATTGTTGGATGATAAGACTATTTCAACTTTTTTTTTCCTTTTCATGAATGCTGTTATGATGAGCAACTTTATATAGGCTATTATTAAACACATATATTATTTGGTGTTACTTAAAATCTGGTGCCTTCAGGGTCACTGAAGAACATGGGGTTATTTGACGTTACACTAGAAGGCATAGTATGTTATGCTTTTATTCTCATAATTTCCTGTTTTAATTTTTTCTTTTCTCCCTTGATGTCAGATTGTTCCTCACTGCAAGCATTCCTGCTTTGTTAATATTTATCCCCTGAATTCTATTTTTCCATATTTTAAATCAGTTGTAAAATGGGAAACCAGGTAACTGAGTGTGATATACTTGCTTATGAAGAAAGGTAGGTACAGTGTAAGTGTCTTGGAGGAGAAAAATACCTGTTTTATTAAATAGAATTATTTACCCAGACCAGATAATTTTTTTTTAAACAAAAACTTCAAGTTTGTTGGATGAAGTTCTTGTTACTTAACTAAATTAAAAAAAAAGTAAATCTAAAAATTATAAGGAGGTTTCAGTTGAGGCATGCCCCTGGTAACAAAAAAGTCCATTGAGATTTGTGAGTGAGGGGAAATATCTTATTTTTATGACTGGGTGAAGTGGTGTGAATTCAGGAGGGTTTAGGAAGAAAGGAAGCATTAGAATTTATGGATTTGAGGAAATGGGATGATCTGCTTAGTTGCATTCTGGCACTGCTCACTCCCTAGACATAAACTGCCACCCGATTTAATGTGTTGTTGAATCGTCATTTCATCTAGGGCTCCATGGAATTTGTTCCATGACACACAG
Organism: Leptonychotes weddellii; assembly: GCF_054177405.1. Lineage (NCBI taxonomy): Eukaryota > Metazoa > Chordata > Mammalia > Carnivora > Phocidae > Leptonychotes > Leptonychotes weddellii. The sequence continues at coordinate 181,009,197 of NC_138369.1, read as the reverse complement.
GCCTCTACCTGATCTATTTGGAATGTAATATGTTATCAGTCATGGCGGCTAATGCTAACTGCTGAATATCAAAGCTTATAAACTAGCTTCCACTTCCTAGGTGATTATCCCAGCAGTTCACAAGGGGAAGTACAAATGTACAAATCATTATACATGACTTTGAACTCACTTGCAAAAACTCTGGGGTGGTATTTTTGAAGTGGTTTTGGCTGAATACAGGGCACAGAATTGCCAAATGTAAATTTGAGGATTGGATGCCCGGGGGGTTCTTACATGGCTAATGGCACATAGAAAGCTTTTCCGTGAGAAATCAGGATCCATCTTCTAGGATAGAGTTGACTAATAAGGCAGGCTGGGATGGCCAGAGAGTTCATATGGAGTCTGTCTCTTGTCCTTAGTAGGCCCTGTGTTTAGCAATCTCTGGGTTACCAGAAGATTCCCCTAAATTCATTTGGGTGGGGATATGAAATATATAATGATATCTCTGAGTAGAAATGATATGAGAAAATGTTATGTAATATGAGAAGACAAAGTTTGGAATATTTTACTACATGTGAAACAAACACACACACAGAGACACACACACACACAGACAACAACCCCCACCCACACACACCCTAAACCAGGAGATTTGAGGTTTAGTCCTGGCTATAGCAATCATTCTTTCTTTGATCTTAAGTCATTTAACTTTTCAGTGTCTCATCTATGATGTAAATTGGAATGGATAATGGGCAACAGTTCAATTCATAATAGATTAGAAACTGTGTGTTAACTAGGGAGTAGGTGAAGTCATTATAGCAAAAAGATGTTATTGGACTTGCTTTAGAAATTATGGGTTGCCTGGGTGGCTCAGTTCGTTAAGCATCCAACTCTTGGTTTTGTGCTCAAGTCATGGCTCAGGGTCATAAGATGGAACGCTACATTGGGCTCTGTGCTCAGCAGGGAGTCTGCCTCTCTCCCTCTCTTTCTGCCTCCTCCCCTCCCCCCACTTTCTCTCTCTCTAATAAATGAATAAATCTTTTAAAAAATTATGTAAAAGCTTTGATTTCTCCAGACTATTATTTGACAAAGTTCCATAGTAAACTACTCACTAGGGTGGTAGATTGTCAGTCCAGCAAAATGCAATGATCAGATAATCTTTATTGACCTTACATTCATCTTATTCTTTTTTGCTTCTGTATAAAATAATAACGTTCAAGGATTCACTTATCTTAGTACATACAAATTTACAATCCATACTCATGTTAAGGTTCTGGTCACCATTTATGTTTACATTATTTTGAATTCTACCATTCATAGTACTTTAAAAATATCTACTTTTATACTCAGAGGACCCTCTTTTGAGTCAATGATCCATGTACTTTAACTGGAGGAAAAATGTAACCTAATGGTAATGATAAAAATAAAAATTTATCCTCAAATAAAAGATAAGGATAAGAAACCCACAGCTGAGATGACCTGCATCCTGTTAACTAAATCTAATCTGAGGCAAAGTGACCAAACTGTCCTTGCAGTGTACACACAACGTTTGAGAAAATGACAATTAAGAAATTAATGAGATATCTGTAGAAATCATAAATGTATTTACATTTGCATTTGTAAAACATTTGAACAAAATAGTTTCATTGCCTTTCTCCTCTGAAACCATCTTTTATCCACCACAGGCTGGTTAATAAACACTACTCTTCACGTGATACCTTGAGACAAATAGGAAGCTGCATTGAAGGTACTGCTATAGGTCACATGGTTTAGTCCCATGTAAACCAATGGTTCTCAAACATGGCTACATGGCAGGACCCTGGGGGAGCTTCTAAAAATATGGATTCCTGGGCCTTACCCCTATCTTCTAAGCTTGAATCTTGGGTTGTTGGGTCTAGAATCTGTACTTTTTTAGAGGCTGGAGAGCTAGCCTAGCCCTTGTCTACATGTCTGCATGGGATCCACTAGCCCAGAACTTTCTGGAAAGATGGGCTTATACATTATTTTGAAAAGCCTATAGGAATTTTTAAGTTTCCTCAGATAATTTTGGTGGCATGATTTCAAACTTAACAACTCCTATAGTTTGGAAATTCTTTTTTGGATCTAACCCATATCCTTCATGCTCAGATTAAGTCTATTTTGTTTTGGGGACTGAAGAACAACTGATGATATTCAGACATCATTTATATATGGGAGCTTGGCAAGCCTCACTATTTCTTTCGTCTAGATAACTAGTTTTATTTCCTTTACTGTACTTTTTGCCCATTATTTCTATTTCCTAACTTTTAAATTCTTTAATATTCTCTTTCAATGGTCATTATCCTCCAGCTGGAGAGAAACAGGAGGAGTAGAACAAGCAAGAGACAAGATTCAGAAAGCCTTCCAATGTGTGAGCTATCTTACCTTGTCAAGTCATTCATATAATCGTTCATTCTTTGAGAAATATACATTGGCTAGCTATTGCTGCATAACAAACAACCACAAAAATCTCAGTAGTAGATAATGAAAAACATGTATTTGGCTGACATATCCATGGTGATTGTTGATCTCTGCTGAGTTTGCTCCTGTGCCTGTGGGTTGGCCTAAGGTTGCCCATGAATGCTGAGTGCAGCTAATGTGGTCCTGCAATACTTGTCTTTTGTCCTCCTGCCTGGCCCAGTGGACTTACCTGGACATGTTCTTCTCCCAGAGATGGTAGAGGGGCAAGAGAACTAATGGAAATATACGCTGTTTTTCAACACTTGGAACTGGTGTTGAAACAATCATTTAATTTACCACAAATGTCTACTATCCTCCAGGGCCATTTCTTTTTTATCTTTTTGAGCCCATATTTCCTCTTTTGTAAAATTGAGACAGTGATACCTGCTGTTGATTCTCAACTTTGGAGGTTTTTTGTATGAAATCTGAAACTGGTCTCTGCATGAAGACAGCAGGGAGGGACCAAAGAAAAAGAGATCACTGCAGATCAGTAGGTAGAAGATTTTTTTTAAAAGGGGGGGAAGTTACAGGGAGAGAGAAAGAGGGAGAGAAAGGGAGAGAAAGGAGGGGCAGAGAGAGAGAGAGAGAGAGTCCTAAGCAGGATCCACACCCAGCATGGAGCCTGATGCAGCACTTGATCTCACAACCCTGAGTTCATGACCTGAGCCAAAATCAAGAGTCGGACATTTAACTGACTGAGCCACCCAGGTGCCCCTGTAGGTGGCATGTTTAATAAGCAAGGAAGCTGACGTATGGGGCTTGTCTTGGGGGGCTGCAAGATGAGTAGATGTCAGTACCTGCCTGCCAGATCTTAAATTTATATAGAAGCTTTAATGGGGTTCATTCATGTACACTGTTCAGATGGACTCAACAACACATTATTCTCTCAAGGCTGCATCTTTGAAAATGGCTCCATCTGTGGGGATGGTGGGCAGAATAAACATTCCAGGATGGGGCGGGCTGTGGTGGTGAGGAGCACCTGATTGCCTGTGTCCAGCTCTTGGGTCAACCAGAGGTCATATCCTCTCGATGTCCTCCTTCAATACGTGCTTTGGGAACTTCAGAGTTTTGTAATAAGACTTGAATGTGATGTTAAAGAGTTTAGTCAGCTTTTAGTATGGAGTCTTTGGGCTTTCCAGACCTGGTTTCCAGTGGAGATTGCTGAGAACAGTGGAGAGAGGGCAGAGCTGCCAGATGCTTGGTTGATAATGGTTGGGATGGAGGTTCCTGACCTCATGGAACTTACAGACAGATGTGAATCAGAGAATTATTAAAGAAACACACACACAATTTAAGGTGCCAGGAGAGTATGTGCTAGGAGTGATTGACCTCCCAATACAGAGAGGTCAGACTGATGTTCTCCAGGCCAGAGCTGAGCTCTTAGAGTTACATAAGGCCTCATTTAATCAGAAAGGTGGGCTGGGTGGGCTGGGACCCATCTGATAGAAGGGTGGCATGAGGAGCCTAGGAACATGGCCAAAACTGAGAGGTGAGAGGGGCCCACAAAGCATGAGGCCAGGCAGGTGAGAGGGGAGGAGGAATTTGAGGGACATAGGTGGCCATCTTTTGGCCTATAGTGTGAATCCTAATGGGCTAAGTTTTCTAGACTGCCTGCTGAGATGCCCTGGGGTGCTGTGATGGATTCACAGGGGTGTTATGCTTTAAAATTTTGAGGGAAACAGCAACATCTGTTGGACACCATGTGAACTATTCCTCTAACTTATCTGCACTAATTACTTAATAAATGGAACAACTAGGTATTCTTTTGGGCCTAGGGGCTCTGGAAAAAAAAATGCTGAGGCCCAAAGTCACTGTGAGCTGAGCAATTTGGGAACCTGTCCTAAGGGTGATGTGAAGCCATAGAGGGTGACTTGTGTCCTGAAGAGGGTGCCAATCAGATTTGGAAAAGAGGACTCCAGCAAAAGGTGGGGAGTGGCTTAGGGGGAGCTGGTGGGCAGACAGATGTGGAAGCACAAGACAATGAGAGAGGAGAAAGAATGAGGCTGGCCTGGGAGGCCCTGAAAGCCAGGTCAAGGGTACCTTCGGCTCCTCCTCTATGGCCCAACATAGGCCCTAATTGTTATTAGACCTGCACAGAGCATGTGTCCTAATGTTTTTGTTTTTTTAAATGGAAAACTTTATCTTGGGCATTTTTTCCCAGATATAATCTGGAGTTGGGTCTAATTTGCCTGAAATATGCTTGCAGGAAGTTCTAACTGAGCTGGTGCAAGTTTCTGTACCCTACTCACAGTCTTCTTTTACCCACAGTAAGGAATAGGACATGAGGAATATGACATATTCCAGACCAGATCACATGAATTGAAATTCCAGCTCTGCTACTTACAAACTCTGTCACCCTTGGGATGTCATTATCCTCTCCTGGTCTTATGCACTTCACGGGGCTGTTGCAAAGATTAGAAGACAGCCACATGAATTGCTGAGACCAGAGTCTGGCACACTGTTAGGATTTTGTGAACATTAGCTATTGTCATTGTTATGATCATGCTTACCTCCCCTGCCGCCTTAGGTCTCATAAAAATTCCAGGGACATATAAGGGTGCCTGGGTGGCTCAGTCGGTTAAGTGTCTGACTCTTGATTTCAGCTCAGGTCATGATCTCAGGGTCATGGGATCAAGCCCCACATTGGGTTCCATGCTGGGCATGGAGCCTGCTTGGGATTCTCTCTCTCCCTCTCCTTCTACCCCTCCCCACCCCACTCTCTCTTAAAAATTCCAGAAGCATATAATACCATGTACAACCTTATCCGCAAATGAGAAATAAGAGTTGGGTTGGGTGTAACAGAGGTAGGGTTACTGTGTTACGGGTTTTGATACCAATGGTCTGGGATGCCTTCCTTCTGGTCCAGGTTGGAGCAGATTCTTCCATGGGTTTGTGGTGTCCACAGACCACACTGTGGTAGAGGTGGCCATCAAGATTCCATGTTCACTGCATTGTGGGCTACAGATTTGGGCATTTTCATTTGGGCAGTCAGTTTGCTCAGCTCTGTAAGTATGAGACCATGAAAAATAACATCTGCTGTTGTTTTTTTTGGAACAAACATATTATTGCTTTGCTTTTGATCTGTGAGATTACGAAGAATGCTGTAATGTGTTCATGTGGTTAAATTAGGTAATTATGATGAGTGGAAAACACCAGGTTCCTCACATTCCCTATAAAGATGAATGGGGATTGATTTGAATTTTACCCGAGCATCTTTACCTCCATCAATCCTTCCCCCAAACCTCTTTAAATAAAAGGGAAATAACATAAAGTTCCTGATACAAAAAAGGAGAGTAAATACACTTTAAGAATAAATCCCTACAATTGTTCCTAATATTTAGATGCTTAAGAGATGTCAGATAAGATGGTCTCAATATATTCCGGTCACAACTGGTGGGTTGAAGACTTACTTTTCATTGTTTGTTCTCTGTTCATGACCTTGTGGCCAAGATTAAATAGTGTAAGAGTCAGCAAATGCCAAGGGTGACATTTTGAGAGGGTTGGTCTGCCAGTGAAGTGCTGTAGCCCGTCTCTTCACACTGTGCAGCTTCTCTCGGCCTCAGCCAGCTGCTTGGCTGTTAGATGTTTTTCTTGTGAAAAAACCAAACAAACAAGCCTGACCCTTGGAATTGTAAATAGGAACAGGCAATCATTGAAATTGCAGCTAAAAAGAGAAACCATTTGAAAAAATTCCAAAAGAACAAATGGCCTTGGACATATTCTCCTCACATATGGAATGAAGAGAATTATGCTTTTAGAGTAATGGTTCTTAACCCCTGGGGTGCAGGTTAGAATCATCTAGGACTCTTCCAGAGCGCCATAGTGCTATGAAGTCAGGGCTGGGGATGGGGCGGCAGGAGGAGAACAGGGGCATCAGCCTTTTGTAAAAGCTCCCTGGGTCATTCTAATGTAGCCAGGGTTGGATGCCCTTCCTCGTACAGGAATATTTATGGAAGTAAGGAAGACATGGTAACAGAGTGTTGAGAATCCCAGGATCTCCAAAATAGAGGAGGAGGAGGCATTGTTTAGCATCCTGGAGTCTAAATCCTTATTCAGCTGATTATTAGCTGAGTTACTTTGGGAAATCACCAACATCTGTTAGCCTCAATTTCCTCCTCCATAGAATGATAATAATTGGCATAAAAATGCCTATTCCAACAGGTTTTTGAGATTTCCATGAGATGTGGCCAGGGAAGTCTCTCTCCCCTTCATATTCACCACAAAGCAGGCATTTTCTGTACTTTGTTGCACACCCCAAAATAAATCTAAAGTCACACAGCATTAGCAAGGGGGAAAGATTTTGCTGACAGCCTCACAGGGGGTAAGAATAATGTGGGAAACAAAAGCAAAAGAAAAATTAAATCTCCTTACTACCTACAGCCCACTGACAAGTCCTTGAAACGCAGAGTGACCTTCCTCTAGAAACTGAGCTGCCTCGATGTTAATACTTTGCTAAGGGCAAAAGGCAATCTTAGCCCAACCCCCAGGATCCTGCAAGTCTACTTTAACATATAAAAATTCCTTTGGAAACTTCCTTCCCCAAGAAAAGACCAAAATGTTGGCTGCTGTTCTGACCTGTGCCTATGCACACAAACACCATTAGGGGCACAGGGAATAAAAGGGAATGGGGGCTTTTTGGGAAAAAATACAGATATGCATTTTTTTCTGAAGTTTTATGTGCACTGTGAGTAACTTGTGACCCTGTAACAGTGTGATAAGTATTGTTAGAAGGAAAGTTCTGTGTAATAAATAACAGAGAGCTAACACTCATTGAGATTTGATACCATTGCTTGTATTCATCAGGCATCCTTCCCGCTGAAAAAAACCAGAAAACCCACTAACAATGGCTTAACCGAGTGGCTTTTTTTTTTTTTAAAGATTTTTATTTATTTATTTATTTGAGAGAGAGAGAATGAGAGACAGAGAGCATGAGAGGGAGGAGGGTCAGAGGGAGAAGCAGACTCCCTGCCGAGCAGGGAGCCCGATGTGGGACTCGATCCCGGGACTCCAGGATCATGACCTGAGCCGAAGGCAGTCACTTAACCAACTGAGCCACCCAGGCGCCCCAACCGAGTGGCTTTTAACTTTACTTGCATCAGAATCACCTGGAGGACTTGGTAAAGCATGGATTTCTGGGCCCCATCCTCTGGGTCTCTCATTCAGTAGGTCTGGGGTGGTATCCAGAGATTTGCATGTCTAACAAGTTGCTGGTCCAGGTACTCGACTTTCAGAACCACTGGCTTAACTCACAGAATATTTATGGTCTAATTAGTAAGAAGTCTGCAGACAAGTGGTTCTCAGAGTTGGCTTATCAGCTCAGTGATGCATTGGGGACCCAACTTCTTTCTATGCTTTGAGTCCACCAGGCTTCATGTACTATCTTTTCTTGTCACGCATATCCTGTGATGGTTACAAAATAGCTGCTGCAGTGCTGATCATCACACCCCCACCCAGCTTTCAAAGGTAGAAAGAGGGGAAAGGAAATGAGAAAAACCCATAAATATTTTTCAGTCTAGTTCCCTAGATACAGTGTAATTGGAGATGACTAATGAGGCCATTTTGGGACTGGCAAATTATTACACACTGGGCACATTTTCCTTGGCAGAGAGGGTAAAATTGGGTTATTAGCTGATCTATGGTCACGTTGCTTTTACGGGAGCCGTGTTTACCTCACCTGCTATTGTCTTGGATTTACAAGCTATTGATATCCCTGAAGGGACTGACCCTGTCAATGGCTTCCCATAAGTTGGAATCTTTGGATCTTTTTAATATAGCCCTGAGAACATCCTTGAAATGTTATTTCTGTCCTTCTCTTGAACAGACATTGATTGCATTGGGAAAATAAAACCTCTTTGAGAAAACCTCTTGATACATGTACTAAATTTTATCATATGCCACATCTTAATATCTCATGTTTTTAAATCAGAAATAGTCTCTGGCTTGTTTTGGTTTTGCTTCTGATTTTTCTTATCAAAACACTGTAAACATTTTTCTCTTAATCTGATCAAAACAGGCTAAGTCTGAAATTATAAATAATTCTTGTTTTTGTATTTTTGGAATGTCATAAAATTGTGCTGTAGGCAGAATGCTGTGGACTGAGAAGATAAGTCTGCTTGAGAGGGAAGGGAATATAGGGTCTCTAGACTCCGTCATTTTGTGAAAAGACAAACCGACCTGTGCCTTTAAGATTCGGATTAATTCATAGGCTTCTATTCAAAAATTCCAAGGGGGAAATGTGTCTTTGGGTCGGGTGTTTTGCTTCCTGGTTTGGATTACTGCCAGCTGGAGAAAATGCAGTTCTAGCAGTTTATAGCCAAATTGGAAGCACAGGATCTGTGCACTCTCCTGGGAAAGTGTTGTCTTGAAACTTGCAGTAGTTGATTGTGCATTAAAGCTAAGAGAGGGACAGGAACATCTGCTGGTAGAGCCCAGCTAAGCTGGAGCCAAGTATTATGTGTTCCTTAGGTGCTTCTGTGGGACCCCTGAGGAATTGGCGGTGGCCTTGTCTGGAGGCCACGGAGGCAGGGACCATGCTTAATCCCAGTGAGATTTCTTTCTGTCCTCACAGGAATCTTGTGGGCAATGTTTCTTCAAAGGACCCACAGCATCTCCTGTCTTGGGAGAGGGGAGGCCGCTTCTGAAGACGGACTGGGAACAGGGCTTCTCATTTCTGGTTGAAGTCTTCCTCACTCGGATTCTGCTTCTCAGCTCAGAGATGCAGACTCACAGAGTAGTTGTGTCTTCTCTTTTGAGGAAATAGGGGTTTATTAGCTCCTGTGGTTAAAGACACTGGATACTGATTGAAACTATAGGGAAGAGGACAAATCCCCCAAACTTACAGACTGGTGGAGAAATAGGAAGGGCAGTGGGGAGACTTTTCTGGGGGAAATCAGGAGGAATGAGCCTAGAGTAGTATCCCTTCTAAACTGTATTTGTGGAATTAGAATCACAGGGGTGCTCCTTTAAAACAAAACAAAACAAAAAGAAACCCACAAAAGATCTTTGACTTCCATCTCAGATTTACTGGATCAAAATGTTGGGGGGCAGGTGGAGAGGAGTGTGTTATGGGTTGAATTGTGTCCTCCTAGAATTCATATGTTGATACCTTGAGCCCCAGGACCTCAGAATCTGACTGTATTTGGAGATAAGGTCTTCAGAGAGAGCATTAAGTTAAAATGAAACCAATAGGGTGGGCCCTATTCAAAGCAGTCTGGCTTTTGTCTTTATAAGAAGTGGTAAGACCACGTGAGGACACCTAGAGAAGGTGGCCATTCACAAGCCAAGGGGAGGGGCCTCAGGAGAGACCAAATCTGCCAACCCTGTGATCTTGGACTTCGAGCCTCAGAACTGGGAGAAAATAAATTTCTATTGTTTAAGCTATCCAGTCTGTGGTACTTTTTGTGATAGCCCTCACAAACTATTACAGGTAGAAATGCATTTTTAAGATGTTATGCAAGTGATTTTTATGCAAACTAAATTTAAAGAATTAGGGGCGCCTGGGTGGCTCAAATGGTTAAGTGTCTGCCTTCGGCTTAGGTCATAATCTCGGGGTCCTGGAATCAAGCCCAGCATCAGGCTCCCTGCTCAGCAGGGAGTCTCCTTCTCCCTCCCCACTCTCACCCTGTTTGTGGGTTTTGTTTGGCCTTCAGTACCAAGAAGAACCGGGAATTCAGTAGACACGAGGCCCTGGCTGAACAGCTTATAGGAGGGAGTCCCTGCCACCCTCCTAGACTCGACTGGAGGCACCTAGCACTACTTTCTTTCTCAGCAGAAATAAACAATTGGCAGTGTCCTTAAAGGTAAATGGGTGGGTTCATGTCACACCGACCACATCAGGGCCTGGACCAGGATGGGACAAGCAGGTGACAAGGGCACAAAATTTCAGAGGCAAGGTCGTGCAAGTGCTGACCACCTGTGTATACAGCAGAGAGCTTGGGGCATAGAATATAAGAAGGCATTCACTTCCAGGGTCCTGCAAGTGCAGGGTGAGCTCTAGTATGACTTTGCCTCCTTAAATTGCAGACTTAGTCACCTGCTTGTCTTATCCTGGTCCAGGCCCTGGCACTCTGTGACGCAAACTAGTCCACTTCCCTCCAAAGATATTGCCCGTAGTATGTTTATTTTCACGGATCAGGAAGACAATGTGCGGATCTGGTTGAGTGAGTCTCAGAGGGTGGCGGGGACACCGTGTCCCTGGAAGCTGAACCCCCTCAGTGTTGGGTCAGAGCCTGGCGCCTGCTTAATCCCTGGTTCTTCTTGGAACTGAAGACCAAACAAACCTCAGCTTGCTTGTTGACTGTGGTCAGGTTAAGTGAGGGATTGGGGACAGGTGGGGACAGTCCCTCACCCATTCTTTCTGCTTTGTCCTGACAGCATCGTTGCCATCTCTCCTGCTATGTTTAAGAGACTGCAAATAAATACTGGCAATGGTTTTGTTGAGTTTCCTGTTGGCTGAGGTGTGTTTCTCCTGCAGGGTGAAGTCTAGTCTAAGGATTATTCCGTCCAAGGGCCAACCCCAAGGAGGCTTCCAAGTTCATCTCGTCGGTTCTCAATATCAGATCTAATAATACATGATCATAGAAGTTTAAGGGACCTTAAGAGTCATTGAGCTGCACCCCTCATTTTGCAGATGAGAAACCTGAGACCTACAGAACAGAATCAAGATACTGGGGCCACATACTGGAAAAAGAGGGGCCAGCAACTACATTGAGACAATTAGGCCAGTATTTCCTACCCTAGGCTGAGTCAGACCATGCAGACAGACAGGTGGTTTCTTAAGGGATCTAATTGACTTCTCTACATGTTAAGGCCCCAACAGAAGGGCATACTCAGTGCCTCCTTCCTAGGCCTCACATCCACACATCTTTTCACGGGAGGTGCTTCTGATACACAGTTGAATAAGTTAATATGCTGCTTTCCCTCTCAATTGTCACCAAATAGGTGATTTCTTCTAAGAATAAGCAAATGTATTATTTCATTAAAAAAGAGTGAAAGAATTGCCCTTGAGTATTGCCCTAAAGTATTGCACCTAGAGATTCACAATTGCCCTAGAGCCAGGGACTCCTACCCTGCTGGAGGCAAAGAGTCTCTGAGCCTGCTGAGATCTTATGGAGAGTGTTGTGTGTTTTGCAGGTTGGGGTTCTGTTGGGAAATCTTATGCATCAACTTGACTGGACTAAAGGGTGCCCGGACAGCTAGTAAAACATTAATTCTGAGTGTGTTTGCCAGGAAATCTCTGGAAGAGATGAGCATTAGACTCTGCAGACTGATAAAGATGAGGCCTCACCAGTGTGGCGGGTCTCCCCAATCCATCAAGGGCGTGAATAGAATAAAAAGGCAGATGGTAGGATTCTCAGCTTCCATAAGTCTCAGCATGACTTAATTTCACATAAAAAAAAAACAAAACACCTTTGTCCATCTCTCTCTCTATATATCCTATTAGTTCTGTTTCTCTGGAGAATCCTGATTTATCTAAGTATTTGTTTCTTCCCATTTCCTTCCTCTTCATCAGCACTGAGTGTGCCTTCACAAGACAACACTTCAAAATCATGCCACAATGGTAATTAACAGAAGCAGAGTAGAGGTTTATTTGTCTTGTGGATCCTTCACTCAGGAAGGGGAGGTCCCCCCCCCACCCCAGTGTGGGGACTCAAGTAAGTATCCCTGGACGTGAAATGAGGTGCAAGCAGCCTCCTGAGCCTCAGCCAGGAAGGATGGTACCAGTGGTGCAGTGGAGTAGAAAAAGAAGAACATTTGATCAGGGGATGAGGGCTTCCTGACGCCCATCCAAGGTGACTTTGCCTCTGATTGAAAGACAACCAGTTGGGAAGAGTAAGGAAACTTTTGCACCATTTTCTGAAAGCTGTGTTTGTGACCAGCTCTGTCACCAGGGAAAATGGTATGTTAGAGTGGTTTCAGAGTGTGGAGCCCAGAACTAGATCGATCGGGTCTGAATCCAATTCTGCCACTCACTAGAGAGGTCACTGGGGCAACTTATCCAGCATCTGTGTACCTTTAATTTCTTATCTGTGAAATGATAGTAACTCTAGTACCCAGACCTCATTTGATTGTTGTGAAGCTTAAGTCAGTGACAACACATAGCTTGGCACATGAGAAGCAAACAAGTATCAGCTATTAAATTGCAAGGGACAATGACATATATGCCTCGGTCCTGAGAAGAACCATCATTAGCTCTATAAAAATACATTGAGGTTTGCACCTCAAGTTTTTTTTTTAAAGATTTTATTTTTAAGTAATCTCTATACCCAACATGGGGCTTGAACTTACAACCCAGAGATCAAGAGGCGCATGTTCCACCGACTGAGCCAGCCCGGTGACCGCCCTCTCCCCCATCAAGTTTTCAAGTTAAATTATGCTACTTTGTGCCTGAGTAAGGCAGCTGAGTTTAATGTATTAAAAAATTCTTGTGCTGAGTAGCAAAAACCATTAGAAAAGAGGCCTGTTGTATTAACCAAATGCATTACTTTGTCCTCATAACCTGGATTCTCCGAAAAGAGGAAAGTCTGGTGGCAAATTTAAGTGCTTATTTCTAAGATTGTTGAAGGGTTATTTCTCAAGTTCTGGCAGCATTGCAGAAACCACTGAACTCCCCAGGGCAATTCTCTTCATCCTGCTTTTGGCCGGTGGAATGCCCGGTGGGCGGCTGACACAGTAACAATGTGTCCTTAATCCTCCATAGAACTCCCTTCCTGTCTTCCCTCCCACCCGCAAGCACTGACTGGGATGCAGTTAATTAAGTTTGCCCTTTGGAAAAGTCCAGAGGTCAGGGAATTTAACCTGCTCTCTCCCCCTTTTGTTCAGGTATGGGACCCAAGCTGCCAGGTTTTAGAACAATGAAGCATTTCTCACCATACCACCTGCTCCTTAAATGTCAAAACCAGCAGCAGTGTTTACAGTTTTATACAACAGATACTCTCTAGCAACCCCGAAAGCAAATTTCAGGGCGTTATGTATCCACTACCAGGTGAGAAGGTTAAAAGACTAAGAACCACGAAAGTAAATATTTGGCTCTCTATGTACACAGAACACGAAAAACTTCTTTTCTTCACAGTAGCAGTTTTAAACTAAATTGTTTTATTAATGCTGATAAAATTAAATGATATATTTCTTCGGGGTTTAGTTTTAAGACATCGGAAAGAAAGCTAGTGTTCTGTATGTTGTTTTTATATAACAGTCTTGTTCATTTTTGCCCTTCACTTTAGGCCTGGGCAGAGTCAAGATGGTGCTGAAATTTGAGGAAAAGAATGTCTTTCCCATGCTGCCTCTGGTTTACTGATAACATTTATGTAACGAATAAATTCTTATGCTATTTTGTGTATCCTCCTTTGACCCAAGGAAAACATTCCAATTTTACGTAGTAAGTCTGTACATCATAGGTGCTGCTGAGAAGGAGAACACCTGGGGACAGAAACAGGCCAGATATTCAGTCTACCATCCTTCTGCATGGGTTCTGGGAGCCAGCAGGGAGTTGCCTAGGGCTTCGGCAGCAGATCTGGTCCTGGGGGTCCAAGGTGAGGTCAGGCACTTACTTTACTTTCTTTCTCCCATGGGGAAGGTGTCTCTGTTCTGGGTTGCCTGGGCTTGGGGTAGGGTGATGGGGGGAGTGTGAATCTATTAGTGAGTCCTTTCTTATTTCTGTTCTTCATCCCTCACCTGGAAACCTTGGCTCTTGTAAAGGTATTTTTCTTCATGGCTAATTGCTCAAGTTGATATTTCTGAGGCTTGTGGGGGAGTGGGAGGATGAACACTGGAAATTCCTATGCTGCCATTTTGCTCACATCACCCTCATACAATAGATTTTTGAGAGAATGTTGGAAGCAGCAGGAACTGATGTACTCACAGAGGGTTTCATGGCAGAGGTGGGGCTTGAACCAAACCTTGAAGAATAATTAAGACGATTAAGGGAAGGGAGAAAACATTTCGGACTTGAGATCAGCATGAAGAACAATCTGGAAGCAGGAAAGAAGATGAAATATTTTTGAGGAAGGCTATTGATTAGAGAAGAAATTGTATCGTGGGAAACAACGGCTGATGACAGATTACAAATAGCCTTGAACAATCAGGCACAGTCATTGGAGTTGGTACAGAAGATAAAAGGTGACATTTTGGGGTTCTTAATGTTTGGAGAGATGTGAGAAATCTTGTATTTTAGGAAGAATACTATGAAAGCACTATTCAGAATATATTTCTAATGGAGGTGGTGGGGAGGGTCTGGGATAGTGGGTAGGGAGAAGGTAACAAGAAAATAAGCATAACACCTGTCTCCCCCAAGCAGCATTCTTCCCAGCCAACTAATTTGTATCAAATGGAGGTACTTTGACATCTTATAGGCAAGAAAATTTGGAATCATATTTGCTTTTTCTCTAATCTTTATTTTCTGAATCGGGGGAGTCACCAAATAGTTTAATGTGGCACCTCGGCACATACATCTCTTTTTGCTCTTTCTTTCACTTCCCAGTGTCCTGGACCACTTCCAAGTAGTTTAGTTAAGATGAGAAGTTCATTTGAAAGGGAGGTGACATCAAGACTGGATATTTAAATGGAGGGGTCCTCTGAACCATGAGAGACTATGGACTCTAAGAAACAAACTGAGGGTTCTAGAGGGGAGGGGATGGGGGGATGGGTCAGCCTGGTGATGGGTATTAAAGAGGGCATGTACTGCATGGAGCACTGGGTGTTATATGCAAACAATGAATCACGGAACACTACATCAAAAACTAATGATGTAATGTATGGTGATTAACATAACATAATTAAAAAAATAAATAAATGGAGGGGTCCTCTAAGGAGTTAGAAATGTGAGGTGTAATCGTAAATGGTATTTTCAGACAGGAGATGAAGACATGGAAATCATCCACACAGCTGCTGCTGGAGGAGTATATCCATTTACTGGAAGGTGGGTATGAAAGGGATATTTGTGCTGACAGACACCTATACAAAAACCAAAGTCCTGGCAGAAAAGAGAGGAAGGAATATAGAAGAGTTAGAAGAATACAAGGACCATACAGAGCAAAAAGAAAGGGAAAAATAAATTGGAAATGCATTTGATGAAAATGAAAACGAAATCTCGAGTAAGAAATTAAGCAAGAGTTGAACACTTCAGAGAATTGAGGAAAGTGATGATGTGGGAAAGAATACTGGGTTTTAAAACCAATTCGTTTTTGTTCTCCAGCAATGAACAAGGTAATCTGAATTAAACCTCACACTAAGAACAACTAGAAAATCTGGACAAAATGTTTTAAAAAATGGTTTATCTATTTAAAGTTCATCACAGAAACAATTGGGTTGACTCATGCTGAAAGGTGAGCCTGACATTTAGGGCTATTTTCTCTTAGACACATTTGCTAAATCTGGAAGGGATAATTGAGAAGCTGAGATACTGGGCAGAAATTTTGAAACCATTTGTGATGAGGGACAAGAAAATTAAAGTTTAGAACCTTCTGGTAGGACATGGTAAAATTCTTCATTTGGGGTTGAGAACCCAAATGATTATACCCTGGGAGTCAAGGTGAATTGGAGGTACATCAGTCCGGGAAGGGACTGAAGTCATACTTTGAATGATCTCAATTCTTGAAATAGAATCAAAGGCAATTCCATATGGAAATTAACTACATGGGAAGTCTACAGTTGCAAAATGTGAAGTGAAGTATGAGGAGTTAAAATTAGAAACAGGAGAAGAGAGTATAAACAATACTGCAAAAAAGAATGAGTTGGAGCCCCTGGAGCAGTGAAGACAGATAATGGGCCAGAAGCACTCTGCGATATGATCAAATCTGAGAACTTTCTAAAGTTAGCAAAAAATGTTGTCACATATTCAATCATCTTTACAGACCCCAAGCAGGAGAACAACCAACAAACCAACCAACTTAGTTTCCTTAAAATATAACATCTGAAACCAAAAACGAAGAAGAAATCACAAAAGCATCCAGAGCCTGGAAAAAGCCAAAGTACTCTCAAGGAAGCAACTATTAGAATGACAAGCTGACTTCAAGATAGAAACAATCAAAGCTCGAAGGTAATGAAATGTTATCTTTAAAATGTTCATGGTAAATAAGTACTGCTAAGAATTCTGTAGCCAGTGAAAATACCTTCCAAAAATAGATAAATAGCATCTTCAAGACAAGTAAATACTAGGAGAATTTATCACCTGTAATCTACACCAAAGACAGAAAGAACATTATTCAGGCTCCAAATTTGAGATACAGGAAGAAATAAAGTACAGTGAAAATGAGAAACAGAGAAACAGATTTAAATGAATAATGATTATGTATGAAAATAATAGTAGAGCTTTATGAGAAAATATGACAATATCATAGAAGAATAAGGGGAATGAATATAATTAAAATCTTCCAAGTTTTTTGCACTGGTCTGGAAGAGAGAAAAAGTACCAAGGAACATCAGACTTTGATAACTCAAGGATGAATATTCTCATCTTTAGGGAAATCACCAAAAGAAGGGCATATATTACTACTAAAATAATAGTGAGAAAGAAACGGAATAGTAGAAATACTTAATCCAAAAGGAAGAAAGAGAAAAAAAACAATGAGGAATAGGTGAGGCAAATGGAAGGGGCTAAGTCTGACAGCACATGGAAACCCAGAGATGTCACTAATTATATCTACTGTACATGAACTAATGCTCCCATTCAAACACAAAATTTGTCAAATGAGATAAGCCATTAACCAAAAACAGCTTACAAGAGATGCATCAAAAATATAAAACTAAGGTAAAAAGAATGAAGAGAGAAAGTATACCACGCAAACTCCAACCAAAAGAAAGCTTGTGTGTGTGTGTGTGTGTATACCCACACATCCACCTGATGATATACATTTTAGAGCAAAAGTATAAACAAAAGATAGAGTGTTTAAAATAATAAAATATTCACTTCACAGAGAAGATATAAAAATTCTATTTCTGTGTAAACCTAATAACAGAGACATATAAAGCAAAAATTGGCAGAAGTGGAAAAATTCCCAATCAAAACAGAGAATTTTATTATTATTATTATTTTTTAAAGATCGTATTTATTTATTTGGGGGCTTGAGGGCGGGGTGGGGGAGTAGCAGAGGGAGAGGGACAAGCATACTGAGCACAGAACCCAACGTAGGGCTCAATCTCATGATATCATGATCTGAGCCCAAATCAAGAGTCGGACGCTTAACCGACTGAGCCACCCAGGTGCCCCATAACAGAGAATTTTAAAATGCCTCACTCAAAAAGTGTTTGAGAAAGTAGACCAAAAAAAGTAAGTAAATAGATATTTGAAAAACACAAATAACTACTATACTACCTAATTAGAGCTGTAGAAACTATAACCAACAACTATGAAATATACATTATTTTTAAGCACACATGGAAAACTTACATAAATTGATCATAGGTAAGGCCGTAAAGCAAGTTTCAACAAATTTCAAAGGATTGAAATCATATGGAATATGTCACTGAATATAGAGCAATTAAACTATAAAAATCAGTAACACAAAGTTAACTAGAACTCCACTTTTAGAAATGAATACACTCCAAATGACCTATGGGTCAAAGAAGATGTCATAATGGAAAAGTTTGAAAGTCAATGACATAACTATTTCCAAATCATGTATCTGACAAAGGGTTTGTATCTAGAATGTACAATGACTTCTTACCACCCAATAATTAGAAAACAACTTAATGTAAAATGTACAAAAGATGTAAGCAGATACTTCACAAATAAAAATAGCCAACAAGCACATGAAAAAAACAATGCTTAATGCTCCTAGTTATCAGGGAAATGCAAAATGAGATAGTATCACACATTAGTGGAATGGCTGAAGTTAACAAGACTGACAATACCAAGTATTGGTGAGGATGCAGGACAATGTAGTTAGCTGGAATGCAAAATTGGTACAAGTACTTGGGGAAACAATATGGCAACATCTTATAAAGTGAAACTTACAATTAATATATGACCCAGCAATCCTATTTCTAGTTAACCAAGAGAAATGGAACATATGTATAAGTATTATGTACAAGAATGCACATAGCAATTATTCATAGAGACCAAAATGTGGAAACAACTCAAATGGCCAACTGGTGAATGAATAAACAAATAATAAACAAATTGTGGTATTTCTATACTATGGAATACTATTCAGAAGTTAAAAGTACTAAAATATTAATGCAGAAGAAAAAGTAGTAAAATATTAATGCTTGCAACATGGATAGATCTCAAAAATATTATGTGAATTGAAAGAAGTCAAACACAACTGACTACCTAATCTATTATTTCATTTTCTTGAAACTCTAGGAAAGGCAAGACTATGGTGATATCAAAATTAAGATATTTAATAACCTAAGAAAACTAGAGTGGCATTAAGAAACTGAAAAACAAGAGTGACAGAAGACATTTGCATGACAAAAAACTGACAAAGGGCTTGTGTCCAGATTACATAAAGAACCACCACAAATCCATAAGGAAAAGAAGATATCCAATGGCCAATAAACATATAGAAAAGTACTCTGCTTTATTATTTACCAGGACGTTGCAAATTAAAGGAACAATGAGATACAGTGTGTACCGCAAAATGGCTAAAGCTACAATAACTGGCAATACCAAACACTGGAGAGTCCCAGAACAACAGGAACTTCTGTATGGAAGTAGAAATTAGCACAATTGCTAATTATCTATTAGTGTTAATTGAACGTCTTGAAATTTTGCTCTTGGTTATCCAACAGTGATGTGTGCACATGTATGTTAAGAGACTGTATACTTGAATACAAAAAAGAAAGACTGTATAAGAAGGTTCATAGCAACATTATCTATTATAGTTCAAATTAGAAACAACCTGAAAGTGCATCCATAGAAATATGAGTAAATAAAATTGTGAAATAGTCGTACAGTGCAAATACCTGCACAACAATGGAAATGGAGGAACTCCTTCTTTACATGCAGTGCATACAATGGCCTGGGTGAATCCCACCATCAGAATGGCCTGGGTGCATCTCACCGTCAGAATGTTGAATGATATGTGCCAGACACAATTCCACAATAAGGCAGACACATGATTCCGTTCTTAAAAAGTTGAAAGGCAGGGGCGCCTGGGTGGCTCAGTTGGTTAAGCGACTGCCTTCGGCTCAGGTCATGATCCTGGAGTCCCGGGATCGAGTCCCGCATCGGGCTCTCTGCTCGGCAGGGAGTCTGCTTCTCCCTCTGACCCTCCTCCCTCTCATGCTCTCTGTCTCTCATTCTCTCTGTCTCAAATAAATAAATAAAATCTTAAAAAAAAAAAAA
>NC_138369.1:180965623-180988953 GCF_054177405.1 Leptonychotes weddellii | reverse complement strand
AATTGAATTTAAATTTAAAATATTAGAAGAAAAAATAAAATAAATAAAAAGCAATTAAAAACTATAAGCAGGGCGCCTGGGTGGCTCAGATGGTTGGGCGTCTGCCTTCGGCTCAGGTCATGATCCCAGGGTCCTGGGATCGAGTCCCGCATCGGGCTTCCTGCTCCTTGGGAGCCTGCTTCTCCCTCTGCCTCTCTCTCTCTCTGTCTCTCATGAATAAATAAATAAAATCTTTAAAAAAAATAAAATAAAATAAAAAAATAAAAACTATAAGCAAATATTATTTGTGATTCTGCCCTAAGTAATTTTCAAAACTCAAAAAATTGAATGAATAGGAGGAAATATAGAAGGGGATTCAATAAGAAGAAAAAAGTAGAGAGTCTGAGCATATAAACAAATACTTGAGCTACATATTGAAGATGTCTGTCAAAATTGACTTTCTGAAGGGGTGCCTAGGTAGCTCAGTCAGTTAAGCATCAGAGTCTTGATCTCAGGGTTGTGAGTTCAAGACCACATCCACAGGATGTGGATCCTACTTAAAAAAATAAATAAATAAAAAATAACTGTGTGAAAATGCTTTGGGCCAGAATGCTGGAGCTCTGTTACTCTTCAAAGGACAGGTAAGAACATTCATCAGTGCTGTGCTCCATGAGCTCTGCTATGGCACAAGGATAACTCACACACTAGTAATTTTACAAACTAATATTACCCAAATTGGGTCATGAAAGTACAAAAGAGAAAGCAAAGCAACCAATCTTCATTTATAATTATAATAACATTCTAAATAAATTTATGGTAAGTTAAATTCCGGAAAAAATCATAGAGTTACATGTTAAAAATGAATTTATTACAAATCTAGTAAAAAGTGTGGACGAACCTTTTGGAGTGGGCAAGGTCTGTCTAAACATAACAACAAAGGTAGAAACTATTAAAAATAGTTCATAAATGTGTATCAGCAACAGAATGATCCAAATTAAAATATAAGAGCCAAAGAGGAAAATAAATCGCAAAGCTCTGTCAAAGCACTCATATGCTGAATATATAAAGAGCTCTTACAAATTAAAAAAAAAATGCCTCAATAGAAAATTGGGCAGATGCAAGCAGACAATTCACCAAAGAATTAATGAACATTATCAACAAACAAATCACTCAGCTTCTCTAGTCATTGAAGAATTAGAAATTCAAACTCCTTGGTATTGAGCTGTGGTCAGTGCATTTTGACCTTGTGGAAGTTCAAAGCTACTTAAGAGATTTTGACGTATTCCTAAGGTTTATATTCTCAAATCATCCCTGACTCTGGGCTCCCATTTCCAAGAGCTGTTTTGGGAATCTATCTGATGCATGTTAATTTTGTTAGCATAGGGAAAATTAGGCCTTTTTCAATAGTCAGCCAGCCAGCCAGCCAGACACAGACATACACTTTCCTCCATCTTTTGGTGGCCTTGCGTTAAAATACTGGATTGTCTTATTTCTTTCTCCCCCACCCGCACTCTCTCGTTTTTCTCTACCCCATCCCCTTTTCCTCCCCAGCAATTCCTCCTTGTGCTGGTAGCAGAGAAGGTTAGCAGTCCCCTGCCTTGGCTTCTGCTGACAACTGTCCTGTGAGAGACTCATCTTCTACCCCAAGGAGTTTATCAAAGCAGTGTCCTAACAAGACAGTTCTTTAAGAAGAATCCGCTGTTGGCTGTTGGGATAATAATGCTTCTGCCACTGTATTAAGACCAAATGCAAGACTTCAAAGAAAATGTTTGCCTTCGCCGTGGGCTGCTTTAGATTACCTCCCATGGATCTCTACCAATATTTCCTGGGGACATTTGTTTACTCTCTGCTGTCATTAGAATTACTCTGGACAACTTTGAAAACCCCCAAGTGAAGTATTACTGACCACTTCAGGAATCTTCTTTCAGAACGTTGGGTTTCTAAAGTTTAGGAGGACCACCCTTAGCCCTGTCCCCATGGTGGCTAGTGACAACCTAGTGAGCTGCTCTTGGCCGTAGCTATGAAGATTATCAAGGGATCTAATGCTCTTTAATTACTGCTTGTATGGAATTGGAGGATTTGTGTTGGAATCTTGTTCTAACAGTATGGAACTGTAACTAGTAAGCATTCCAAATCATTTGAGCTCTATATTCATTAATTGCATGCTATGTACATAGGGCCAAATAGTTATATGTGATTAAGAATCTACTACAAATTTAAATAAATTGAAATTTTTATTTGGGAGAAATTAGACCCCTACAAAGCCTTGACTTTTGGAAGGAGAATGGAGAACGATTATTTCTTGGTTATCTAAATGTCCCAGGTATTACACTCACACAAACTCTTTGTGGAAGGTCCCATTATCATTTCCATTGACAGATAAGGAAAGAAGTTTGGGGAGGTTACTGCCTTGCTCAAGGTCACACAGCTAGTTAAGTCAGACAGCCTAGTTTTCGTATGTAATCTTCACAGAAAACTATGAGATAATTTAGACAGACAATGGTTTTTGCTTGCTTCATCTAAATTACAGAAATTACCTGGATGATTGGTTTTTCTGTAATGGAAATCTAGCAAGGCTGTTGAAAACCTGGAATTTTCCCCATTTTTCCAGAAGCCCCTTGGTCATCCTGAGTCTTATTGACTACCTTTGCTTTAAGTTGTATGTGTGTGTGTGTGTGTTTATCATTGTATGGTTGCTTTTTCAAAAATTTTTTCCTTTTTTTTTTTTTTTTTGTTCTTTACTTACTGTTAACTTCTAGTCCCACTCTGTCTATTACAGCCAAAACACCGACATTCACCAGTAGATCACTGCAGTTAAGACACCTTCTTAATTGGAAGAGGTGAAAGTTAATCATTTGAATAATAATTTGATATTTTCCGGACCAAGAGTGCCCAGGAGGCTTTTTAATATGGAAATCCACCAAGTGATAATAGGAAAAAATTTACTTCTTCCCTGTGCAGTTATAATTTAAAGGTGAAAATAAGTACAATGCAGCTAAATGGAATTATTAGTTGGTGTTAAACATTGTAACTTTACAAGCTATGAATAATGAATTTCCCCACAGCCTCCTCCTAAACTGTTTGTAGGAAATTGAAAGCACAGAATAGATACCTCACCATCACTTTATATAATTCAGAATTTAGTTTTTTTTAGATTTAATGTCCTCGAGTATAAGAACAAACCTACTAGGATTAACTCTTAATTAATTTTCATGTAAGACATGAAAATCTTGTCTCCAACTTTAGGAAGTATAAAGTCAACATCAGATTTAGGTAGGTGGCTGATGACTAGGAAGACTTCTTATCTCTAGTTCTCTTGGATTGTACTCCAGTGGCTCATTTGAAAGTGGCAAACTTTCTTATTGCCAGATCACAGAGCCCAGAGTTTACTTTATGTCCCCCTCAGTTTTACCTCTTCTTGTACTTATCTGTAAGTGACATCTCCCATTCCTAGAAACAAACAAACAAAACCAACAACCATGCATCAGCTATTGCCCACCTCAGTTTTGAAAATTCTCTGGCTCATCAGGCTACTTTCATATCTTTTGGAGGCTTAGGATATTCATCTCTCCTTACTTGAAAATAATTAGGATGAAAATTGTTTGTAATGCTCAATGACAGCTTACTCTCTTATTGTGCCTTTTATGTATGAATCACAAAGCTTTTTATAAACCATAACTCGGGTCTTGCAGCTCCCCAGAGAGGCAGGTCCCATTAACACTGTTTTACAGATGGTCATGAAACAGGCCCAGGGAGTTTCAATGAGCAGCCTAAGGTCAGGCAGTGAGTCAGTGGGAAAGTCGGGGGACAAACATGTGGAACTTCTGACATGTGCCTCGAATCTGATGCCTTAAGAAGGGTGAAGAACTAATAAATGAGCAAGATAAATGGACATCCACTTGAAGAACTGTTTTGCAATAAGCAATAATCATTCTGATGAATCATTCAAATTGGGGCTTAGCTTAAGTGAATCTACAATTGCAGAATATTTTTCCTGGCAACCCACCATGGCATACAATTTTTTGGTAAATTGACCTTTTGACTTTCGCATTTAAGTTTATAAGTATATAAATGGGAGGTCACAGCATTACTGCTAGGGTGATATTTGGTTGTTTCTGTTATGTGATGTAGACAACTAAGGGGGAAGATCTTTAAAATATGCAACAGTAGAAAATGCAGTGGGAGACACAAGATAATTTCAAGTGATACAGTATAATATTTGGAGAGGCAGCAATGAACAATTAAAAAACTGGAAGCTACTTTTTTATAGCGGTCATTTGGTCAGTCCAACCTCTGCTACACTTAAACCATTTTACTTAAAGGAGGATTCTATTTGCTAAGAGCACTTGGAGAAGGAGGACTTGATAATGCTAGAAAATGGTCTGTTAGTGAAATGTGTAGCTCTATCTGGTGCAAGTAAAATGATTTGGTCATTGAAGGTGGTTGATCAACTATCTAGATTGGGCTTGTTGGCTGCACTTTGTTTAGAGTCACCAGAGGGCCAAGGTCTGCTCCTCAACTTTGCATGCTGAGCCTTTTGGTTTTGTTAGTTTACCCAGGGTTAGCAGGCTCTGGAAGACTGAGTCAAGTTAGCCAAACCTTCAAGAGACTGATGTATAAACTGCAGGGGTCATTTAAGTCACATGAAGATCAGATTAGTTTATTTGTGCTGGATACTTGGTGCATTCTATTTTTAATAGGCTAGGCCAGTAGTAAAACCAAATTAATATCAGAATTCTACTTCAAGAGTCCAGTTCGAGAGTTGAATGATCTGAATGACATGTTTATTATGTCTGAAAATGGTGTATTTGCCTAGTGGACAATGAGAACACCTGCTTGGCTCTCAGATGCCCTGCAGGTCTCTATCCTTCTACAAAGATTACATTATCCTCGATATGTTTGCATTAGTTGAAGTGCAGTTTCTCTAATGATAATTACCATTTTTGCCTCAGTGTAGAAGATATAAAAGACAATTTAGTAAAAAAAAAAAACCCATTTGGAAGCTATCTCTTCAAAAATTGATTAATTCTGAAGATGTCTACACATTTCATTTCATTCATTTTTTCTCTCATTTTTGATGGATTCTGATTAAGTTCTATTTCCATGCCCATCTTCTGAATTATAGCTCCAGATTCTGGGGCAGCACTAAATTGGGGACTACTGTTATTCTTGAATTACATGTAATACATAATCTAATCCTTCATATTGAAACTTAATCATTCCTTTTAGCTCTTCCTAGTTATTTTTTAGTTTTTTTTCTCCTGTGCCCATTTATTCTCCAACACATTAGCTATTTTTGTATCCCTTTTAGAATAATATCTCAATCTGAAAGCTACAGACTGAAAAGTCATTTTGGCTGTGGAGCCCCCAGTGGGTTTCCAGGCAAAGAAAGAAAAGTTGGTGGCTGTATTAATATCAATAGGGGGAAAGGATGCTAAAGTCAGGGGATGATGGGAAAGATGAAATTGGCTATCTCAAGCCCAGTTGATTCTTTTCCTGTAGGGTCATTTTTAATCAACCTTTAGTTCTTTTGTTATTTAGCAAAAGCAATTGCTGACTTTAGGTTCACTTCATAGTTCAGTATCAGAGATAACTGTGGTCAGAAAAGCAACGACTGAGCAATAGTCCATGATTAGTCTGAGAAGACTGAGCCTTGACTTTGAGCTGAGATCTTGACCGTGGCTAAGTTGCATGTGGGAAAAGGCACATGATCTTAAAACAGGAAAGATACTTGTGTTGTTTCACCCTTGTCCTAAATAATGGCAATTCAGTAATAGTAAAAGCCATCCTGAGGACACCAACTCTTAGAATATAAAATTGAAGCAGAAAATGGAAGGCAGTCCAGTAGCTGGGAACAATTCACTCTTTCCAGCATTACTGCTGGTTTTGGATAGTTCCAGTGTTAATTCCACCTTCATAATTTTCAATCCACAACAAATTGTAAAACAATTTCATTTAAAATATAACACTGCATAGTCTTCTAAGAGCTGACCTGGACTGGTAGAGTTCCCATGGTTTCAAGTAACTCCCGGGCTCCCATGTGTCTCATTACTTCATCTGTTGTAGAAGGCCCCCAGTACACATTTTCTCCATAGATTCTGGAGTTTCGTGAGAAATAAAGACAGAAGAAAAGATTATTACTGAGGGGCTGAAGTTTCTTGAAGAATTGAGGAATACTTTTAGCCAGACTCTCTGCATTTGGAGCATACACCTGCAGCTAAGTGGCTGGTATCACAAGTCAAAGGCTCTCAAACTGGAGAGTCAGAGCAAGCTGTTGACTGACTGTATTGGTACTAATTCTTACAGGAGTCCCCTTCACAGGAGATTCCCAGGGGTAATGAGCCATCTAGTCACTTTGAACATTCTAATAATAAGGAATGTGAAATTCAGATTTCCTGAGAGTAAACGAAGTCCATCACAGGGATTTCTAGTTCTGGTGTCTTGGCAACTCTGGGAATACAGTAATTTCAATTTCACTGCCAAAACGATGTTTTCAGTCCCATCTACTCAGCCAGAATTTTGTTCTTCCCTCACCTACAAGTGGAGTCTATTTCACCTTCCTCCAGACATGAGCCTTTAGGACACCTTGTGACAGAGCGTGTGGAGAAAGGGATGCCCCATGACTGTGGGGCCCAGGCCAGAAGAAACACTAAAGCTTCATCCTAACTCTCTCCTCTGGGATTCTCCATTTTGAAACCAGCCACCATGTTGGAGAAGTCTTGGCCACACGAAAAGGCCACACGTGGGCATCCCAGCTACCAGTGATAGTGAGTGAATGAGCCTTCAGACAATTGCTGTCCCCACATGCCCCATCTCCTCCATGTGTGAGCAGCAGAAGCAACCCAGCCTTGCTGTGCTTTGTCCAAAGTCTCAAACCACAGAACCCCACAGCACAATAATAGTTGTTTTAGCCACTAAGTTTTGGGGTGATTTGTCACAAAGTAATTAATAAGCAGAAGAGAGAGCAGGTCTTTTGGAATATATGGGCATGTGTGAATGGGTCTCGTTAAGTGGTCACATTTTCTGAATATAGAATGAGCTGAATTTTAAAAAATATTTATGAAACCACTTAAAATATTTATTATTTAGATATTTACTGAACCATCTTATTACACCATTAAGCCATTTAAATACTTTTTAAACCAGCACCATGATTTTTATTCTGACACTTTTGCCATATTTTCAATATCAAGCTCATCATTATTCAATTAATACTCTTATCTGTAATAACTCACTTTCTAAACAAAAAAGCTTGCTTTAGCCTCAACCTATGTAATGATATCCATAAAATTATGGATTGGATAATCCAGCCATATTTTATTAATACATTTAAAAATAAATATGTGACCATGAAAAGTGAAAAGTATTTGTCCACTTATTACCTAAAATGATCTTGCATTTCATAGTTAGCTCACATCTTGCCTTGGAAAAATGGGTCCTCCATTTTGGAAAACAACTGTGATATCAAACTGACGATAACAATGTCTTTGGGGTGTCAATTCTTCGGGACAAGCCTGTGTTAAGTAAACAACACAGTGTGATTGACATTACTTGGAGGAAATTTTTATAATCTGCATACAATCTAGCTGTGTTTAAGAACTCTCGCCGTTTTTTATTTGGTCTTTACAGAAACTCCTCTAAAAATCCAACCGTTACTTGTTTGATGCTCAGTTTGTATCAAGGTTTTTCCTAGAGCTTGAGACAGTTTGTTTGGAAATTTTATTCCAGGGAATGCGCACAGGGGGAGTCACATGGAGGATTGGGAAGCCACCGCAAGACAGTGTTAGCAAGTTGGCCACAATCGTGAACAACTCATGTGCAATTTTGCGGGACTTTCTGGAATAATTTCACATCTGTCTACCCGGAATTCAAAAGGTGGGAGCACTTGCCCATTGGTTTGCATTCGCTATTGCTTAAGCATGGGCCCACTTCTGGGTGGTACACACGTGAGCGTAGAGTAAGTCAGCCTAGGCTGCCCTTGCCATGACATCAGAGAAGACCCAGGACAAGAAGCAAGAGTAGGCGAGTGGCCCCAAAGTGAAGAAGCAGTGTCGGGTGCACCCCCACGGAGCTGGCTTAGTCTGTGCAAGCAGAGTACAACGGGATGACATGAGTTTGAACTAGTGCACAGGAACGTCTGATGCACTTGCCAAAGATACTCCCTCTCTGGGACTTACTCTTTCCTCAGTCAGAGGACAGAATTGGACCAGAGGACTTTAAGACCCAGTTCTGGGGGCGCCTGGGTGGCTCAGTTGGTTAAGCGACTGCTTTCAGCTCGGGTCATGATCCCAGGGTCCTGGGATCGAGTCCCGCATCGGGTTCCCTGCTCCGCGGGGAGCCTGCTTCTCCCTCTCCCACTCCCCCTGCTTGTGTTCCCTCTCTCGCTGTGTCTCTCTCTGTCAAATAAATAAATAAAATCTTTAAAAAAAAAAAGAAAAAAAGACCCAGTTCTGACATAGTGAGATAGCCTGAGATCGTGCTGGCCTACCACAACGCTCCCCATCAGGCAGACGGGACCAGGGAGGGAGGATTGTGTTGAAAGTGCATAAGCATGGGTATTGGGGAAGGTCATCGAAGCCATGTGACCACCCACTGACCCGGGAGCTGGACTCGGGCACTCGGAGGCTCCTTACCCCTTCCCCTGTCCTTTGATGTGGGTTCCACTCTCCTTTCCTGCTCCCAGAGGCTTCTTCAAGGACATAGCCTTGAGATAACGATATGGTGTTGAGAACACCTACACGACGCATGTGACTGAACCCAGCTAAGGCCTCTTTATCAACTTTTAAGATTTGGTGGGCAGATGTGGGGATCCATTGGTCTTGCGGCTGCCCGAGAGAAGCCTTGTTTATAAGTTCCCTTTGCTCATTAAAACTTGCCACCGACCAGCCTGGAGTGGCCTGCCTCATTCTTTGCTCTCTCCCTGCCCTCCGCATTGGAGGGCCAATTTGGGAAGCTCTGAGGGAGCTGCCAATCAACAACAGGTCAGCTAGGGGATGCTGAGAGCAGACCTACCTTAAACCTCTGTCTCCTAGGTTGCTGCTAGCATCCTTAACCTGCTGGGTAACCAGTAGGCCCTGAACAGTTCTGAATCAGGGAAGGATAACACATCTTGAATGACTTGGAATCTTTTCTCTCAGGACCTGTCATTACTCATGTCTGGTCACAACTGGGTTTACCTCTTATATTGAAAGACAGGGACCACAGCAATGCCAGCCGCATACACATGGATTTTCCCACATGACAGTTTGTTGTGGCCCCAAACTTGGGATTCTGCTCATTTTTATTGACAACACCCTGATTTTGGTCCCCAGGGGAAGCACGTATGAAAAATTACAGGAATTTGCAATGAGGCATCAACAGAAAGAGAAGGGTGGTTTAATTTAGGATTTCTCAGCCTTGACACTATCCTCGGAAGGTTTATTTTTATGGACGTTGCGTAGCTGGTGACTGGTATTTTCAAGTTCTAAAAGCAGCAACTATTTTGCTGGTTTTTGTTTGCGTCTTTCACCTTCTGCTTTCTGCTCTCCAGTTGCCTTCAGCCCCAAAGACTCAAACCTTCTAGGATTAATGCTTTTTGAAAAGAGTTTGGAAAATAAATTTCAGTTCAGTTTTGTGGGGCAAATCACTCAGCCTTTGGGGGTTTATAATGTCTTGGTTAGTAAGGATTCTGGAGATTCAACCCAGAGGTTTGTGTGACGTGGAAAAAAAAAAAAAGACAGAACAATTCAGCCAAGATGTATTTAAATTTTAAAACAGCCATTATGTTCTGTGCTTAAATTTTGAGTTCCTTTTTTATATTTCTTAAGAGATAATGAATAGCTTCAATTTGAGAGTATGAACATCCTGGAAAAATACAGAATGACAAAATCTCATTTTATGTTTATTAATTTTTCAGCAAGTCCACTCGTCTTCCATTTGATGAGACTAAGTGGGTTTTTTGAACTGGCATCGGTCAACATTATTACCAACTTTGTGATGAATAATATCCTTCTTGCATATCAAACGTTCAGCCTCCCACACATGCTTAATTCATTTTATTCTCAAACGCTTGGCCGTGTCTAAGTGATTGCTGTGATTCAGTTTTGAATGAAAGAATTGCTCACTTGCAGCCTGTGATAATTATTGTATAAGGCTTAGATTGTTCTTTACAAACGAGAGCAAATTTTCCATCAGTGATGAAGATAATGGGTAGCAGGTCTTTAATCTCTCCTCACTGGCTCTCACCACACCTCCCTCACTTCACACTGCAGACACGAGGATAAACTTCATAAGGCTTTTCTTGGAGTTAAAGCTTCATGTTGCATGTAACTACATGGTGATACCTGCTGGCCAGATCCTTCTTTACATTCCAATGAAGGGATGATTTGTTGATTTCATTTAATAGGGTTGTAGAATTGTGTGGAGTTTCTTCAAGCTTCCCTGCTGTTGTCAGTGTGAGTTTCTTCATTGTTGCAACTTACAGTCAATCAAAATGATGCCTCTAAATGCTTGCACTTAAAAATAGAATGCACGAGGGTATTAGCAGCTTTCCTCATGCTAGGATGGATAGTGTAAGACACCAGTCTTAGCTGTTTCCCAGAGAGCCTGCCTGTCGTTTTGCTGGTGCCAAGTAGAAAGCAATCTGTTGAATGAAATAATTGGTTTGGGGGTACTTTGCGACTGGAAGAAGACTACTCACGAAATACCACTTTAAAGTGATTTCAGAGTTTGTGAATTGTTTTTTTCAGAAAAGTCTTGCAATTTAGACTTGCAAGCCCAATTCACTTCTCTGCTGTTGTTGAACAATTAGTTGCATATCTTCACTGTTATAGATAATTGTAATTTCAAATTGTAGCTTCAAGCTCTTGATGGCTCTCTGTCTCTTCCTGCTTTGTTTGTAGTGACCTTGCATTTCATTCTAATGAAGTAAAAATTATCAAATTATATAAACGAAGCAACACATGAAGTACAAGGACAGCAGTGCTTGTAACTTACTATTTAAAAGCTTTATTTTTTTGTTATTTAGAAACTGGAAGAGAAATGAAGACTACATTCTTTGTAGTACCATTAACGGAACATTAATCGATTGATTCTTTTTAGAACTTTCTGCTGGAGCTTTAATGAAGGAGGCATCTCATCATGTTTAAATATACCCAGGTCAGGTTGATAGTTCATGGCTCTGTCTTATTTGAATCTCAACTTAGTCAAATATAAACTGCATGATCTTGGTGAGCCATTCAACCTCCCTGAACTTTAGCTCCTTTGTGTGACATGATACGTACTCCATAGGTTTGCTGGAAGCATTTAAATAGGGAGAATGGAAAGCCTCTAACTCGATGCCTGGAAGAGGGTCATGTGCACACACACACACACAAAAATGTTCATTTCCTTTTCTCCTGAAGCTAATAGAAGATATTTTCTAAGATCCTTTTATTTGCAATTTTCACCTTGCAGTGGAAAAGAATCAAGACAGAGTAATGATATATAAAAATCTCTATCATCTCAGAAATGTGGCAATGGGTACTGCAAACTTACGTGTAACTTTACTACTGACTCTAATTTTTGCTTCTGTCACTTGATTAATTTGCATGATTAAGTACTTTTCCATAGCAGGCAATGAATTCATAGCTGGTAGAAGCCTGTAAACTACTCACCCATTTAAAACAAACAAGCCAGCCCCTGTGCCCAGGGACTCTGACCTTCAAACGCTAACTGGGACATTCCTCGTGGTGGGAAGAGCATAGTTACAACATTGTGGAAAGCAGTCATCTTGTTAATTTCTCCCTCTCCCTGAGAACACGCTGCGAGTCACTGAGGGAGAGACGGTCTGATCCTTGGGAATTCTAATACAGCCCACAGCACAGCACCGTCTTTTTCGGGTGTGTTACTGGCTTCCAATTAGAAACTTGGGGAGCTTCCAATATGGCTTTAGTGTAATGAATAGAGATGGATGAAGCATTTTGCAAAGGGACTTTCAAAGAGTTCTAACAATGCTGTTTGCTTTGTGAATGTTTAAAACATAGTCTATCTGTCGCCCTCAAAGATACAGAAATCCATGATTGTCCCTCTCTCCTACCCCAGGTAAGCCAGTTTACGACACGAGTCAGATCTTACAGCTATTTTGATACAGAAATATCACTGACCACTTAAGCTCTGGTAAAGTGACTTATTTTGCCAGAGGTAAAATGGTTGTGAACAGGTGGGTGGAGAGGATCCGTCATATAGGAGTTCAGAACTGACTGAGTTGTAGTGAGATGAGATAAAGGAGACTGATATCTGCATATGGTTTCCCCAGGAATAAAAAAGAGTAATTAAATATTATAGTACACATTCATTCATTACCAAATATTAAGTGCCTGCTTCCTCATGTGTTCCTTCCCCTATCCCTGACGCAGACAATCCCTTCAAGAGCCTTTGGTTTGTCCGTGGTAAAAATGCATGCTATCTGTAAGTGTCTGTGTGAAAAAAATAGCTTTTGAATATATTGAGCATCTTGGGAGAAAGACACTGTACCCTTTTAAATTAACATCATAATAATTTTAAAATTTAACTAAGCCCATTTCACTAGCATATTAATGAATCTTTTTTTTTTTTTTAAGATTTTATTTATTTATTTGAGAGAGAGAGAATGAGAGAGAGCACATGAGAGTGGGGAGGGTCAGAGGGAGAAACAGACTCCCCGCCGAGCAGGGAGCCCGATGTGGGACTCGATCCAGGGACTCCAGGATCATGACCTGAGCCGAAGGCAGTCGCTTAACCAACTGAGCCACCCAGGCGCCCCATATTAATGAATCTTATGAGTCACTCTTACTTATTGTTATTGGATTAAAAATTTTAGGCATAAAGCTCATCCGATTTATTTAGAAAGGGACTTGGCTACAAACACAGTACCACTAAATTAGCTTCTAGTTTTGTTTTGCTGCTTGAACATAAAGGGTGAGTCCCACTGCCCTCTACCTTTCCTGACTGTGTCGTGCTCCGGTCACTTGGTTAATTTTCTGAGCCAGCTCATACCCTAAATATAAGTCCTTGTGTGTTGTTTCCTGAAAGGTGTTGTCACTGTCATCCTGAAGCATATTCAAGGAGGTTCCTTGTCCGTGAGAAGCCCCATTAGCTATGGAAGACTGGCTGGCTAAGTTATGCTTAAAACATATTAAATGCCAACAATAAACCAAATAGGGTGTGGGTTTGTAATGAGTCCTGGTCAGAAGGGAGAGCGTGCGTGATGGCAGGATGGTGGCATGTTTGGTGTTCCCGTCAGATCGACACTCATTGTATCCAAGCAACATGAATAAGGGGCAAAATGTGGGCTGGGATGACCGATAGCTTTGAAGCCATCAAGGAACCTTCTTAATCCTGGCACTAAGTACAGTACAGAAGCCTTGTGATTTAGTTACCAAACTACTAAACTGTCTTTATGAGGATGCAGGCTTCTCAAGAGACAATTAACCTAGAGATTCACAAGATGTTCTAAGGCATGCTGGTCTGAGCCAAAGAAGCCAGGTGGACCAGGGCAGGAGCCCCACCCACCAGCAGGGATATATAAAAGCTCAGGGACCTGAAGGGACATTCACAATTCAGGAGCTAGCTTCAGCAAGTTACCCGCAGCTCTCTGTCTGGCACCATGTCCTACAACTGTTCTACAAGGAACTGTTCTTCCAGGCCAATTGGAGGACACTGCACTGTCCCCGTGGCTCCAGCTGCCACAGCTTCTTCCCATGATGCCGACTGCCTGAGTGGCATCTATTTGCCCAGTTCCTTCCAGACTGGCTCCTGGCTCCTGGACCACTGCCAGGGGTCCACCTGTGAGTCCACTGCTTGCCAGCCAACCTCTTACCAGTCAAATCCCTGTGTCTCCAGCCCTGGACAGGTGACCTGCTCTCGGCAAACCACCTGTGTCTCCAATCCCTGCTCAACTACCTACAGCCGGCCACTCACCTTTGTCTTTAGTGGCTGTCAGCCCTTGGGTGGCATCTCCACTGTGTGCCAACCGATGGGAGGAATCTCCACCAGGTGCCAACCGGTGGGGGGAATGTCCACTCTCTGCCAACCAGCCTGCGGGGTCTCCAGGACGTACCAGAGGTCCTGCACGTCCAGCATGTCCAGCTGTCGAAGAACTTGCTAAGTGTGTGGGAGCCAGTGAGTGAATCAAGACTCCAGGACCTGCCAGCGGTGTTTCCAGGCTCGTCCAGCATGCTGCCTGTCCCTGAACAACTCTTCGTTGCTGACCACTGTTCTGATGGCCTTACTGCTTGGCTGCTAGCTCTGAATAAGCTGCCTTTGGCAATCGATGATTGTTCTGGCTAGCACCAGGCTTATTTTAAGGGTTGATCACTGGTGGCGCATATGCCTCTGGATGTTTCCAGAAACTTTACTTCCCATACTCCAGTCTCCGGTGGTTTTGACATGTTTTGACCTTGCTTCTGTGTCTTCTGGCTTCTGCTTTTGTGCCTCTGAGGAAGGGAACTTGTCTCACTCTGTATTTTTCAATAAACCTGCTTACTTGGCATTGCAAATGTCTGTCTCAGTAGAGTTCTTTATTTGCAAGGGTTTTTGCTGTCTATGAGCCATCCTTGCTGACCAGAGCCTGACATTCTTCTCTGAGCATAGAGTATGGGTTCAGTCATTGTGTTTCATGACAAGCAAGGGAATATCTGATATTTTACTTGGTTAGAAGGCTTTGGACATGTAGTGATCTAGAGTGACGTGTCCTCTATATTTACTCCAATTTGTATGGGTGCACAGAATAATTTCCATGTAGGAAAAAGAAAAGTTACCCCGGGAAACCAAGTCATTTGGGAAACTATACAGTGAAGGAGGCGGTGGAGTCTGTTAGAGTCTCAGAGTCTTACTTTACCAGAGGACCGCAGTGGAAAACTTTGCAGAAGGTCCCTTCGTGATCAGACCAGATGGAGGGAGAAAGAGGAAGGGTGGGGAAGTTGGTTTCCAAGGCCTGAGATTCATGGCATCAAAGGGTGGCCCCAGCTGTATATTCTCCTCACTTGCTGCAGAAGTTTGGTAGATCCTCCACACCCTTCCCCCCCGCCCCCCCCACGCCCCCTCCCCACCCGGGGCCAAATGCTCAGAGTAAATCAAAGCTCCAGGTTTCAGTAAATCTGGTCAGGAGAAACTTAAAAGCAAACTTCAGAAACACATAGTGGTTTATTTTAATAAGAGCCTTATTCCATGCCTGTTCTCCCCTGGATCCTGTGTATTGATAAAACAAACCATCTGGACTGGTGATCCACACACTAACTCCTTTTGCTTTTTTTTTTTTAAAGTGAGAACTGGCCGTCTATTGGTTTGCTTTTGCCCTTCCTTTTCCTCTGTTACATCCAGAAACACATCTCTGTATTTCCTTTACGGAGTTACTCTAGGAGAAACAGAAGAGGAAGATTTTTTACAGAGAATGGAAGCATACAAGGTGTGTGCGCCATGAGCAATGGGCGCTTTTTGCCTACCTGAGGAGCTCAGTGCCTGGTGCAGATCCGGATCAGCAACCTCTATTAACAAAATGGTTTTCTTATTTCACTAATGGTTTTTCAGAGATGTATAGATGATTTCTGGATAGATGGCATATTTTCAAATTTTTCCTACTGCTCACTCTACTCTTAGAATTAATCAAAGACAGGTTAGGGTGAATGACTCAGCAGTAATATTTCATTAAAGTAAGACATGGTTTTTATTATATATTATTCCAGACCCATTGTCTTTAAAAGTAAAACTCTGGGTTTCAGATATGTTCTGGTTTATTCTAAAATAGAAGTCACCAGGGGAACCCTCCATGGCTCCTTCAAAGCTGTTGCTTCCATGACTCTCACTGATTGCGTATCTCAGTCACTTCACATATGATCTGGAAAATTCAAAGTTTTTCAGAGATTGAAAAACTATTTAATTTTTTGTTTATTCTTTAGCTTTTTAGATTTCAATAAAAAGTTATAAGGATGGAAACACCTTCCTTTTCTTTTTTATTTAGGTGGCTAATCATCTTAATAGATTCACATATTAGTAATTTACAATAACAGGTTTTATGGCTGCTATGAATAAACTTTTGCTTGGGCTATTTATTATAATGGTGTGAACATCCAAGGATGACGTAGCTATCCTGCAAAGCTACTTCCTTGCCTTTATTTCTGATGGGGGAATTATTCTATTTGTATTTGAACTTTGAAAGTTCTCTCCATTCTTTGCTTTATTTCACAATAAATGATAAAGTTTCTGTGTTCACCTTTGAGGCCTGTCTTTTAAAAGATAGGGCAATGATTTCTTTCTCTTCTTGGTCTGGCGCCTAGAGAAGGGTCTTATATGTATGTAATATCCCGGAGCTGTGGGGAAGCAGTTTGAGGGCCTTTGGTTCAAATCCTGGTTTTGCCGCTTGGTTACAGGGTTGTGAAGCTCCCTAAACCTTAGCCCAACTATCAAATGGACAAGATGGTAGCATCTCATGCCCCCATTTGCAGGAATAAACTGAGGTAACGTGTGTCTCCCAGGTATCAGCTGAGGCGTCCTGCTGTTTGGTATTAAAGTGAACCTAGCATTCTTGGGACACCTGGGTGACTCAGTTGGTTAGGCATCTGCCTTTGGCTCAGGTCATGATCTCAAAGTCCTGGGATTGAGTCCTATGTTGGTCTCCCTGCTCAGCGGGGAGCCTGTTTGTCCCTCTGCCCCTCATCCTGCTTGTGTTCTCTCTCTCTCTCAAATAAATAAATAAAATCTTAAAAAAAAAAAAATAAAGTGAACCTGGCGTTCTCAACTCCTTTCCCTCTTCAGTGGAAGTCTTGGCTACTCCTGGCATCTCTGAAGGGTCTGAGTTGAGAGGCTGGGAGGAGGTGCCTTACTGTTTTCCTTCCTCATCCCTCTGGCTCTGAACTTGCACTTTAGAAAAATGAGTTCATTTTGTGACTCTTCTTCCTGTTGCACAGTCTGTTTCTGTTCAGATTGTAATGATTCAGGCATCTTAGCCCTACTTCCCTTGATGTCCACAAAACTCGTTTACACAAGGCATCTGTGTGTCTAACAGACTTTACAGAAAGTTTGGGACCTAGATGGTATTTATATTCTAGTGAGGGAAACAACTTAAAATTGAATTTAGACATTAAGAAGTTCTTGGGCCATTGTCTCTGGAACATTATCATATTCAGTTCAGAACGAAAGCTCTCCTTCCTTCCCTCCCTTCTGCCCTCCCTCCCTCCCTTCGTTCCTCAAATACTAGACCTCTAATGTTCCAGCTTTGGTGCTAGGTGCTGGTTATGCAGCAGTGAACAAAACCACCATCATTCTTGCCCTCATGAAGCTCACAGCTTAGTTAATTAGAGTAATTTCTGTAGAACTTTTTTATTTTCTTCTGTATCTTCCCCTACAAATGCTTATGAGTGCTTACCAAGGTGTTACATCACATATGTTCTCTGAAAAGGGTGGGTTTTTCTACCTTTTTTCATATATGATGCTTATTTATATTACAACTATGATAAAAACTGAAAATACAACCAACCTCTGGGATATTTGGCTTTAAATCTAGGAGACATGAAGCTTGTAAAAGTCAAGGGAATGAGCTGATAATCGGTTGAATGGCAAGAATGAACGGTTGACAAATTAGGGTACAGACCCAGACTGGTTCCCTCTAAAAGGGCACTCTACCTTCAGAGAAGGTAGGCTCTGCAATTTGACCCTAGCCTTGGCAAATATCTACTTGGTCTCTTTACAGTTTCTGGAAACTACAATTTCCACTGAGGAATTTATAAATGCCTTCATATCTGAAGGGTCTTGTGTTAGCTTTCATGGGGCCGAGATCCTTATTTATTAGGGTCACTAGCTCCAACTTCTTTTATATGCTCTACTTTCCTACATTTAACTGCCTGCTAGGCCTTTCCAGAAATATGTCTTATAATAACATTCAAAGAAATTTTCAAAACTCAAATTGCTCATAATGAAACTTATTTTTTTTTTTAAAGATTTTTTTTTTATTTATTTATTTGAGACAGAGAGAATGAGAGAGAGAGAGCACATGAGAGGGGGGAAGGTCAGAGGCAGAAGCAGGCTCCCTGCCGAGCAGGGAGCCCGATGCGGGACTCGATCCAGGGACTCCAGGATCATGACCTGAGCCGAAGGCAGTCGCTTAACCAACTGAGCCACCCAGGTGCCCCTCATAATGAAACTTATTAATTAGGGGTATGATTTGTGTTGCATGTTTCAGATTATATAACAGTTGTGATAAGGAACTAGCTCCCATTAGCACAAAGAGCTATTACAAGCAAATATGAAGGCTTTCTGGAAGTTATTCTGTGCATTATTATGGAAATGGATGATAAAAGGGACAACACAGTGTAAGAATTGTGCTAATGGTAGTTCTAGTACCTGTGAGAAAGGCAGGTGATCATCCTGAGCAAGAACTGGGTGTGGTCAGGGTAGGATTTATTTTAGAGATGTGTCGGTCTCATAACCACAGACTTCCTTTTTTTTTTTTCTTAAAGATTTTATTTATTTATTTGAGAGAGAATGAGAGAGAGCACATGAGAGGGGGGAGGGTCAGAGGGAGAAGCAGACTCCCTGCCGAGCAGGGAGCCTGATGCGGGACTCGATCCAGGGACTCCAGGATCATGACCTGAGCCGAAGGCAGTCGCTTAACCAACTGAGCCACCCAGGCGCCCAACCACAGACTTTCTACCATAAAATAGTTTACCACTGAAATTCCTTCAGAAAAAGTGACTTTATCAGCTTGGATCTGAAAGTCCAGCTCCCCTAAACCACCTTTTCCCTCCATTAACCATTTTAATACAAGTTTTCTTGGGAACACATCAATTGCATCATGGCAGAGAAGACTTATATCACTCAAATAAAATACTCTTTTACAAAAACTTCTCATTATACTGATTCTTGCCTTTTGGTTAATGCTGCCACTCTCTTCTAAGTCACCTGGGATGGAAATCCCGTCACTGTGTTTTAGTTCTCTTTCCCCTAACTTCACACACTTAATTCCTTAGAGATGTAACAATTCTTTGTTTTTTCTTAGCATTTCCTCTGTCCCAGCCTGCTGTGGGCAGTCATACCTCACACTACAGTAGTGTATTAAGCTCCTAAGTGATTCTAGCATTTCTATGTCCTTTCTGGACAGCTCTATCAAATCTGTTTGTATTAGCTCGCCAGGGCAGCTATAACAAAATATCACAAACTGGGGAGCTTCAGCAACAGAAATTGATTGTCTCACAGTCTGGAGACTAGGAGTCTGAGATCATGTGTCAGCAGGGGTTTGTTTCTACTGAGGTTATAAGGGAGAATCTGTTCCATTCCTCTCCCTGAGCCTCTGGTGGTTTGCTGGCAATCTTTGGCATTCCTGGGCTTTTAGAAACACGCTGATATCTGTCTTCATCTTCACATGATATTCTCCCTGTGTGTCTATGGGTGTAGGCTGTGTCCAAATTTCCCCTTTTTATAAGGACATTAGTTATACTGAACTAGGGGCCCACCCCACTCAAGTATGACCTCATCTTAACTAATTAGCTCTGCAATGATCCTATTTCCAAACAAGTCATATTCTGAAGTATTGGAGGTGAGGACTTCAATATAGAAATGCTTGGAGGCACAAAGTCAACTCATAACTCTATCAAGGCACAACTCTGATAATGTCACTTTCCGACTCAAAAATATCAAAACATGCTTATTGCCTAATGAACGCTGTTCAGACTTGCTGGCCTAGCATTCATAATTCCCAGCAGAGTACTTAATAAATGCTCAGTAAGCATAAGAAGAATATAATGTTTAAGTTTTGGGGTTCTTATTCATTTCTATACTTGAAAGTCTAATTAATAGTTGATGTGTTATATTCGTCGTGGTTCTCCAAAGAAACAGAACCAATAGGAATTATATATATACATATATATATACACACACACATGCATATTTATATTTATATATTTATTTATATATATTTCTTGTATATAAAGAATAGTATATATAAAAGACTCTCTATATAAGAAGAATACTTACACAAATAAATATTATAAATATAAACATAAATGTATATATATTCCTTTCCTATTGATTCTGTTTCTCTGGAGAACAAATATAGTATATATATAGAGAGAGTTCTTTCTCTTTGGAGAACATGGTTAATGTAGTTCATCATATATATGATGTACTTTTTACAAGCCAGTCTGGAGAGTGGCTTCTGCTTACACTCCATTGGCAAGTTCCCAGTCATATGACCACACTTAAGCACAAGGAATTTGTTCATAAGGCTCAGATATGGGTGAAGAAGGAAGAGAAAATGGGTTTGGTGAACAGAGAGCCTGTGTCTGCAACATTTTATCATGTGGTTGTAAGAATGAAGAGTGTAATGTGAAAGTCTGACTCATGGTAGGTACCCAGAAAGTGGTGAATGAATCTGAATTAGACTTCTATTTCCATCTGTCTATTAAAAGAGACCTGTTTTAGGAAAACATCCCTTTATGGAAAGGGATGCATTTGAGCACTAACCTAATATATTCAGGGGTTGTTTGTGGCATTTAAGGATCTGTCTTTCTAGGAGATGTTATTTTTTAAATCCAAGGAAAATGTTTCTAGACAAAAATTGAGATGTAAATGGTAGTGCTTATTTAAAAAGCCTGGGTGGCTCAGTCGTTAAGCATCTGCCTTCAGCTCAGGTCATGATCCCAGGGTCCTGGGATCAAGCCCCGCATCGGGCTCCCTGCTCGGCAGGAAGCCTGCTTCTCCCTCTCCCACTCCCCCTGCTTGTGTTCCCTCTCTCGCTGTGTCTCTCTCTGTCAAATAAACAAATAAAATCTTAAAAAAATAAATAAATAAATAAAAGGACCTAATTTTGGTAATGGCTACAATGACTGGGAATAATTGAGATATTTCTAACTTGAAATAAAATGGGAATTGACCAGACAACAGTTCCCTAAATGAAACAATGTTCTGTTTCCCTCTAATTAGCATAAACTACATAACATCATCTGAAATTATCTAGTCCTCCATTCTGGTTCCTCTTTTCATTGTGTGACTATCTTCCGAAAGATATCAATGCGGGGAGAGAGAGACTTCCAGGGTAACATACAACTCCCTTATTTAACAATGAGGAAATAGAAAGGAAAGGCTTGCTTGTCCAATAAACATAGTCAGTGATGGACCCACTAAATGGCTTCTGATTGTTTTTTATATAAATATGAAGATTCTGTGGTTCCTTATTCATTCTCCTTTCTTGATGAGTTATCCTACAAGTAGTCTATCCAGGAGTATCATATGCTATGTCATCACTGTTTATCTGAAATTCAAATGTAACTGGAAGTTGTGTATATATATATATTTAAGATATTATTTATTTATTTATTTATTTATTTATTTATTTATTTATTTATAGAGCATGTGAGTGGAGAGGAGGGGCAGAGGGAGAGAGAGAGAGAGAGAGAGAGAGGATCTCAAGCAAACTCGGAGTTGAGTGCAGAGCCCGACATGGGGTTCAATCCCACTACCCTGAGAACATGACCTGAGCTGAAATCAAGAGTTGGCCTCTCAATCGACCCAGCCACCCAAGCACCCCAGGAGTTGTATATTTTTATTTGGTAAACCAGGCAGCCCTAGATGTGGCATCCACATCTAGTGGCAGAATACACTTAGAGAACTACTCTACTCTAGAAGACTTAGCCTGTTATCCAACCACAGAGGCTGACCTACTCCTCCTGATGTCTGGTCTGTCTTGTCTGATATGACCCTCCATAGTCCTCAGGGACATATGATGGTGCAGTAAGGCTAAACTGACATACAACTGACCAGTGGCAAGCTGGTCTAGCTGAAGATTCTATTGTAGCTTGTTCTTATCAACTCAGGACATCTTCCCTACACTCTTCATTCTCTGCTGTGACTATCTGTACAGCTAGCCTTATTTTTTTTAAAGATTTTATTTATTTATTTGACAGAGAGAGAGACAGTGAGAGAGGGAACAAGCAGGCGGAGTGGGAGAGGGAGAAGCAGGCTTCCCACGGATCAGGGAGCCTGATGTGGGCTCGATCCCTGGACCCTGGGATCATGACCTGAGCTGAAGGCAGATGCTTAATGACTGAGCTACCCAGGCACCCCTAGCCTTAGTCTTTTTTATTTTAGTTTACTTTTTTTAAAGATTTATTTATTTATTTATGTATTAATTTATTTGACAGAGAGAGACACAGTGAGAAAGGGAACACAAGCAGGGGGAGTAGGTAGGAGAGGGAGAAGCAGGCCTCTTGCTGAGGAGGAAGCCCGAGGCGGGACTCGATCCTAGAACTCTGGGATCATGACCTAAGCCAAAGGCAGATGCTTAACAACTGAGCCACTTAGGCGACCCTAGCCTTAGTCTTTTTTAAATAATTTTTTTAGTATTGGCATGCCCCATTTGGGACAAGTTTTGGGACATACTTACACTAACATTTTGTTGCTTATCTGAAATTTAAATATAAATGGGATCCTGTATATCATCTATAAAATTCAGTGGAGGTCTTTTCTGATATTGCATTAATTTTGGAATGGAAAAAAGGAGTTCTGTAGGGCAAGTGCTTGAGAAGTTCAGATCCAATTAATTTTACATGATTTATTTCCTCATTCTTTTCAGAGTTTTAGTATTGCTACAATGCACTGTGAATCTCTGCTAGAGAGACATATGATGCAGATGTTCTATCATCTATCTATCTATCTATCTATCTATCTATCTATCTATCTATCATCTATCTATCTATCCATCTACATCTATCTATATATCATCTGTCTATCTAGTCTATCTTTTTCTTTTCTTTATTATTTTTTAAAAATATTTTATTTATTCATTAGACAGAGAGAGGGAGGGAGAGGGAGCACCAGTGTGGGGGGTGCAGAGCGAAAAGCAGATTCCCCACTAAGTGCAGAGCCTGACGCAGGGGCTCGATCCCAGGGCCCCAGGATCATGACCTGAGCTGAAGGCAGGCACTTAACTGACTGAGCCACCCAGGTGCCCCTTGTTTGTTTGTTTGTTTGTTTCTTTATTTTAATGACACCCTTTTATTTCAGAACATCCGATGGACTATCATTTTGTGAAAGATATTTTGGAAAACACTGATGAAGAGCAACACTGGGTGACTCAGAGAAGCCAACCTACAAGGTGGATTCCACTCCTTCTGTGATGTAAGATAAGGATGAAAAGACCAGGACAGTTACACAAATCTTAAGAAGAAAAATAGAAATACCCAGATGACCTGCACAAGAGCCAGTATAGCATAATTCTGATGGATCATTAAATTGTTCCATCCTCTACTCTGTGTAAGACAAAGGGTCAGGGGCGCCTGGGTGGCTCAGTCGGTGAAGCGGCTGGCTTCGGCTCAGGTCATGGTCCTGGAGTCCCGGGATCGAGTCCCGCATCGGGCTCCCTGCTC
>NC_138369.1:180940884-180965123 GCF_054177405.1 Leptonychotes weddellii | reverse complement strand
GTCTGCTTCTCCCTCTGACCCTCCCCTCTCTCATGCTCTCTGTCTCATATAAATAAATAAAATCTTAAAAATAAATAAATAAATAAATAAATAAATAAATAAATAAATGAAGGGCGCCTGGGTGGCTCAGTCGGTTGGGCGACTGCCTTCGGCTCAGGTCATGATCCTGGAGTCCCGGGATCGAGTCCCGCATCGGGCTCCCTGCTCCGTGGGGAGTCTGCTTCTCCCTCTGACCCTCCCCTCTCTCATGCTCTCTGTCTCATTCTCTCTCTCAAATAAATAAATAAAATCTTTAAAAAAAAAAAGACAAAGGGTCAAAGACAGGCTGGTTGATCACATTCTTCTCAGATTCAAAGTGGATGCTGTTCCACAGGTATTGCTAAATTAGCATGTCTAGACCATGTTCCATATGAACGGCTCTCAGTGAAGTTATTCGAAGCTGCCTGCACCTCTGGTGCAATGGTAATTGGAAAGGCAAACTGCATTTATGAGTGAATAGTGCTGACTGAGCAGTGTAATATTTTGATGGGTAGTTTTGGGCCTTTCAAAGTGAGATGTGACATTCGAATGCCAGATAAACCCACTGTCAAACAACCCCAAACCTCCGGCATTTTAGAATCGTTTCTTGATTCTTTTTCTTCAGAGTACTTATTTCTGTGTAGAGTCTATCAAGTGAGTGATTTTTCAGAGCTGCTGACTGGTCTCTTCAAGGTCGAGGGAAAAATTGATGGTTTAGAATTATGATTAGATTCTCCACCTACTCATTCCCTTCTTTTATTTCTTATTTGATGGCTTTATTTTCTCATTTGATCTCCTAACTTTGCAAATTTCCCTGAGGTAGAAGGTGGCCTCAGAGACTTATTGAACAGAGAGTTTCCAGTAACTCTGAGGTGTCATTTACACATTTAAAATCAGGGGACACTAGAATGATTTTATAGTTTAAAGCAATTGTTCAGTTAA
Source organism: Leptonychotes weddellii (assembly GCF_054177405.1). NCBI lineage: Eukaryota > Metazoa > Chordata > Mammalia > Carnivora > Phocidae > Leptonychotes > Leptonychotes weddellii. The sequence goes on along the minus strand of NC_138369.1, from coordinate 180,964,163 downwards.
TCATTCATTCATCCAGCAAATATTTTTGAATATATGGTAGTGCTTTGACAGTCCTTCTTGCTTATTAAGATTCAAATGTAGTGAGGAAGCAGATATATAAATAACCAACTAACATGAAGTAAGTGCTGTAATAGGGAAGCATATAGAAAGTGAAATAAATTTGAAAAAATGCTGGGTGAATGAAAGTTAAGCTGATTTCTTTACAGTAGATTTTACCTGAGCTTTTGATATGGTAATATCCACATATATATATGGAATATAACTTGGAATGTATCCCAAACATTTTTCCCCTGGAATACCTGGAAGGACCAGGGTCCTGTTAAACACACCCTGTAAAGCCATATATTATGGTGTATATACCTAATTGGACATGGATGATTTTTGTTAAAATGTCGCTTTCTATGTTAGCTATCATTTTTTTTTTGAGTTTTCAAGATGTATCCAATCTCAATACTTTAAATAATTACTGTATAAAAAAGTGGGTTTTTCAAATTTCGGGGTTTAATCTTAGCTTACTCTCCCTCTCTCACTCGGCCAGACCAGCATGGTTTCTTTTAGTCTCTTTCAGTATGTGTGGTATGTGTCATCAAGGAAGGTTTTTTGCTTATATAGGTACAATATGTTTAGGTGATTGACCCACACACATATGCGCGTGTGTGTCTATGTGTGTCCAACCAATTTTTATCCTAGGATTTTCACATAGGCTAAATCCTACCTGATGCAAAAGTGAGGATAAGAGTTGTTGCTAGTCCTTTTGGGAGAAAAAGGAATGTGTACCAAATTGCCTGGAAGATCATGCTAAATGGATAAACAGGAAGAAACATACTATATTTCAGTAGAAATGAATGCAAATAATGTTTATATAAAATTTAAAATGGGAAAAGGATTTAAGAGAATATGACAAAATTTGGGAAGACAGGAGATACACTTTTTAAAATATGATGGCCCTTTCTCAACATTTCCCTCATGCATACTTGTTTATTGGCATTAACACCACCTTGACTTAGGCCCCTTATTATCTCATACCTGGCCGTTATAATAGCTAGGTAATAAGTTTCCCTAATTATAACCTCTTATCCAAATTAATTTTCTTACTGCACCATTGTGATCTCATAATCAAACTTTATTAGCCCCTAATAATTTATTAAAATCAAGGTATAATGGATAGGACATTGACCTTGGAGTGAAAAAGTTATGATTTTGAGAGCTACTCCTGAGCTGTATAACCTTGAGCAGGTTTCCCAACATCTAGAGGCAAAATTATTTCTAGCTATAAAATTCATATAATAATACCCTTGCTGCCTAATTAATAAGTTTGCTATAGAATTTAAATACAATGTGAAGGGTAATTTATAAACTTTGAAGCAAAATGTACATATGAACTACTACTTTTGCTCCACAAAGTCTATATTTCTTAGGCTGACAATCGATGCCTTACCAGACCATGATTACCTTTCCATTGTATATTGACCATTTGCTTGCATGAATAGGGCAATTAATTCAAACCAGAATGCCCTGGGCTTTCATAGCTAAACATCTATGCTAGTTCCTTTCCTTCTTCCTGCTGACTATTCTCTCATTCCTGCTGACTATTCTCTCATCCTTGTTATATCTCCATGATGCCTCTATAGTTTCCTCTGGCTGCTGGAACAAATTACTATACACTGGATGATTTAAGACAACAGAAATTTATTCTCTCACAACTCTGGAGACCACAAGTCCAAAGTCAAGGTGCTGCAGGGTCATGTTTCCTTGGAAGACTCTAGGGAAGAATCTTCTCTTGCCTTTCTTTAGCCTCTGGTGGCTCCTGGAATTCCTTAGGTTGTAGACACATCTCCAGTCTCTGTTTCCATCTCACTTGGGCTTTTCCTGTGTCTCTGTGTCCTCTCCTTTGCTGTCTTTTACAAGGATAGTAGTTTTGGAGTTAGGGTCGACCTTAAATCTAAGATGATCTTATCTCAAGATCCTTAATTACATCTTCAAAAACCCTACAGCCAAATATGGCCACATTTATGAGTACTGGGGGTCAGGACTTGGACATATAATTTTGGGACCACTATTCAAACGACTACACCTTCTTTGGTCATTCCAATCTGATTTTTTTGGCTTGCATATACTTTATATGCAATCTTGAAATAGCTGAGAGGAAACCACTGATGATGAGCCAATTAAATGGGCAAATCGTGAGAACTATTTATGAAGAGTTTAGCATTTGGTTCATCTAACTTAATTGTTTTTCAACCATAACTACATCCCTTATAAAGAAGTAGCACTATTTAACTTTCTATCAAAAAAGTTGAATTATGTAAGTGCTTTTTACAGCTTTAAAAACTGGAAAGAAATTTTCTCATTTTTAACACATAATTGGTCAAGTGGAACTATTTTCAATTGTAAGATATAAACCATTTAAAGCACTATGGCTCAGCAATTTAGAAAAAAATAGATTATTATTATATTAGTATTAGGAAAACTAAGCTGTAACACTCACAAAAGTATCTCTGAACCGGGTAGAGATGAAAAGCCCAACCTTGACATTGACTTTTCATTGAGATAGCATAGACAGCATTAGCTCAACACACTAGGGATTCATGCGATAGTCATTGTGAGCTCAAATCCATTGCAGTGGTAGCTAGAACCCCTCCCTTCTGTCTATCCTCGTCCCTTTGGTGGGCTTGTTCCTCTTTGATGGCATTAAAGACCACAGAGTATATCTATGGCATTGTGTTTTAAGATGTAACAGGAGGGAAAAATAAAGTGCAAGTATGCTAGCCAAGGGATTAAAAAACCAGCGTCTGAGGAAGGGCAGAGAAAATCATTATGCCTCTTCTCCCTGGACAGACTAAGGTTGGTAGACATTTTGTCCTTTTAAATGTTGTATATTTGATTTATAGAAGTTAAAAAATTGTAAGTAAAGTCCAACTTTGCTCTTGAGATTTTTCAATTGATTTTATACATAAAAAGTATTTCAAAAGTTATTCTCCTTATTTTTAAAATTTTTTGGTAGCTTGATATTTTTTATTTAACTTCAAATTGATTTATAATTTAATATGGTTTATGGTGTAAAGTTATTTTTTCCCCTTCAAATGTTGACCAGTTATTTCAGCAGCATTATATGAGTAATAGCCTCCTTTTCTTACTGATTTATGATTTTGCATTTGTAATACATTAGAATTTAAATCTATGAGAGTATATTTTTGTGTTTTGAGGCTCATAATCTTAATAATATAATAAATCTTTTCTATGTCTTCTCCTGATCTTTAACTAACATTAAAATATGATAATCAGCATTTAAAAAACATTCAAAAATTTAATCTAAGCAATCATGCAAATTAAGCAATTAAATAGCACAGGGTGACTTTTAATATAAAGCAAAAATTCTATTCCCTACTCCTCCCCAGTCTTGTTCCTTAGAAGCAGCCACCTTATATTTAGATAATTTCTTTAGTAGTTATTGCTATATCCTTAGTTAATATAGTTTGCTATTATTTTTTATTTTTCAGATGTATGATTATCTACTGACTTCCTATATGATGACTGAAAATTTAGCTCTCGGGCGCCTGGGTGGCTCAGTTGGTTAAGCGACTGCCTTCGGCTCAGGTCATGATCCTGGAGTCCTGGGATCGAGTCCCGCGTCGGGCTCCCCTGCTCAGCGGGGAGTCTGCTTCTCCCTCTCCCGCTCCCCGCCTTGTGCTCTCATTCTCTATCTCATTCTCTCTCTCAAATAAATAAATAAAATCTTTAAAAAAAAAAAAAAAAGAAAATTTAGCTCTCTTACATGGCCCATTCCCTGAAAACTTCCCATTAACAAGTTCTTCCTATTTTGCTATTATTTGGCAAGTCAATAATCATTTTTATAGATATTTTGTAGAGCCAAGTAGCACACTGTGATTATATTGCCTTTCTTAAATAGCTTTTTATTTTTCCCGTACATTCTAATGATCTTATTTTTTCTTGCACTATTTCCTTTATTATATCTTAATTATTTTTAGTGTCTTTTTTTCATTGAATTGCCTGGTTTTCCTTTCCTTCCAGTAAACTCTCTATTTTCTTCTATTTTTCTGCTTAAACTTAACTGCTGCTCTTTCTGATGCTCTGCTGTCATCCTAGGATTCCACTCTTTGGTTAAATCCTTTGGTTTGTTGGAGCACGTTCTCAAGGCAATCTCAAAGGGTGTGTAGAGAATAACTTTCTGAACCACTGGGTGCATCTGACAGTGACTTACTATATTTCATACTTGAATGATAGACTAGCTATCAAATAAGAGGTTGAAAATAATTTTCTATCCCATCATAGACCATTTTCCTTCTCTGTCTTTAGCTCCCTGTGTTTTTGATGTGTTATCTGTTGTCAGACTGCCTATCTTTCCTTTGTACTCACAAAGTACATAGTCATTGAAAAAACATTTTTCTCTGGAAGCACTTAGAGCTTCCTTTTTTTGCCTTGGCATTCTGAAATTTCATAGTGATGCATGTAGGAGTTCTTATTTTAAAACATGGCCTACAAATTCTTTGACATTTTTCTTCTCAAGAGATGGGGTCCTTGTCTCCTCCTCTTGAATCTGGATAGGATTGGGACTGCTTCCACAAGTAAAGTCCACAGGAAGTGACACAGGATGGCTTCTGAGGCTAGATTATAAAAGATCTTGCCCTTTTACCCTGGTTCTCTGGAATGCTTGCTCCCTGGAAACTCCAACTTGGGATTCTCCCTCTTGGAACCTTAACTGCCTTATTGTAAAAAGCCAAGACCATGAGGAGAAGTCATTTGTTCTATTGATAGCCTGAGCTGAGATCATTCATTGAGTTATCCCAGCCCAAGTGCCAGACAAAATGAGTGGAGAAGCCTTTAGATGATTGTACCCTCCAGCTGTTTGGGTCACTCTCAGCCATTCAAGTCTTCCCAGCGGAGGCTCCAGGCATCGTGTGGCAGAGTCAAGCCATCCTTGCTGTGCTCTGTCTGAATTCCTGACCTGCAAAACCATGGGCATAATAAAGTGATTCTGGTTTTAAGCCACTGACTTTTGTGGGGGTAGAGGGGAGAGGTTAGTAATAGATAACCAAAACACTAGGTATGGGTCTTTCATCATCTGAAAGCTCCTCCACTCAGGTATCTGGCACTTGGGGTGTTATTCAAAATATTTGCAATTAAATACTCAGCCTTAATGTTCTACAAAGCAGAGTATTATCCTCCTTGATTTTATTCTCCTCATGAACTTAATATTACTCCTCTTCTCCATCAGTTATGCCATCTTCCAGAAATGTGTTGAAACATTATGTCCTTTGATGGCCCCTAAGAACCTGTTCTGCATTATTGCAGACCCATTATTGCAGCCTATTATTGTGGATCAATGGCTGTTTTATTCCTTTACTACCATTTTAATGGACACTCAGGAGGGGAAGAATATAAATTTGTATGATACATCTATTGGATCTTCTGAAGATTGCATAACAGAGAACAGTGTGTTGGGAATTATGGCAGACTTCTAGTTGGTTATCGATATCCATTCTCCATATTTTCCATGACAACAGGGTTTACCTGCATGTGGCTGCCCAGCTAAAGCCTACATTTTCCAGCTTCCTTTGCAACTAAATATGGCCATGTGACCAGGTATTGACCAATAGGATGCGAGGAGAAGTGATGTGCCCTCTTTCTCTAATTCTTAAATGAGCTGGGTGTGTGTTCCTCCGGCAAGCTTCTTGTTTGCTGAGATGTGGCAAAAGTTAGGAGCAGCTGACTTGGGCCTCCATGTGGAATCTATCTTTTGAGGATGGTACAACTGTCTACCAACCTTGCCTACCTTTGTACTGTTATATAAGAGAAGAATAAACTTCTAACCTTTGAAATCATACTTATATGACCTCAGTAAAATAATAACTTATATCATGCAAGTATAAACCTCAGCAACATACTGTTTTGTGACCAGAATTTAGAGGCAAAATTTAGGATAATAATCATAATAATACTCATAGTAGTGATGATAGCTAGTGCTTATTTAGAACTTACCATGAGTCAACACTGTTCTAAGTGCTTCAGTGGATCAACTAACTTAATTTTCAAAACCCTATCCTATAAAGTAACACTGTAATTGTTCCTATTGGGCAGATTTTAAAAATTGCAAAGATGGTTAAACGATGTGCTCAAACCTCCAGAGCTAGTATTGGGAGTGTTAGATTCAACAGGTAATCTGGTTCTGGACACCAAACTGTCAATCACCTTGATAGAGTGTTTGTTCTTTGTGGTATCTGGCCTTTGTAGATTGGAAATAGATGTAGTCAGGAGCCATTTTACCAAATGTTGTAGTCACATGTTACTTTGAAACCATTAGTGATAAGGAAGCACTTACGTACAGGGAGATATTGTTAAACATATTAAATAAGGGCTAATAGAAGTTAATGAATAAGAACATACCTGATCTACTAAAATTACTCCAGTGAGGGGTGAACTGCAAGTTTATACCTGTCCATTGACTTTTTTTTTTTTAAGACTTTATTTATTTATTTGAGAGAGAGCGAGAGAGAGAGTGAGACACAACATGAGAGGGGAGTGTCAGAGGGAGAAGCAGCCTCCCCGCTGAGCCAGGAGCCCAATGTGGGACTTGTTCCCAGGACTCTGGGATCATGACCTGAGCCGAAGGAGAGTCGCTTAACCAACTGAGCCACCCAGGCGCCCCACTGTCCATTGACTTTTTAAATATAAATTGTATTGAAATATAACATAATAGCAAAAAGGTACACATAAGTTTGGCAACACAATCAATTTTCCCGAAGTGAACAACCTCAAGTTATCTGTACCCAGATGAAGAAACAGGGCATGACCAGCCCCTAAAGAATCCGCATGGCCCTTTCCAGGCAATACACATCTTTTTTTGGAAGGGACATTCCTAATTTATTTTGTCAGTAGTTAGAATTCTATCTTGTTGTGCATTTGTATAAATCATATATGTATTTTTGCCTCTTTAAATAGACAGATCTTCCAAATAAATTAGATATGGATATTGAGAAAAAATGGCTTCAGGTGAAGCCACATCTCCAGTGCCTGAGAGAAGAGCTCAGGTAACCTCATGTTCCACAGACCTCATCCCCAGCTCTTGACACACAGAACCAAACCTCATCTTCTGGGAATTCCATGCTTTTATGATACTGTTTTCCCTCTACTTCTTCCATCTTGGGTTTTCTCTGTGCTGATGCTTATCGGCCTGGCTGTGTCAACTTTGCAGGTTTTTGACTGCTTTTTCTTGGGCTATTGTTTTGAGTTTGGCAGCGTTAGCTCCAGTTTTTGTGGCCTTGGATCTGGTTGTAGAAAAAAATAGAAATGATGGCGGTGCTGTGTCAATGGGATCTGGCTCCGGCTGAGGATGTGGCAGTGACTGAAAATTGAAGATTCAGCTGAATTGGATCCAGGGGCAGCTACCAAGCCCCACGCTGTGGATTCCAGGGATTCCGGATATATATAAATTTATCCTACTGTTTTATGTTTTACAAGCTTCAAAAATAATTTCTTAGGACAGACTATCATCTTGGTCTCTCCATTGCAATAAGTACAATCTGCAGCTGTCAAAACTCTGGATTTTATTGACTTACAACTGAGCTGCATGTATGTTGATGAATAAGGTCACTTTTCTCTTTTTCTTTTTCTTTTTTTTTTTAGAGAGAGAAAGAGTGTGAGTGTGGTGTGGGGGAGGGGCAGAGGGAGAGGGAGAGAGAATCTCAGGCAGGCTCCACACCCAGTGTAGAGCCCAACCCAGGGCTTGATTCCAGGACCTGAGATCATAACCTGAGCCAAAATCAAGAGTCTGACGCTTAACCGACTGAGCCACCTAAGCGCCCCAATGAGGTCACTTTTCTAGAAGGAAACTTGGAGCATGTCACCATCTTCATGGCTACTCTACTTTTAAAATAAATATATTGACTTTGTCATATTCAAAAAGATAATCATTTTTATCTTTATTTACTTAGTTTCGTTAGCAGATTTTGTGTTTTCCTTGTGTTTTTCCTTGTGATAAGGAATGCTGACTAGAACCTTGAAGGAGGGCTTTCTAATTGTGACCACGGACACTTGTTCCGGCTCCCTCTGACATTTCAGACATTTCAGAGGGTGTGTATATGGTCCAGGCTCTTGGCATGGCCCAACTGGGCCTGGAAGGGGGGTTGCAGGAGGTCCGGTCCTGCCCAAAACTGTCATGGTAAGGAAAAGAAATAACTGTAAATTCAGCTGGAAGCCCAGGAACATCAAAAGGAGCCATGAATTATCTTCTTTTTCTGGGCTGGGTTATTAGCCAGACCTCAGTTTTTATATCAGAATGTGTTGACATTCCCAAAAGAGACACAAAAAATAAATGGTTTCCCTTTTAATTAACAATGTCCTTGACTTACGTATCAAGATTACTAGAGATTTTGCTGTAGAAAGTTTCTATTCTGTTCCTGCCAAAATCCTAACAATGAATTTCATGGTCAATGGGTCTGAGTGTAAGAGATCTGCTAATCCCTTATTCCTTTAGGTCCGGGGTCACTGAGCTCTTCTCTGTGACATTGGGAACTTCAAGTCCATTCACTTTAAATGGAGCTAGTTTTGAAACCAACATCGTTTTCGGTGTTGATCCCATAGTACACGTTTTTTCTTTGGCTTGGGTTTCTGAGCCCTGTCTTTTTGTTTTACCACTTGATTAGATACAACCAATTTGTTCAGTGTGAGACTGTGAATTTTCTTCATATTCTTCCTTTTGGCCAAATCACAACTGATAGATCATTAAGTGTAATCTGATTGGATTCCACACATCTTTGCAGACTTTGTCTCTCTGATTCCAAAACTAAAGCCCAGTTAAAGAGAGCCTGCCAGGAGCTCAAATTCTGTGCTCAGTATCAGTTAGTAGGGCTTCAAGAGGCTGCCTTCACCCCACCGTGTCACATGGCTCTTGTTTACAAACTATATTTTAGCAGCCCTATTATATCATATATGCATGCTTCTTTTAGAATTAGTTCATTAATTCACGTTGTTTTAGAAGTAGGTATGGTCATATATTTATAGGAAATAAATATGTGAGATATGTATATATGGGCTTATAGCTATATATAGCTTTATCCCATTGTTTTATGTTTTCTAAGCTTCAGTAATCATTTCTTGGCTAATGACAAACTGTTGTCTTGGTTTTGCTCATATGTATATAGGATATATATAGGATATATATATATTTATAGGATATATATATTATATATATATTATATATATTTATATATAAAATAGGAAAGAGAGAAAGATAAGGGATTTAACAAAAGAAATTAAGTTTTGGCCAGGGGTTAACAACTGGCAGACAGTAGGCCCCATGTAGCTAATCTGCATGCTTTTTGGTGTACATATTTGTTGTAAAGTTTGACTTTTGAGGGTGTTTAGTTAAAGCATGTGTTCTCCCATTTGCTGGAGTCCCCAAAGCCTTGATCATCTTTCATTTACCACAATTCAGGTGTTTCTATTCTGGTATAACTCTTACAGGTGTTTGAGTTTACCATCACTGTTCTAGGCTTTTTATTTTTTATTTTTTATTTTTTTTTAAAGATTTTATTTATTTATTTGACAGAGAGAGACACAGCGAGAGAGGGAACACAAGCAGGGGGGAGTGGGAGAGGGAGAAGCAGGCTCCCCGCAGAGCACGGAGCCCGATGCGGGGCTCGATCCCAGGACCCTGGGATCATGACCTGAGCCGAAGGCAGATGCTTAACGACTGAGCCACCCAGGCACCCCAGTTCTAGGCTTTTTAATACAAAAGCAAGCATTTTTGTTTTTTTTTTTAAATATTGAGGGTGGGATTGCAGAATTCAGTGTTTTATGACATCTCCTTTCCATTATGTTGTGGTCCGTTCATTTCCAGGCAGAACTAGGAACCAACTATTATTAATTTTTTCATCCTTAAAAAACAAAACAACTGGAGCAGACTTCTCAAGTTCCTTCTTCGTTATCCAGATTTACTTTTCTATGCTGTTAATTCTGCTCTTGATTCAATGTGATAAAGATGTAAATGCTACTACTCCATTTTGGGGGGTAATATTTTATTATATTTTTGGCAAACTTTTTATCACAACTTACATCTCAAAAAAGTTACCCACATTTTGTCTTTTTATCTTATTTCCATCTTTTACTTCCTATTTTATTTATTAAATTTTATGGAGAGCACAACATATGCATTCTTTAAAATCTTCTTCTCTTTCCTACAATGTATCATTTGAAAAAGTCCCGGCTTTCTTTCTTTGAGCGCAAGAATGTTTTTTCTCATTTGTTGCAGAATTCTTTCATAGGCAGTAAAACAGCTTCATTTTGTGGTGAGATTTTGGCAAAGTTTCTAAGACCAGCTGCGTTTCATCCGTCCATTTATAGTAAATGTGCAATAAACTTTTTGCCCTAAGTTTAGGCAACAGCTACCATATATAACATTTCATAATCCAAACTGTATTCATCTAAGGAACAAAATTAACTGTATGTTGAATAAGGATTTGTTTTTTTCTTTTCAAATTTAGCACATGTCTATTTCTTTCCTGCCGTTTTAGGTTCTGTGAATGTTTCTGTTTCCCAAATGAACATGCTAACTCCAACAATGCCACCCTGGGTTTGCATATAATGTGCTATATCCCTATCATTTGGGCAAAACTTGTGTGGGTTTTGGAAGCAAATGATAAATCATCTCTCTTCCCCTCACCACCTTATACAGAGCCAATTTCAGAAGATAAACATAGCTTGCTGACAGTTGGTGATTCAAGCAAAAGTCACAGCTTTATTACTTGTAAGTGAAATTAGAAAGCGCAGCCTCGCCACACCTGGACTCTAATGCTTCTCGGCTACCACCTGCAAATAATGCTCCCGGCATGGTCCCAGGTAAATGCCGGACAGCCACAAGTCACTGCATTCTCGCAGCTGGAAAGCCACATGGCAAAGGAGAAGGATGTATGTATGTTCTAAGACAGAGCTCAGAAGGAACCGATTCTCAGGGCGCCTGAGTGGCTCAGATGGTTAAGCAGTGGACTCTTGATTTTGGCTCAGGTCATGATCTCAGTGTCCTGGGATCGAGGCCCACGTCAGGCTCCATTCTCAGCGAGGAGTCTGCTTGAGGATTCTCCCTCTCCCTCTGTCCCTCCCTCCACTCTCTCTCTCAAATAAATAAATCTTAAAAAAAAAAGGAAAGAAGGAACTGATTCTCCCCTGCATAGGTTTTAATTCCAGCCTCATTAAAAAGATAATCAAAGGGAATGAATGGGGCTAGAAGTGTTATTCCTATACCTGTCCCTCCCAAGAAGGGAAAATTTTATTATTGTTAAGGAAACAGGAGGATTAGGGGATAATTGCTCTCCCTGAGAGCACAATGGCTCATTTATTTTTAATTAGCAGTAGGATGTTGAGTGACACTCTGCAGCAGGGAAAGTCTGACAGGGTCCTTTGTATCTCATGGAAGGACATTCAGCATGCAGCACATTTGTGTGCGTGTGTGCTTGTGTGTGTCCGAGTGAGAGTGAGAGAGAGAGAGGGAGAGAGATTTATATTTTTCTTTCATATTTTAAGTTTGTGAGAGGACAAATTGTTTCCTTCTAGCTCCAAAGCACAATTTCATCTCTAAGTTGTAGAGCTATGCTAGTAAAAAATGCAAACAAGGACCATGTAAATTGTTGCCACACTTCAACGGAATATACTGTATTTGTTTTACATTGAGTTGCAAAAGAAACAAGTTACAGAATCATAAAATCTGAATTGAGAGGGACCTTCGATGTGATGTGGCATGACTTTTTCCTCCTCATCTCATTTAATATTTAAATTCCTTCAACAACATTCACGTCGTCACACATATTCTTCCTCAATATCATGCACTACTCTCAAAACAGGTGAGATCAATGTGCCTGGAGCTACCTGCAATTATTTCTAACTGCCTTGTCTGGGAGTAATTATAATGGCTATATAACTATTTGGAAGTAACTGTTATTTCTTCCTTGTTTTTAAAACCTAGACTCAACAGCCCAGTCCCTTTCATCTTTCTGCATATAATGTGTTTTCAAGCCTACTGTCCTTCTGCACCACATTAATGTTTATTAATTTTCCTCTTAAAGTGTAATTCCAAGAACTCTCTCTAGTGCTACAGCTCTTTTCTGGCAAGAACACAGCATAAGTTTGTACATTATGAGTCTATAAATAAAATATAAGGGAGAGAAATAACTAAATCTTAAAGATAATTTTTATTTTTATTCTCTTCATATCATAAAATCTGTTATTAAAGTCTACCTAAATAAAAATTTCATTTATTTTGTCTTTGTGGTGTTTTTCTTATATTATTATAATATTATTATTATATTTAATAAGAATATTATTAAAATTTTACCCACTAACCAAACTTTACTAGATTTTATGGTTATAAAGTTTAGAATTCTTAACTTTGGGTAACATATCTAATTTAATAGGATGAAAATTTATCAGACTGTGACTCTTTAGGTTATGCCCTATCTCATTTTCTAGAACCTTGAATATGAGATTTTAAGACTCATTTTTTTTGTCCTTGAGGCTTAAATACGTAACACAAATGAAATTTTATTCACCGGGTTATAGAACTCACTCATAATTGTAGGAGTACTGCATTAATTATGAGTAGTTCACAACAACAAATTATGCTTAACTACTTGTGAGACATAGTTCATTCCCATCATCTCATTTAACCGTTAACATTTTCACATTAGAGATGAGCAAACAGTGGATAGTTAGCGTCTGATTGAGGGAGACTTTGACCCTTGCTCATCCAGTTCAGATCCTGTTTTCTCTCTGCCACTGTGACCCTTCTGAAACATGGATTTGAATTCATCAATCCATCAGTAATGTCATCAGTGGGATGTCCATGTTAGCTGCTGTTCATGGGGCCTGGGTTTTGCAGGGCTACCGTCGATTCTGATGACCTTTAGTCCCAGGTCATGCACAGGGTGCTTCTTTGACTAGCTAGCACCTTTGGCTATGTGTTCTCTGCAACAGCATTTTCCAAACTGGCTCAGGTTCAAAGATCAATTTTTAGTTAATGGTGGTGTCAGTACATTAGCTACATTCATAGTTCTTGTCTTTATCCAGATATTATCTCCTTTAATATTGAATGACTAAGGACAAACTTCTCAAAATTTTCAGAGGCGCCTCTTTATCTGTTTTCTCTGTTTAAAGGAGGTAAGGATTTTCTGTTTCTGTTTTCTAATAAATAGTCACAGATGGTAAGGCAACTGTGGTGTTCACATCTTTTCACTTAAATTGATTCAAGTGGTGTACCTTGGGCCTGCCGATTGCATGCAACTCAAGGAATCATTTTCAGATCTATTTTCTTCAAAGCATTTACTCTTAGGTGACAATAATGAGAAGTATATTGAAAGTATATACTTTATATAAATGATCAAGCCTTTGCTAAAATGTGATGGTGCATATTAATTCTCAACTCTATTTGGTGAGATCTTGAATTTATTATCTCAGTCTCAAGATTTTTAATCTTGAAAGTGTAGAAGCAAGTATGCTATTTTAAATGTCAGCATTCTTCATTAGCCAAGTTTTTGACCAGGCTAATTCAGTTTCTGCTGCAAGTCAGGCACGGAAGAGAATGAAGAATATTGCAGCTTTCTATCCCACAAGGCCATGCCCAGAGTCAACTCGACTGTGGAAGGAATAGTACCTAGGAAACGATTTACAGCACTCTTAGAGGTCCTTTGAAGTGAATTTTTCACCCAAATTCTTCCCTTCCTCTGTGACTGAAATTTAACCAATTAAAGATTGATGGTCATATAAATTAATTCAATATAATTGACTTATTTAGAGTCTTCTGCCTATTCCCCAAATCCCATATCCTGCTGTTCATACATAACTGGCCCTGAGAGAATGGAAATCTTATGAGGAAGGAGAGATGCAATTTTAGATTAAAGTGGTAAGTATTAAAAAGAGTTGGCTATGGGGGACCTACAGTATCTTGGGGTTTTCTTAGAAGACAAAATATAAATTTATTAATAGAGTAATGAAAAAAACCTCACTGACTTAAACTTCTGTTAAGCTCAGTTATGATTATTACTCCAGACAGACAAGTTTGCTTTATTCATTTATTTATTCCTTAGTGAGTCAAAAAATAATGACCTTTGCTAGGGTAAAGTATAGCCCACCCAAGTAGAACTAGACCCTGTCCAAACCCGATTCTGCTTCTTAGGATTCTGAATGTTAGATGGAACATGATGGCAGATATTAATTCATTCCTGTAGTTAAGAGACTGTTTTTCTTTGATGATACCTGATGAGTTTCATTTTCTACAGGAATCTTATAAAGATAATGACATTAATAGTAAAGAATGAGTGAAACAATATCTAAAGCCTAGTTTTAGCAGAGATGAATTTATAGAAGGAGTCTTCCAGTAAGCAGAGTCAGCTGGGGAGAAATTCTGATGGGGCTTAGCAGCTAACGAGAATGTGTACCCAAACCAACCAATGATGCACCAACGTAGACACAGTGTGATTCTGATTGAACAGGAGGAACACATTGTAACTGGACTCCTTTATATCTGCTATGTTCTCACCAGTGCTGACCTAATGCCAAAGTTTTGCAAGGTGTCACTTTGTCACAAATTTCAATGTCAAGGCATTTGATGGAGAATGAAGAGGAGGGGATTATATTGCACATCTTGCAATTCCCCAAATCCCTCTTTTCATCATTCTCTCCTTCTCCAAGTTTCCACTGCCCTTACAGTTGTCACTTGATGTCTTCTCAACGCCAGTGTTTTTGTCGTTTCACCCCTTAGTCTGCATCCTTCTCCTCCACTTCCTTCTTGCTTTCTTCTTCAGCCATAATTGCTCCAGCCTTCTTCCTTTACTCTGACCACTCTCTTCCATGACACCTCCTGTCCTCCCCGTTGTGAGGTAAGTTAATTCACAATTCTCTCATTTTCCCAAAGTTTCACCACATGCCTCAGCCAGTCAGCAAAGCAGCAATCATTCATAGGTATCTATTTTTAGAGAGTTCAGCTAGAGAGGGTGGGTGGGTCTGTTTTTCATTTTAATTATTTTTTCCTGTTATATAATTCCCTTTCATTGGAACATTGGCAAACCCACAACTGGGTGGGTCTAAGCAAAAAGTCTGCAATCCTTCCTCTAAGGAGCTCATAGTCTAATTCAGGTAAAGAAAAAACAGAAGAAGGGTGTGTGGGTGGCTCAGTAGGTTAAGTGTCCAACACTTGATCTCGGCTCAGGTCTTGATCTCAGGGTCATGAGTTCAAGCCCTGTGTTGGGCTCCACACTGGGTATGGAGCCTCTTAAAATGAAAAACAAAAAACCAGAAGAAGTATATTTGTTCTAACATTGGTCCAAAGAGCCTGGCAAAATCAATTCTGATGGGTTGGTCGGGTTACTTTCTTAGAAGTGATAATTAAATGAATCACGATTAAGTGGGGATATCTCAAAGGCAGAGATGAGTTTAGAGAAGGGGCCTTCCAGCAAGCAGAGTCAGTGGGAACTAAATTTTTAGAGTAGGAATCAGTAATGCACATATGAAATGGTAATAATTCTGGCTGCCTGGTGCAAAGGAAGGAAGAGGGATAGTGGATGATTTGCTTGGAAAGTCAGGCTGGGGAGGAATTCTGATGGGGCTTAGCAGCTAACAAGAAATTTGAACTTTAGTAGCAATGAGGAACCAATGATAGCTGTTGAACCTGCAAATAACATAACGATGTGGGGCTTTACGAAGACATATTTGAATAAATGAAAGATGGGTAGGAAGAGGAGAGTCTGGAGGCAGAGATTTTGGAAGCCATTGTGAAATTGCAGGAAATACATAAAATTTTCAGTCATTTCTCACCTTGGTATCTGATATTTCTTCACCAAATGTGAAGAAGAACGATTTTCTTTTTTTTCTTACAAACTGATTTAGAGCTCACGAATTTTGGCTTCCTGTTTGAACAGATGTGATGGTTCATTTGTTAATATCTCCTTGAAGTTCAATCATTTACTTGGAAAGATGTTTTAGAAGTTTCATATTCCTTTGAAAGGAAATAAAAGGATAAGACTACAGTATTCTTAGAATAGTATTTCCAAAGTGAATAAATGACTTGAACAGTACATGACAAATATATAAAAAGTATAACCTATTAACTGTTGTCAAACTGCTTAATCAGTTTTTCTCCTAAGAGATAACATCCAGAAGAGTGTTTCTGGGAATATTAGAAAGTTAAATGAAAAATCTTTCCCCTTTATGTAAATGTTAGAACATACCATGTCACACTATTATGCCTATGTAAGTTCCTGCTGAATTTTTCACTGAGGGTAGTGAAAATTTTAATGTGCAAGGCAGGTTTTTATAATTCAAGGGCTGTGATAACTGACTCTGGAGGAACTATTCATTAAATTAACTTTTATTCACTAATTTGTGAAATAAAGCTATTGTAAAAATATTTTGTTAAACTTTTAAAATTTCTCAGAGGGTTCATCACTCATTGGTAGAAGCCAACATACTTTAAGGAAATGTAATCTTCCATTTAATGGTAAGCTACTGATTTTAATTTCTTACACTCCATGCAAAATACCCCTCAGAAAGGATCCCTAGTCATTGACACAAGGGTCCAAGTGTTCTTATAGCATGGGATGCCATTTTGCCTCAATTTTTCAAAGAGAACCTATGGATATTAAAAATTATTATGAATTACAGAGTTCTCCTTTGGGTGCCTGATATTCTAAATTTCTTTCTGAAATGTTTTGTTATTTTCCTCTCCTACATTATAAACATAAATAAATGTACCTCTCTCTCTCTCTCTCTTTTTTTTTAGTACACTCTCTTCATCTATATTTCTCTTAGCCTAAATATTTTAATAGGAGTTATATATTTAGGTTGAGTCAGAATAAAAGTACTTGTTTCAATCAGATTCAAATCCTGTGTGTAGCATAAAAATGTAGAATGATGTAATTTTCATATGTTACTTTATTAATGGTGAGGGGAATAAGCTAATGAATATTTGTGGAGTCTCAACACTTAAGGCAAATGAAAGAGAAGAGATGGAATTCTCAGAAGTCAATGGGTTCTTGTAATAATAAATAAAATATAACAGTAAGTAGTGCTATTATTTGTATTAAATTTTCTTATGAAAAATTTCAAACTTACACAAAACTAGAGAGACTAATACAAACACTCTTGACCTCTTGTACCCATCATAGCTTCAACAATGATTAACACTTTCCTATATTCTATTGCTTATCTTCCCTCACTTTTTCTTTGCTTAAGTATTTTAAAACAAAATTCAAGAATCATTTTAAATAGCAGATGTTCTCATATCTCTCTCCAGCATGTTGCCAACTGCCAGCGTCTATAATCTCTGTGCCTGAGTGCTTTCTCCTGGAGCTGTGGGGGAGCTGTTCAACTCTTGCATGGAGCTGGTTGGGAGCTCCAAGGAACCAACATGGCAGCACAGTCCCTAATCAATGATACAAGGAAGTTGGTGCATAACAACCCCAGCTTCCTCAGCTCTCTGACAGTTAATTCTTAAGTTTGTGTTTTGCACTGTTTCTCGAGTGGCTTACCAGTGTTCCATTTACTGGTTTGCTTCCTTCCCTTCTCTGTATCCCTTCCCTGCTTCCTACCAACATTAGCTGCATTTCCCGAATGAACAACTTGTACTCAAACTTTTCTCATCTATTGCTTCCAGAGTAACACTAGGAAGCAGATCCTCAAGTTCAGATCCGGATCACTAACCAGTCAGATGGCAAAAGAGATCTATTGCTGATGGGAAGTAGTATGGTGACAACCCATTCTGGATTTGGCTGACTGCTTCCTTGTGTTTCATTTAATTTGGTCCTTTGTGTCCTGTATTTACTCAAACATGGTAGTTAGATCTAAAGTAGTGGTACTAAACTGGGATGATTTAGACTTTTCTGGAACTTTAGGTCATGTTTGGAGATAGTTTGGATCATCACAACTTGTATAAAGAGGTGCTACTGACATCTAATAAGTAGGGGCCAAGAATACTGCTAAATAAACATCCTGCAAAACACAAGACAGCCACCATACAAAGAATAATTGGGCCCCAAATGTCAATAGTGCCAAAGTTGAAAAACCTGATTTAGAGGCTTGGTTAGATTATTCCTTTTTTTCTTTCCCCTCCACTCTCCTTTCCTTCCCACCCCTTCCCTGTGGGACTGATGTCTCAGGCTCATTTTGTACATTTCCTGCTCTCCATGTGGAATGTCATTTCCCTTAGAATTTCTTTCTTTTTGATACAAAATGGTGCTAAGAGCACACAATTTGGATGCTATGGGTCCTCACTGCTACTGAGTTGTCACTGTAGACATTTTTAGTAGACAGAGCCAGGAAATATTTTTTAAAGAGAAAAATAAGTAACGAATTTCTTTCTGACATTTCTAGTTCAAATTTAAGGGGTTTTATTTAATTTATTTGGTTTTTAAGTTTTTTTTCCTCCTCTTAAGCTGAAAATCTTAGTTTTTAAATTTATATTCTTTTTTTAAAAAAAGATTTATTTATTTATTTGAGGGGGGAGAAGGATAGGGGGAGAAGGAGAGAGAGAATCTTAAGTAGTCTCCGTACTCAGTGTGGAGTCTGATGTGGGGCTTGATACAACCCTGAGATTATGACCTGACCTGAAATCAGGAGTCGAATGCTTAACAGACTGAGCCACACAGGTGCCCCGTTATAGTCTTATAATATACCTATAATAGTTTCAAAATAATAAAACAAATATTGGTACTAACACTAAGATTGTTGAATACAATTCAACGGCTCTTTATATTTCTTCCTATTTTAAGGTATTATACTTCTAGGGATGCATAGCCAAAATTCTGTATGTTAGAGTCACTTGAAATAATTCTGTTATACAACCCACCTGACATTTAGTTGGATTCATTTCTTTCACATTGTTTTCAATTTTCAGATTGCTTTTTTCTTTTGATTTAATTTTTAAAATTTATTAAAATTGTTACATGATTCGAAAGTCAAAACTATAAAATGAGGTATATCCTATCCCCTGTATCCTGTTCTCCTTGTCCCTATTGGTAATTTTTTATGTTTTCTATTTGTTTCCACTGTTTCTTTTAAAAAATTGTAAGCAAATATGGATAAATCCTTATAAGTCCCCATTTCTTACCCAAAATGTAGCATAATGCTAATACTCTGCACTGATCTTCTGCTTAGTAAATTTTGTATATAACTCCCTATGAGAACATGGAGATCTTACTCCATCCACTTTAGAGTTGCCTACTATCAAATTATATGGATGAAGCATAATTTACCAAGCAGTCTATTATTGGTAGGTATGTAGGTTGTTTCCAATATTTTACCTTTACAAATAATGATGCAATGAATAGCTTTGTGTATATGTCATTTCTAATTTTTGTCATTACATCATTAGGGTGGATGCTTAAAAAGAAATCTCTGAGTCAAAAAATTAATGCATGTGAAATTTTGCTAGAAAGTGCCAAATCATCCTCCATGAGAGTTGTGTCATTTTGCTTTCCTGATGATGACATTATTAGTCACTCACAAGTACTTCTACTATGAAAGTTGCACCTTGAAAGAAGGCTATTTTCCTCTTCCCTACGTACTTACCTGTCAAATCAGTTTTATCTAGGTTCCATTGTTACCCAGCTTAATTAGGCTTTTTTTTTTTTTTAAAGATTTTATTTATTTATTTGAGAGAGAGAGAACACATGAGAGGGGATAGGGTCAGAGGACGAAGCAGACTCCCTGCCGAGCAGGGAGCCCGATGCGGGACTCGATCCAGGGACTCCAGGATCATGACCTGAGCCGAAGGCAGTCGCTTAACCAACTGAGCCACCCAGGCGCCCCAAGGCTTTTTTTTTTTTTTTATTAGTTTCAGAGGTAGAATTTAGTGATTCATCAATTGCATATAACACCCAATGCTCATTATATCAAGTGCCCTCCTTAATGCCCATCACCCAATTATCCCTTCTCCCTACCCACCTCCCCTCCACCAACCCTCAGTTTATTTCCTAGAGTTTAGCATCTCTTATGGTTTGCCTCACTCTCAATTTTCATCTTATTTTATTTTTCCTTCCCTTCCCCTATGTTCATCTGTTTTGTTTTGATTTAATTAGGCTTTCTGAGGTAGCCCAGGATCTCTTGCCATCCTTAACTCCTTTGTCACTAGAATTCAGACTTAGGGGATCCACAAATCCCTACCTTCTATCCCTTCTTTCTAAACCACTGTTTACTGCTATAAAGTGCAATAAAGTCATAATACAAAATGCAGATTCACGTGACCCAATTCAAATTTTAACCTTGATTTTGTTCTAAAATATAATTTTTTAGACTCTTGCTTATTCCACCACTTCTTTTTATCATTCCCTCAGACTGCTTGGGTTCAACTTTGGGCTCTGATGCTTAAGAGCTATGGGACCCTGGGCAAATTATTTAACCTCTGTGTTCCTTAATGTCCTCACCTGTGCTGTGGGAATAATAATAGTATGTACCTCCCAGGGATTTCGTGACGATCAGAAGAAATAATGCATGCCAACCACTGAGAAGAATGCCAGACATACTGTGTTCAGCAAATCACCATTTTTTGTTATTATTGGTGCCCATTTTAATATTAGTAATAATGAATCTGTCAGAACAGACTTCTCGAGTCTATGGGAACTCTACTGCTGCTCCAAATACAGCAGCAGGTTGTGTTCAGAAGGAAAAGCATAATTATTAGAAATTAGAAAATCCAGGGACACCTGGGTGGCTCAGTCAGTTAAGCATTCGACTCTTGGTTTCAGCTCAGGTCATGATCTTGGGGTCGTGAGATCGAGCCCCATGTCAGGCTCCATGCTCAGCAGGGAGTCTGCTTCAGATTCTCTCTCCTTCTTCCTGCCCCTCCCCTGCTCTCTCTCTCTCTCAAATAAATAAGTAAATAATAAAAAAAAAGAAATTAGAAAATCCAGGCCTTCATCCTGACAAATGATCACAATTTAAGCTTTTTTTTTTTTTAACTTCTATCTCTACCTTTCTTCCTGACCAATGAAATAGTGATATGAAGCATTTCTGCTTCCTTGCTTAAGGGAATAATCTGAATTTTATAGGTTTTTGAAGATGTCTCAAATGGTTTTAATATATTAATTCAGTGCTCAGACTCTGTGTGGGAATAGTTCTATTTTCTATTTATGTCATGAGATAGTGCTCAGCAAAGAAAAGATGAAAACAGCCTATATCTCAAAAACATTTGGGTGACTTGCCTGGGACTAGTTAAAAGTAAGTATGGTTTTATTGGTGAGGAGATGTCTCAGTTCTCTGTGAGACCCAGGAAGGCCCCTTGGTTCTTCAGGCTTCATATTAATACTTTGTTCCTCTGTGGATTCATTAATCCAACTATTAGTGTCATTTCAAAGATACAGTTTTTCATTGCTCATGACTGGAGTTGCTACTTGTGAGTATCTTATAGAAGTGATTTTTTAAATTTTATTTTTATTCATATCACAGTTATCATCATGTCATCCTTCACTACCCCTTCTGCAAACTATTTTCATGAATCTCAAGTCTCTAATCTTTCATCCACCCCACTTTCAACCCAGACCAGTGAATTTTCTCCCTAATGGCACTTGGTGCTCTTATATATTAACACAATTTTGATCTAGTTCCTTCATTTCCCCCCTCCGCCCCCACTCACAAATTTCTTTGAAACTGTGACTGTACCTTTTAATCTTGATATTCTCAACAGTGACTAGGAAAGTATCATATGGCACAAAGAATGCTGAATCAGTATTTGTCTACTGTATCAATAAATACATTTAATGATTATTTTTCTTTTGAATCATAGGACCAAAACTTTTTTTTTTAATCTTTTAATGATTCTTTAGAATAGGTCTTTACTTATTCACTGCTGGTTTTTGAAGTTGTCTCCAAATTTTTCTGTCAAACTTCAGTTTTATGGAGGGCATCAAGCCTGGTGTAAGAAAATTCTTACAGGCTTGATAGAGCTGTGTGCCCTGACAAGAGTGTTCTATTGATTCCTATATGAAAGAATGCAGAGTCACAAGACCAGTCACTGCAAGGTAGTCTAGTGCCCACTGTTTATGACATTTAGGAACTCTGATAATCTGTTGCCTTTTTTTAATTTTCATTTTTAAAGTAATCTCTACACCCAAAGTGAGGCTCAAACTCACAGCCCTGAGATCGAGTGACGTGCTCTACTGACTGAGCCAGCCAGACAGCCTTTCGTTGTTGTTGTTGTTTTTAAATATTTTATTTATTTGACAAAGAGAGAGAGAGCAAGCGATCACAAGCAGGATGAGCAACAGGCAGATGAGAGGGAGAAGCAGGCTTCCGCTGAGCCGGGACCCCAACGTGGGGCTCGATCCCAGGACCCCGGGATCATGACCTGAGCCAAAGATCGCCTCTGAGCCACCCAGGCGCCTCTGTTTTTTTTTTTTTTTTTTAAAGATTTTATTTATTTATTTGACAGAGAGAGAAATAGCCAGAGCAGGAACACAAGCAGGGGGAGTGGGAGAGGGAGAAGCACGCTTCTCGCCGAGCAGGGAGCCCAATGCGGGGCTCGATCCCAGGACCCCGGGATCATGACCTGAGCCGAAGGCAGACGCTTAACGACTGAGCCACCCAGGCGCCCCCTCTGTTGTTTTTTTAAATTAGTTTGTTTCTCCTCTTGGGGAACTGGGGAAATTGGATATTCTCAGACTAAATGAGCCAACAGGTATCTTTCAGTTCCTGTCTAAAGCCCATGCTATGTTGTTCACTAGGTGAGGAATGGAGAAAAACAGGAGGAGGGATAGCAAGAGGCAACATCAGGATAATTGTCCTAGGACAATCTCTGCTCTCACAGGTAGAATAGGGACTCAGAAACCTAGCTGAGTTAAATTAAAGGTATTTGATAAGGACTTATGGATTGCTTTTGGGGAGCTAACATTTCCTGGTACTACAGTCTATATGATGCCTACAGAGATACTGGGACAAGGAGATCAGGGCTGGTTCAGTGTCAGACGACTCATGCGTGCAGCATGTCGCCTGGAGGCTGCCCGATGCCTTGGCTCCTCTGAGTGGGGTCTGTGATGATAGCTCTGTCTGCAGAGGGCAATGGGCTTTAGGAGAGTCTCCTGGAGAGTTCAGCGTCGGCATCACCTGTTTGCCTGCTATCAAAACGTTACAATATTGATTATATTCAGAACCATTTTTCTTTACTAGTCAATGAGCACCAGTTTATTAATATATTTTAAAAATTGCTATCGGGGGAGGGAGGGGTGGGATGACTGGGTGATAGACACTGGGGAGGGTATGTGCTATGGTGAGCGCTGTGAATTGTG